>NC_139536.1:40274741-40874741 GCF_965153285.1 Podarcis tiliguerta
AGCTCCACGCCAGCCACGTGCTGGGGGTAAGCTTCTGACATGGCAAAGGCTCACAGCCAAAACTGTCTTTCAGAGCCATCTTCTGCCCTTCTCAGCCCCTTTCTACTCACTCAGTCTCTCAAAGGGGATATTAAAGTTTTCTGAAGCTGCCTGAGCCATGGCCCTTCCCTTCTGTCGGCTTATACTCACTCAGCCAAAACCGGGAGTCTGTGGGGCTGTTGGCTCCTTGCGTCTGAGTCTCTCCGCAGTGCCTTTGAAGATCTGACACGCGATCTCAGCCCTCCGCAGCTTCAAAGCCTTTCTCCACACGTGCTGAAGTCCATAACCTTGTTAGGATAATTATTCCGGTGCTGCCAGTAAATCTTCCCTGATTGATTTACTGGCCCCTCAGTCCAGCACGCTTCCGTTGCGTGACCTCTGCTTCACTCCTACAGCAGTAAAACACCTTAGCAGAATAAGCGCAGCATACGTGTGATAAAGGCTTAAATTAAACGAAGGCAGATACTTTCCTTAAAGTCTTTTATTGCTCCGATAACATTGGCAAAAATCCATCAGAGCTCAGCTGCATCTTCCAGCTCCTCTCACCGAGCGAGCTGCTGACACACTGACACTTTCGCTTTCTCAGCACACAAAGAACATTCCAGTCTGCTCACGTCATTTCCTGGCAGACGTCCCAGGAAATCCCTCCCCTTTAGAGCCGAGGCATAGCAGTTTACCTCATTACTGCTCCCAGCAGAAACCTCTGACTTTTATGTGACTGGAATATTCTAGTGATTATCTCTTCCAGATAACTTACTGCCATTCACATGTCTGGGCGCTGCATCTGCAGATGTACCCCCAGTCATCTCATCCTGGAGCATCCTGGGCTATAAGTTGGCAAGACATGACAGCATGACTCTAGACCAGTGTTTCCCAACCTTGGGTCTCCAGCTGTTTTCGGACTATAATTCCCATCATTCCTGACCACTGGTCCTGCTAGCTAGGAATGATGGGAGTTGTAGTCCCAAAACAGCTGGATACCCAAGGTTGGGAAACACTGCTCTAGACATAGGCAGGGGTTCATTATAGGGCTTAAATGGAAACACGAAAAAAGGAGAGTGTCCACAAGAGCACTGATTCCACCTCCAGCCCCCAAGCTTTTCGCAAGTTCAAGGTTGGCAGTCTGTATTAGGGAAGCCTCTTTTGCTTGTGGAGGCATCCATGCAATTTGGAGCCCTGTGATCCAAAACACACAGGAGCCACTACAGGTATGGGAGGCTTCTCCATTCCAACAGTTGCCCTTGAACATACACAGGGCCCTGGGGAAGGACTGGTGGTGGAGCAAGTGATCTCCTGCTGCATGCCCTGGCCTTCTTGTGTCTTCCTTTAAGCCCCAGGATGCCTGAATAGAGCTTCTGTAAGTGTGGTCACCTCCATATAGCACGTTCTCACCTGACTGTGTCATGATGACACAGAGAACCACTTGTGAAAAGACAAGGTGTGGGGATTGTTAAGCAGAACTTCAGCAAGGGTTTTTTTAACGAGATTCTCCGGGTGACTGAAGCAAACTGAAGGATAAAATCGCATCCCAGAGTGATAGGTAACATAATTTCTACAGGAGACTTCATTTAGCACTCTCCACCATTCTGGCTGACCTACAATCAATCAAGGCATGCATTCCTGCAAAAGATCATTCATTTTTTAAATAAAAAATTGTAATTGTTTAAATATTCCGCCGAGCCTGAAAGGCAAGAATACATCAATTAATGTCATGCAGTATACAGGGAAGGTGGGGTAAATGAAGAAAAGAGAAGATCGATGTTAAATATTCAAGCAATCTGTTCTAACGGCATCAAGGCCAACTTCCAGAGTGTCCTGTCAATCCATCAAACAGCACTGCACATCCAATTTTGTTGCACAGAGGTCCGCAGTGTCAGTTATTATAGAGAGTGTTATGTTAAGGCTGATGGGGAAAGTGATAGCTGAGTTGTATTTTGGGAACATAAATGTGAAAACTGTTTTCCAACATAACGGGAGGAATTCAGCATCGTGCTAAGGCAACCGTTCTGCATGGGCAAAGATTGTGGAGTTCCTGTGATCTGTTTCCACCCCGAACCAATTTCAGGGGTACAGTGTGAGGAGAGGGAAGGGTACCCCATTGTGCAAATGGAAATCTTTGCACAGGGTTTCTGCTGATGCAACACATTAGTTGAATCCTTCTCTGTGTGTGTGTGTGTGTGTGTGTGTGTGTATACATATGCAACTTTTCTTTTTCTATAAAAGCCTGCAATGAAAGCAGACTTCCATTTTTTAAGAAGGACTAACTGAAGATGATCAATTGATTTACTCTTCCTTATTCGGAAGCATAATTCATGATAGGTGGATATTTGACTGAAATGACAGAAGTTTGTGTGTAGAGAGTAACGCAAGCACAGACTGATAAAGCACTAAAGTGACTGATATTGTCCTGAGAAAAAGAATATGGGTTGGAGACAGACTTTGTTTCCAGGTTGGGAGTGTTCCTTGACTTGAGTTCTGCTGGTGGGTTCTACTATAGCTGGTGGAAGTAAGCTGATGTTTGCAAAATCTCCTCACTGTCCTGCAGCCCCCAGTTCCTCTGCCCACTCTGTTAAGGGTTGGAGGCAGAGCCCCCTTCCACATAATCCATGGATTACTGGAACCTAGGACATGTTGTCCATTAGATTTTTTGAGGTGGGTGGGCATATCTATATCCTATAACTGCAAACTCATTCACTGAATGTGGAACCTTACAGAGCCCAAACCCAATGCTTCCTTTCATTGCTGGCCTTCATTGCTGCTTGCCACACCCAAAACCTGGATTTAGATTTGCTTATGTTGAAGTTGATATTCATGCCAGATGCTGATCACGACTGAGCAGATAATCACCCCATCCGTTTGACTACTGTTTTAAATATATTTTTCATTATCAGTTCTTGTTGATTATCTTGAGCCTACTTTTGAAGGAAGGGAAGGAAATAAATTTAATTGATTGATTAAAACAAAATAATTATTTGTGATGATTAATCGATATGCATTCATGATGGAGTATTCAGTGTCACAAACACAATTTGTTGTGTGCTGGCAAAAGTATTTGAATAGAAACAAACTGCATCTCACATCACTAATGATGGTGTGAACTGGTTTTATGCAAGTTTGGGTGTAGAGAATCCTGTAAAGGTAAAAGACTCCTGGATGGTTAAGTCCATTCAAAGGCACCTATAGGGCATGGCACTCATCTCCACTTTCAGGTCAAGGGAGCCGGTGACTGTCCACAGACAGCTTTTCTGGGTCATATGGCCAGCATGACTAAACAATTTATGGTGCACAGAACACTGTGACGAGTGCCAGAGTGTACAGAAACACTGTTTACCTTCCCACTGCAGCAGTACCTATTAATCTACTTGTGCTGGTATGCTTTTGAACTGCTAGGTTGGCAGGAGTTGGGACAAAGAAATGGGAGCTCACCCCATCTTGCAGATTTGAACTGCCAACCTTAAGATCAGCGAGCCCAAGAGGCTCAATGGTTTAGACCACAGTGCCACCTGCATCCCACAAGAAAATCCTTTATTGCAATGTAAGTGGAATGGATTTTTTTTTGGAGGGATGTCATTTGTTTTGGTCTAATCTTTACCTCCAGGTTGATGGAAATGGGGAATCTTATTCTTCTCTTCTAGAAACTCATGGAAATAGAAGAGCTATAGTTTGTGAAACTAAAGATGCCAAGGTAGTTATAAATTATATTGCTACTCTCCCATGTCCCATCAAAGCTTTTTTATTGCCTTAATACCTTATTCTGCGTCCGATGTTGCAGAAAGCATCAGACTTTATAGATATAAACTTGAATTTAATGACACTTTTTATTGTTGTATTTGTTTTACTGTTATTTGGTGTTAAATCTTAGTATATTTAATTATTCAATGACTATGGGAGCTCACCACAAACTCACATTCAAGTACTCATCTTATTTAATTCACCGTTTCTTGGATTTATGGCTCACAATCCTGGCAGACAGTAAAATAACATTTTTGCAATTGTTCATGGAGTTGTGCATGTGGCTCTGTATATATTACTAAATTTAATGCAAGCAATCAAAAGAAAGGGGTTCCTGGATGCAAATGATCTCACATTTCTTTAAATAGCCTCCATTTTTAGATAATAGGTTCAGTTCTGTTTCATCTGAAAGACTGATTTGTTGCACAGGAATACTTGTCACATGGCTGACAACAGTTATTTGAAGTGCCACTTATATTGTGGTAGATGGTGACACAGTGGCCCTCATTAATTCATATCATATTTTGAGAAAAATATTCCCAGACTAGGTAGTGGAAACACTTGGGGAGCTGTTTACCTTCCCTTCCCATGCAGTATCTGCATGGGTCATGGATTCTTGTCTAAATGTCAGGAAATGAATCTTCTCGCTCGGCAGTTCTGTGGTTCCACCATTTTCGAGTCCCTCCTGATTAGCAATTCAGAAGCAATGGAGATTTAGCATCATGAAAAGAAGAAGTGGAGATGGTAAGAAAACAACATAAATAATGCACTCAATGCTGCCAATACTCTTCCAGCTCAATCCGCTTGTGGACTTTGACTCTATGGCAGCATTTTAAAACTGGAAAGAAAGCACAGAGCAATAGGTCTTATGATAGAGATGCAGCAAATCTCTCTAATAAATGTGTTTGCATGAATCCATCCCAAGCCTAATTCTGCCATCCACAGATAAATAGAGTTCGACTCTAATTTCTGGCACAGCGCATGTGGGGAAGGCTCTCCTAAAGACTGCAGCACATGGTTGGAATTCAAAAATCCTCTCACTTTGCAGGCACAGACTCCAGTATTATAAGGATGCATAGGACACACAGGAATGCCCTCTGAGACTGAGCTCCTGGCCATGCTGAGGATGTCTTCATGGGGTGCCTGCTTTGTGCCCCTTCAAAAATCTATGCCCAGGGCCATGGCCCTCTGGCACAACCCTCTTGTGGTTTCCAGTAACTGGTATTCAGAAGCACTGCATTCTCCAACTGCGGTAGCAAAACGACTGTGGAGGTGGAGCACAGCCATCATGGCTGGTCATCATGGCTGGTAGCCATCAATAGCCTTCTCCTCCATGAATTTGTCTAATTGTGATGGCCTGGGATTTGGACTCGGAGGCTGAACCTGAGGGATCCCAGCCTGCACATGATTCCCTGCCTCCAGAAGCAGCTGAGCCGGGGCTGGGGCTTGAGCCTGAAGGGTCTTCACCTGTGCTGGATCCTCAGGTGCAGGCACCAGCTGAGTCTGCTCTGGCTCCTGAGGGGATGGAGGACCCATTGCCTGCAGGTGCTCCACCCTCAGCCCCGTCAGAGGAAGCTGAGGTTGCCTCTGGGTCCGGTAACCCTCCAGCCTCTCCTGAGCTGCAGAGGCTCAGGGCAGAGAGGCGGGGGGAACTAAGTTCCCGCAGGAGGAGTGCTCGTCTCCAGGCCAGTCACCTGAGGATTGGGGCCTCCCTATGCCTCGGGGGAGATAAAAGCCAGCCAGCCCCAGTCCCAAGTTGCAGGAGCAACATCGTTGGTTGTCAGTTCCAGCCTGATCCCTGACCTGCTTCTCTGCCTAAGCTCCTGACTTCACCCGACGCCCTGCCCTGCATTCAGCTTCAACTGCTACGGACTGCCTTCATATTGCACCATCGACCTTGGACTGGACTCGGACCTCGCCTCTTGGTTAGCCCCCAGGACCAGCACACTAATCCTCTTTTAAAGCCATCAAGGTCAGTGGCCATCATTGCCTCCTATGGAACTGAGTTCTGTAGTTTAACTATGAGCCACCTGAGGAACTTTCTTTTATGTGTTCTGAGTCTTAACAAGCTTCAGCTTCATTAGATGCTCCCAGGTTCTAGTGCTCTGAGCCTGAGCCCCACCTGGTACCCATAGGCTTCGGAACAAAGTGGGTTACAAATCTAAATAAATATATAAACACATAGCAAAGACTCTGCATTTGTTTGTTCTTTTATCCCGCCCCCCCAAAAAAAACTATTGGTACTGATCTCTGTGGAAAAGTGCCTCAACCTACATTCTCTGCTCACTCTTCTTTCCTTGTGTAACTGATTACCTTGTTGCTGATAGACTGCGTGATTAATTAATTTGATCATCTCTCTCTCTCTCATTCCACGGCTAATGCATTAAATAGCCGCGCCGACTTGCTGACTGATACACTGCCCATCCTCTCCTTGTCGCTGTGATTAATTAAAGACTTGTTCCATTCTTTCTTTTCTTGTGCACCTTGTTCGTTTCGCAGGTTAACAGATAACTCCTGCAGCCCATTCTACTCGTTCAGTTATTCTTTTGGGGGGTAATTTCCATTTTTATAAGGCTCTCTAATGGAACACAACTTGCTTTACGTGATGAATGTCCCTGCCTGGGCACAATCCAGGAGGAATGATCCTGGCACAAAACTTACTGAAATGAAAGGGAGGTGTCCAATGCTGCAGGTGGGTCTGCAGTGGCTTCTGTGGGCAGAGTCCATTAGTGGGTGGAGCCAGTGCTGCCAAATGTCTCATCTTTGGATATCTCTACAGGAGCCTTGGTCAGCCTGTTCCCTACCAGCCCTAGCCTGCTGGGTGGCATAGTCAAAAATGGCTGGAGGGGACCAGGTTGCCCAAGGTTGGCCAAAAGTGTATGCCACTGTAAAAGGGAAGGGGGGCATTATTGGTTTGTTATTGTTCCTGTTTTTATTATGTATTTTGTTTGTTTTATCTTGTGAATCTCCCCGAGATCTATGGATGAAGAGTGGTATACAAAATCAAATATAAAATATAAAATTTCCCACCAGAAAGTATTCACACTCAACTCTGTATGGGCAAATCCAATCTGTATAACTTTTGCATGTTTTTACTGATAGTCTTTTCTTTATGCATTGAATCTATGGTTTTTAAAATTTATTTTTTAAAGCCCTCTCAGACTGCATACTTAAATACTCATTTAAGGATATTTCATGTAGAGTTTTGCAAACATCACATTTCTCAATCACCCCTACATGAGCTATACTTTGTGCCAACTTCCTAAGGCTGCAACACTATACTTACTTGGGAGTAAGTCCCCTTGACTCAATGTGATTTACTTCTGAGTAGACATATATTGGCTTGCACTGTAACTCACTGACTTGTTCTCTCGCTTGGCCTACATTTCTAGGATGCTGAAAGATTGGGTTGCAGGCAGTACATGATTATGGCGTGTTTTCAAAAGTAAGCTTTTGTATATATTATTTTTTCTTTTCCTTTGGGGATTCAAAATGTGAAGCATTCCAAATGGTCCTTTTTAAACATTGCACACTGACTCTTGTTTTCTTGCTCTTTCCATTATACAGATGGTCTGGAACAATAAGGGTTGGCTTTTCTCTCTGTCCCATCTTTCTTGGTTTTAGAAATTGCAATCCATTTATCTCTTTGCTGCTGTTTCAGACAGTATGAACCAGACTGAGTAGAAATTAGTCTGCTGCTTTCTTTTTACCTCCCCAGTTCTCCAGCATTGCCTATAGTCCAGCTGATTTCTTAAAAAGGAATTTCATCAAGGCCTGCTGCTGGAAGCAGGTTAATGTCGGTAAGACATTTTGGAACCTTTTTCGCCAGCCATCAAGGTTTCTGCAGTTGACACCCACCCCATATCTTTTCTTAATTTCTAGTATGCTCTGGACTTTGAAACATGCAGAGAATGAGTACATGTGCTTCATATTTATTCTCTGTTTAGTCACACTCTGCAAACCCAAATATGCCTTTAATAGGGAGGAAATTTGAAACAGCTCATTGCTTTTTGTAATTCCTTTATTTCTCTCTATCAGTATGGATGTCCTTTTCATGATAACTTAATCGAAGATGGATTTTGCTATAAGTTATAGCCATGAATAACTAGAGGGTTGGCTGTACATTTCTGATTCCAGACTTCCTTCTTGTTTCAACGCAAATACTGATAAAAATACAAAAACCAAGTAGGGGGAATCTAGAAAGTTTGCCATTCAGATCTGGTGTAACACTTCTTCCAACAACTAAAACCCTGATGACTCTTCCTGCATTGTGTAGAGTGTCCATTTGCAAGTGGATTTTACCCATCTAAACTATCCTAGAGAAGTTTTTCAATTAATTTGTACCTTGATTGAGTTCATCGCAGCTCAGTTCCACTTCAATTCATTCCCCCCCAATTAATTTCCCAACTGGTCCTGCTCCAAATCCATTTAATTCCCACTTGTTGCTCCCCAAATAATCTCTCAACAAAGTCATCTGAAATTAATTGATTCCCCCAAATTAATAGCTGGCTCAGTAACCAAAATTACCCCCTAATGCAATTTCCCTTGAACACATTACCCACCCAGAAACAACAACCCCGTTGGACAGTGGTGGACAAACTGGCTTCACTTATCTCACTGATGTACTCTTTCTTGGAAAGTATTTGGGGAATCCTCGGGATATAACCTGACAGACGTTGGTGTAGGTAAAGGTAAAGGACCCCTGGATAGTTAAGTCCAGTCAAAGGCGACTATGGGGTTGCGGCGCTCATCTCACGTCAGGCCGAGATAGCCAGAGTTTGTCCACAGACAGCTTTCCGGGTCATGTGGCCAGCATGACTGAACCACTTCTGGTGCAACAGAACACCATGATGGAAGCCAGAGCACACAGAAACGCCATCTCCCTTCACACCAGCGTGCTTTCAAACTGCTAGGTTGGCAGGAGCTGGAACAGAGCAATGGGAGCTCACTCCGTTGCAAGGATTCGAACCTCTGACCTTCTGATCGGCAAGCCCAAGAGGCTCAGACGGTGGTTTAGACCACAGCACTACCCTGTGGTTCTTCAGATGTTGATGGACTCCAGCTCCCCTCATCCTCAGACAGCATACTGATGCTTAAGGATGATGCAAGTTGTAACCAAGATGCATCTGGAGGGTCACGGGTTCCCCATCCTTGGCTTCCATGAAAACACCTACATATTATTTGCAGCAACTGTAGGAGCCAACGCTTAGAGGCTGAGGTCCCTTCAGCCCCTCAATAAAATATTTGAGGGGGCAGGCCCCCCCAAAGTTGATGGGCATTGCCATTCAAATAGTGTGCATGGGCCATGTCATGTGATTGATTATGTTGGGCAAGGCTTATTTTGTGTTGTGCACCTCCAACTGATCAGCTCACCAATTCCTTGTATGCCTGTTAATCTAATGAAAAGCCTTCTCCTTCCAGACTGAGGCTGAGTGTTCCGATTTTCTCAGCATGCGTAGCACTGATGGCCAAATAATGCAGGCCATATGAAGGAAGAGGAGGGACTGCAGGCTGCTTAACATGGGCACCCGCCCAAAGGGCAGCAGACCACACAGAATAGCCTAATGGGCTGCAATTTCCTTCCTTTCCCAGAGAGTACTGTATATTATTCATTGATAAAAGTATCTAGAGGAGACAGAATCCATAAATGTCTTCCCCTGACCTTAAAAAAATAAATAAAACAAGGCCTGCTCTTTGCTAACCTTAAAAAGCTGGGAAGCACTCAAAGAAAACATATTTCTCTTGGTATTTCCTGGTTAATGTAGCATGCACAGTGTTGACTTAGGAAAGTTATTGAATGTTTGGTTTGGTATCAGCTTTATGAATGAAGCTGAGGAAAAGTTGAGTCAGTATGAAGACATCAACTAACAACAAATAACAGCAATTGCGGGAAAACTATTTATGGGAAGAAACTTCTGTGTAAATACTTATGGTTAAACTAGCCACAAGGAAGATGAATCACAGGATTTGGGTTCATGTTTGCAAGAGCAAATCACTTCCACAAAAAGAGAACGAAAGAAAAAATTGTAAATACCTACTTTGGGTCATTTGTTTCTAGAATTCTAAAATGATGGTTCTCTCTGTTCAGCTTAATTAGTTCCATACAGGGTTGACTATTTTCACTCTCAGCAGTTATTGCTGATTTACACTGGGATGAAATTGCCAGACATTCTGTATGAGAGAGTGAAAGCTTGGAGACCTCACTACATTTTGTCGGCCTGGGCAGCAGGCCTATACCCACTTGGAACTAGACCTAAACATGGCCACCAAGTTAGGTCAAGAAGGTCCATCCAGGTTCTCAGGCTCCGGGCATGACAATTACTGTGTGTCAAGGAAGCTAAGATTGGCACTCAGTGCTCAAAGAAGTGGCTTGTAGTGCTAATGAGAAATGTAGTCCAAAACATCTGGAGAACATCAGGTTGGGCTGATGTAGAGCAGTAGAAAATGTGAGGAATGAATGAAAAGAAAATGCAAGGGAAGCAATGTCAAGCTGGCCTGAACAGCTAGGGAGAAACAGCTGGGAGGCTAGCACTGTAGGCATAAGCCATTTGAGACAGTTAGTCAAAAGCCAATTGGGACACAAGAAATATATATGAAAGAACTCTAAATCAGGGTTGCAGATATTTGAGGATTGACCTTGTGAGGTTGAAACTGGGACTTAGTGTAGGGAACTGGTTGGAATATGGGGCTTCAGTGTTAAATATCAGTGTGGTTTGCAGGCATTATGATGCCTCTAAATCCGTCAAGTCTTTGTATAACTACCAGGAGCTTCATTTTCTGTCTTTCCCTAGTTAACAAAGTACTACCATTTGCCTACTGTACTTCCCAAATCCAGCAGCTGACCTTGGTAATTTTGGGTTGGAAACATATGCTCCAGATCCAGAAAAGCTGGCGTTGTCTAGTATCATCTCCCAACTTGGTGACCTCTCCATGGTGACATTATTGAATGACAGCTCCCATCATTCCCAGCCATAGTAAATGGTCAGGGATTATGGGAATTATACTAGAAGCTCAGATTGGGGGACACTGTTCTAGTGCTTCTTTATCACATGTTTGGCATGGCTTGATAGTGAGGCATGTGAAGTTAGGGGGTGGGAAGGAAGATTTCAACATCACACTCTTCTGATTGTTCCATCAGCACAAGTATTTCAGGGGAGGAGGGGAGAAAGCCCCACTGTGCTAGGGGGAGTCCTTGCACAGGGCTTTGGCTTCTGGGACCATTGATTGAATCCAGTGCTTAGTCTTGGTAAGTAAGGTTAAGGAATCTAATGCTCCATCAACTGAGCTATCCAAATATTTGAGCTCTCATCTGCTCATGATTCTTGAAACCTGATGAGAGAGAGAGAGAGAGAGAGAGAGAGAGGAAGGAAGGGATTTTGAAGGCTGGGCAAGTGCTGAACCCAGAGACCTTAGGAATATAAGTGTCTTAACTGACATGGAAGACTACTAGACTAAAGAAGAACATGCAAAGAAGCTGGGATTGTATACGTGGAAGCATCAACTTTTTTATGAGCAAAATGGTAAAATTAGTACTACTGGCAAACAACTTAGAGCATAATATTGCTTATTCCCATGTAACTTCATCAGTACTTTACAGAAATGGCACTTTTACCAAAGTGCCAGTAGATAACAAGCATCGGAGCTGTAAATACATATGTAAAAGGAGCTTAGGATAGACTTCCCCTATAATTTTATATATTAGCCTAATATTGTGCTCTTCTCTGTGAACAAGATACACTTTCCACTGTCTAGGTGAGCGTAAGATTGCCTTCTATTTTAAAATAATCGGTCCAATCAATACACAAATCCCCTTGCTCCCACTGTTTTCCTTTCTTTACAATTTCCTGGGATGATGCTTATAAGTATATAACTAAATAGTCCCACTGTTACTCTGTTTCTCCTTCACGACAAGCGTCAATCTTCCCAGCACCATTAAGCAGAGAGATTTTCTCTTGCTATTGCTCCAATTTTCAACAGCTTTAGTACACAGATGCAGCTCAAGTTATTGAAGCTGTGCTTTAAAATTTTCAGACTTTTTCATCCACTCGTGTTTTTTTTAGGGGTGGATATTGTACATGGTACATTTTCCTGTTTTTTCTCATTAAGCAATGGGAATTGTCTTCATTGCTTTTTCACTTGTTTTGAGCTTTAAATCCCCATTCTCACTGTGTATCTCTGCTTCTAGAATGGAAAGCCATTGCTGGTATTTATTGTATGAAACTAATAGGCTTGTACAGTTACTTGCTGCACTAAGTAACTGTCCCAATAGTGCAAGGATTTAGGTTTGTGCAATGTGTCACTCTCCCTTCTCATTTCACAGCACCCTCCCTAATTTGTTCTAGAGTTCCCCCAACCCTCCAGAGCAGATTTGGGGAGCACATGGGGGGGGGGAGAGAAAGTCCCATTGCACAACTGGAAACCCTCATGCTGACAAGACACTTACTAGCACTCTGTCAGATACAAGCCATGAAATCCTATTGACATGAGTCTATTCCATCTTCAATATGATGCCCACTTAATCAGACCAAGGAAGCAAACACCTGTGTACAATATATTCCTTTACACATGGAGATCTGCTTCCTCCATTGGTATGGAAGAGCTACGTTGGCCAACCATCCTTGAGTATGTTGAAACACATGGAACTGCATGGTTAGTGAAGATGTTTGTTTGGTGTATGACTTTCTCTTGAAATGAGTTGGTGAGGTGTGGTCAGAGTATCTAGGGTCATGGAGAGCCAGCTTCCAATCCCGATTCACTCAATGATGCTCATTGGGTAAGTGATATTGGGCCCAGTCACACAATGTCTCAGCCTGACCAATCTCACACTATCATAAGCCTACAGTGAGGGTACAGTGGGGGGACCGTGTCCAGGGCCATGAAAGGTGGTGTGAAAATGACATATAGCTAATAGAAATTACACTGAATGAGCCCATTGGTCCATGCTGTCTACACTGACTGTCCACAGTGTCCCATCATGTTAAGCTGGACGGTAGCTAGAATAATGGGGAAAGCCATGGAACAAGACTGGATGGAATGTGGGAAACCTGCTTATTCCTATGGTAGATATATCCTGTCTTAAGGAAGTTGTGTCCTATTTTTTCCACAGTCCTGGAACACTTCTTGAAAACCAGGCTTTGGAGAAAGAGATTAATCCAATTCACCCAAGCTATTATGAATCATTAACTGGCTAGTAATATGTGGTATGTCTTTATGACCATTTAATGAAAATCATATTTTATATGATTTTTTAAAAACACACACATGAATTTCCAGGGATATTTGATCCACAAACCATCCACTAAAACCTTTTCTTCCTGGAATCTACTGTGCGGTGAGTAGTAAAATGGATCATATTTTTCTTATGCAATCAGAGCACTTTCCCCATTACTTTAAGTTTCCAGATTCCACCAGTTTATATACCATCTTTTCCTTTTAAGTATCTGTAAGATCAGAGGGAGCCTTCTGAAAATAGGAATGAAGTGTCATGCCACCTTAGCCTTTGAACAGCTTTGAATTATTTTCCTGTAATCATTACTGCAGATTAATGGCATCAAAGAGCGGTTGTGCAGCAGGATTTTCTTTTTTTTTTTGAAAAGCTTCTAATAAATATATCATTATAGCAAATCATACCATCCATGTAGGGTTTCTTCCCTTGGCTTGCAAAATGTATGAATTGCTTTTTAAAAAAAATTAAACGATGTGATTCTAGCAACCCAAGGGCAACCTCAAAGTCGACCAGAACATCCTTAAGACATTTGCACCTACGCAGCAAAGGTGACCTATGAGCAGAAATATGTTTCTCTTCATAGAGTGCTCTTCCAGATAGGACGCCAGTATACCTTTGAGTGCTGTGTATTTGTGGTGGGGGCCTCTTGCATCCAGCACCTGGGGCAGGCGAGAGCACTGCATGGCCACCAATCAGATGCAGAGTTGGTGCTATCAATTTTGAACGGGCTGATAATTTCTTGGGTAGGGGAGAATGATGGATCAAGGTCCTTCACTCTTTCTAACAAGTTTTTGATGAGGGTACAGTTGAGTCCAACATCCTGATACCAACACAAAACAAGACAAAATTCTGGATAGGCTTCTCACAGTCATCTGGTTGGCCACTGTGAGAACAGGATGCTGGACTAGATGGGCCATTAGCCTGATTCAACAATCTCGTCTTATGTTGTTGGGCTCCTGACCACTGGTCATGTTGACCGGAGCTGATGGGAATTAGAATGCAACAGCATCTAGAGGCCATAATTTGGCTGCTCCCGATTTATGCTGTTAGAAGAGAGATCTGAGGATCAAATGAAATGAGACACCATTAATGTAATTAGCAATTGTGTGAATGAATAGTTTTGAGAGTATAAATAGCAGGTGTGGATGGCTCACTCTGGCACATATGGAAGTCCCACCCCCCTCTGATACAGCCCCCCTTCCTCCATGGAGTCCACAACAGGGTCAAATGGTTAAAGCTTCCATTTTCTCCTTCCCCAGGGTTATAATCACCACATGCTATTTACACTTTAGAAATCATTCACCCAATTGCTAATTACACAAATGTTACCACACTTAAGAGCTAGCTGAAGAGTCTTTGGGGATCCAAGAGACTTCTTAGAATTTAGATGAGGCAAATAACTTCATGGAGTATATCTGAGGAATTAGTAGAGGCCCTGAAGAATTGGATGGGAAAGCATGAGGGAGATTCCATCAGCCTGAATGTTGCTACATTTATATCTCCTCTTCTTCCTGATGTGGGCTCCCTGGTCTGGAAGCTCTAGTTCAGGCACAGGCAAACTCGGCCCTCCAGATGTTTTGGGACTACAACTCCCATTATCCCTAGCTAACAGGACCAGTGCTCAGGGATGATGGGAGTTGTAGTCACAAAACATCTGGAGGTCTGAGTTTGCCTATGCCTGCTCTAGTTCATGCAGAATGCAGTAATCTGATTCCTGATGGAGTGTTACTCCTTTGCTAAAACACTTGCATTGGCCAGGCTGAAGGTTTCTGTATTAATCTACACAGCCATCAACAACTTGAGCCAGGATACCTGAAAGATTGCCTAAACCCCCTTATCCTAGTTTGATCACTGAGATTATCCAGAAGAGTGCTTTTATTTGTCTCCTGGGTTATGGAGTTCCAGCTGGCATCTTCTAGGAGTTGGGCATTTAGTGCTGTTGGTCCCATGCTGTGGAGCACTCTTCCAGAAGAGATTTATCAGACACACTTGCTTTTGGTTCTTGAAGACCTTTTTGTGTAGACAAGCTGATGTAACTCTTTAATTTTTTTGATCAGCCAATCATTTTAATCAGAGCTTTTTTCAGCTGGAATTCACTGGAATTCAGTTTCAGCACCTTTTAGGTGGATGCCATTTCCATCTTAAAACAAACAAGGGAGGCGTTCTGGGTGAGTTCTAAAAAATAGCTCTGATTTTAACAATCATGTTTTACTATTTTTTATGTTTTCTTTAATATTTTATTGCATGTAGTGTTGTTCACCACCATGTTATATTGTATTAATTGGTGGTATATAAATATTTTTCTGAATATACAGTGGTACCTCAGTTTTTGAGTGTCTCAGAAGCCGAACCTTTCGGTTTTTGAACGTCGAAAACCCAGAAGTAATTGCTTCCGTTTTCGAACACACCTTGGAAGTTGAATGGCTTCCACTGCATGTTTTTCAATTTTTCCATTTGAACTTGTAGCCAGCCCTTTGTGCCTTGGTTTTCGAACATTTTGGAAGTCAAACAGAGGTACCACTGTATCACCATCATATTTACATCTCTTTCCCAAGGGAGCCCAAGTTGGTGTCCCTGTTCCATTATCTCTCACAACATGGATGGATGTTGTGGGTGGTCTGAGTGACTGGCTCAAGGTTTCCCAGAGAGCTTCATGAATGAACAGAGTTTTGAACCATGGTCTGCAAGTCCAACTTGTTACCCTATGCTGATTCACACCAGACCATGCTGAACATTTTAGTTTTGGAAATCACTTCTGTTACTAATATGCTAGCAATTTTGACTCAGCCATCATTGTTAGATTTTCTTTTCTACAAGTCTGAACATTTTCAATACTTTGTCCTTCACCTTCATGCAATGCTTTTGTGAGACTTCGCCCCTTTCTCAACTATAGTAGCATTTAATAGAATGCTCTGAATAATCTTGCCTTCATTTACCGCTACTGCCAAGGGAGAAAATAATTTCCAGAAAATAACTTCTATATTGTACTTCGTTCCCGAATTGTAAAAAAGAAAAAAAAGTGCCAATGATTAATCAGCAATTAGCTGTGCATTATAGTTTTCTAGCTGCTTTACCTTTTCATTCCAAACGTCTTTTTACTATAATCTGAAATCATTATTTTAAGGACTAGAAGTGCTTGTGCCTGAGCACAAAATAAAAGACTTGCCATCATAAATGGGTTTCGAGTGCCATGATAGCTGAATTTGAAACACTGAATAATCAGTTATTGATTTTTGATAAATAAAAACTATAGACGCTGAAAAGGCAAAGTATTCCGAGCACAATTCAAAGTGTTGGTGCTGACCTTTAAAGCCCTAAACAGCTTCGGTCCTGTATACCTGAAGGAGCGTCTCCACCCGCATCGTTCAGCCCGGACACTGAGATCAAGTGCCGAGGGCCTTCTGGCAGTTCCCTCATTGCGAGAAGTGAGGTTACAGGAAACCAGACAGAGGGCCTTCTCGGTAGTGGCACCCTCCCTGTGGAACACCCTCCCTTCAGATGTGAAGGAAATAATAATAATAATAATAATAATAATAATAATAATAATAATAAGAGTTTGGATTTTATATCCCGCTTTATCACTACCCGAAAGAGTTTCAAAGCGGCTAACATTCTCCTTTCCCTTCCTCCCCCACAACAAACACTCTGTGAGGTGAGTGGGGCTGAGAGACTTCAGAGAAGTGTGACTGGCCCAAGGTTACCCAGCAGCTGCATGTGGAGGAGCAGGGAATCGAACCCGGTTCACCAGATTACGAGTCCACTGCTCTTAACCACTACACCACGCTGGCTCCCAGCAGCTATCCTATCTTCAATAAGCAGCTATCCTATCTTCAGCATAGGCAGCCCTGTTCAGGGAAGTTTTTAATATTTAATGCTGTATGGTTTTTAACACTTGATTAGCCCAGAGTGGCTAGGGAAACTCAGCCAGATGGGCGGGGTATAAATAAATTATTATTATTATTATTATTATTATTATTATTATTATTATTATTAAAGTGCAAAATATACATAGGGGTAAGGGCTCACCCACACTTACCTTTTACCCCGCTGTTTCTAGGCACAAGTTCACGCTTTCCTGGTTCCTGTCTGAGCCCTTTTTCTTTTGCCCCAGCACTTTCCCCAGGAAAACACACTCTTCAAAGCTGAATCGGAACAAATGGCAACTGGGGGTTTCTGCAAAATTAAAGAGCAGTTTTTTTGGCAGGGAAAGCAGTTGGGGGGGGGAGCGCTCTGACATGGACTGGAAAAGGTTGGACCTGTGTGTAGAAAGCGTGGAAGAAAATTAGTGCAGATGAGCCCTGCATATATAGTCAGCTGTTAAACGATCTAAATGTTTGGTTATGTGAGCCTGCATCTGCAACCTGAAGCAGCATAATACATATGCACATTTATTGCCTCAGTGAACTCAGCCCTAGTCAGCAAGTGGGATTGAATTGTCCCTCCAAGTGAGAGTTCTGATATGGGCGAGTGGATCACATGAGCCTCCACTTTTTCCCACTGTGTCTTCTTGGATCAGATCTGAAAGTTACTGGTCCATTTTCACAGTTTGATCAGTCAGCTGTAACATTCAAGGCCTGTAGCTGTTTGAACTGCTTCCTAATTGTTGGCCTTTGTTGCTTGTTGTTACATGAAAGTGCACTTCTGCAGTTCAATAATGTGAAGAAATAGCTTATATCTCCACACCCAACACATTCTTCAGGCCCTCAGCATTTTCACAAGCTACTATAACTGACCCATCAAGAACAAATATAAGTCTGTCTTCAAAATATTTTGTTCCTCTTAATTAGTGTTGAGATTATTGTGGAACCACAATATATTGTTCCTTCCTAGGGCATCAGTAGTTCACCAATGCCAAAATTACTGTAGTCATTGGAAGCTGTTTTGTGAATGACAACTATAAAGTACATCATTTCATTTTTTTTGCATTTCCTTTCCATCTGACCTCACTTCTTACAATTCCTCACCCACCCAACCACGCATATATGGGCCTGTAACTCTGGATAACACTTCACGTGTCTGATGAAGTGGATGGTAGTTTACAAAAACCTATGCCATGATAAATGTGTGAGTCTTCATGGTGCCTCAGGACTACTTGTTTTTGCTGCAAAAAGACTAACACAGCTACACCTCTGGAGAATGTTACATTCTTCATGTTATACCTTTGCCAGTAGCAACAGGTATTAGAGCTATGAGCTGTGTCTGTTATAGTTATATTGCTGGATATGTCAATTGTGTGTGAACATTCCTCCCTGGAATTCCTCAGAGGTGAAAAGGTTATAGTATTTCTTTTTGTTTGACTATGAGTTTTCACGGTACCTCTGAAGTGCTCTGACACTGAGCTCCTATCTGGCAAGAATGAATACCGAAGGGCTGATTGACAAGGGTCTGCCACTACTTTAGCACAGAATGCCAAGGTTCCATACAGCCTCAGGCCAAGCAGCAACCACTGGTTCAGTTTGGGACTGACTGGAGGAGTCACCATGGCTCTTAGTCCGGTGCTCACAGTCTACAGCTTTTGGGTTATGTGCTACTGCAGTGCTCTCAGCTGTCATAACAGACTTGGAAGCTGTTGCTCAACCTGTAGGCCATACGGTATCCAGACACAAGGTGTGTCTAATGTCTACCAAGGTGTTAGAAAATGGCGGAGCAGAACTCTACCCAATAAATGTGTGTCTTTGGAGCAGGGGGACTATACACTAGGTATGTGAAGTGCACCCTTAAGGCCAGAAGGGTTTCTTTTGAGAGCATCTTCTATGAAGACACATTGTATAGCTATATTTTATCCCTAAATACACATACAGTGATACCTTGGTTTACAACCATAATCCGTTCCAGAGGCCCGATTGTAAACCAAAACAGGTTGTAACCCAAAGCGCGCTTTCGCCAATGGGACCTCCAAAAAAAATTGGTTGTAACCCCAAAAAAGGAGTTGTAATCCAAAAAAAGGGACACACACTTCATGGTTTGACATGGTTGTAATCCAAAACGGTTGTAATCAAATCAAATCAAAACCTTTATTGCATTAGCAAACTGCCATAGCAAAATAAGACAATACAAAAAAGAAAAAAGACAAACTAGAGACAAGCAGCCCAGCAAAATTCAGGTGTTTTGGCTGGCGTAGTGACATTTAAGTTACCCGAAGACAATAATGCAAAGATATAATAGCCAGCGCCCAAAAACTAGTATGCGGGTATATATAAAGCACAAAATGGCCCCAGAACAGACTCAGCATATTGAGTTAAAAGTAATAAAAAGATTAAAACAGGTCCAGGTCTAGGGCACGCTACCCTGTCAGAGTAGCCCTGAGTTTCAGAGCCTGCACTATGAATATTGCCACCCCACGTGAGATTTGGGGATTTGCGTCCACAAGAAGCGATTTCAAACAGTCTTCCTTAGATGTAATGGTGGACGGGATCAAAAGGAGGAGCTTAGATCTTATTGGCTCATAAATAGGGCAGTAGAAAAAGAAATGTATGAAGTCCTCTACTTCATTCATTGTGCATGGACATAGACGCTGGGTAATAGGGGTCTTAGAATAAATCCCCTGCAGGAAGGCCGTGGGTATAGAATGGAAGCGGGCCATAGTAAACGCTCTTCTCAAGTTGGGCTCCGTCAGGTCTATCAAGTAGTTGGCAAGTGATCTTACCACTTTCACTTTAGGGAGCCACATGGAGAGGCGAGCTGAGGTGGACTGTGCCCGGTCCATGGCCTCGTCTCTTGTAAGAATCCAGGCCCGGATTTTATGTTTGTCCCAAGAGGACAGCGAGTCAAGATTTGGGAGAGAGTAGCGTGCAGTAATAGTCACCATGGCCTTGGACCATTTATTGCTTTGAGAACACGTTAAAAAGGCTTGCCTGGCTAGTAGGGGACCTGGGGCATTGATTAATTTACAATAAAAGCTAATAATTCTAATGTGGGCTCTCGCAACAATGGAGGGGAGGCCCAGTTCTGTTCTTAACTGTGCTGCAACCGAGCCCTTGGGGAGACCCAGTATCTTCCGTGCAAAAGAGTTTTGTAGAATCTCCAGCCGTTGTAGTGTTTTTAAATTCCACCCCCAGATTTCAACCCCATACAATAACATCGGGAGGACTTTGCTGATAAATGCTTTTCTGATTGGTGGAACCAGCTGGCCGCCTTTTGCATAGTAGAATTTCTCCAAGGCTTTGATGGTTCTGCGGGCAGCCAGGATGGTTGTATTTAGGTGAGCTGACCAGCTAAGCCCATGCTGAAAAATGATACCCAAATACTTGAATGCTGAACAATGTTCAATAGAATGGCCCTCAAAATTCCAGAGTGACTTCCGAGTTTTCATGCCAAAAGTAAGAATTTTGGTTTTGGCGAAATTAATTTTAAGGGAGTTGGTATCACAATATGTCATGAGCCCTCTGAGCATGTTGTTTAAGCCCAGCTTGGTTAATGACAGTATCACCATGTCGTCCGCATAGAGTAATATGGGGATCTTGAGCTGTTGTAAGGAGGGGGCAGGTTGATTTAGGGCCTTCATAGTTGTGACGATGTCATTGATATAGAAATTGAATAGAAAAGGGGCCAAGAGGCAGCCCTGTTTGACCCCTTTATTCAGAGGGAAAGAATCAGAAAGAGCTCCCAGAGGGCCGAATTTTACTCTGGCCGATATGTCATTATGAATTTCCATAAGAAGGAGGAGGAGTCTCTTATCTATGCTGGTATGACTAAGCTTCTGCCATAGCCTATCTCTGGGAATGGAGTCAAAGGCGGAGGTCAGGTCCACAAAAGCCGCGTGTAGTTTGCAGTTGAACCTGTTTAGGTATTTATCAATCAGGGTAAGTAGAACAAGACATTGGCCAGATGTGCTGTGACCTTTGCGGAAGCCAGCCTGTTCCGGATGGAATAGCTTTGTTTCTTCTGCCCACTCAATTAATTTCTCTAGCAAGAATCTAGAGTAAACCTTGTATGATATGTCCAACAGGCTGATAGGTCGGTAGTTGCGCGGATCTTGTGGGTCCCCCTTTTTATGTATTGGGATAACTATGCTCTGTTTCCAGTTAGGTGGAATCTTAAGAGTAGCATTAATGGTGGTAAAGAGAGATGCTAAGATAGGGGCCCACCACGACTGGTTCGATAAGAATACCTCAGGTGGTATCATATCCTCCCCCGGGGATTTATCCCCTGATAGCATGCTAATTAGTTGAATACATCTCTCTGGGGAGACTGGCTCCCAGGTGGGCAAGGCAGATGCTGGAAGGGTGGTGACTACATTTACGTCAGAATCTGAGGTGGAATACAGCTGAGCAAAGTGAGAGTGCCAGCTGGCTGCTGTGATGTTATTAACAATGAATGAGGGGGGTCTTAGACCTGCATTAATTAAATTCCAAAATTTCTTGTCGTCACGGGTTTTAATGGCCACTGACAGAGCCGACCAGCGTTCTTTCGCAAAGAGCAATTTCTTATGTTGGAGCAGCTTCTTATAGTATGAACGAAATTGGGCTAACTCCCTGATTTTGCTCTGAGTGCTGTCTGCTTTCATGTCTGACTGGAGAAATCTAAGCCTACTTCTGCACTGTTTGCATTCTTGGTCGAACCAGGTTTGATTCTTCCAGGATAGAATCGCACGGGAAGGTTTCGTAAGCGAAGGGAGCAAGTAGACTAGAATTTGCTGGAAATTTGAGAAATGATTCACATTCGTTGTTAACAGCTGAGCTTTCAGGGCTAGGATCTCAGGGGAATTTAGGAGGACTTTTATGTCTTGCTCCAGGTAGATGTCCCACTTCTTGCGTCCGGGGGCCAGGGTCGATGAATCCTGGGGGTGTGGTGAGCTGGGAGGCCCCAGCTGTGTGTGGTGAAAGGAGATGGCAATTGGAAGGTGGTCACTTTCGGTTCTGTTGAACACATTGAAACAGTATGCCTCATCATTAAATGCTGAGGAGGACCAGATGTAATCTATAACACTTGCCCCTCTAGATCCTAGAAAAGTATAGTATCCCCCGGACCAGTCTTTGGGTGTGCCGTGCAAGCTGTGCAGCCCGCAGTTTATAGTGAACTCCAGCAGTATGATGCCAGCCCTATTAATGGTCTTGTCCTGTGAATTCCACGTAGGAAGCCACTCCTCTTCTATGAATAATTGCGACTTATCGGTGAATAAGCTTATATCTGCTCCGATTCTGGCATTGAAGTCCCCCATTATAAGGATCTCTGACTTTGGAAATTCAGCCCCAGATTTATCTAGAATAAATCTTAAATCCTCCCAAAGCTGATTTGAGTGAGAGGAGGAGTAGGTAGATGGATTGTACAAGTTTACACATATGAATTCCCCAAGCGAGCTGTTAGTGATGTGCAAAGTTTGAATGTAATTACTCTCTGACCAAAAGATAGGAGAGATATTAAGCTGAAGCTCCTGCGAAACAAATGTTACCAGGCCTCCACTAGGGCGCCCATACAAGTGTGTTTTGGTCGCAGGAATCACAAAGGCGTCATAGCCCGGTAGGGATGGGGGGGGTGAAGATTCTAAGCACCAGGTCTCTTGTATACCCATA
Organism: Podarcis tiliguerta; assembly: GCF_965153285.1. Taxonomy (NCBI): domain Eukaryota; kingdom Metazoa; phylum Chordata; class Lepidosauria; order Squamata; family Lacertidae; genus Podarcis; species Podarcis tiliguerta. The sequence goes on from NC_139536.1 coordinate 40,297,251, forward strand.
ATCTGGAATTTCGCTAAAAACTCTTTCATATCCCCGTCATCCTGTTTGGACGTCCATCCTGCCACATTCCAGGATAGCACATTAAAGCAATTTGAGGAGGGACTATGTGCTAGTCAATTGCTCTGGTTGCTGGTGGGAAGGACATTGCCAGGGGTCTGAGACAGCTCCAGGCGAGGTACTACCGAAGGTATCGAAGGGGTGGTGAGTTGATTGATGTGACCAGCAGGGTCTTCAGTAAAACCTAAGTTGTCTCTTTGCACAGTGGGTTCCTTAACGTTTATATATTGGCTTGAAAAGGTTGCGGATAAATGAGGTTCTACCAAAAGAGGTTGACTGGCAAAGGACGAGGATATAGAGTCATTTGACTGGACCGCACTGAATGAAGACTCCAGGTCAGGCATAGAAGAATAGGACATTGACAGATTACCAGGATGAGGTGTGTTTGGCGCGTTACTCTTTAAGGCGGAGGACGAGGTAGTTGATTGCAGATCTATTAGTAGAGGTGAAGGGGGTCTGCGTTGCGACGGTGTATGAGGAGCTTCCGCCAGGCAGACTGCCAAATCATCCGTTATTGGAGTCCCAGTATTTGGCAGGGGTTTCTGGGGTGTTAGCCCCTTCATAACTGGTTTCCTTTGATTTAATAGGTTGCTATGTCCAGGATTTGAGGAGATTTTCTCTTGAAGTACATGTGTAAGATACTGCTTGAGTGTATCAAGCCTGTTTATAACTTCCTGCTGTTCTACTAATGGCAACTCGCCATAGGATGAAATAAGGTCCCTCTCCTCTGAGATATCCAGATGGCTGGGCCCGCTTTGGTCATGCTTCTTTGTTGCTGGAGTAGATAAACCAGGAAGCTTGGGCTGAGAGGGAGGGTGAGGTTCCCGGGTGGACAACTTGAGTTTCAAGACTGAGTCGCGCCTGTCTGGCGGGCAGCTACCTTTTTGTACGGTGCTGCGGAAGAGAGGTTTAATCCTGGTGTCATTAAAGACTCTTGTTGGGAAGATGCCCCAGGTGGCCAGAAACGCTTTACGCCTAACCAGTATGGAGGGAATTTTTGGAGACTGGAAGGAGAGCAATACTTTTTGGAGCCGATGGTGGTAGTTTAAAAGTTTCACTGTACTGAGGTCTATTAGCGGAGGCCAAATCTGAAGGAGTTGCCTCAGATGATCTTTGACATCTCTCGAATTATTCCACCTTGGGGACCTGGGGTCCCTACTGTGTATAGTTAGACATATTTTGTTTGGTTGTAAAATCAGAGATTGAGAGTCCAATTGAGTTTTTAGGAGGTGACCACCAGTACCACTTTCATGTCTAATAAGGGAGGTATACCTCTGTCCCTTTAAATCCCTCGGAGGCAGAGTGTGGTTGAGCTGGAGCTCTAGCAAATGGGCCTCAAGCTTTTGGTGGAGATTATCCACCTGCATGGAGATCCCATTTATGCTCTTAAAGATGCAGCGCAGGGTCCTGGTTATTAATTGGAAATGATCGAGTCCCATGCCATCGCCGAGGGCCAACTCGGGCTCCCCCTTCGAGGTGGCTCTCACCTCTTTGTCATTATCGTTGGCATTATTCGTTGTCTTCGAGTTCACCCCCTCCACTTCTATATCGGCTGCGAGGTCAATTAAAGGATTAAAACGATTGTGAGTTTCAACCATGTAGCTAACTTCCTCATTATTTCTATTACAGTTAAGAAAAAAGTATCAATCTTGGACTGTTTGGGCCTCGGGGGAGGCATTGCCTCATCCAGGTCCCTTGGCCGCTTGCCATGGCCCATAGTGGAGATTAGAAGCAATCGGCTGATAAAATAGAACCTAGCAGGATTGGACTCTCTGCTCACCTGCTCATGAGTGGAGACTTCACTCCTGCTTTCTACCTGTGAAGAAACAACAGCTTCCAATCTCTGAGCGGCTCCTGCGGTGTCGCCTGGCCTTTCATTTGAATTCAGCCTGATCTTTTAGCTTTTAGTTCTAAACAAGTGGTTAGCTTTTAGTTCTAAACAAGATGAACAGAGGACCAATGGGATTTCAGGATGCATTCAGGATGTAATCCAAAACGGTTGCAAACCAAGGTACCACTGTATTCAAATTACCAATATTTTCAATGCTGAAAAAGTATACTGATGCAGTATGTCACACTGTTTGGTTGTTATAAATGCTGGTTCTTATCCAGAGCCCTTGGAAGTGTGGTGGATCATAATTCTTTCCTAAATAAACCATAAGGATTGCAGAAGATATTGACGCCCATGACACGTAATGGAGGAATGCAGTGGTAAATGTTGAGATTGTTTAGAACAGAATGGAGAGAGATGGGTTTTATCATGGTGGCAGCAAGTACGCGGCAAGCTCATCTAATGGTGTCTTTGCAAATTCCTCCTGTTATGTAATTCTGCCCCAGTAGGTATTCTCTTCACACAAGCACATCATCAGGAATGTAAATTTATTTGCACCCCCCTTTACCGTTTGCAAAGTGCAGTCACAATTCGGTGCAGCATCCCTGTGCCTGGGATAAAAAAACTATTTTGCTTGCTAATGCTTATTTTTCAGGTATTTGGCAAATGGAATCCTTAATCACACAGACACAAAAAAGGTAGAATGTTGTCAACAATCCTCTGAATAAATATCTCAACAAACTTTTTTTTTAATTAGAGGCGCTTCCATTCACTCCTGGAAAGATGCAACATCTTATTAACAGAGAAATGCTATCTGAGTAGTTCCTTTTTGCAACATATTTTACACTGCTCTCAAATGAAATAAGCAGAGCCCTGCTGGATCAGACCAAAGCCCTATCTAGTCCAACATTGCGTTCTCACAGTGTCCAACCAGATGCCTAAAGGAAGCCCTCAAGTCAGACAGGAAGGCACAATCAGCCTCCTATTGCTTTCGCGCCAGTTGTTGTTCTTCAGCGATATACTGCTTCTGATGTTGTATATAATATACAACCACCATGATTAATAGTCTTGGCCAGCCTTATCCTCCATGGATTCCTTTCTACCCTAACTTTATTTCACTGTTAATTAATATTAGACACTTTACAAAATAATCTAAGCATAAAAAACAGATTTTCTTCCTAATGAGGCAATTAACTCAATTCTGAAAGGAGTAGGGGTGACAAGTGGAGGGAAGGAAATGGAGAGCAAAGGATGCTTTCTTACTGAGCTGCTCTTCAGGTGCCCCTTGAATTAGGAGATAGGGATGCTTAGTGCCTTATACCCTGTGTCCAATGTTCCCACACTTCCTTATAACAGAATTTTCTTTATTTTTCTTCTGGGAATATCATTTTGATGTCTCCTGTGAGGAAGAGCTGTAGCTCATTGGTAGAGGGTGTTTTTGCATGCAGATGGTTCCACCTTCAACCCCTGATCTTTTCAGGTAGGGCTGGGAATTGCTTAAACTCCAAAGAGCTTATTCTCCTTGAAGATGGAGAGGTGTGAAAATTCAACGGCAAACATTAGGAGAATCTCCGTAGATGGGAAGCATGGTAAAATGTGTGCTTCCTGTTCCCTGAATGAGCCCAAAGACCACACTTGGCACAGTAAAGCAATGGACACAAAGGGAACTGCTTTTTTTCCAGTCATGGCTGCTACTCCATCACCTTTGTTTTGCCTTTGGAGGAACAACTGCTGCTTGCTTGCCCAACCTGCTTTCTCCCTCCCCTGAGCTTTGTTGCTTCCTCTGCTGCCGTCGCTACTTCCCACAGCTGTAGACTCAGCCTCCTGGAGGTGCGTTGGCACAACCCTCATGATTGCCAAAGCGTCTTCCAGGAAGTTGCCTGACAACCGTAAAAAGGTCAGGGTCTGGTGTGTACTGGCACCTATTTTTCTTGAAAAAAACAAAACAAAGCACACTGCGAATAGGTATAATGCAAAGTTACCTGCAGTTTAATTTGGCGTTATGAAGATATCCGCTGATTAGCTAAGAACGCTTTATCTTTTCAAGTAATAAGCTCTAAATAGAAAGATCTTTAGTAACTGTACATTCCTTGGAACGGGTGAATGTTAACTGCAAGCAAAGCAAATGAGTTATGTTATAGAAAAAGCCCCTTGATACTAGCACGGGAAGAAGAGAGAAAACAAAGCAACTGAATGCTTTTGAAATATTTATTGACTTCTTATTACATCTCTGTGCCTTTTCCGTCTTCCTTGTTAAATGCTGAGCATAGCAGAACAGGAGCAGAAAACACATGTAGACTACTGGACACAAAAGGCAAGTCATTATTGTAGAAAATGATCAGTGGTATGCATATTCATAATTGGGCTAGGATGAAAATAGCTGCTTATGTACAAGATAAGTGGATGTTCTGGTGATGCAGCAACAAGTATTGCTGGCTTGAAGGCTACAGTGTTCCCTCCATTTGAGAGTCAGCATGGTATAGTGGTTAGAGTACCAGATTAGGGCCTGGTAGACGAGGGTTCAAATCTCCACTTGTCCATGACGCACCCTGGGTGACCTTGGGCCAGGCACTGTCCCTCAGTCTAACCTACCCCACAGGGTTGTTGTGGGGATTAAATGAAAAGGAGAACCAGGTATGCCACCTTGAGCTCCTTAAAGAAAAGGATGGGATATAAATGTAATAAATACAAGAATTCTCTTATTCTCCAACAGGTACAGTTTTCAGAGCCTTGGCCAGTGATGGGGAACCTGTTGGACTCCAACTCTCTTCATTCCCAAGCACCATGGCCAATGTTTACGGGTGATGGGAACTCTAGTCCAACAGCATCTGAAGAGCCCCAGGTTCCTCACCCCTGACCTAACGCTTCCACTTGAAAATGTGGCGCTATATCTTTTTCCTTTTTTGTCCTGTGCTATGTTTTGGTAGCCAGTGCTCCAGCTCAGGGAAGAGGCACTTCAAATGAGAATGCCTATCAAGCTTTTGTATAAATATCTATACCTTATTTTAACTTTCTCTCTCACACAGTGTGTGTGTGTGTGTGTGTGTGTGTATCTATCTATCATCTATCTATCTATCTATCATCTATCTATCATCTATCTATCTATCATCTATCATCTATCTATATCATCTATATCTATCTATCTATCTATCTATCTATCTATCTATCATCTATCTCTATCATCTATCTATCATCTATCTATCTATCTATCTATCTATCATCTATCTATCTATCATCTATCTATCTCTATCTGTCATCTATCTATCTATCTATCTATCTATCTATCTATCTATCTAATCTATCTATCATCTATCATCTATATCTATCTACTATCAAGATAAATTAGTATTGATCCTGTAGCTGTACATTTTCTCATCGAGACAAGTAAACTAACCTGCATGAGATGCCTTCTCTTAAATTACTTCATTTATTTATTTTTGGCTTCTGAATTTTTCTCTGTAAAAAATGGCTTCTAAATGCAAATTGGATGCTTTTCCTATTGGCTTGCACTCTCCGATTGTTCAAGGCTGCTGAGATTTCAGCTGGGTGACTGGGTGGCGATAGAAAGCAGCAGGAACATCAGTGGAAGTTTGCAAAGGAGGAAGATGCAGGACAGGAAGAGCTTGCACAGTTGTGTATATTAGGCAAAAATGCATACCAAAATTTGTATATGAGGAGAAATTTGCACTAAAATGTTGACAGGGTTTCATGAGGGCTAAAGATAGCAACTGATTCAGAAATGTGCTGAATTTAAGAGTGAAAAAATGAGAAACTGACAAAAACTGGACAAATTTGTACCTCTCTAGTAGGGAGCTGAGAGATTGCAGTTGTTCCGTGGTCAGGAAAAGGATAAAATCAGAAGCACTTTTTGTGGTGTGACTTGTTTGTTCAGTATTCTTAATAATTATTTGCCACCCCCCACTGACCGATCTTGGGCTAGTCTAGTCACTGAAAAATGGGACCAATGTCCCCTAAATGGCATTAAGGTAATATTGTGTATGTATGAGTCATGCTAGCTTCTGGCTTACCTCATTGCTCTTGCCATCTGGAGTCATCTGTCCAGTTGTTCTTCCTTTCTACTTGTGGCATATTTGCATCTGGATTGTGGTGGCTCAGAATGCTGGTTTCTGCCTGTAATCCCCATCCACTGATGCACAGAAGTGTTTCTATCTTCATCTACTAAAAATGGGAGGTTATGCGATCCAAACAGTTATCTAGGTACAACAAGGAGAAATAAAAAGCTCTGTTGTGCCTCCTGTAGCTGCTTGAAAAAAGCTCCTTGAAGGTGTAACTTCATCAAGGGAGTGTTGATGTTACAAAGTTCATCTCAGGGGGTGGGAAATAAAAGATTTCCAAAGGAAGTGGAAGAAAGGTCCTGCTGAATTTGTGCTGTTCATTGGGGAGTAACACGCTAAACCAAGAGTGGGGAACCTTTTTCAGTCTGAGGGCCTGATTTCCTTCTGGGCCACCTTCTGAGGGCTTACCTTTTACCTTTATACACATTCTATACACATTCACAGACTCCTCTCTATCCTCCATCTGGACAAGTGAGAGGCATTATCAGAGTCCAAGGAAGAAGAAGAAGAAGAAGAAGAAGAAGAAGAAGAAGAAGAAGAAGAGGAGTTTGGATTTGATATCCCGCCTTTCACTCCCCTTCAGGAGTCTCAAAGCGGCTAACAATCTCCTTTCCCTTCCTCCCCCACAACAAACACTCTGCATAGCTGTGACTGGCCCAAGGTCACCCAGCAGCTGCATGTGGAGGAGCGGAGACGCGAACCCGGTTCCCCAGATTAGGAGACTACCGCTCTTAACCACTACACCACACTGGCTCTCCAGTGGACACATTCCTGCCAGGCAAAAACACATTCCTGGGATTCGTTGTTCCTTCTCTAAGCAAAGGTTTAAGGAGATGGATCAGTAGCTATGAGTGCGACCTCATAACTCTCTGCATATATTCTTTGTTAGAGCTATGATTCCAGCATTGTAGTTTTAAAATAATGCTTTTTCATAATGCCATGAAATATGTGTGTGTGTGAGAGAGAAATTAATATGTGAAGTGACTTCAAAATGGCCTTTCATGTGACTTCATATATAGAACTTTAGGCTTCACCAACCCTTCCCTCAGACGATATGAAAAATCCATAATCTGAACAACTGAAAAATGGTTCGGCCACGGAAATGTGCTTTATAACCTCCAAATGCCCTGATGTAAAAAGAAAAGAAAAGAAAATGAGGTTTGCATCCTTTTCTTTCCTCCTCACTATCTAATGTAACGCTGGGGTGTTCTGCGTTATATAAATGCCAAATCCTATTTAAATTCTACAAGATCTTGGCCTCCGTAACAATCCAGAGGTCCCCAGGTTAAGTATGTACCGTATAAAAGAAAGCATTTTCCTTTATCAGGTTTACAACTCATTGCCTTTCCATTTCATTGACCGCCTGCTCTTGTTGCATTAGAAAGGAAGTTTTGCTTTCTTTCCTTTCCCTCCTTCCCTTTCTGTGCACATCCAGCAGGTCCCATCGTATTTCCTTCGAGTAATTTAGAGTGCCTAGAAGCAGCGATGGAAATTAAATTACTGGATGAAAGCGGTCCAGAGTTGTACCACTCTGTGCATTCTGAAAATCCCTTCCTCCTGCAGAAAGACTTCATTGGGGTGTGACTGAGGTTGATGGTTTTCGGATGAAGGTCGTAGCATTGGGAACTTTTTAGTTTAGAGGAAAGGCAAGCAAGAGGTGACATGATAGAAGTTTATACAGTGGTACCTCTGGTTATATATGCTTCAGGTTACGTACGCTTCAGATTACACACTCCACTAAGCCAGAAATAGTGCTTCGGGTTAAGAACTTTGCTTCAGGATAAGAACAGAAATCAGGCTCCGGCAGCGCGGCAGCAGCAGCAGGAGGCCCCATTAGCTAACGTGGTGCTTCAGGTTAAGAACAGTTTCAGGTTAAGAACGGAGCTCCGGAACGAATTAAGTACTTAACCCGAGGTTCCACTGTAAAATTATTTTTATTAAATAATATACAATTTGAGGACTGGGAAAAGCTGTGGAAGGTAGATTTGAAATTCACAGATGGTTCTCTTTTGAAAGAAAACTACATGAAGATGATGTATAGATGTTATATGACACCAGTAAAAATGGCAAAAATGTACAAAACCGGCTCAAATACATGTTGGAAATGTAAAGGAAAAGAAGGCACTTTGTATCATATGTGGTGGGAATGTAGAGTAGTTAAAAAAATTTGGGAGATGATATATAACAAATTGAAAAAAATGTTTAAAATGACATTTGTTAAAAAACAACAACAGAAGCATTTTTGTTAGGGATTTTAGGACGAGACCTGCCAAGAAAAATAAAGAACTTATTTATGTATGCTACAACAGTGGCAAGAGTCTTGTTAGCACAAGGATGGAAGAATGAGGAAACCCCAATGAAAGAACAATGGCAAGAAAAACTGATGAGCTATGTGGAGTTGGCAAAGTTGACATATAAACTACATGAGAAGGACAACCGTGACTTCAAGGAAGAATGGGAACTCTTTACAAATTATCTAAAAAGACAACAAAATGAATTGGACTCCTTGGCAGGTTTTGAATAAACATCCACAAATTTATTAGTAGAATATATGACAGATTATGCAATAATTTGTACAATTTTATAACATGCAGAGAATAATATGTGCAAATAAATCAGAGAGGGGAGCTGAGGGAATTTCTTAGTGGGCGGGAGAGGGTGGGATGGGGGAAAATGTAATTGGATATATTGATTGATAATTTGTTCTGTTAAAATTGTTTAATAAAAAATATATATATTTTTTAAAAAAAGTTTATAAAATTATGCATGGCATGGAAAAAATGGATGGAAAAAAATACATTCTTCTGCTCTCTTAACGCTAGAACTCATGGACATACAGTGAAGCTGAATTATAGCAGATTAAGGACAGATAAAATGAAATATGTTCATGCAGAACATAGTTAAGCTATGGAACTCGCTCACATGCTGGATTAGATGAGCTACTGGCCTGATCCAGCAGGCTGTTCTTATATTCTTATGACAGGAGGCAATAGAAAGCCTTATCCCATGTTCAAAAAGACTTTAACACCCTCCATATTATCATTGTAGACATGGCAGGCATCTTGTGATCAGTGATGCTCCAGTTGGGAAAATTAATCCAATTCCCACAACCCCTTCCATCAGAAATTATTCTGTTATATTTGATTACTTTTTTAATTATCAGTTGATGCGATGAGGAAGGCATTTGCAGCCTTGAGATTTCAAACTATGCCCACGGCATATTTAGATGGGAGATATGCCAGAATACCTGTAAATCATTGTTTATCTATCGGCGGCCAGGGAGAGGTGGGGAATATTGTCCATTCCTAGGGGTAGATCCTGTAAAGGAATTCTTCGTAGAGTTTTCTTCTTGAACAGTAGGGAGGGGGGAAAGTTTTTTGCTGGTGGATGGGGATAAAGACAGTCCACTGAAGGTTTCTACATTTGCTTTAACAGCCCAACAGATTAGAACAATTTCACTGTAGGACATGAAGTCCAGTATGCTAGGGACCACTTACATTGAAATGTGCCTGAATACTGTTTGTTTTTCTATATTTTTGTGATGACCTATCATTTTTAGCAGATACTTTGACAGAATGACAGATATGAGATGACTCTATTCAAGACAATGCTAGATAAGACCAAAGTGGGCTAGTTGGTCAGCAAGCTTGGGAAGAAAATGCATTTTTTTTCACCTTCCAATGGCTTCACTTTTATTGTACCACCTTGTTCTCCCCACCCAAAGATCATTGTAACTTTATCACATTGTATTCAAGACTTTCAGACTTTACAATGCTCAAGCAGCATCTAATTAGGTGTTAGATCACAGAGGGAAGAGGAAGACACCTTCCTTTGACTATATTCTGTCATTTATTTGTATTATGATCTTACTTCCACCCATTATTAAAAACTGCTGTGTTTTATGCTGGCTCTCGTATTCTTCCATATGTTTCCATGCATCATAGCTGGTTTGATCCTGGGGTGACTTGTGATCCCAATAAGAACGGTAATTGCATTTTTCATTAGCTTAATAACTTTGGAAAGGACCATCAATGGGATTCAGCCGAACAGATAATTGAGGGCTACAACCATCTGTTATTTGAATCTAACACTAGGTTGTGATTGTAAATCAGCAATAAATGCCACTTTCTATAGCTTCTATTTTGTGCATGTGTGTGTGTGTTTTGCTGTGATAACTGTGCCTGTAACATTATGTTTTCTGGGCTATTATGTGATGGCATATGGGTGTCAAGGAATTTAATGGAAGAGGGAACAATGTATGGTTATCTTCACTAATAATTTAGCATGGTCTGTCTCTTGCCTTGCTTGTAAATATCCTTTATATTCATAAAACTGAATAGTATAAATGCAGCATGTTTTGCCTTGCTTGTGCTGTCAGGCACAACTGGAAGAATTGAGGGTGAAAAGAGGAATGGTTGAAATTCACATAAGGAGATCTGACCTTATACCTGCCCTGATGGTGTGTCCATCTAGGCCGCTACTTAAAGAAAGAGGCTGTCTATAAGTGTTTATGGGCTGATGCTTGAAGTCTCCAAGCCAATATGAATGAACTGGTGTGCTGGGTCTTACAGGAGGGATTTCATAGAATCACAGAATTGTAAAGTTGGAAGGGATCCCATGGCTCATCTATTCCAACCCTTCTCAATGCAGGAATTTCAACTAAAGCATCCATGACAGATGGCCACCCAACCTCTGCTTAAAAACCTTCAATGAATGAGAGTCCTCCAGCTTCTGAGGCAGTCCAGCCCATTGTTGAACCATCTGAAAGTTCTTCCTGATGCTTAATCATAATCTCCTTTCTTGTAAGTTGAAGCCATTGATTCACTGTGCTGTAAATACGTGGTTCTTCTGCATGCCACTTCGCAAGTACAATTCTTGAGAGTGCTCTTCCCATCACTTCATTTGCTTGCTGTGGTCTGTGATGATCTCTCCCGACAAGGTTTTCTGCAATGCAGTTTTCCTGACCGTTGGCCCAAAGGCCTTTTTCATGCCTTCATGCATTTTGTGAGTGTGACTGGTGTCAGGAGTGAGTTGAATGCTCTGACACAGCCAGTGGCACATCATCTGGGAATCCACTGGGCATCGCTCCTTGCCTTTCTCAGTGCAGCAAGCGTCTTTTCACAGAGTGCACACTTGTAGTTCCGAATATCCTTGTGCTTTGCAACGATAACAGACTTCATGTCCTTTATGCCAGCCTCAATCCAGATGGGGATCTGCTGCTCTCTTTGGCCAAAGGAGAACTCTTTTCCTTCCAAAGGGAAAGAGTTCTCTTGTGCTCGAATCCTGCTTGTGGGTTTAGGGCTGGCCATTGCAAGAACAGGATGCTGGACTAGATCCAGCAGGCTCTTTTATGTTCCTATTGCCCATTTTGGAAACAACCATCCGGGATCTCAACAGAGGCATTTCACACCATTGGCTTCCTTGTCTTCAGAAGAAAAAATATGAAGGTTTCCAGGGATTGGACCTGGGTAACTATATGCAAACACCCACTGAGTTATAATATCTGCTCATATGGTTCTTTGCCACTTTTGCTCCCTCCCACCAGACACTTTCACCGATTCTGTGTTGCCAGCTGTTTCATGTTGCGCAAAGGTAGTTTGGGGAAATGCTGGCGCCATAAGTCAATTTCATACCCTCCCAATTTCCAAAAGAATAGTCAAAATCCCCACATTTGTGGCCTGTGAATGGTGTAGGTGATACTGGGAAAGGGAATTTTAGCTCTTCCCTAAATTGCATCACAGGATCCTGAAGCTGAGGCTCCAATACTTTGGCCACCTCATGAGAAGAGAAGACTCCCTGGAAAAGACCCTGATGTTGGGAAAGATGGAGGGCACAAGGAGAAGGGGACGACAGAGGACAAGATGGTTGGACAGTGTTCTCGAAGCTACCAGCATGAGTTTGACCAAACTGCGGGAGGCAGTGGAAAATAGAAGTGCCTGGCGTGCTCTGGTCCATGGGGTCATGAAGAGTCGGACACGACTAAACGACAACAACAACAAATATTAAAAATCAGTGCTGCTGGGCTGAAGCATTTGGCTCATAGATTTTATTCCATGGTAACTTGAAGCAGAAGCAAAGCATTTGTTGCTGTGAAGAAGGGGGGGGGGGGCGACAGAAAAACCCTCTGGTGCCTCATATTATAAATAACCCACCTAGCATGTGAAAGGGAATAGAATTTGCTCGATGTTATTGAAATGTCCTGCCACTTTTCTTGGGACAAATGGCCCTGTGAAAGTGGAGCAAGGGAGTATATTCTATCCCATGCTAAGAATAAGTGAATATTGAGAATTACTGTTGCTTTTCAGCCTGTTAATATGTCTGTGGGAAATGGACAAAAATGAAACAGTTGTTGATCAGGGTTCCAAAACATGCTGGGAGCCTTGATCAGAATGCCCGGGGAAGGCTTATTTGGTTCCTAGTTGTATAGTACAAGCAATAACTGTAAATATTGCAGTCTCACTCATGATTCCAAGAGCGCCAGTGCAGCTGCAGATCTGTCAGCCTTGCTGGTTATGTTAATTTGAATTCAATGATTATTGCCCTCCTGCAATATACATTACCGTAAAGATTATCCCTTCTGCAGTATATGCATAATCACAGCTTTAATAGGAGACTCCAGTGCATCCACTTCCAGTTCCCTGGAATAACCGTGTTTATTCTTCATTCATCTTCATAGACTTTGTTGCTTTCATGTTAGGATGGTCCTACATTTTCAATAACATCAACCTGCACGAGTGTCAACCGTTAAACGTATCAAACCCTAGCAAGCAGCTATCTGTTACTCCTGTCTCATTTGTGTCAGGCTGACATACTATTTAATACAGTGTTCCAACAGCTGGATGTCTCTGCTGGAAACTGATAGGTATCACTAAATCTGAAATGAGGTAAATACCAGTTCATACAATGAGAATTCAGGAACTGGCTGAACACCATTTTCCCTGAGAAGCAAAGGATGAAAGCTTTTAACACTATATCTGTTTCTAGACCTTCAGTGACGTGGCAATAAGCGACGTGTGAATTTTCAGTAGCATTTGCCCTCAAAGGTTCCTGGGTAAATGTAATCCCTTCCTACCTAATGTGAAACAAGATTAACATTCAATTTAGGGAAATTACTGAGGGGGCATTACAGTGGAGGTTACACCAGATACCATTACAGTTGCTTTAGTATTCCTCTCTCCATGCCCTGCAAGTCTCACTTTTCCACATTATGTCACACTCTTATGTGACCAAGGCTGCTTCCACAATTCACATTTAATACGTAATTGCCACATTTCTCTCTCTTACTCCATGGATTTGTCTACCCCCACTTAAAGCTGATTGGAGTTGAAGGCCATCACTACATCTGGTAGGTAATTCTAGAGTTTAAACATGTGCTGTGTAAAAATAAAATGAAAAAATACACCAGTTTGAATCTCCTACCTCTCCACTTCATCAGCTGGCATATGGCGGTAGGGCTGTGGCTCAGCAAAAAGAACACCTTGCATGCAGAAGACCCCTTGGCAACTTCTGCTGGGGCTGGAAGAGTTCCCTGCCTGAAATCCTATGCTTTATACAGAGCTACATCAAACTATGACCTAACTCTATATAAAGTAGCTGCCTCTTACTTTGGATTCTAGTATTAAGAGTGAAGGAGAAAAGCAGGTCCTTTCAAAGCACCATGCATAATTTTATATGCCCCTGTCATGCTCTCCTCTACTTGCCTCCCCTCCCCAAGCTAAAAAGCTCCCCATGTTGGTCATCTTTCCTCAGAGGACCGTTGATCCAGCACCATGATCCTTTGGGTTGTCCTGATCTAGAGCCTTCTCCCATATCAGCGAGTGATTGGCATTCTCTTCTATGAGAGCCTATAACATGCAGCACATAGAGAAACAGCTGCAGTGGGGATAAAAATCAGTTGTTGGTCCAGTGTTCATTGACAGGCATGCCATGGGTTTGTTTATGTGCAGCACCTGTCCTTTATGGACCCTTCCTGTCTGTCATAATGATGGATATTTTGGTGTATAATCTGCATCTCATTTTGAAGGTAAGTATGTTTCGTGGTTTTGTTCACTCACTGGATAATTGTATTGCATTGAATCAGTGGAACAGCCAGCATTCATTTGGCAGCCAAGAGTGGGAATTCCTGTGAAGGCCTCACTGTCGGTCTCCATATTCTCTTACTCAAATTCTATTCTTGGTTTCATATATATATATATATATATATATGTGTGTGTGTGTGTGTGTGTGTGTGTGTGTGTTGATTAACATGTGGCTCTGGTTCTTATTATGAGGTTTTTTAATAGCTACTTTAAAACAAATGTTCCATATTTGAGATTTTTTTTCCCTGCCTCAGTTTGGAAATTATAAGTACTGGAAACGTACCAAGTTCAAAACTGAGCACCAAAACAGTATCTCAAAATAGCAGCCTAGGCTTTGGAAATGTAAATTTTCCTCTTGAGAAGACAAAATGATGTAAGCTATATAATTTTTTATACTTTTTGCTTCTTATGAAATTTGTCATCAAATACAACCTAGAAAAAATATATTCACAGAGTATTTTATTTCCCTCTTCCTTTCCTTCCAGAAGACTTCTGATATTGCACATTTTGCTGTAATTTGAGGTTTTGGCTACTTGTGGGGAAAGATACTGGAGAACAAGTAGTGCTAGAAAGAAAGGAAAAAGAATTGTTAAAAAATTGGATTCAGCATTCTTCATGCCAGAAAGTACATCCTTCCTTCATGGGAGAAAACATTTGCACTCAGTTACCTGGGCAAAATCTATGTCATGGAGTTCAGTGAGTCTACTCTGAGTCGGATACAATCCTCATGAAGGGATAGGCCTGACAGCCACTATCCCACCCCTTGGCTCCAACACATTGTCTATTTCCTTTTCAGCTATGGATGGGTAAATCTGGCACTTTTGGTTTCTCTCCGTTTCTCATTTCCCCATCATTGTTCAGTTCCCCACCTTTCCACCTGATTTTAGGAAATACAAGTCCTCATAAAAATTCAACAGCATTTTAATGCAAAATTCTCCTAATGTAGTAGTAATAGTAATAATACTAATACTAACATTTATACTCCGGCCATCTGGCTGGGTTTTATATTTTGCTGGTATACATTTTGCTGAATATATACATTTTTACAAAACAATTTCCCCTTATAAAGAGCATTTTTGGTACTTTTTTTTACTAAAACATACTTTTTAATGCACATTTTAGTATATGCATTTTTGTACACGTTACTTGGCTAGACAACTGCAGTGTAGAATTGAGAGAGGTGTGAATTTCAAAGGACAGCTGTATTATGGCTTGTATATTGCTTCAGAAAGTGCAAATCAGGCAAATCACCTAAATGTGAACTGAATCAGAGTCCACTTGCCCCTGCCCTCCAAGGCTGGGCCAGCCACCAGAGACACAAACTATTATTAGGAATGCTTCAAATGTGCCTTTCCTATTGCAATAATAGCAGCTGTATCTATGGATGGTTTGACTTGCACATTACTGCTTCCCTTGAAATAGTTAGAACACATCACATAAGTGCTGGTTTAGGGTAGTGGCTAAGAAATGGAGCTTCAAATCAGAAAGTCCCCAGTTTGAATCTTGTCTCTGCCATGAAATTAGAGGCCTTAGGCAAACCACTGACTGTGAGCCTCAGTTTCTTGTCTCAAATAAGGGAATAACAAACCAACTTGCCTCATAGGTTTCCTATAATGGTTACAACTAGAAACTGAATATGAAATTCGCTGTATTCCATTTGGCACCTGCTGAAGACATTCTTATTTAGAGAAGCTTATCCAGATGTTTAGAAAGTTTGTAGGAATTTTAATTTGTTTTAGTCTATTTTACTGCACTTTTAACCTTCTGTCTGTTTTAAATTACAGTGGAATTTTTTTTGGTGATAATTTTATCTTTTTATTGCAAACTGCTTTGCAGATTTTCTACATTCAAGTGGTATATAAATTTTATGAAATAAAAAAATATATGATTTGGACACTTGAAAGCACTGTACATTATTAAATATGAACATGGAGATTTATTTATTTATTTATTTTCTAAAAACCCATTTCAACTGTCCTACTGCAAGCAGCCATTTCGCAAAACCTTGGAAATGAACAGATGCATGAAATCTAGCAATCTCATTTTTTATTTATTCTCACCTGTCAGTTATTCTGTTTCATTTGCTACTTTGCTTAAGACGCCTGCCAAGAACTGATGGGAAAGACATGAAAATCAGTGGTTATGTCAGAAAGGAAATCATAGCCCAGTCAAGGTTACCTTTATCAATTCAATTTGAGATCTGAACTCGAGGTGCAGGTGGCTGTCAAATTAAGATAATCCAATTTAAATTAGTAGTGTGGTAGGTCATGCAATGAGAACAAAAAGAAGAAAGAAAAGAGAGAGGCGGAACTGCAAAATGAACAGCTTACACATTTCTAGCTGTCCTCCTCTCTATTTAGTAAATACAATTAAACTCTTTTCCTACAAAAGAGAAAAATTGCTTCCCTCATATTAACTCTTTGGATAAAAAAACCCTTAACACTATGCAGGCACTATATTTCTTGTTCAGGCAAGCATGGTGGGTAGGTACCATCTTGTTTTGACTGTATGTAATCTGCTCTGGGAGCCATTTTGGCTGAAGAGCACAGTACAAATGCTCTAAATAAAAAACCAACAGCAGCAGCAACTTGAAAACAATTTTGACACACGAACCATCAGGATTCCAGTGGCAGCTAGCCAACCACAAGGCTTTCCAAACAGAAAAGGGCTTAAGGGGCTTCCGAAACAAGCTGTTCTCGGCAGAATGTCCCACACGGAAAACTCCAACATGGAAATGGTTCTGCACCTCTTTGCCAAGAGCCCAGTTTCAAATGATGACACCCAGAGCAATGCCTCCCCAGAATTGCTCAAAGGCTATGGGGAGAGGGGGCCCAGTCTCCCTCTCACACTTGTGGGAGCAGGGCCACGCACTCCCACAACACAGCATGGCAAATTGTGACCCCAACCTCTTTATACTGAGCCTACTGAAAGGCCTAAATGTGAGCAGCTTCATGTGAGGACTATGTGAAGAGTCCTTAAGGTGTGCTCAAGGTTTTAGGCCAGGGCTGGCAAACCTGTGTTGTAGGATTCCACTTGCATGTTCAGACCCAGAAACCTCCCCCCTAAATAAACTCACACTTGACTCAAATTTTTGGTTTGGTTTTTGGCAGAATTTAGGCCACAACTTTATTGGTTACAGAAAGTGACTGGTTGCACAGGCTCTGCTTCGACTAGCTCCCTGCAATGCAGGTAGCGCTGACCCAGGGCACCAGCATAGGTCAGCCAAGGGTAAACACCTGGATAAGCGGAAAGCCGGGCATGGGCTAACTCCGCCACCCAAATGTCCCCCTGGACTCAGGCACGGGCACAACCCCCTCACAGGGGTTGACCAAACCATTGAGTCCCTGGATTCCTTTTACGGAATACCCTTCACATAGGGATGGCGAGAGCGTTCTCCCATCCCAATCACCTGAACCAGAGCCTATCCTCAACCTTACAAGTTGTGATGATTTGCTATGTGGCAGGCGAAACCCAAAAGGCAACAGCCAATCAGCCAAGTGGGGAAAATTCCTGCTGTGCCCCTGTCCCAATGACAGACGACACACGACAGCATAGCAAGGTCAAGCACAAAGCCTTAAAAGTAAGGAGAGGTGGGTGGGTGTTCTGAATGCATGGACCAAAAAAGTAAGTTCTGGGTCACGTGTTTGGGTTTAAATAGGTCCCTCGAACTGTTTAGACTGTGTCCCATTGGCCAGATTGTATCCAGCTTTGAGGGACCTACCAATCGGGTGTTGTGGCTAACCAATTGTATCCACCCACAACACAGGGTGTCGGTTGTTCAGGTCTCACCGCAATACATGCCCTCTTTAAGGGAGGACCCGATCTCCCTTCAGCCCCAGTCAATGCTCAGGGATGATAGGAGCTGTAGCTGAGCAACATCTAGAGGGCCACAGGTTTCCCATCCCTGCATTAGGTTCCTGTTTATACATAAGCATGGCATAAAAATCTGTGAGCATTCAAGCTATTTGAATATGTCTGGGGTGTACTTGGTGCAGCAAACTAACACAGCACACTTTTTGAGATTTGATGAGCTTCTGAAAGTCTGTCCAAGGTACGTGTTACACCTGCTGACTGAAATTAATGGCTTATAAATGTCACTGTGTAGCGTGCCTTACTTTACAGCATCCTATAGCTTTGCTTCTCTTGAATATTTGCACGAATGATTTGGAGAACAGTGCACAGAACAGGCAGATCACATTTTTAGATGGCAGAAAGCAGAGAGAGATTGTCAGTTCTTGAGAGAGTAAGATTAATTGATTTCATAATATTTCTCCAAAGTCTAACGATTAGAGTCTATTAAACAGGATTCAAGAAGTGGACGCTGAAAGTGGTTCACATGTGAAGTAATAATCACAAAAAAGTAATTAAAATGCAGCAGGGAAAAATTAAGTTAGCCATTAGGAAAATAAAATGAGCCAAACCCTGAGCACATCAATTTATATCTGCAAGAGTAATTTAACAAACTTCCAGAGGAAGTTAAAAAAACTATAATTTACACTAAAGATATTATTATTATTATTATTATTATTATTATTATTATTATTATTATTATTACTTTAGTCGTTCCTTGCTGACATGTGTCATCAGTGGGGTTGGGAGAAAATATATTCAATAAAACTGATTATGTTCACTCTGAAGGAACACAGCAGGAATGTGAGAAGAGAGGGATTATTGAGAGAGGAAGAAAGAAACGGAGAGCGTTTAATGAAAGATAAAAATCTTGTGATATTTTGATCCACCTACATTCCTAGGATGGTATTTTATGGGGATGGGGGTGGTAAGGAGAAATTCAGGGAGGACAAAAATATTGAGGAGATTTAAGGGAACAATCTTATAGCGAGATCTGCTAACAAGTGGGTAGCATCTGTTGGCACTCTGGCTGAGCTAGGAGGGTTCTGGTACAGCTGGGGGCATATCTCGCCCATCCCAGCTGCCAGGACCCTAGTAGCTGAGATGAGCCCAGTGGATCTTAAGCCTTTGTAAACCCAGACAAAGGGGTGCTCTGGGTGTGTGGCAGGGATGGGACCAGATAAGAGAGGGGGCACTCAGTCTGGATCTGAAGTTTGTTCAGCTTGGCCATGTGACCTGGCAACCCAACATAAGTGAAGCTACCAACAAGGGTGATGTACCTCAAACACTATTTTGAAGATTTGTTTCCCCTCTGCCAGGCTTACACCGGCTTGATTTATGCCAACTTCTTTTGTATAGGATTGCTCCCTAAGTGTCCAATGATAGATATAGCCAGGTAAGAAACTGGTAGCAGTGGTGGATTTTAAGATAATTTGTTTTTTTTTACCTTATACCAACTGTCCCACTAGAATCAGCACAGGTCAAATCATCCCAGTTTCTTAAAGAAAGTGATTTGCGTCTTTGCCACACATACCAAATATATAGTCCAATGTAATTGTTTACTCATTCAGACATAAATGCTAAAGAGAGGGGCCATTGTTCTCTGGCCCACCCTATATGACATCTCTATCATTTCCCATATTCTAATTTACAAATCCTTAATGTGCCACAATAATTATCATGATACATTTTTGATACATGGAAGCAAACAACCTGCTTTTTATCCAACAAATTAAACCAACATTTGGCAAATCCAAAATCTAATGAATGGTTTTAAGCACAAAGCAGTCTTCTCCTTGCTTTATTCTAAGTTCACAGTAGGACATCCTATGAAATGATCTGCTTAAAAAACAACAAAAAATACCTCAGTGTTCTTTATATCTGCCATAATTAACCATCTGTTAAATTCTTTCAAATTTGGAGCCAGGCTTTCTGACAGCAGACGTGCTGCCAGAGAGCTAGTTATGGTTACAAGGAAGTGTTGTGCCATCTCAACACTGGTGGGATTTAAAGATGCCAAAGAACAGCTAATGAGTTGGAGATGACTGAAAAGCATTAGGGTAACTTTGCTTACAGTGTACAGTGACAAAATGTCACCCTGACTGCTGTAAGCACTGCTACAGTTCAAATGATGATTTACCAGCAACACAACCTTGGGATGAACACTCATTAAACCAGTCCAACACACAGCTCACAGTCAACAGATATGCCGTGGTGTTGTAATAAAGCACCCCAGCATATCCTACCATTTCTACAGACTAACATCATGCCATAAGACTATAGGACAGGCCTTGCTGCATCAGACAAAAGGTTTATCTAACTCTAGCATCCTGTATCCCATGGCAAGTAACCAGATGCCTACAGGAAGACCACAGACATGGTATGAAAGCTAAAGTCCTCAGTTGTTCCTTTGTGACTGGCACTCAGAAGTATTGTATTTCTGACTCCAGAGTTGGTATTTATAGCCATTGGTAGACATTGGTAGCCTTATTCCGTATTGATTTGTCAAATCCCTTTCTCAGTTGATGGCTCTCATTGCTTCATCATTTTGTAGCAACTTCCACTTATGTACTGTGTGAAGAACTTCAGATGCTAGCGGAAGCATCTATCCAAAAAAAGCAAACATGCCACACAGGCTGTTGGTCTGTCTGGCTGTCTTGTGTGTCTCTCTCTCACACACATGCACACAAACAGACCTCCCTCAAGTGCAAGTCAAAGGGGTTGTGCACATAGCTTTGAAACAAACAATATATTGTATTCTTGATTTCTGGTTTTTGCAGGTAGGGGAGAGAATGGTTGTTTTGGCTTGCCTGAATTCTTTTGCTTTCTGCAGCTTTGGTTCCATTTGGATGGATTTCAACATGTTTCAGAACTAGGTTGCTGAACCTGGGGCCCACATGCAGCCTGCAGACATAACTCCAGCAATGGATCCAAACTACAAGAAAGAAGATTCCACCTAAACATTAGGAAGAACTTCCTGACAGTAAGAGCTGTTCGACAGTGGAATTTGCTGCCAAGGAGTGTGGTGGAGTCTCCTTCTTTGGAGGTCTTTAAGCAGAGGCTTGACAACCATATGTCAGGAGTGCTCTGGTGGTGTTTCCTGCTTGGCAGGGGGTTGGACTCGATGGCCCCTGTGGTCTCTTCCAACTCTATGATTCTATGACTCTATGAAACCTTCTAGAAAATCCTGCTGAGATTTACTTCAAGGAGGAATGCCCAGTTTTGCCTGGGATTTCAGAATGTCAGCATTTGTTGACAAATCTAGTGGTTGCATTCAGTAACCGAAGAAGAAGAAGAAGAAGAAGAAGAAGAAGAAGAAGAAGAAGAAGAGGAGGAGTTTGGATTTGATATCCTGCTTTATCACTATCCAAAGGAGTCTCAAAGCGGCTAACATTCTCCTTTCCCTTCCTCCCCCACAACAAACACTCTGTGAGGTGAGTAGGGCTGAGAGACTTCAAAGAAGTGTGACTGGCCCAAGGTCACCCAGCAGCTGTATGTGGAGGAGCGGAGACGTGAACCCGGTTCCCCAGATTACGAATCTACTGCTCTTAACCACTACACCACACTGGCTCTAGAGAAATATTGTACAAGTTTTGTCCACCTGTAAAGCTCCCTTCATGTTTTGCTCACGTGAAGAGAAATCACACACCGAAAGAGACTGTGAAGCTATGCTTCTAGCCCCGCTGCTGCTATGGTGTGATGCTGCTGCTTTCACCATGTCCTGGCATCCAGGGACATCTGCAAAAGAAAACCTAGACATGTAGACCTCTACACTCATAGGTTCCCCCCACATTGTGGAACCCCAATCCTATGACTGTTTAAGTCAAGTGTGGCAAGGAAAACATTCAGGACCCTTGTCTTTCCTTTGGATGAAAAATTTCAGCATGGTCAGGAAGACTGCATGTACATTTTTGATGCACTTTATCTCATATATCAGCGATAAGAAGCCTGTGGCCCTCCAAATGTTATTGAACTACAACTCCCATCCTCTGTGACCATTAACTATATTGGCTGGGAATGATGGGAGTTGCAGTCTGAAAACATCTGGAGTGTCCACTGATTCCCTACCCTTGTTCTTTATGAAAGGGATCGCTGAAATCAAAGTTTAAGAGAAAATACAAAGTCAGTTGGGGTTTTCTTCATCAAGGAACATTTGAGGCAGTTTTTAATGCAGCTCTCTAGTGAAGAAAGTCTTTCCCAATACACTTTTCATCACTCAGCTTTCTGGTAATAGGTAACCTGTGTTAGGAGTTTAAAGCTGAGTTTCATTTCTTGAGAGTGGCTTTCTAGTTCTGGAATGAGTTTTAGACTCAAAACCACTCAGACTCTCTTTCAAATATCTCCGGAAGAAGAGGAGCCTACTTTGAAACATTTTTAGACTTGATACTTCCTATTAAAATAATGGATACCCGTTTGCTAAACCCTTTGTGTCATCTTTGATAATGTGGATATGTCCTTTCAGTTCATCTCCTATTGTTGAATCAGGTAAAACTCCTCTGTTTATCCCCCCAGAAAATAAAAGGTTTGCTCTGTGCAACTATAATTCACTTTGGGGGAAGAGGGCAGATCGTGCAGTTTTATGATTCTATGACAGAGTTGGACTAGAATACACTGAGGCAATCAAATAAAATGTGTGTGATATGGTACTTATCTGCTTTAAAATGCTGGAGCCAAAGTACAGAAAAAGATAAGACGACAGTCTATAACCGGGGCAGTGGCTTGTGCTGTGCAAAATGTCCACAGGTGACTACAGATATAATCCTATATAATGAAACATTTGGCTTGGAGTTGGCTTTGTTTACAAACAGAAGGCCCTTCTGGCCTAAAATATGGCACTTGCCATGTTCTGTGGGATTCCTTTCCAAGCATATATTTGGATGGCTTTAATGCTCTGTTGAAACTGGCATGCCACCTCCTCAGCGGGCAGAGCTCCCTCATGAACAGATGGGAAACAGCAGCAGCATAAAAAAAATGACCAGTATTAATTATGGCTGGGCAAGATTCCATTTTTGTAGAGCATCCATGTATAAGGTTAAAGGGATAATATGTCATTACTGCTCTAGCAAGAAGCTGAATTAACTCTGAGCATCAAACAATAGCCACCAAATCTATGTAAGGAAAGGATTGGTGCAATGGCCAAGGTGTCTGTGGTGGCAAGGCAATGTAGCAGTTCATCCAAGACTGCCAAGCTGAATCCATACAATGTTCTTCTTCGGATGGAAGCTGCATTTGAAAAATGGAAAAATCTATGTTAAAAGTTATATATATTCATTGGTTTTGCCCTCAGTTGCTCTCATTTTCATTGAGTGACATCATCACACTATCAATTCAGATTGGCTACACAGTGATAGCATAGGGATACCATTGTGCAATCCATGATTGCTTGGGATCACATCCATATGGCTAATCTGAGAAAGAGAAATAATCAGCTAGCAGCCAGGAAAATCCATTCACACTGAAAAGGATTTAAAAGGTGATTATTCACATAATTTATTTTTCAGAGGGAGGGAACTGCTAATGTAAATCTGAAACTGAAGGCTGGGAACATTCAGAACAGCTCTAGTAAAAAATCCTTTCTGTGGCCTTATATAGAACAGGTGTATAAATTAGAAGTGCAGCCTTAGATGTTTCCCAGTTAATGTTTTCAAAAGATAAAATACTGCAAATTCTGTCTCTCATTAGTTTTAAATTAGACGAAAAAGACTCATTAGTCTTATGCATTCACATAAGCGGACAGAGAATATAGTTTGGAAAGGGAGCAAAATGGAACGCTATGGCTACAAAAAGTATTGGGCAGGATAGACAAGTTTCAAGCTGCCTTGAATATCCTTGGCTCCCCAAAAGCAAAACATTTTCAGCTACCTCTAGCAGTTCTTTTGCCCTTGATTTTGCTTTCTTCAGAGCATGCCAAATTCATTGCCTGTCTCATGGTACAGGGTGGAGAAAGGAGAGAGAATAAAGTTAAAACTGAGATTAGAGTAAATTGAAGCAAGTAAAAAAGTGCAACTTGAATCAAGCACCATGGAGGAAATGAAAGCAAACTTTTACTTTTACAACCATTGAGACATAAAACCAACCCAGTAGAACAAAGGGAGATGTGTATGTACAGAGTTATAAAAGACTGCTGCAGAAATTGCAAGCACCTGAAGGAATGTCTTTAGTGTTTGAAAACCATAAAGGAGATCATTGCTCGCCAAAGACCCGAAGAAACAAATGGCAGGAGCCCATTAGAGACGGAGGAGTTAGGACAGCTTCCAAGATAAAGGCTGATTCAACTGTCTTCCAGAAGTACCTTCTCCAAGCTGTTTCAGGGCAGAAAAGTATTCAAAACTTTGAATGTATATAGAGTATCTGGGAGAACTTCAGGGAGAAAGTGCCTCGAGTGCTACTTTTATCTATAGAGTGAAGTAATTCGGTGACATGCCCATCTTTTTACAGTATGAGATGGCAACGTCGTTCTTGCCTTTATATCGAAACTCAAGAACATCAAGGGGGACTCTAGTTTAGTCTGAAAATCAGCAATATCTAAGGGGTGAGTAGCCCACAGCTCAAGGTCTGCTTCCTATGGGTATGGGGAGGCTGGGGGGAGGGGAAAGAAACAAGGGGAAACAAAATAGATGAAGTGATGAAGGGAAGAAAAAACCCTGCAAGCCATTACTCTGGCGGGAGAAATTGCATTTGGTTGGCCACTGTGAGACCAGAATGCTGGACTAGGTGGGCCATTGGACTTTTCCTTCCTTGGCAGCCTGTTGGACGGGGAAGAAGAGGGAGAGAAAGAAGCAGGCACCCAAAAGAGATAGCAAGTGTGAAGGGTGCAGCGGAAAGTGGGAGAGGAGGAATGCCCTCACCAATGTTTGTGTCAATGGCACCATCATCATGAGGTGTAGGAGTAGGAGCAAGCAGCAATTGGATTTCTTATTCATCCTTTACCATAAGGTCCCAGGATGCATTAAAAGAGTTAATAATAAGGACATAAGGTGAACCAGGCTAATGGCCCATCTAGGCCAGCATCATGTTCTCACAGTGGCCGTCCAGATGCCTGCAGGAATCCAGCAAGCAGGACTTGAGGACAAAAAGTATTGTACCTACCTGTGATTTGTAGCAACTGAATCCTCTGAATCCGAGGCATACTACCTTGAACAGTGGGGGTGGAATATTGATAGCCTTAGTGGCTACTAGACAGTGATAGCCTTATTCTCCATGAACACGCAATATTAAAATCAGTTAAAACAATTTTCATTGGGTAGGTGCTAACAACAACAACAACAACAACTTATTATTTATACCCCACCTGTCTGGCTGGGTTTCCACAGCCACTCTGGGCAGCTCCCAACAGAATATTAAAAACACAAGAAAACACCAAACATTAAAAACTTCCCTAAACAGGGCTGCCTTCAGATGTCTTCTAAAAGTCAGATAGTTGTTTATTTCCTTGACATCTGATGGGACTGTGTTCCACAGGGCGGGCACCACTACCAGAAAGCCCTCTGCCTGGTTCCCTATAACCTCACTTCTCACAGTGAGGGAACTGCCAGAAGGCCCTTGGAGCTGGGACCTCAGTGTCCAGGCTGAAGGATGGAGGTGGAGACGTTCCTTCAGGTATACTGGGCTGAGGCTGTTTAATATAAAATATATATCTCAGGTTTGGACCCCACATCATATCTCAGGGGGAATGCAGCCATTGATAGGCGGTGGGGGAGCTTCCCAGACTTGCTCTAGAGCTTTAACAAGGACTCTCATGATCTGAGGCCTTGTGCTCATCCACGAATCCATAAACCTTAGCTTCTCAGCCCTCTCCAGGCACCAAAATATGTACTGGAGTGCAACACTATCCTCTGCAACTGGTAGAAAGGATGGATTCTTTAATACAAGGAAGCTGTCCTTCAGCCCTGGGTTGGTCAACAGACCTTCTCCCTTCTATACTTCTCAATACCACCTGATACACTTAGCCGGCTAAAGCAGATTCTGATGGCACAGATGCATCCCCTGCTGGAGGCAATGCTTTGTAGGTGTTTGCTGCAAAATCAGATGCCATTCTGCCTTCATCTCTTCCATCCCCCAGCACAACTGATGCTGCTCAAAATAGCTTGTTTCACCCAGTTGCGTGGCAGGGTCTCTGGCACTTTGCTTGCAATTAATGTCACATTCCAGCTCTGTGTTTGCCTGAGAGGGAATTGTTCGAGAAAGTTCATTATCCTGGAGTGTATAAGTTAGTTAACCCTTAGTGAACCTTTAGCTAGCCCATCATACTTAAAGAAAGAAAGAAAGAAAGAAAGAAACCAGAAGGCTAGATTACATGTGCTACTAGATGATATTCTCTCCCAAGCCATCCCACATAGAAATCATGTAGAGGCATTTCAAGAGGACTGGGGCTATAGAGGGACATAGCCAGTAGTGATTCATATCATGACAGGACTGGAAGGAACTCATTGCAGAAATGGCTGCTGGCCGTGCCCCTGAAGAACCTGGTCCACAATAATGGTGCTATTGTGTACCTTGGGATGGATCATGTTGTGAGGTAAGGGATATGGCTCCCTGGGTGAAATACTGGGAGGCAGTAAAGAACCAGAGGGTTGGCCTACTATTTCAAAGTGGTGGTCTATATTCTAAGTATAGGTCCAGAGGGTAGTAAGGTTTCTGAATTAATCAGCTGGGAATATAGTCAGAAAGCAGACGTGTTAAGTTCCATTTTTCACCCACTTTAGCTTTCCTTTGAGAATTCCCTTGAGAATGACCTTTCTCAGACTGAACCACAGATCTGGGAAAGTCTCAAGAAACACCAGCCAATACAACTCTGAGCTGTGAAGTGGCAAACATTTCCTGCATTGTTGAGAACACTGTGGTCGGGATTTGCTTTCCCAGAACTCGAGCGCTGCTTGTTTTAACACTTCAAAGTCATTGCACAGCTAATCTTCACTGACGACAAGTGCATGTGACAGAGTTGAACGGATTTGATCCAGGAATCAGAACATTATGCAGCTATACATTTGTTAACCTTTTTAAGCTGTGTCGGCTCATGGAGATGGTTCTTATTACATGTGCCAAATCTTGCGGAGTGTGTGCCAGATCCAGCTGTAGCTTTAGTGGCTGTCAGCCCATCTGTCAATCTCTATTCCTCAACTTAAGATATAATTTTAGGGCAAGAAAAACAAAGAACAAAGAGGTTGTTTTGGTCCAGTAATTTGTCAAGTCGATAGCAGCCATCCGTTATTTCTGTCTTTGTGGTTGGCATATTTATGCAAAACTATGTGTCCGGTTATCCAGTACACAGAGATGATGATTCAGGTTCCACTAAAGGCAATGTGAATGAAGTCCTTATACCAATGTAGTTGTGCCTATGTGTGTGCCTCAATACAAGCTGTATGGTAACCTGTGGAAAGCTGACTCTGGCACATTTTATACAGTCATCTTCTGATTTTTCTCCCTTAAATATTTGATTTAATGCATAGATTCCTGTTTTGAACACCCAGCTCAGCTTCTATGAGCTGTCCAATTATCTTCCCCCTTAGGGTCAAATAGTCTTCACCCAAGTGCCATAAAACATCAGCAAGGGCTGTCACTTCTAGCTATACTCTACAGTGTTGGGTGCTTTGCATATTAATAATAATAATAATAATAATAATAATAATAATAATAATAATACCCCGCCCATCTGACTGGGGTTCCCAGCCACTCTGGGCGGTTTGCAGCATATATAAAAATATAGTAAAACATCAAGATTAAAAACTTCCTGATACAGTTGTGTAGTTCTTTATCTCCTTGACATCGGAAGGGAGGGTGCTCCACAGGGAGGGTGCCACTACCAAGAACATATAATGGTTATGAGTGTAAATGTACAATATGGTTCCTTGAAACATAGATGTGTTTGCTATTCACTTTCTTTGAACTGTCACACAGGTAAATATTTGATAAAGTGGCAAAATACAAGAGGCACAAAGACTGCAGCATTACGAAGATTTTCAGGCAAAGGATCAATGGATTTTTTTCAGCACTGTTAGCCCAAATCAGGTATGATCCTGTGTTCATCCCCCAGGAGGAAGATCTACAGCTAGGGGTTTAAGACTGCCACTGTAGTTTACAATCTTTAGTGGCTTTGATGACTTTCCACACACAAAAATGTCAATTAGCTCATATTGTGTAGGTTGGTTTTCTCACAATATTTGTTATCTATAAGACTTAAGTATAGCTCTTTTAAAAACAACAACAGTGCATCCATAAATATATCTTTTTGCAGATGGCAGCCACTGCTCATTTCATTCTATCATCATTTTTGTTGAAACTTCTTTTTACCAACAAAATTGACATGACTAGGCTTCAACCAACAATAATTTATATAACATACAAAAAATGAATGAATGAATCACAAATAGCTTTGAGTCAGTGTAATGTTTTAATTCTACCTTTTAAAAATAGGATTGTCTTATATTCTTCTTCTTCTTCTATGCCTGTTTCAATGTATGCATTTTCTTGTTTATATATTGTAAGTTACTTTGAGTTGCCTTGATAAAAAGTGACCAATAAGTAATTATAATATACAGAGGTGCTGTATTGTGAGGAGAATAGAGGAGGCGTAAAGAAAAAAAAGAGCCTCTGCATCTTCATAAAATTCACTTTGCCTCACAAACTGCTCAAAACATACCTCAGTAGAAACAAGGAAGAGTTTCATGGCACCTTACTAAAATCTAACATCTTCATGGTGGCATAAGTTTTTATGGACTAAAGTTCATTTTATCACATACATGACAAATTTTTCTTAATGTACAGATAGATAGATAGCCACACAGCAGGATTTTCTGATGATGTTAATATATCTGAGGCTGCAATACTACAGCTGGCCCAAGGCTTCATGAGGGGCCTTTGGAATGCATGTGTCTGTCTGCAGGTAGGATGCTACCTGTGCCCTCACAGGAAACCTCAGTGGGCTTCGATGTAGCACCTGTAGTGGTGGAGGAAATGAATGTGTTGGGAACATATTGGGACAGACTTGGGACCCAAAGAATCCAGAGTTTCCTTGTTTTCTCAACATGCTCCCTCAAAGGCTGAGAACTATGCAAGCCCTACAGCTAGCACAGTTCATCTCCCTCCCATTGGTATAGGTTGGAGAGGGGAACCATCCATGTTCATGGAGAAGGAAAGGAGGAAAGGTCACCCGACCTTCAACCAGCCTGGAAAGGCATGGAAAGTGATGGTAGCTTCACCATGAATTTCTTCACACACACCCTTGCCATAGAATTATGCACTCTCTCTCTCTCTCTTTAATTCCTTTAGATGTCACAATTCTGATTCAAAAACCCCAGCCACAGAGGTACAAAGGAGAGGCGATAAAGGACCTATTATGTCAAAAAATGATTTCGACATAGTGCTTGACTGCAGTTTACCCAAGGCTTACTCATCTCTATTAACATCAGACTGGATTCATTCCAATCACTGGGTTTTAAATCAATGTGTTGTTGTTTTCAAGGGTTTAATTTCTCCTTACCTAATTGGTACTCTGAGAAGCTCCAAATAAGCCATTACTTTAAAGCTGAAAAACTGCCTTCATTTTATTTTCTGCCACCAATAGGTTTATAGCTTTAGCAGAAAGGGTTTAAAGCACACTGATCCCTTGCTCTGCTCTAGGAAATTGGCAGTTATTCTAGATTTAGCCAATCCTCTTACCTATGGTATTTTTCTCCCCTCCTCCCCAGTTTTGCTGTTGGATAGCACAGGTGGGTTTTTTTAATAACCCCCCGCAAACCTCTATTCAAACATTCACTCTTTTTAAATCACTGTTATATAACTCCTGAAAATAATAATAAATACTGTATTTCCTTACTACGTGGCAACAGATATGATGTGGCAACATAACACTATATTTTAAGAAAGCAAATATCCAGTTTGTACTGATGAATGTTGGTGCACAGCAATGATGGGGAACCTGTGTCCCTCCATATATCATTAGCCCTAGCCACCATGGTCAATGGCTGTGGATATTGGGAGTTGTAATCCAAGAACACCTGAAGGACAAGTTGTCTCTGGCTAAAATGACTGCACTGAAACGGCTTCAAGAATTTCAGTTCTATCTCAGGCAAATTGAAGGAGCTAAATTTGTTCATCAGGACGCCTAAACCACAAAAAAGGTCTGAATTTGCTTGCTTATTTTATTTTATTTTATTTTTGTAAAGGAAAGGAAGACCATGATTTCTGACCTTCTTCTAGAATGGCATGCAGAACTCCAAACATCTTACCCTTGTAACCTGGCTCATGGGCTTCACTCAATGTTCTTGGAACCACTAGGGCAGCATTCACTGCCCTGGACCTTGGTGCCTGTTAATACCCATGATTGAATTACTTTACTTCCTTTCTATAGAAAAACGCCAGAATTAAAGTGAAGAGAATTACACATTTTAAATGAATAGCATAGACATTTATTTCTTGAGAAGAAGAGATACTACTTTCCCACAAGGCATATGAGAAAAGCACTAAGCTTCCTCTTTGAGGATTTATATTATTTCATGTAAGAAAAGTTCAATTTCTCTTGCAGTTTTTAAATCTTCTTAATGAAGTCCAGACCCACCAAAGACTCTAAGAAAAACATGTCTATATGCAGGGACGGCTAATTAAATGGTTAGATGCTAAAGGCATGTCAACACTATGTCAGCTGGAGTGGTAAGATTTTCCATAACATAGAGTACAAACCATGCCATCACAAAATTCCCATTTTAAAAAGAAAAAGTAACAAGCCTTCTTCTAGAAAGAGAGAGGCCTCCATGTAGCCAATCAGATTTCGCTGGGTGAAGATGACATAGAATACTGAATTGCGATAGTATCTGCCAATTCCCCTCCCCCCCCCCCCAGCATAAGCTCAGGAAGGACCACAGTAGTTTGGATATAGTGAAAATGACTCCTAATATTTAATGAATATTTGCCATATTAACATTTTTGACATAAGCAGTACATGAAAACAGAAAGGGGGAAAAAAAACTACTTGGAAGAGTATTCATTGTGTGGAACCGTTTCCCTTTCTCCCATTTTCTTAAAACTCTTTTGCATTTGTTGCTGCTAGGCAAAACAATGTTTTGCTTGCATAAACATTAAGTGCTTATCAGTAATAAAATGAAATAAAGCGGTAATTGAATCAGCGTATGCTTATAGCTAGTTGGAGAGGGAGGGGAAAAAAAAGTAATTCTGTTGCTGTTGTTTCATTTCCCCCCCTCTTAAGCAGGCTGTGTTTTCTTTTTTTTAAAAAAATGTGTAATCCATTGTCCCTTTTGAACATTCAGTGATTTAACATGGTTAACTAATAGTGGTAGCGTCTTAAATGTGCCGTACAGATTTAACATCAAACGAAATGCTTGCAACCTGGCTCATTAAATACATTGACATCTTGGATGAAGGAATATTGATTAAGTCTATCTAAATACTTAACATTGGTTCCATTGGTGCTCAGTAGACCTTTGTAAGCATTTCACATGAATAAATGTAAGACAAAAATGTCCTCATGTGTGCTTATTAACATCAAGAGACAACTCATCTACTGGAGAGACAATTGCCTGAACAGGGCTTCTGTGAATATCCCATATGTCCAATAGATGGGTTGTTCCTAAGTGTTAATGGCAGACAGTGAGAAAAACCCAATACTAGAAGTGACTGTACATTTTTTGCATGGCAGAATACTTGTCTATAAACCCAGTGCCACAGGGCTGACCTCAAACATGTGGCTGCCTGAGGCAATGGACAAGATGGCACCCCTCCTTATTCCATAAACAGATTCCCGTCCTGTTATAACAGGACAGTGTCTTCCACAACACATGAGGCAGTGGGCTAGTTTAGGGAAATAGGGAAGTACATGTAACATACAATCTGTCCTCCAAAGATGGAGAATAGTCAATTATCTTAAGAGGAATAGCCAGGGAATTGCTGTCACTGCCCGCTAACATCTGCTGCCAGAGCTGGTTGCTTCATATTGGCTAATGCCAGAGCCAGATCTGGGTGCTCTCTATGTCCCATAAAACATCTCTCATGCACACAAAAGCTAAAATTGCAATGAATATTACAACAGGCAGACTCCTGCCCCTTGCAAAGATCTGCAGCGTTGTCTCCATGCAGGTGTCTAATTCTATGAAAACATAAGGCTTTGAAAAGACTGAGTTCCACCAGTAGCAATAGGCTACAGTGTTTCTTTATTCATGCATCTACACTGCATAGCCTGCCCTGCATCAACCCACACCCCACACCCATTGACAGGCTACACAATGTTAATACACCCTGGTATGGACTGTAGCATCTATATAACTCAGCACTGGACTGCTCCTTGGCTTGGCACTACTGCAGGGGTCAGCAACCTTTTTCAGCCGTGGGCCGGTCCACCGTCCCTCAGACCATGTGGTGGACCAGACTGTATTTTTTTGGGGGGGGGGATGAACAAATTCCTGTGCCCCACAAATAACCCAGAGATGCATTTTAAATAAAAGCACACATTCTACTCATGTGAAAATACCAGGCAGCCCCCACAAATAACCCAGAGATGCATTTTTTTTTAAAAAAAGGACACATTCTACTCATGTAAAAACATGCTGCTCCCCGGACCGGATTGAGAAGGCGATTGGGCCAGATCCGGCCCCTGGGCCTTACTTTGCCTACCCTTGCACTACTGCTTCTCACAAGTTCTGTCCATCTTTTAAACCAGGATGTGGCTTGATCACCCCATGGGATTAGTGTTAGAGATTTAAAAAATCGGTCCTTAGTCCTCAATACATTTATATGCATGTAAGTTATTCAGAAGGCAATTGCACTTAAATACAAGCACTTGGTTGAAGAACAGGTTCCGCTATGGATCCATTCCATTTGTGGCTGACGCAAATTCAATAAATGAAGCCACTTCCATCACTCCTAGATTAGAATCGTTCAAGTGTAATTTTTTTAATGCAATCGACTAAATAAATCCATAAGATAATGCCACCGTGCCATTTGTCTTTCTTTCAGAATATTAGAATTAAAACCACTGCCCATGCTTTTGACGCAATGCAGAATATTTCTTCTCTGTGCTCAGATAAGTTTTGACTTTAGGTCGGAATCCAGAGGCATTACTATCTTCTTCCATTCAAGAATACAAAAATGCTGCAATGGCTTACAATGGATGATCAGATGACTGTGCTGTAAATACTGTAGTTCCTTTTTGGGAATGGCCTGGCCTACGTGACAAAGGAAGCCAAACTGTGGTTTACCAGGACCACAAATATGTGGAGGATCCTAGAGAGGAGCGTGCAGCTGCTTTGCTCCTCCCAAGTCTCTTTTACTCTCACACTACGCTGAGCTAAGCCTAGGTTTGTCTATCCTTCCTAACCACCCAGAGAGCTCCTGTGACACATGAGGTTGACAGGAAGGCTCCAGAAGGAGTTAGGTGCCCATGCAGCTCCCATCTCCCCAGTGACTGCAATCCTCATCAAAACATCTGAAGAATATTGTGCCATGTCAAAAAGCACTTTCAGTTTATAAAGGGTTCCACAGATCCTGAATGTCTTGTGTGAGCTGACCCAAAGTGCCAATCAGAAGGTACTGGTGGCTCCTTTCCAGTTACAGTTCATGGAAAGAGCCACAAGAGTTTCAGTAAAGCTAAGGAGACTTCTCAGATGGCTTTCACACATCCTTAGCTATTGTTCTTAAATGCGGCTAGTGTAGGATAGCATCAGTTTCTTTGATTCAACTGAGCCCCAAGTGCCAAAGGAATGCTTTCCTACAAGAGCCAGAGGGCATCTGCATGCTACCATTGTTGTGCAGATGCTCCTTCTAATACTGAAGGCAGTCGTAAACAACAGTGAAGCATTCTTCCTTTCTGTGCTGATTGGATTCTTGACCTTTGAACATGTTCCTTATGTAAGGCCATGGAATTGGTACAGCAAACAGAACCTGTATAAAGATATACAACAAGAGCAGACTTTAGTAAGAACAAAAAGAAACCATATTTATTATTAACAGAGCTCTCCATACATTGTATGCTTGCTATTCATTTCACCCCCATTTTAAGGTCACTTGTCCTGACGAGTCAAATTCAGTACAGATCCCTTTTCTTTCCGTGCTGGGCACACACAGTTCTTTCATTCTGCATATTTATTTTTCTGTGAGAACATAAGCTTACATCAAACCAATTTAATTCTACATTTTATAATCCTTTTAAATATCGGAAATGGCCCTGCATGCTTAAACTTCAGATACTATCTGTAAAGGTTCTAGGGGTTGCTCGTGCGTAAGTTGCCGTTACTCCTGGCTAGGTTGCCTGGTTGAACCCTTTCTGTCTGGACAGCCTTAAGTTCCGTGGCTGCCTCAGTCACTGGCAGAATCCGTCAGTGGGCGTTTCTTGAACCTCTTCCAGCATAGAAGCTGTTTGACGCCCAGTCTTCTCCTACTTTGCCTGCGCGGAAGTCTTCTGTGCAAAGTGGGTGTGGGCAGCGGAGTACTCGTGCCCTCTCCGCTGGTCTCCGGCGAAGAGTCCTGGAGCCACCTCTCCGATTCCCCCGTCTGCCCCCTTCTCCACTGGTGTTACGCTGATTTCCTTCCCCAGCAGATGGGCTACCTCTCTCCCTGCTGGGACCCTCTCCGCCATCCTTCTGGAGCTTCCGCCTCCAGCTCCGATGGCAGTTCCCTGACACTATCTGTGCTTTTTTCTGGGGGTACTCAAAGGTACACAGTACCAGCAAACCCCCCCCCCCCCCCATTTTAAAGTTGTGGCACTTACTGTAACAACTTCAAGGTGAGTACCGTCACCTTTAAAAATAAAAAAAAGCACTGGGGCATGATAAATTTGGGGGGGTGGTTTCAGGAAGGAATTAAGTATGTTTGTTTACTTATTTAGTATCTCTGTGTAGGCCAGGCAATATTGTACATTCTCTGGGCAGCTCACAATTCTAAAAAGAATAAAATACAGTCATGCAATATCATGAAACAATAAAATGCAGTACAACCCACCCCCACACTGCTTGCAAAGTAGAGTAAGAAATAAAAACCAGTTGGAAGCACAGATGTCTGTTGAATCAAATACCTAGAGCCTGGCTTTTAACATCACATGTTACTTTGCCTAGGTGAATAAAAAAAAGCAGTTATGTGGCACCAAAAATGACAACAAAGGGAGATTCATCTTGTCTCTTCCATGCAGCTAAATCTCCATCTGGAGTGCCACCACCAAGAAGGCCTTCTCTCTACATCCTCCTCATTTCATCTGGTGGGGGAATATGCAATTTAAAAATTATATTGGTATAGGTATATGCAATTTAAAAATTATATTGTAGGTAACCTGGTCCCAAAGATCAAAACCAGCACTTTAAAATTCCTAGCCCTACCTGAAGATGTGAGGAATTGAGCCTGGGATCTTTTGCATGCAGAACATGCCCTTTACCACTGAGATACAGTGGCTAGGCTGAGGGAGAACGAGTGACCTAAGGTGATCTTTATGGCTTATAGCCCTGCTCTTCAGTCCAGTGGTGCGTGCCTATTACAGGAGCATTCCGTGTGTGCACAAGAGCTGGAGGTATTCTCCTCTCTTTTGCGTGAATGACTAAGGAGGTAAACATGCAGAAAGCAATTTGGCAAACAGATAGGTCTCTTGGGTTTGGGGCAATGGAACCAATTTGTGAGTCATCTGTTACGTGAAGGAATATGAAGCCAAACTGCAGCAATTAAGAATGAAGAAGAATACTGAAGGGAAGACGAAGGCCAATACACCTTGTCAAAACCAACTAAGAGGAGATGATTGACTTGTGGAATTAAGGTGCTGTAGTAACTTCAGTAGGTTCAGCAGATTTTCTCTTTTTATTCAAGGCTCAGTTGGCTGAAGGTCTAAAGGCAATAAATTCCACTTGTAGTGAATGGTGATAAATAGTTTAGAAATCTTCTGAGTCCCTACTTTGCTTGAGGCATTTGCATTTAGATGTTTCAAAGATCACAGCTGAATACATTTGCTCAGTGTTGGAAAGCAATGACATCATCAATAGGGCACATGAAAACCTAGTATGTAAAACGATTTTCCTGAGAATGGTATCTCCGATAGGAGAAGTTATTAATAACCCTCATTGCTTTTCCAGTATTACCACATTTCTCAGTTTCCAATATCCACCAGAAGAAGATGGCAGAGCAGAAATATGATGATGATGAATGCATAGGTAAGCATTTTTTTAAAAAATGAAATTAAAGATGACTCACTGGCAGGCGGCTCCCCCCCCCCCCCCCGTAAAAAAATAACATTTGTCTAAAACTAAAACAAGGCCATTAAAAAGCTATTAGGAGAATAAATATCAAGGAAAACAAAAATGATTAGTATAATCATCCAATGCAAGACAATTATTTTTAAAAGTTTGCTATATCCTGGAAATATAACATGTGAAATATCCCTATATTTTTATGAAGGCACAGACATGTCTGCTAAGGAAGTTTATAACAGATGTTGCCCTTTATGAAAATAAGAAAAGCTCATAACAGGAAAAATCAAACATGAGTGAGAAAAATATGGCAGGATTGTATCAAGTGTTAATGTGTTTATTTTTTGGGTGGCAAGGGTGGGTGGGAAAAGTAGTGCTTTCAGGACGGGATTTATTTCCTGGCACATGTTGGCACCAGTGGTGTCAGTGGAAGATTTCCCCCACAAGGAATTATCAGCTTGAGAGGTGCAATTTTCTTTAAGATCATAGCAAAAGAGGACTAGGCTGCATCAACAGAAGTATAGTGCCCTGATCAAGGGAAAGAATAGCACTGCCCTGTTCTGCCTTGGTCAGATGACACCTGGAATACTGTGTCCACAATTTAAGGAGGCTATTGGCAGGCTGGAACGTATGCAGAGGACGGCAACCAAGATGGTCAAGGCTCTGGAAACCAAGCCTTATGAGGACTGGTTGAGGCAGTTGGGTACATTTTGCCTGGGAAAGAAAACTGAGAGGAGATATGATAGCTATCTTCAAACATCTAAGGGCTGTCCCATGGAAGATGGTGCAAGCTTGTTTCCTCCTGCTCCAGAGTAGGGCCCAAACCAATGGCTTCAAGTTACAAGAAAGGAGTTTCTGACTAAACATCAAGAAAAACTTTCTGACAGTAAGAGCTGTTCAAATGGTCTCCCTCGGGAGGTGGTGGACTCTCCGTCCTTGGAGGTTTTTAAGCAGAATTTGGATGGCCATCTGTCACACATGCTTTAGTTGAAATTCCTGCACTGTGAAGTCCCTTCCAATTCTACCAGTCCTATACTATACTCATCTATGCCATCTATAATCATATTAAATATGTGTGCTGATGGTTGTTGTTGTTGTTAAGCCCTTAAGCATTAGGTGCAAAGTGCATTGAATGTCATTCCCCTTAAAAGTAGGCAGAGGTTGGCAAGGCTCCTTTGAAAGGTAAAAGAGACAGAAGCTTTTGTGTCTTCAGCCCAATCTTGTGGAATACTCTGTCAACAGAGAGTCAGCAGGTGCCTTCTGTTTCAACTTCTAAATGCTTGCTGAAAACCTTTCTGTTCTGTCAGGCTTATGCAGTCAATGAAGAATACATCTTTCCATAATAGTTAGCTGAGCTCTGATTATATTTTTTGGTATGGTTTTTATTTTGTGCTTTTATGTACAACTGTTGTAAACTGCTCAGATTTTCTAGTGAATAGTGGTATAGAAATATTATTATAAATAAGTATTGAAATCTGAGGTATATCTTATGCAGAATAAATGTTAGGCATTCCAGTATATGTTAAATCAGTTTTCACCCAGCAGAGATTCAGCAAGAGCTGGGGAGAGAGAGAAAAAAAATCTACCATCTACAAATGACAAGTGATTTCACAGTACTTTTATTCTCTCTCTAAAGTGAACATTAGAATCAGGCAGGCCTATGATCTTCCATTAACATAGTACTTCCGGGAAGGAGAACATTCCAGAAATTGCTGAAATAATAGTGCTGTATCCAACTGATGCCCTTCTGTGAGTGTGAGGGCATTTGATCCAACTAACAGAAGTATGGAAGAAAATGTTGCTAAGTCCCTCATTGCGCCCCATAGCCCCCGAAAATCTACTGTGAAGGATTTCCTACCATTTTGAACATATTATAAGGAGTTGCTAGGGGCTGCAGGCAAAATTCGCTTCTGTTAGTGGATGCTTCTTCTGCAGCCACTGTGCAAGGGTCACCAATTGAATCACCCTCATAGATATTCATGGGTCTTGTTTTCCATTTTATGTTTCTGAACTTGCAAAACTTTTTGGGTTGGTGACAATAATTTCGAGAGCCCTAATTAACCGGATTAGATTTTCATCTGATGGAGGTCAACGTGCTCCACAAGGGATGGCCTGCAATTGCTCACACCTCTGGTCCTGACTCAAGTACTGCAGACTCAGCTTCATATAAGGGTTCTCAAGCTGGGACTACAGATGCAATTTCTCCTCCCCAGACAACAGGACAGCTGCCGGCAGCCAGCTTTCCCTGCTGACCTCTTCCCTCTGCTATTAAGTCCGCCCCCCTCATCCCTGGCTGCTTTGAGCATAATTAACATTAAGAGGCACTTCTGCTTGAAACACCCACTTGTCTCCCAGAAATCTAGCTGTCACATCTGCACCTTGCTCAGCACTGAGTACTCTTTTCAGAGTGACAAGTGGGTGCATCATTTTAATAGCCATGACACAGCAGACAATAAGCCCACCTAAGAACTCGTCTTTTGTGAAATGGACTGGAAGCGCTGCATAG
Source organism: Podarcis tiliguerta (assembly GCF_965153285.1). Taxonomy (NCBI): domain Eukaryota; kingdom Metazoa; phylum Chordata; class Lepidosauria; order Squamata; family Lacertidae; genus Podarcis; species Podarcis tiliguerta. The sequence goes on from NC_139536.1 coordinate 40,335,818, forward strand.
GAAAAGTGTGCATTTAGTTACTTTTCCCTGGTGCTGTGCGAGGATTTTGGTGCCCTCCCCTGTACCTGAATTGGGAATCCAATTATTTTAAAGTTATGTTTTATTATCACGTTTTTGTATTGGATTAGATTGTTATAAGGTGTACATTCTTTGTTTCTTCAGCTTGTAAACCTCCTTGGGGTATTGTAAAATAGAAAGACGGTATACAAATTAAAAGTGATGATGATGATGATGATGATGATGATAAACATCACCTACCCCCTTGTGTTATCAATTCTTTTGGTATTGTAAAATAGAAAGACAGTATACAAATTAAAAGTGATGATGATGATGATGATAAACATCACCAACACCCTTGTGCTATCAGGTGCTATCACTTTTATTGATAGTATTGCATCTGTTCTCCATTTTTGTGCAAGTAGAATTCGAGCGGCTGTTGTCACTTACATCCATAATGTAATTTGTTTTTTTTTTGGGGGGGGGGGGGGATTTCTGTCGTTACTATTCCCAGAAGAAAAGAGAATAATGGCATCTCAAAATATTAAGACTGCATAGAACTAGCCAGTATGACAGACAGATTAAGAAATAGATGATAAGAGAGTGAAAGAGGATTGGAGATTATACGCGGATTATATACGGGAAGTTATTATAACAAGAAAATAATCATAACAGGCTGAAAAAAATATTCAGCAGATGTCATAACGTGAGATTATGCAAGGTAATGAAAATAATTTAGTAGAGTAAGAAAATGCAGTTAAAAGGATACTGGATAGGAAACCATGGAAAGACTGGAAGGAAAGTATTTAAGATATAGAGGATTTAAATAATCTTGGAAGTATATAGATACATTATTATTACTATCATATGTTTATGTTTTATACCTATGCTATCTTTTCTATTATTTAATGTATGGCTATAACATAGTATAAGTTGACGATGAGATATAACAGAAAAGAAAATATAGATATATAAATGTGTGTGTGTATATATATATAATATTATGTGTGTGTGTGTAAATATAAATATAAAAAAGAAATAAAAAAGAAATCCACACTTTTAAACTGTATTTGTAATGTGTTAAACAGCCGTGAGCCAAATGGGCTAAACTGAAGTTTGTCATTTTGAGGAGTTGGTGGGATTGAGATTGAAAGCAGTTCAAGGATGTTTTGTTCATTCATTCATTCATTCATTCATTCATCCCTACCTACCTTTTTCTATAGCAGCAGGCACTTGAAGTCTGTTCCACAAATGTAGATTCCCTGTGTGGTATTGAACCCTGGAATAGGCTTCGTAGAGCATGTTCCACACTGCAGATGGCTGCCCTCTAGCACAGGGAGGATAATGTGGACATAGCAGGGGGCAAAGCTAGAATGCACATGTTGATTTAACTGAGAAAATGAACAGCTGGATGGGACTCTCTCTCTCTCTCTCTCTCTCCCTTCCTCCAAGCAGAGGTGGAGAAAGGTGTGTGACGTGTGTGTGGTCTGCCCCGGGTGCTATCCCTGAGGGGGGTGACATCGTTGCGCTGCTCCCCGATGTTCATTGCGGGCTGCACCCCCCCCCGGAGGCTCATGGCAGTCAGCCGGTAAACCCCCTGGGACGCTTGCCCCGCCTCCGCGGGCAGCTAGCCCTGCCCCCAGGTGCACGCCACTCGGTGCTGGTGCAGCTAGCTCCGCCCCTACCTCCAAGGGGCTCAGGGCAGCATAAATAGGTTCTCACAAAAACCTTGTCAGGGTTGATACACAGTGGCTGAAGATGGTTGAGCCAGGATTGGAATTCAGGGCTCACCAGTCCAAGTCCAACACTCTCTAGCCACTCTTGGATATATTCCAGATTAAAATTTGAAAAATTGTGGGTATTCTTACAGCATTTGCTGTGATTCTGTTTTATGCCTCAAAATAACCAGAGATATAAATGCTTATGTAGAATAATCACAGCAGCTGCACTTTCCCTGTCAGGCAATGTCTTTGCTCTCTCTCTTTCTTCTGAAGAAGACTGGGGAAATGATGTCAGAAACAATCCCTATTTTGTCAAGCACCAAAGGGCACACAATCACCACCAACCCTTTATTATTTGGTTTTCCTTAAATCCCTCTCATTTCTGAGTCCTCCCTTCTTGTTTTTCCTGTTCCACATTTGGCATCTTTTGTTCAATTTTCTCTTTTTCCTCCTTCATCTCGCCCTTTCTGTTCCTCAATTGCTCACTTAAAGTCCTGTTGTGAGAAATCAACAATTACCTGGCGATTTTAAGGTACTCTGCACATTTCTGACTAGAGAAGGCGGAGAAAGCAAATTTTAAATTCTCACAACCGCATGCAGAAATCTACTACTACAAATTTTAAACATGATTCTAGTTTCAAGTGTGTGTGAAATATAATTTCAGCTCTATATGTATAACCCATGGCAGCTTCTTGGAAACAACTGCCGATGCTCCTTCTTCAAACAGGAGGTCTTACCTAATATAGTTTATGCTGGAAGACCTGGTGGAAATCCAAGTTTACTCCAGAACTTATTGGGATAACTTGGTCAAATCAATTGTCCTCAACCACACTTCCCTATTTATATATGGAAGCAAGAGTAATCTGCAAATAAGATAAATGGGTTAAGAAAATAATGTCCCCTTAGGGTATAGGCTGTATGTAACCTGAAGAAAATGAATAAATATAGACTTTCAGGAAACAGACGGATCCAAATCTGGGATATTTGCATAACTGCAGCTTGACTGATTATGGATAAGATATTCCTCTGCAGAACTTTTCTTCTCTAGGGAAGCATAATACTAAGAATCCCCAACTCAGTATGGGCTTAAAACATGAATCTGTACAAAAATCCGGAGATATAGCCTCTCACAAGAGTGCTACTTGTTCCTTTAATTTCCTGTGGAGGACTAGAGTAGAGAAATGTTTTCAATAATTCATCTTCAGCAGTTGTTGAAATACTTGCTTGCTATAAAACATTTTTATTGCAAAAGTGGGTGGCAATCTGGCTAACATACCTTGGGGAGTGTGGGATACATAAATTACGTAAATGATGCCTTGCAATTGACCCATACCTGTTTCAAAATTACAGCCATAAAATGTAACTTTTTCGATGATCGGTGAAAATCAGCATTCCACACCCCCCCCCCCTTTGGGAATAGACCCCTATTTTTATATAATGGATCAGTCAAGATAAAATTAACTTCTGCCTTGTCTTAAAATAATAGCTCAGTAACAAAGAACATGCATTGGAAGCAGAAGGTGTTGGGTTCAGGCCTTGGCATTACACCTTTGAGGATCAGGCAGGGGCAGATTTAGGGCTGTGCAAGTGATGTTGTTGCACCTAAAGTGCTTGCCTGGTTTCAGGAAGGAGAGGTCTCAGGGGAGAGCATCAAATGGCTTTGCACAGGGTGGCATATTACCAAGGTCCGCTCCTGGATCAGGAGACAGGTGATGTGAAAGACTCTTCCTGCGACACCCGAGGGGCCATGGATCCTGCCAGGTTTGAAGGAAACCTGGTCAAAGTGCCCTCCAGGCCCCACGGTGTCTCCATGGGAACACCATATAATGGATCCCACTAGGGAAAAAGAAAGAAACGGAGTAGCTTGTGAACTTCATGGTGAAGCTACAACCACACCCACCATCACGGACTCAGAAGAGTGCCCTACTTAGGCCTCAAAGCCTGGCTCTAATGGCATTTTTGGAAATGGATAACCACTGCACATCTGAGTAGCAAATATGGGCCTAGATGGACAGACCTAGGCAACATCCACACCATACTTAAAAAATGCTATTATACCACACTAACAGCCATGGCATCACCCAAAGAATCCTGGGAACTGTGGTTTATTAAGGGTTCTGAGAGTTGTTAGGAGATTCGTATTTCCCTCACAGAGCTGAAATTCTCTGAGAGGTTTAACAATCAATCCCTCTTGCCAAGGAACTCAGAGAACTGTAGTTCTAGCAGGGGCAGCATGAGGGACACATGCCATACTGGCAGGCTTGCACTGTCCAATAAACATTGTATTGCTATGCGAATAGTATTAATCACCATTTGGATATAGTTCACTTGTTAGTGATTTATGTTACTGTTTATTGCAGGATTCTGCAACCTAGTTGCCTCCAGGTGATCGGAACTACAATTCCCACCATGTCTAACTATTGGAACACCAGCTTGGGGAATGACAATTTGTTGAAAGGCAACACAAATCAGTTTTTGGTTTTTTTTAAAGAAGCCTTGGCTGTTATACTTATGACAGCAAGTTATCTGATAAAAGAAATAAGTCATACATACAGCTGCCTGTATATTTTTAATGACTTGCATTCAGTTCAAATGGTATCACAGAGGTTATTATGTCTATGACCCATTTCTTTCACATTAAGAAAACTGAGGTGTGAATGAAATGACAGAAACTCTTGAACTCAAATTAGATTCAGATGCTTACATTTTTATTGCCTGCCCCAACTCCCAGGGAAGACTCTGATTGACTTCCTTGAGTGTTGCAGGAGGTTAACTGCTTTCATTTAGTGGAAAGAAACATATTTCTTTGGAGTCCTTTTAGTGTCAGACTGGAAGCTCATCATTTAAAAATTCTGCCTTTGTCCCCAAATTGCCTCAGTCCCCAAGGACCAGAAATAACAGAGACATTCCACATTACGAAGCAGATAATTACTACATCCCAATTTATACGAGATAAATATTTTCAAATGCTTGCCTCTTAAGGATGTGACTTGAGCCCAAGAGAAAATGGATTTACAGAAAGAATCAGAAAGAATATGCCCTCATGGTTTTGAAAGAATTCCTTTAACAGAGAGTTCTTATTGTATTATTGTATAACTTATTGTATAACAGAGATTCCTCAGCATTTGAATAGGAAGGCACATAAAAACTGATTTTTTTAATATATTAAAAAAGCACCTATCAAACATGACAGTGGAATGGACTCCCTCAGAAGGTGGTGGGTTCTCCTTTTTAAGCAGAGGCTGGATGGCCATTGGTCGTGAAGGCTTTAGCTGAGATTCCTGCATTGCAGGGAACTATACTAGATGACTTTCAGCATCCCTTCCAACTCTATGATTCCCTGATTCTCTGATTCTTCAAATAGGAGACATTCCCTCGCTTTCCTGTCAGCCACATAGCTCTTCCCTCTAGGAGAATAGGAAGCTGCCTTATACCTGATCAGATTCAGGTATAAGTTGTAGGAGATACTGTTTTTGCTAGTCCAATGAGAAAGGTGCAAACCACTTTAAGACATGACAGCAGAAATTAGGTGCTTTTCTCTATAAACAACACATGAAACAACTTTATACTGAGTGAGACCGTTGGCTCATCTAGCCAGTATCCTTCAACTGGCAGTGGCTTGCCAACATCTTGAGCAGAGGTTTTCCCCACTCCTTTTGGTTGGAAAGCAAAGGAGTGGACAGCAGGTGGAAGGAGAATGAAGAGACAGTTAGCAACTGGAAAGAGAGGAGAATTTAGTGTCCTGTGTCAGCAGTATGCAGGTGACACCCAGATCATAGAATGGCCATAGAATGATAGAGAACTATTTTACTTTTCCATCAAATCTAGGTGAGGCCATGTCGGTGGACAGGATGAGGGCGAATAAATAGAGCTCAATGGATTTGTAACTGGCTGGCTGACTGAACCCAAAGGGTGCTTATCAATGGTTCCTCTTCATCCTGGAGAAGAGTGACTAGTGGGGTGCCACAGGGTTCTGTCTTGGGCCCGGTCTTATTCAACATCTTTATCAACGACTTGGATGATGGATTCAAGGGCACCCTGATCAAATTTGCAGATGACACCAAACTGGGAGGGGTGGCTAACACCCCAGAGGACAGGATCACACTTCAAAACGACCTTGACAGATTAGAGAACTGGGCCAAAACAAACAAGATGAATTTTAACAAGGAGAAATATAAAGTATTGCACTTGGGCAAAAAAAAAATGACAGGCACAAATACAAGATGGTTGACACCTGGCTTGAGAGCAGTACATGCGAAAAGGATCTAGGAGTCTTGGTTGACCACAAACTTGACATGAGCCAACAGTGTGACGCGGCAGCTAAAAAAGCCAATGCAATTCTGGGCTGCATCAATAGGAGTATAGCATCTAGATCAAGGGAAGTAATAGTGCCACTGTATTCTGCTCTGGTCAGACCTCACCTGGAGTACTGTGTCCAGTTCTGGGCACCACAGTTCAAGAAGGACACTGACAAAATGGAACGTGTCCAGAGGAGGGCAACCAAAATGGTCAAAGGCCTGGAAACGATGCCTTATGAGGAACGGCTAAGGGAGCTGGGCATGTTTAGCCTGGAGAAGAGGAGGTTAAGGGGGGATATGATAGCCATGTTCAAATATATAAAAGGATGTCACATAGAGGAGGGAGAAAGGTTGTTTTCTGCTGCTCCAGAGAAGCGGACACAGAGCAATGGATCCAAACTACAAGAAAGAAGATTCCACCTAAACATTAGGAAGAACTTCCTGACAGTTAGAGCTGTTCGACAGTGGAATTTGCTGCCAAGGAGTGTGGTGGAGTCTCCTTCTTTGGAGGTCTTTAAGCAGAGGCTTGACAACCATTTGTCAGGAGTGCTCTGATGGTGTTTCCTGCTTGGCAGGGGGTTGGACTCGATGGCCCTTGTGGTCTCTTCCAACTCTATGATTCTATGATAAGAAAAGATGTACTATTAGTGGGTAGTTTGTCAGCACAGTAGGAGAGGGGATTGCACTCCCCTTAATGGACCAGTTTAATAGCTTCATGGTGTTAATTGATCCATCATTGTCACTAGACATACAGGTGATCTGTGTGGCTTCAGCCTAACCATGTATACTGAGAGTCAATAATACTACCAGGTAATTGTGTTTAGGCTTCCAGCCTGAGGCTGCCATACAAACTATGATCCTGCCTTTACAGGAAAACCTTTGCTTCAGTGATAAGATAACCTGATAACCTCCCATTTATATTTCTGCAATACATTGTACACAGGGCTGCCTTTGAAAATTGCCCAGTTGGTATAGAAAATGTCTCTGAGGTGGCTTGGTGACACTGGCCATCACAAAAATATCACAGCAGTGCTTTGTCATCTTCACTGGCTTCAAGTCCATCTATGCAAAGGGTGGTTTTTCAGAGGACTCTGGGACAATGCCATTGCATAGCTGTCAACCTTTCCCCTTTTTAAAGGAAAATTCCCTTATTCCGAATAGGATTCCTTGCAAGAAAAGGGAAAAATTGACAGCTATGTGCCATTGGGTGCACACTCACTTCATGTGGTGTATTGGTGGGGCCTGCTGAGACTCCCCAGAAGTCCATGTAGTAGTCTTCCATATGAACTGTACATGTGGAAACGATGAGCACTCTAGAACACATCTAACCCTTATTTGCATTGAAGGGCTGTGTGGTTTTCAGGCTATCTTTCAGGAAAATCCCTGATAATCTCAATGAGAAAATCCAGATCAATTTGCAGCATGCCTCAGAATGCAGTTTAACCTCTGGCCCCAAGAGCTGATTAGCCATGCTTTCTGAGCATTGTGTCAGAAGAAAAAAAAGTGACAGAGAAATGAGGTCAGCATTCATGCTTTTGTGCAGTTGTGCATGACCTTTCCGATCTTTAACCCAGTACTAATCATGAATTGCACCACACCTGGTAGCACATGTTCTTGGGCTATTATTCTGGGATACCTGCTCGTGTGGGCTCTGTGCTTCACATCCTTGACCTCAGTTTGATTTTTCGTTGTAGGGAGGCATACATTTCCCTTAAAGAAGAAAATCATTGAGAATATTACACATTAACTGTTTTTTAATGATTCTGCCCATGCATACAGTTAGCACTTGGCTACGGTTCTTGAGCATGAGGTAAGTAACTTATGGATTTATTAACAGTAAGAATTAAATGGAGCAGTACCAGCGAATAAGCCATGTTTCGGTAGGAAGTGAAATACCCCTTCCCGCTGTGAATACACATCCTGGAGTTAACAGGGGTCCTCATTGCTGCACAAGTTTCTTAAATATGAAGAGGGGAGCCATTTTATTGCACTGGGGAATAACCCAAAGATCAACCAAAGCTCAGCCAGTATCATCAGGATAGAGCCATATATGATTGTCTACAGTGTGCTAAGGTATTAGTACATGCCACAGAGTGCAACAATCCCTGATTGGCTGGAACTTTCTATAAATGGGAATTCTGGGTGCCAAGATCCAAGTTTTGCCAAATACCCTTTGGTGAAAGAACCCCAGCCAAGATTTAAAATCATGATATGTGCAGGAAAGCAAAGCATGGAAATATAGGCTGCAAAACCTTAAAATGTGCTCTTTATAGTGAGTTCCAAAGTGTACCCTTATAATGTTTCTTTCCAACGGTTAGGTTCATGTGCTTCAGTAAAAGTTGCACAGGCGTAAAATTTAGCTTACTTACAAATTGGTGAAAGTTCCTAAATTATTGTATAGGAACTCAAGAGTGGCTTGTGAGAGCCATGTGGTTGAGCTGGAACAAGCAGCTCAAACCTTTTCACACACTGAGATTCTCAGGTAGACTTGGGGAGAACAAAGTTTTGATTACCCAATTTCCCTCACCCACGGTGAGGGAAAATGGACATAGCTAAGTCTGGCAGGACGTCTTACTCCAATGTATTAACCCCTTCATGCATAAATTAGACTTAAGATGTTGGTTATGTAAGGTGGTTATCCCACATTTTCATGTAAGGAGAAAGAAACCCTGACCAGAAGAAAATGGCAGCAGCAGTACAGAAGAAACAGTGGCAATAAACAGTAATAAACTGAGTCAAAAAAGATAAATGTTATGGGGATAAATAAAAATATTTTGATCCCTCCCAATTTGACTTGAAAACCGAAGTGAGTGAATGGTGAGCACAGCCAAAACTATATCCCTATATCTATGTCTATATCTATCTATAGTTTTGGATATTAATTACACATTCTGATTCACAGTCTTGGAATCATTCTCCCTCCGCTGTTTACTTATAAATGACCGAGGGTTATTCTTTCCTCAGAAGCAAAACAGAAGCATGTTAAGAGGCTATATTTAACTTGGAGCTCTTTACTCAACTCACTTCAGCCTCTGATTAATTGTTTGGTCTTGGAAAGAATGCAGAATCAAGATCGGGTGTATTCTCTCCACTCAAGGCTTAGGAAGTGCTTGACGTGATTCAAGGCCAGATGTATTGCTATAGTTCGGCTGTTGGAAGATTGGGCTTTTAAATGTTTTGATTGATGCTTAAGTGGATTTATTGTATTTCATATCTGAGCAGTAGAATGCCACTTTGGGATCCTGACTAATTAAGGGCAGCTAGTAAACTGAACAAACAAATAACAAATAGTGCAAAGGCTAGACTGGATGAGATAGGGGAATACAGATTCCAGTCCTAATTCAGCTATGAAATTATTTCTGCTTATTAATATTTAGTATTTATAAAATCCTATGTATTTATTATGTTCATTAATACCAAAGCAAGGTATGATACCAATAAGACACAATAAAAGAATACAGATATTGGGTAAACAATAAAACAGGCAAGAATACACACGCAAATATTCACCAAGTGCAGTGACACAGATTCAGTGGAAAGCCTGGGTGAAAAAAGTAGACCTTCAGAGGGCACTGAGTTTCTAAGACTTGGGGCAAACTCTGTCTAGTGGGGGCAGGCAAGTAGGAGGGCGTGTTCCACAACTGGGATTCCTTCATCAAGACTTGTAATCTACCTCTTAGGCTAACCAATTTGGATTGCTGGAGAGGATGCAGATGTGACAAATAAAATAGATAAAGCTGGGGTGAGTTTATCTTTTTTTATCCCTGAGGGCTGTGTAGTCAACTTTCCATGGCTGCATGCCATTGCATGCCAATGGTGGGTGTGGCCAAAAGTGGCTGTGGCCATTCACACTGTGGGGGAACACACAAAGAGCTGTGTGATCAGCCAAGGTATGTCAGGGTATCTGCCCCCCTCGCTCATAAAATGATCAGTCTTCTTATGACAAAAGTACAAGGAACATGCATTACTTCATATTACACAGCTGACAGCTCACAGTAACCTCCACATTGGCATGAGGTTGTGTGCACTAACATCTTCCCTCCTACTTTCTACTCCTACTTCACACATTAAACGCTCACTTCCGTCTGAGACTCAGGAAACACAGAGACAGGAAATGAGGCCACCATTGGGGGTAGCAGCAGAACTGACGATTCACCGTGCTAGAGAAGAAACTGAAAATTTAAACATTTTTAGTTTCTTCTCCCTTCACAAAATGACTTTAGGGGTATGTATACCCCTGTGTACCCCCAGAAAAAAAACCCCTGAGTTATTGTACAATCAAGATGGATTGTGATTTTGTGAGCATAAGCCAGCTTCTTTAATGTTTTGTGCCTCTTAATAAAAACTGTCTTATTGTAAGAGCCAACTCCTAAGGGCCAAGGGGTCTTTCCCCCCATAAAATATTTGAGGGGACCGTCCCCTCCAAAGTTGATGGGCATTACCATTTAAATGGTGTGCGTGCACTGGATCATGTGATTGATTATGCAGGGCGGGACTTACCTGGGTCCCCCAGTATTTTAATCAAGTTGGCACCCCCTGTGCCTTCTGGTGAGCCAGATCACTGATCCATTCAGTTTAGTATTGTCTACACTGAGTGGCAGAGGGATTTTAGTCTGGGAGTGTCTCCCAGCCCTACTGGGAGATACTGGGGATTGAGCCAGATGCTCTGCCACTGCAGTCCTTCCTTGTGTTCTGCTCTATTCCTTCCTTCGTCTGCCTTGTTCTCTCTCCTGCTCTTAGTTCCTCCCTCTACAATGCTCTTTCATTGTGGATTTCTTAATACGTGTTGTATTTGTTGCTACTAGTTATGATTTTAGTGAAATAAAGAATGAAAAACACATGTTGGCCATGTTCTGCCCTGATGCTCACAAGGTTTAGCTGTGGTCATTTCCTGGGAATGGTGAAGAACAACATGGAAACCCTGATTTGCCATTTTGTGGAGAAACCTGATGTTTTTATGACCTTTCAACAAAATTAGGAAGAGAGGTAATTAAGACTACTGGAAAAAAAGCACACACACCCCACACACAAACACACACCAGAACCTTTTTTACTCCTTAGAATTTTACTGATAGTTTTACCATACACATGAAAGCAATTGATTCAGCAAAATGTGGTTTGTTTTTTTGGAAACCGACTTATAAAATCACTCTCTGCTTGCCAACAGGGGAAAAAGTCTTTTCTTCACCACAGTTTCCATAATGACTTTAACCCAATTTTTAAAATTATGGTGAAACACACAGAAGGAAGCAAAGCAAATATTAAAAAAACCCACTTTGTGCAGTCAGTCAGAGATCTCTTCAGATCCATTTTACTCATGGATGGGGGTGAAGGGCCAAAAAAATCAAAGAACACTAACTCAGAAGAGCAAACAAAACCACTCCTTTGAATTAACCATGGGAAATGACAACATACTTTCATTTTCCTGCTTATGAGGAAAGACTTTCAAAACAGCTTGGATAAAGTTCTCAAAAAACTACATTCAAAGAATGTAAACCACTAGATGCAAAAGAAAGTATCTAAGTACTTGTATTTAACAGTAGCCAAGTTTAGGAAATTCACTGTAACTTCATCCCTAATCTGCAGCTTTTAGCTAGTGTATATTGTTGCATGTTCATCATTTTTACAAGCAGCAGGAAGTCTCTGTCATGGTGCATCTCCTGATGGGCTGCTATTAGTATTATTATTATTATTCATTTATATTGTGCCTTTTTTCCAGACCAGGATTCAAGGAGGCTTACAGAAACTAAAACAACACAGGTAAAATACAAAAAGCTAAAAGCATATAAAAGATCATAGTTAAAAAGCAATTAAGCTATAATAGAATTAAAACAATATGAAAACTACCTTACCTTAACAGCTGAATCAGGATAGACTGTGGAAGTCCAGAACCTGGATGTGGGCCAACAAACTCAGCCTGAACAAACTACACTGGGCCACAACAGCTGAATAGTTTGAAACACAATTTAAAACCCCAGGAGAGTAAAGTGGTCTTCATCTTGTGCCCAAATTACTAGGTATGTGTAATCACTTATCACTTTGGAAGAATCCCAAATACCAGTCCCCCCCCCCAAGAATTCTGGGAGCTGTAGTTTGTTAATGATGCAGAGGGCTGTTATTAGACCACTATTCTCCTCAGAGAGCTATAATTTTCAGAATTCTCTGGGAAGAAAGGATTGATGCTACCCTGAAAATTGTAGCTCTGGGAGGGTAATAAGGATTTTTTAACAACATTCAGCAGCCTTAACGAACTACAGCTCCCAGGATTCCTCAGGGGGTATGACTATTTAAAATGGTATCATAGTGGTTTAAATGTATGGTGTGAACGTGGCTGAGGGAGATAATTTAACCCCCCCTCCCCCAGCCTGACTGATGCATGGCTTCACTTAAGAAAAATAATAATCATATGTGACATTTCTAATATTTGCCATGAAACAGTTGGGATTTATGAGCATATTTGGAACTTCCCCCTCCCTGCTTCAAGTTTTCTTAGAAATAATAATTATGCATGAAACACATTTTTCTTCTCCATCTTCTGCCAACCTGAGTCCAGAGCAAAGCTTTATAACTGTGTGGATGCCAAAGGAAGCAAAGAAACTTGCACTGAAAGGACTAAGCAACTTCTCAGAGAACAATTCCAGCTCAACTTTTGGTTGTGAAGTCCCGTTAAATGGAACGCTGCTATGCTTGTGTAAAAGAGAAGTGACAGACCCAAATTACTGGTGCTTTGTATATTCAATTAAAAGCAACGTCCTTCTACACTTTTAAAAAATAGATGTAAATGTAGAACATGCTGTTCTGTGTGTGCTATTTCCATCAGTATACTTGCCCAGGCAGGTGCATATTTCTGGCTCATGAGCGAGGTGGGACACCAGTGTTGGATGAAATCAGGCCACAGCTTTATTGATCAAACAACAGGTAAGCGGGGTTGGCATGGCAGTAGGGTAAAAATCAGTTCCTTATTCCATTTAGCCCAGAGGCAGATTGAAGGGAGCACAACTGGTTTGGTTGCCTTGAGTGCAGAGCCTCAAGGCAACCAAACCAAACTATTATGTAGAGTGGAAGGTGAGGGGGGAGGGGAGAAGGAGCGCCAAATTTTGGCATCGCTGCTGAAATTTGACAACCCAAGGTCTGCCATTGCTCAGTCCTTCCATTCTCCTTGGAATTGGGAAGCCTGGGAATTGGCCAGTGGGTCAAGCTAAGCATCTAGGATCCCACTGAGCAATGGGGCGGGGAGATTCCTGCCAGCCAGTGGCCCTACTCAAGGTTTTGGCATGCCTTGAGCCAAACCTGCCCTCTGGCCCCTTATGGGCCCCTCCTTTACTATGCTGTTCCCGCCCAATGCCATTTCTGCACAAAGTTGTGACAAAATTTGTTTTGCAATCCCATAACATGATGAAGCCTTTCACAGAGGGAAAAAGCTGAACCATTACCCACCAACCAAGGGCTGGCTGAGGTTGAGATGGGGGAAAAATTCATTCTCTAGAGTATCCCTATCTTTCAGGGACAGTCCTGGATTTACAGAAGCCATTCTGGTTTCTGATTTGATTCTCCAGTGAGGCTCTAACAGAGCAACAGTTGGTGGGAAGCTGTTGAGACAAAATGGTTCCCACTCTTCATGGGCCTTTTAAAGGCCTAAGTCCCTCCTCCCTCCTACAATACCTCATGTGATGATTCCAAACCTGCAGGATCTCATGAAAACACTGTGGGGAGATAAGCTCCACCTCTCAACCACTCTTGGAGATCCTGCCAGGAGTGCCAGCTTGGCCCTGTGACCCATGACTATGGGTGCCATGTAGCGTGCATGGCCCTGGCACTAAATTTGTGGGCCCCTTCATGGGGAATTGTGTGGGTGCAGCGTGTTGGCACCTATGGACCCCGCGCTGCCATACAAAGTCACCTCATGTTCAGGACTTGTTTTATTGAAAATCCCCTATTTTATTGAGCTATTACCAAAAGTCTTACCTTCCCTGGTAGCAAAGCATTAATGATACAGCTATTTCCCTGTAAGGGCCTGGAACAAAGTCTTGTCTCCTTAAAGTATATTCTTTTCTACACTAATTACCAATTACTTTTGAAAATTATATAGACGTGAACAGTGCCTTGTGATGCAAAGGTGACATGTCATGTTTTACTCGAGTCACGGTTAATTAACCATATGTGCAGAACCCAGGTAAGTGGTTATGAGTATTTAGCTTTTAGTCCTGCCATGGAATTAACACTGTCACTCTCTCCTGCACCTCCCTCCAAATAAAAATAAAACAGGGGGTGTGGGGGTGTGGGTGTTTTAAAAGTTATGCTCTGCTGAGGTAAAATGTTTTTCAGTGAACACATACTGGTTGATTAGGGAGAACCAAGGATCTTTGCAAAACGTCCCAGTGAAATGCACACATTGTCACTCTGATATATCCACTCCATCATGTGCTGAGGAGTCATTTGGACAGGCCCAGCAAACCCAGGAAGCAGGGTGGAATCAGCAGGCAAAACGAATGAGGTGCAGCAAGCATAAAACGAGATCTACATATACACAATTTAACTATACACAATGCACACCATATTATTTTCCTTCTTTGGGAGGTCTTTAAGCAGAGGCTTGACAACCATATGTCAGGAGTGCTCCAATGGTGTTTCCTGCTTGGCAGGGGGTTGGACTCGATGGCCCTTGTGGTCTCTTCCAACTCTATGATTTTATGTTGCCTTTCTCAGGTGTACAGGGGTGTGGCACTTGTCCTGCTACAGTCATTCATTCATTTTATTTGTATGCCACTTTTCCACACACACAAAATCATGCTCAAAGGGAAAACAGGAACACATTTCAAGCAAACACTGCTAAAACAATGTCACAATAATATAGCAAAACAACAGCACAGTAACAACTTCATAATAACATAGTAAACCAGTGCTTTTTTGGGGGGGGGGAGATACTCAAGGGTATGCAGTACCAGCACATTCCCACCCCCCAAATGTTAAAAGTGTGGCACATGCAGCACCCAACAGCAAAAATAACAAGGAAGCTTCACAGTTTCACCTCAGTCCTAGAAACAAGCCTCTCATGCTGTTGCTCCCAGGACCTCTCCTGCAGCAGCTTCTTATAAGGCTTCCAAAAGGTGTTTAGTCTCTAAAGGGTTTTCTAGTCCAACCCCCTGCAATGATGGCCCTGTGAGAAGGGACTGTGATCATTCCAAAAGCATTAAGAGCAGAAGAAGAGCCATAATGGGCCAGATCAAAGGCCCAATCCCAAGCCGTGATCTTTCCAGAGGCGTAGGATGAGGGGGTTGGCAGAGAGAGACGATGGCCACCAGATTTAAATAGCTTTGAGAAGAAAAAGAGCTGCCACTGTGGCAGAAGATTGTGGCATTTTTATGGTGTGGAAGGGAAAAAGGAAGCAGAAAAGAAAAAAGAGAAGAAGCCATTACCACCACAATAAGCACATCAGCCTCTCCTTTGTGAAATCAGGTGACCCCGAGAACACATATACACTTGATGAATGATGAGTGGAGGGGGGAAGGATGAGTTTGCTACACCTCTAAATTTAGCAGAACTCTGATCCCGATTACCAACAAATTGCCTATGAAATCTAATAGACAAGCAAGACTTCTTTCTTAAAACTAGCCTTTGTCCACAGTTAGTCAAGCAAGGGCTATTATGATGACAATAGGGAGCACAGGACATAATTAGAAGCACATTGTTACCCCCTCAAACTCTTTCCCAGCAATGTTTAATCCTACTTCTATCGTTTCTGCTCTCTCACCTTTCTGCATCGTTGTTATTACTGTTAATTTCCAGGTCCGTATTGTTGTGTATTGAGTCAAAGGATTTTATATCTGTATTATTATTGTCTATATTTGCATTAGGGTAAAGTAACTGCCTTTTGGTTTCAGGGGGTACAGCTACTATTGGTTCATTTAAACTGCTGTATTTGGATCCTCTGTCTTATTGGTTTCCTCCAAAAGGCAGGACTGTGATTGCCTGATATTGTTCCCTCCAAAATGTATCCTTTCTAGCTAGTCCCCTGTCCCTATAAATGTAGCTTTCCCCTCCTCAGTCTTCAGTCTTGTTTGCTGTAATAAAGAAGTGTTACTAGAGAACTGTCTCCAGCAGATTATGTCAAGAGAGCTGAAATCACAAACCCCACGTCACAACAACTGGCGACGAGGATGGGATCCGGAATGCTGAGGAGCGGTTAAACGCAGCCCTGCCTCAGAGTCCGGATTGCAGCTAAGAACAAGACTCACTGGCCAGCTGAGAAGACGACCCTGCCACAGGACAATGGAGAGTCCAAGGGTATTGGAGCCCTTCCAGCCATCAGAGCCCCACACGTGGGAAGACTACGTCGAACGCTTCGAGTTCTTCGCAGTGGCTCAAGGGATCACCGATGCCAGCAAAAGAAGGGCCACATTCCTGAGCTACTGTGGGCCTGAGACCTTCAAGCTGGCCAAGGCATTGCTTGCTCCAGCGAAGCTAAGTGAGACATCTCTCAAAGATATTCTTGCCTGCCTAACAAGCCATTTGGCGCCTACTGAGACCAAGATGGCCCGGCGGATGGAGTTTCATGAGAGGCAGCAGCGTGCTGGGGAGTCTGTATCTGCATTTCTAGCTGAACTGCGGAAGCTCGCTCAGCACTGCGACTTCCAAAATCTGGAAGAGACTCTCCTGGATCGGTTTATCGGTGGTCTGAGCAGCAAGAAAGCCAGAAGACGCATCGTGGCTAAAGAAGAGGTTACCCTTGCTTCAGCCTTGAAGGAGGCCACCGCCACGGAGAATTATGAAAGAGAGGAGCTTGATGCCAGTCGCAAGGCCCCTAAGCCACAGATAGAAGTTGCGCATGCCATGGACGAGCTAGAGGCTACTCCGAGCCAGAGCCCAGTCCGTGGGGTCGAGTCAGTGCGTCAGGCCTGCACAGTGCACAAAGATCACCGAGGCAGGTGTCCAGGTTGTGGCGGAAACCATGAGCGGAAGAGTTGTCGTTTCCGGGATGCTATGTGCCGGACGTGCGGGAAGACAGGTCACATCGCCAGGGTCTGTAGATCGGCGGCGTTGGGAGCGACAGGAACACCTAGACTGGAGCATCGCAGACCGCCCACAGCAACCCATTTTCTAAAGGACTGCCACTATGTAACGGAGATCAACGGGAGGGTCGTGCAGTTCCCAGCGCAAGGCAAGGCACACGTCAAGGTGAAGATTGAGGGTCAGCAGTGCGACATGGAGGTGGACTCCGGATCTGGATTCACTATCGTGTCGGACCAGACCGCGAGGACATTCTTCCCCAGGGGTAAGTTGCCCCCTCTGGAGCCCTTCCCGGCAACCTTGCAGTCATACTCAGCGGGCCGCATCCATGTTATGGGAATGTGTGCCGTGAGAGTTCAGTTCCGGGACAAACAGGCTGTACTCAAACTGGTGATTGCGAAGGGCAGTCGCCCCAGTCTCCTGGGCACTGACTGGTTCCCCGCCCTGGGACTGAGTATATCAGGGCTTAATTCAATCCAAACCTGCCCTGAGATGAGCGAGGCATTATGCAAAGAGTTTGCTGGTCTCTTTAATGGAAAACTGGGTTGTTATAAAGGGCCCCCAGTTGACTTCGAGTTGGACCCTGGGGTGGCCCCAATCCGACTCAAACCAAGGCGAGTGCCATTTGCACTGCAACCCAAGATCGAAGCAGAGCTGGATAAATTGGTCAAGCAGGGAGTTCTCTCACCCGTGGACTCTGCTAAGTGGGAGACTCCAATCGTCACGCCCCTTAAAGCAAATGGGGAAGTCAGGATCTGGCAGATTACAAATGTACTATCAATAAGGCACTCAGGGGAAACTCATACCCCATTCCAGTCGTATCACATCTGTTGGCTAAACTGGCTGGGGGCAAGGTGTTTGCCAAAATTGACCTGGCACAAGCCTACCAACAGCTGCCAGTAACCCCACAATCAGCGGAAGCACAGACTATTGTCACACATAAAGGGGCGTTCAGAGTTAACAGATTACAATTTGGAGTTTGTGTGGCCCCAGGGATTTTTCAAGGGCTCATGGAACGCCTGTTAAGAGGTCTGCCGGGGGTCTTGCCATTTTTTGATGACGTTTTGATTGCTGGAAAAGACCCACAGGAACTGGTTGCGCGTGTCCGTGCAGTGTTGCTCAAGTTCAAGGAGGTGGGGTTGCAACTGAAAAAGGAAAAATGCAGTTTTGGGGTGCCAGCTGTGGATTTCTTGGGGTTTAAAATTGATGCATCAGGCATCCACCCCACAGATGCTAAGATTAAGGCCATCATCGAGGCACCACGACCACAGAACAAGACGGAGTTGCAGTCATTCCTGGGACTTATTAACTTTTATCATTCGTTCTTACCCCATAAAGCTTCGGTAGCTGAACCATTACATAGACTGTTGCAGAAAAAGAATGTGTGGCGATGGGGGCAGGGGCAGCAGAAGGCTTTTGACTCCTTGCGAAGAATGCTGAGTAGCGGGAGCGTCCTTGCTCATTATGATGAGTCAAAGCCGCTGGTCCTGGCATGTGATGCCTCTCAATACGGCCTGGGGGCGGTGCTGAGTCATAGGGAACTGGATGGGTCGGAAAAGCCCATCTCTTTCTATTCCCGTACGTTGTCGCCCACGGAGCGCAACTATGCTCAAATTGACAAAGAGGCGCTTGCAATTGTGGCAGGAATCAAAAAGTTCCATGATTATGTGTACGGTCGCCATTTCTCCATTGAAACGGACCACAAACCACTGTTAGGGTTGTTCAACCCGAACAAACAAACGCCACAAATTCTCTCCCCCAGAATGTTGCGTTGGTCTATATTCCTGAACGGGTTCCAGTACACCTTGACCCATGTGCCGGGGAAACGGTTGTGCCACGCTGATGCGCTGAGTCGATTGCCCCTTCCTGGCGGGAGCAATGAGGATCCCGCTCCAGCGGAGCACATAATGATGCTGGAAACACTTCCGGGGGCTCCTGTAACGGCTACTGATATAGCTGAGAAAACGAGGAAAGATGCTGTTCTCTCCCGTGTGCTCACTTGGGTGGGGAGGGGGTGGCCAGGTGGTCCGCATGAAGACCAATTCAGGCCTTATGCGACAAGGCAGCACGAGTTGTCCATGCATAAGGGTTGTCTCCTGTGGGGAGATAGGGTGATCATCCCAGCACCACTGAGAAACAGGGTGCTTGAGACGCTTCACATGGGACACCCGGGAATGGTCAGGATGAAGTCGCTAGCCCGATGTTATGTGTGGTGGCCTGGAATGGACCAGAACATAGAACAATGGGTACGAACATGTAAGGCATGCCAAGAGGTGCGGCCAGAAGTGGCCAGAGCACCAGTTCACTGGTGGGAGCAGTCCAGATCTCCCTGGAGCCGGCTGCACTTAGATTTTGCTGGGCCATTCCAGGGGAAGGTCTTTTTGGTTGTCGTCGATGCATATTCCAAATGGTTAGAAGTGGCGATGGTCCCTAGCATGGCATCAGCTGCCGTAATCAAGGTGTTGAGGCAGCTGTTTGCAACCCACGGGTTACCTGAGACCATTGTATCAGATAATGGGGCAGCTTTTGTATCCCAAGAATTCAGGGCATTCTTGGCTGATAACTTCATAAGAGGGGTCACATCCGCGCCCTTTCACCCATCCTCCAATGGGCAGGCTGAGCGCATGGTAAGAGCAGCCAAAGAATCCATTGCGCGCTTAATGGAGGGTAACTGGTCAGCTCGCATCGCGCGAATGTTATTTTTGCAGCATGCGACGCCGTGTACTGCGACGGGCAAGTCGCCAGCTGAGCTGCTCTTGGGTAGAAGACTGGTAACGGTGCTGGATTATGTCCACCCGGATAAAATGCCAAACCATAATTCAAGAGCAACCCCCCAGGCTGAGACTGACACAACAAGGTATCTCGCCCCTGAAGATCTGGTCTGGGTGAGGAACTATTCACGAGGTTCGCGGTGGGTGGCTGGTGTGGTCACCCGGGCTAGTGGACCTGTGTCCTATTATGTAACCTTGGAAAATGGGCAAGTTTGGAAGAGACATATAGATCAGCTGAGGCGCCGGGCGCTCAGCAGGGAGGAGTCAGATAATTCATCCCTGGCTAACGACGCAGAGCTGCAAGACCAGAGTGAAAATGGCCCAGAGGTGCAGTCACCAGGGGCTTCAGCAAATGAACCAGGGTCTGCTAGTCCTCATGATGACGAGGTACAGGTAGGGAACCCTGAGATGTCTGGGACTCCATCTGTTCCTGAGGAAACCCCTATAGCAGCCCCTCTACCACAGGTAACACCCAATTCAGAACCGGCAACGCCTGTTGTCAGGAGATCAAGTAGAAGTTGTAGGACCCCACAGTACCTGAGAGATTACGTCTGCTGTGCTCACTAGGGGGGGAGGGGTGTTGTGTATTGAGTCAAAGGATTTTATATCTGTATTATTATTGTCTATATTTGCATTAGGGTAAAGTAACTGCCTTTTGGTTTCAGGGGGTACAGCTACTATTGGTTCATTTAAACTGCTGTATTTGGATCCTCTGTCTTATTGGTTTCCTCCAAAAGGCAGGACTGTGATTGCCTGATATTGTTCCCTCCAAAATGTATCCTTTCTAGCTAGTCCCCTGTCCCTATAAATGTAGCTTTCCCCTCCTCAGTCTTCAGTCTTGTTTGCTGTAATAAAGAAGTGTTACTAGAGAACTGTCTCCAGCAGATTATGTCAAGAGAGCTGAAATCACAAACCCCACGTCACAACACGTATCTAGGCATGCCCACTGTATGCTGTGTATAATGCAATCAAACGCTCAATTATAGGGCAAAAGGAGAGAGCGAGTACCCTAATGGCATCACGTGTGCTGTCAGCAGAGAACGGAGACCATAAGTTTCCATAGCATCCTGCATACTTCTAGCTCTCGCAGGGTTTAATGGAAGCTAACGTAATAGGGCAAGCTCAGTGGAGGCTTTGCGGGATTAATAGACATTGTGAGGCTTCACTGCAAACACACTAATTTGCTGAATGTTTAAAAAAGAACTGGCCTCACGTGGATGCTGGGCATATTCAAATGGACTTGCACAAGTCAAGTACACACAGCCACAGATACAAGTCAGGTGAGATGAGTCCAGAGTTATCCATGACTGTTAGGGCATCAGACAGGAAGTAGAGGCAGCCAGGGTGGGAAACCCACAGGGGAAAGGCTAAAATTTAATAATAATAATAATAATAATAATAATAATAATAATAATACCCCGCCCATCTGGCTGGGTTTCCCCATCACTCTGGGCGGCTCCCAACAGAATATTAAAAACATCATAAAACATCAAACATTAAAAACTTCCCTAAACAAGGCTGCCTTCAGATGTCTTCTAAAAGTCAAATAGTTGTTTAGTTCCTTGACATGTGATGGCAGGTGCCACTACTGAAAAGATCTACCTGACTGACAGTTGTGTCTTCCCAGAAGGACTGTCTTGCGCCCAGCAGCACACCAGCTAAATGCTCGATTATCACTTGATTCTTTAGCCTTGGTGGGCTCAAAACCAAGTTTTTGCCATCCAGAACATTGTGTTCTGCAACTGAGCTAGGTCCCTTTCCCCTCAACTCGGCAATAGAGCACATATTTGCATGCTGAATGTCCCATGGGATCTCCAGTTAAAAGGGTCAGGTAGTTGGTGATCTGATAGACCTGTGCAGAGCATCTGCTAGTCAGACCAGATAATACTGAGCTGGATAGTCTGGTCTGGTATAGGGATCTTCCTATGTTCCCATGCAGCAAACACAAAGACTCCCAACCAGGATATGGAAGTATGTACCAACTTGTTCTTTCTGCAGTTGGGCATTGGTTTGACCTGTAGGTGCTGTAACTGTTCCAACCACTTCCTGTAGTGTCAAGGATGGTTTCCTGTGTTTGGGGTCATGGGGACAACTTGGTCTGCATGTAAAATGAGTTCATCATGGTTCAGCTGCCTATGTTAACACAGTGGATGGAATGGCAGTGCAGCAGTGAAGCCCAGGGGGGTTACAGATGGTGTGCGAGCGGTTTCTATTTCAGGGCAGTGGAATGAAAGTACACACAGGCACTGCAGATGCACCAAAGATTTTCCCAGGAGAACAAATAAGACCAACAGCAAAAAGAAGGCAGCCTTTCCAGCTTTTCCAGTTTACTGTGTTGCTGTGTTCAGTGGGAGAATGTTTACACTGGTCTAGGTTTGTTGTTATTTAAAGAAAATGGAGCTGAGAGCCATTTAAATAGATTTGGAAGACTATTGGTTATTAATAACTCAGTTTCTTTCTTAAGTTGCAAACAAAATAGCTTTCTCTTTGAAAAGACAAAGGAGAGGATGCTGCGAAAGAGACACTGAAACATTGGTAAAAGGAGTCAGGAAATATAAATAGCCTGCAGGTGACTGAATGGGGTTAAAAGGAAAGGCAGGAACTTGACAATGCATATATCACAGAATATTCAAAGTGTCTTAGACTGCCACCTGGAAGTGTGACAGGGCTTTAGTAAGAGGTAAAAGAAATCCCCCTTTGGTAAAGAAGCAGTCAAAAAAAATGTGAAATGGGGAGGTGCCATGGGGATACCCTAGTATTTTTTCACCCTTTGTCTTCTGATAGCAGTATAACTTGGCCATATAGGAAGCTGAGTTGCACCAAGACCTTTATGATACCTGCCTAATCTGCTGGAAGTTCCACATTATCATTCCACTTGAACAGTCATGGCTTCAGCCAAAGAAACCTGGGGACTGATGAGAATTGTCAGGAGACCCCTGTTTCCCTTGGAGAGGTATAACTTCCAAAGTGGTTAAACAACCAGTCCCTCTTCCAGTGAACTCTGGGGAAACCCAGTCGTCGTCATCATCATCATCATCTTATTGCTCTGTACAGGGAATAGAGTTCTCCAATAACAATTCTCCACACCCTTTGCAAATGACAGCTCCCAGGATTCTTTGGGGGAAGCTATGACAGTTAAGGTGGCACAAAAGTGCTTTAAATGTAGTTTGTAGTGATTTTGTACCAATCCATAAAAAATTATTGGGGCTGGGCACTACACAAACACAGCAATGTTACGATGAAATAAAGCTATGTTATATATTTTCTGCTATGTCTCGAACTTCATTCAGAGAACAAAAGTAGTACAAAAATTAATATGCATAGTGAATATCAGTTGCTGTTTTTCAGATTTGCATGGTGTAGTAAACTCAGTTCAAATATTTGTCAAATATAGTTACAGCCTGACTGGGATTGAAAAATTCAGGAAACGAATGTGTTGCATTTCTTTAAAAAGGCCAAGGCAAGCAAAACATGACAGCAGCTGCTGCTGTTACCTTCAGCACTGACTTCTTTGCGCTTTCTCTCTCTCTTTCTGTGTGTGAACATGCAGCAACAGAAGATGCTGTGGAGAAGTAGGGCTGATGAAGCAGGTGCCAATTAAGCAGTCATTCACATTTTTAAAAAGCCTCCATTATTAAGTGAGGCTGTAGGGTTTGTGTAATGATTCGCGACAGATAAGGCCAATTGGGAGGAGCCACAAGCTATTTTTCTTCAGGAAGTGGACTGTTTTTATTAACTGAAATCACCCTTTCTGGATTTTCTTTTTTTAAGAAAGGCACTCCTATATATGATACCTGCTGGTATAACAGTATTGTATCACTTTGCAAATGAAAAACAGCCCTTTGGATAGTCCCTATTATTATTATTATTATTCGTTACTAGCCACCTTTTTATTTTTTTTGCCTGATAAGTCAGTGTGGTTTACAAAAAACAAAACAAAATATAAGAATATTTTAAAACCATTTTTTAAAATCATACATTATGAAAAGGTTTTAAGTTACATGATTAAAAAAGAAAGAATGGTGGCAAACTCTGGATTATAGTAAATGTATGGATATAGGGACACACATACTTAAATCTAATCATTAAGGAACTATTAAGAAGTTAGAAAAATCTAACACACTGGTTAACATTCTTGAAAAAATCTACATTCTTCCATTGAAAATATTTTGAAACACCACTGCTCTTGTAGTGCAATAATCCATGTAACTGAAATGGGAACTGAAATTGCCAGTGTTTGCTTGTTTGCGCTATGCCCAGAATAGAAATCTATCCAGTGACTACCATTCGCTGCAGTTGCTGCTTTCAGTCTGCGCACGATACATAATTGATTGTGTGTGCCCCCCCCCAAATTTGCATTGTTTCTTTCGCAATGAAGTGGTGTGCAATAACACAATAACAATGTAATTCATGTATTTTTGTAACAGGGACGAGATGAACAACAGAGTTCTTGGCAGAAGACAAACTGCAGCAGAACAGAAACAGTGCTGCACGAGACAGTTACAGGTCAGAACAAAAAATGATGCCTTCTTACATCACTAGTGATGGCTGTGCATATTCTCTAAGCAATGTTTTGCTTTTTAAACCGTATGCATGAATTCCAAATGTCTAAGTACCACCTCTGAATATGCAGCAGGAGCCAAAGAAAGATAAAACAACACGATTCCAGCTGAGCAGCTATGCATTCATGCTAAGTACCAAAAGTCATACATAATTGAAAATGGCTTTCAGTTTTCTTTTTCACTTTCTTCTTAAAATATGCAAGGATATGAACACTTTTACAAATGTTCTCTCATGCAATATTAAGGGTCCAGCATCCTGTAAATTAGGAATGTAGGTTTCAGCATAACCTTAGCTAGCCACTTCTCAAAGCTTGTGGCAGTTTCCATCCTACATAGTTCCTTGAAATACGGTTTCACTTATAGCTATGTATTTTATTTTTAATGTATACCATTAGTGATACTACATGCACCATTAACATTTTAAGATGTTTTAGTTCCCCAAGGGGGTATTTAAACTCAAAACCTTGATGCTTTATGAAGTTAGGGTCTGATCATCAACAGTTTGATTTCAAGCTTCTTAACAGATGGGCCATCTTTTCTTATGATTCCATATGAATAAGAGAATACACATTTTATTTATAGATCAAATGTCCACGTCTTTGAGGCTTGCTTGTCAGTAGTTGTTTTAATGTTCCTTATGTAGAAGCTTTTCATTAAAACTTTGAAAGGAAGTTGATGTGTACTGGGCACCCTTTAAGGGAAGTTTAATCCCAACAGCTTTCAAAAACTTTTTAAGCAGAGGAAACCAAACACTGTCCCACAAACAGTGCTCTTCAGTGTTTATTTCTTGAAGGATCTGGCAATGGCAAAGCTTCCATGGATTTCAACACAGCTACTTCAGAGTAGCTCCATCAAATTTTTAGCCACTGACTATGCATAGAATGCCACTCCTCTCTGGTGATCAGTCAGCTCCCAGGGTCAGTTGCTAGTCTCTACGAGGACCAAGGCTGATCAGTGCAGAGAGTGCTGAGCTAGAGGAAGCTGTGCTGTGGCTCATCCCTGAGAGGTGAAGCCCTGTTTTGCCCCAATGCTTGGGCTTCTCTAGGGCAGCAGCTGTTGCAGAGCGCATCGTCCATTCGCAGTATCATCAATTTGGGACATGGCTTTTCAGTTTCACTCATCACCACCACCACCAGCCATGGCTTATGTATAAGCTAAACAAGTGATAGCTTAGGGCCCCACTCTCTTGGGAGCCCCCCAAAAAATTAAGGGAAAAAAAAACCCTGGATGTACATTTCCAAAATATAAGATAAAAAAACCAAATAAAATAAAACTTACATACAGCAACAGTGTTTTGTGTTGTGTAGGCTCCTATGATGTAAGTAATGGGCCCCGCCTGCTAGCCTGCTCCCTAAAATATCACTGGTTAGATACATATTAGGTCCATAAATTACCATATAGCATATATTCAACAAAAAAACCCCAACTACCATTTGTTGTTGGCAAATGACAGTTGAACATATAAAGGGCCCCATTACCTTCAGTAGCTTAGGGCCTCATCAAACCTAAATCCTCTTCAAGAATTTCCAGATACGATGGTCACTTCTTTTTTGCATTTGGTGTGTAGCACCAAAGAAACAGGACAAAAACAGATTTGCATAAAATTTGCATAAGCTAATGCGTACGCCAGGATGCACATTTAGAAATGATTATTATAATTTAAGTAGGAATGCAATACATCTCATCATAAAGGGGAAGAATGTGATCAAGTTACCTGTATGCCTGTGTCCATGTGCTCACTACTGATAGGCAACTTAAGGCTCTTTTTCTCTTTTCTTACCATGCTTTATCTTTAAGCCAAATAGGCCCCCAAAGAAAGGACAGCTTCAAGGTAAATAGGGCACTAGTGGGGGCGGGGCGCGCGGGGCGCTGGGGTCTAAACCACTGAGCCTCTTGGGCTTGCTGATCAGAAGGTGGGTGGTTCGAATCCCCATGACGGGGTGAGCTCCTGTTACTCTGTCCCAGCTTCTGCCAATCTAGCAGTTCAAAAGCACACCAGTGCAAGTAGATAAATAGGCACCGCTGTGGCGGGAAGGTAAATGGCATTTCCATGCACCCTGGCACTCGTCACGGTGTCCTGTTATGCCAGAAGCCGTTTAGTCACGCTGGTCACATGGAAAGCTGTCTTTGAACAAACGCCGGCTCCCTTGGCCTGAAAAGCAAGATGAGCGCTGCAACTCTATAGTCGCCTTTGACTGGACTTAACCGTCCAGGGGTCCTTTACCTCTAAAAAAATAAAATAAAATAGGACACTTGACAACACCCTATTTGCAGATGTGTAAAGAGGGGGTAGAACATGCACAGTGCAACCCTATACACATTTCCTCAGGTACTTAAGTCCCACTGTGCTCAGTATGGGTTGCTCCCAAGTAGTTGTGCACAGCGTTGTAACTCAAGTTAGCAAAAGCTCTTCCAAATCCATTTGTGGGGAACTTGTAAAAATCCTCATCACATCCCTCCTCCCCTGCCACTTCCAGAATACAGCCAGACCAAAGCCGGAGTCAAGCCAGGTTCAGTTAATATAGCTGAAGTAATTTAAACTCATTCCCCCAAGTGTGAAGGTTATTTATTTAACTTTTTTGCATTTCAGCTTCCCCTGGAGCTTTGCACATGTTATTGTGTTCTTTTAGGTGTGTGACAAGGTGACGGGGTTGCGTGGGCTTGAAGCACTGTCACCAAACAGAGGAAAGGTATCTCTTGGGAGTCACTGACCCTGGTGGCAACATTTCAAAGGATGCTGAAAATGCTGTGCTTTGCAGCGCTCCGCAGCTGAGGTGGCACATCATTTTGCAAAAAAGAAGAAAAGAAAAATGCACCTATTTTAATTTTAAATGAAGAAGATACACGTGCAGAAATATAGTAGCAAAGAAGCCTAAAAATAATTTTGAAAGCTTGGTGCAGAAATCCCTTGAGATGGAGTTAAAATAAGAGATAACATTGACTGTCACAGTTAACATTTCATGGACCTTGGAAGGGGTTTGTGTTCTCATCCAAAGATGTGTGCATGCAGTTACGGGCCACTGCAGTCAACTTTTGGGAATCGTTGGAGCAAAAAAGGGCAAAATCTGGCCTCCTATCGGCTGT
Source organism: Podarcis tiliguerta (assembly GCF_965153285.1). Lineage (NCBI taxonomy): Eukaryota > Metazoa > Chordata > Lepidosauria > Squamata > Lacertidae > Podarcis > Podarcis tiliguerta. Next base: position 40,363,258 of record NC_139536.1, read on the forward strand.
TTAAAAGCTATCACCAATTTTCCATTATGGACATGCACACGTATCAGCCATGCCAGCCCCCAAATATTTTTGTTTCAAGCTTAGGACAAATGGTACCCGTCCCTGCTAGGGCCAGCACTTTTTAGTGTTGGTGCACCATAAATAGGAAACTTATTTGCATGTGCCTCTACGCCTTCATCACATTAAAAATAAACAGCTTGCAAAGGAGAAAAGAGCATGGGTGGTCAAGGAGCTGCATAAGTGTGCTTATGAACATGCATATACATTAGTGAAAATAATCTTTAGACTGCATCTAAATGGTAAAAATTACTTTGCTATAATGTGAATAATAGGGAAAAAAATGCATACGAAAATGCGTATAATGGGAGAAATTTACACTAAAATGCTGATGAAGTTCCATGCGGGTTTTTAAAGAATACCATATTTTTTGCTCTATAAGACTCACGTTTTCCCTCCTAAAAAGTAAGGGGAAATGTGTGTGTGTCTTATGGAGCAAATGCAGCTATCCCAGAATCCAGAACAGGAAGAGGGATCACTACTTTTGCTGCGCAGCAATCCCTCTTGCTGTTCCGGCTTCTGAGATTCAGAATATTTTTTTTCTTGTTTTCCTCCTCCAAAAACTAGGTGCGTCTTGTGCTCTGGTGCGTCTTATAGAGCAAAAAATACGGTATATACTGCAAAGTGCTGTGGAGATTTGAACTTGAAATGCATGGACTGAACCCCAGCTGTCCCTCGAAGTTCTCCGTATTTTGCAATACAGTTCTCTGAAAAATGCCTATCTTGGGGAAAGATACATACAAACATGTATGTACTAGCAAAAGTATTGTATAGGCATACTGATATTATGGGAAATTGCTTGCCTAAATCTGTGTATTAGGCAAATTTACATATTTTATGATATGAGCATGAAAATGTATACAGACTGATAAGGAAATACTGTGAATTGAATTTAAGATTGGGGGAAAATGAGAAACTGAGAGAAACCAAAATAGACCGATTCACACATCCCTGAGGAGCGAACATAAATCTCCTCATGGCCTCAGGGCTAGTTTCAATGCAGTTCCCACAATTGCAAGAGTTGTGGGCCTTGTAGGAAGTGTGCATGCCCAGCTATGGGTTGGAGGCGCTTGGTGGGAGGAATGAGGCCATTTTAGCTGGGAGGAAAGTTTTGTCCAGACTGATCCCCTGTGAGGTGATTTGGATTGTCAGCAAAGTATTTTTTGCTGCTGAATTTCCTTCTCACCTGTTCAGTCCCATACTTTGCTACCTGGTCCCTGGCAACTAAAATGTTTCCCCTCCTTTGCTGTTTCCCAGCAACCTGAATGAATCCATCTCCAATTGTAATTTTGTCAGTGAAGTGATATTTAGTGGGCTCTGCTCTCTGTCACCACTGAAACCATTGCAACTAAGGGATTAGGCTCTATGTTCTCAGCTCCGCCACCACTAGAGGTGAGGGAGAAATCTGCTCCGTTACATTTTCAGGAGAACTTAATTTGCACTTCCTCAGCCAAAAAGCAAACTGAAACACAACTATGCTTTGAAAGTCACACTTCTCCAAATTTTGTGATGAAAATTTACAACCTAAAACGATCCATAGGAATGCATATATTACAGAAAACCATGTATTATTATTACTATTATTATTATTATTATTATTATTATTAACATATCCTATCCTTTTCTTCAAGGAGCTCAAGGCAGTGTGCATAGTTCTTCTTCCTCCTTTTATCCTCACAACAACCCTGTGAAGTAGGTTAGGCTGAAAGGCTGTGACTGGCCCAAGGTCACCTATTGAGCGTCATAGCTGAGTGGGGATTTGAACCCTAGTCTCTCATGCCCTAGTCCAACACACTAAGCATGATGCCATTCTGGCTCTCACCCTGACAAAACTGACTGATTCATCCCTCCCAAGCGGCCACTGTTGCTAAGGAAGAAGTCCATTTCACCCATTACTTTGCTCAAGCAAAGTAGGAAAGAACCTTGAAGAAAAAATGGCAACTGGCCATAACAGAGGGAGTATACCCTCTCCTCCAGTTCCCTGAGCCTACTTTTGTCTCCCTCCTTGCCACTGAACTAATACTCACCCCTCCCCAGAATCCCTCCACAAGTTTTCCACAGGCCCCTGCTTGCGTTTCCATATGATAGAGTTGTGAGACGTGCAATTAAGATGCATCCTTGAGATTCATTGAAAAGAAAGCCTTTCTACATCTTTGCTTTCCTCTTGAAATATCTTCAGTCTGTACAGCATCATCTGCAAAAAATGTGGGAGTAATTTATCAGAAAGACCGATTTACCTTTCTTGGTGTTCTGAATGCAAATCAGCTAATAAGAGTCGCAAGAAGCCACACAAGCAAAGCTGCTAGATTTGTTTTGTTTGGGGTTGTTTGATTTTTTAAAGATACAGCTGATTCAAAATGGTTTCTCTTGGGCTGCATACAGATGTTCCTGCAAACAGAAGTAGGTATGGACTTTTTTGTGGTAGAATGAGCTTTGCCTTCTTCTTCTTCTTCTTCTTCTTCTTCTTCTTCTTCTTCTTCTTCTTCTTCTTCTTCTTCTTCTTTCTCTCTTTCACACATTTAGTCTCTCAATTAGAATCTCTCTCACAAAAACTTCAAACTTCAGGTGGACTATGAACTTTGTGTTTCAAAAGCCTTTCATGCTTATGTGCTCAAACACTTGTACTTGTTTTAATTAGGGGGGGGGGGAACCATTGTTATTTTTTCACATTTCAAACACTGCTGAGAAGCTGGAAGAGGTGGTTTGGTGACTGACAAAAGGACCAGCCAATCTTCTCTGGGCAAAACTAGCTTCTACCAAAAACTAGGGGGGAAAGGGTTTTCCTTTAACTCTATCGAGATGCGCAAAATGTGGTCAGTGCACAGTTGGCTCCCTGCTCAAATGATATACTGTGGTACCTCGGGTTAAGAACTTAATTCATTTTGGAGGTCCGTTCTTAACCTGAAACCACCACTTTAGCTAATGGGGCCTCCTGCTGCCGCCACGCTGCCAGAGCACGATTTCTGTTCTCATCCTGAAGCAAAGTTCTTAACCTGAGGTACTATTTATGGGTTAGCGGAATCTGTAACCTGAAGCGACTGTAACCTGAGGTACCACTGTATGCCCTTGCCAGCTTTCCCCAGGGAACTGGCTTGCATAGAGAAACTGAGCAGAATTAATGCCCATTCATCAACTGTGCATTAAGAGTTCAAACCTCCTGAAATGGCCGAATGAAGCTAAATTCCCCAGAGGAATCTGGCTCTGAGCAGGATATAATGGGGAGTTAAATCCTGCTTCTTTGGCTGTGCACACCGGTTACCTTCAGGGAACCAGCACTGGTATGCACCCAAGCCCTGCCCATCAGCTGACATCATCCACCCATCAGAGGAAGTGTTACCACCTAGATGACTGACTGGTAGACATGGTTTTGACCCTAGGGGCTAAAGGGAAATCCTTGGCAGGCCAAGATTTCCCCACAGGCTGCAGGTTTCCCACCTCTGAAGTAGGGCATGAATGCCTACAGCACGATCTGCTTTTTCCAGATAGGGATGCAGCTGGCAAATCAATACATTGTTTGGGACAAGTGTCTAGAACAATATCTATTCTCAGTGTTCTCAAAATGTATGTATAAAAAGATTTCTTGCACACAAAAGACTAAACATAAAGAGCGTTCTCAAAGGCAGGGAATAGGACTGTATCAACATCTGTTTCTGAGAGTAAAGGATGCAGCTATTATAGCTGTCACAGCTGATAGATATATTATAAATAGGACCTAAGCATATCACACCATTTTTTCCAACATTTAACAGATCCCTTAAAGCAAATAGAGCAGATTTATTAGCTAATCTAAATATTAAAGGACAACTTTACACACTGTACATTTTTAGAATGTGGCATGAATCCAAAGCAAAGTTGACCTGAAATTTTCAATCCAACGGATTGCAATCCTATTTCATTAACTTCTTTGGCAGTTAAACCAATGATGTTTGATAAGATCAGTTCCAGCTTGCACTTGAAATCTCCTGGGGGGGGGGGAAATAACACACAACTTACTCTTCAATAACTTCACACATTTCAAGTCACATTATATGTAAACGAATAAAATAAAAGGAAATATGACAAAGACAAGTGTCACGTGTTCGTTGTGATATGTAGCAAGGTAATAGTGTATTTACCAATACAAACTATATTGTTTCCCAACTCAATTAATTTAAAATTAATCGAATGTATTAAGTATGATTGCATTAATTTACGTTTCATTTTCAGAAAGACAAAATAAATTCGTTAAACAAAGCTAATGAATTATAAAATCAGGAAACCAGTAACACAAGTTGTCCATGGAATGAAGGTGAACAAGTTTATATAATTATAAATCAGAAACAATATTATTTCATGATACATCTGTCATGATTGTAAGGGTACCAAAAGCTTTGCCCCCCCCCTCACCTGAAGCCATATAAGCCACTCCCCTCACTCTACCACTTCCAAGGAAGGGAGCTATCCCTCTCCCAACAGAACTGGCCACCTTAATGGTGAGTTTCTGGTGCTGACACCAGTCCCAACAAAAGGCGGGAGAATAAGGAGGAACTTGGTGGAGTCCACCATCTGAGGAAAAGCTGCTCTAGCAGACATCTGAAGTAGACGGGGGAAAGCACCAAAAGGGAAAAAAGAGAGAGATTGATATGAGCCACTGCTTCTTGAATTCTGAATTTGTCCATCTGTGTCGCCCGAAGCAATGGAAGGAGGCAAACACACATTTCAAAAGTTCATATAATTTATTTAAAACTAAAATAACTGTCGGCTCCAGAAGTTAACTCTTTCTTGGCTGGTCCCAAACCCAACCGTGTGTGTGTGTGTGTGTGTGTGTGTGTGTGTGTTGGGGTGGGGGGATTTGAAGGAACTTAATGGAGAAATAAACTAAATGTGATATCTTATTCAGCCGCATCAGAGTTTTCAAATATTATGCATGCAGTCTGCAACCAGCTGATTTCTGAATTGCTCCAGTAGATGAGTTTCATAGACGTTTATTTTCAAATTCAGTTGTCAGCACACTGCCAATTCATAAAACTAACCCTGCAGTAATATCAGCCCATCGCTAAATAGGTTGACAGACTGCACTGCATTTTTTTTATAGTGGATCATTTAAATCATGAATCATTCATAGTCTCACACAGGTGCTGAAAACAGTGCAAAACCCGCTGTCATGCTAGAGAAGCCTGGCACAGGAGTGCAGCAATGGACAGAATAGTTCTGTCCTCTGCAGTAGACCTAATTATATTGGCTTAAGCAGACAAAAGGCAAGCAAACAGTTTGTACTGCAGAAATAAAAGCCCCAGAAAGACTATTTTCATTGTATTGTATTTATACGGTGCAAGCAGTAAATACATCAAATAAATTGTAATTTATTCCAACTGGAAAAAAGTACACACTCAGGTGCGAATCACAACCAGCCAGACTTTTATGCAATAATGAAATATATGTAGCCCTGTTCACCTGATCCCCATCCTTTGTATCTGGAGATAATTAGCATCAGAATAAGTCCCCTCCACTGGGTCTTGTGGAAATCACCAGGGGGAAAATGACTAGCATGGTTCTGTTTTCCCATAATACAGTCACAAAGCATGTTTGTTGATGGCACCCTATCTCCACTCCAAAAAAAATCTGGCAATAAAGTATTTCAGAAACCAGCAGGTTGCAAACCCTGCACATAATATTTGGCAGAATTTTCAAATTCCTGTTGGACATAACTATTTTTTTTTTGGGGGGGGGTAAAGATATGCAAGGGCCACCTTGCAGTTGTGATGGGAGCTGTTTCCTCCCACACACAAAAAACCCCAAGGAAAATATTGATTCCCCTTCTCCCATTCCCCCCCCCCCCAGTTACAAGTGATAAAAATAGGAGATTTGAAAGAAGTTTCTCTCTCTTCCTGCAACACTTAAGCAAGCATTTCATGCCTCTCTAAAGTCCTCTGACTGACTCTAGGGACAGCTTCCAGATGGATCCTTTAGCATTACAGAGTGAGTTGAGTGTGCAACAGACTTCTGAAGTAAATTTTGACATTGTGTTTTAAAATAACAGGGCTACAGCCAGGTCATACTGCTAGAAATCCTTTGAACCCAATTCAAAGCTTAGCGATATTAGAGATTATATTTGACTGGGTTACTAGACAAGCAACATTCCTGAAATTGGGAAAGAACTTCCAAAAATTGCACACTATAGAGCAGGGATCAGCAAACTTTTTCAGCAGGGGGCCGGTCCACTGTCTCTCAGACCTTGTGGGGGGCTGGACTATATGGGGGGGGGAATGAACGAATTCCTATGCCCCACAAATAACCCAGAGATGCATTTTAAATAAAAGGACACATTCTACTCATGTAAAAACACGCTGATCCCCGGACCGTCCGCGGGCTGGATTTAGAAGGCGACTGGGCCGGATCCGGCCTCTGGGCCTGAGTTTGCCTACCCATGCTATGGAATATCTTCAAATGTGAAGGCTTAAAAGCTTTTTTTCAAAACCCTGCACTGCTTAAAAAAATATTCCTCTGGAGTTCTTCAGTGCTCCACAGGCAACCTCCAGCCACTCTTCTTGAGAAGTTCAGTAGAGGACATCCTGATGTCACACCATCCCTCCAAAAACAGGCATTCCAGGTAGGCACGGGGCAGAAATTCAATCCAGTTCACATTTAAAGGTGTACTTACCTAGTCAGCATAGGGACGCGGGTGGCGCTGTGGGTAAAACCTCAGCGCCTAGGACTTGCCAATCGCATGGTCAGTGGTTCGAATCCCCACGGCGGGGTGAGCTCCCGTCGTTCGGTCCCAGCTCCTGCCCACCTAGCAGTTTGAAAGCACCCTTAAGTGCAAGTAGATAAATAGGGGGGGCCACTAGGTGGCGCGTTGGAAGATGGCCGACAATAACATCTCTCTGACCCATACGAGGTATTAAGGGGCTGCTATGGGAAGTTGGCAGCCTTCCTGGCCCCCCCAAGGGTATGGGGGGGACTGCCCTGCCAGCGGTGTTCATAATGCACCCCCTGATCCGAGAGACGGGGGTGCGGAACACTTGGCACAAGCCCTCGATGGAATCAGATCTTCCCGACGCCGATTCCAATCAGCGCATGCTGGTTGCTTCAGCTTGGAATTATAATTGGAACTAATTGGAAATAACGGATTGGAAAGAAGGCTGAAGCACATATATCAAGTCAAGCTTGACGATAAGACTGCTGATTAATGCATCTCTGTGACCGGGAGTGACGGATGGATAAGTAAATCTTTTGATGAATTACCACTATGAGAACGTAAGGCTGGAACGAAGGGGGGGGGGGTGGAGGAAAAAACTCTTTCTATTTCCTTTGCATGATATGACTATAATAATCCTCCACCCCAGAAAGAAATAAGATCGTCGCGTTTTAATAATCATAAAAAGAACTTTAAGACTGTGTGGGAGGAAATAATTACAATAAGAGAAGATCGAATGGCGAGAAGGAGGAAAATTTCTATGACGCAGTTAAAAAAATATGGCGTCTCGCCAAGACAGGCTGGCCGGAGAAGGAACAGAAGGAACAGGGGGAGGAGATTCAGGACTACTTGAAAGAGAAGGAAGGTTGGAATGTAAGTTTGACCTGACAGAGCCCCCTGATTTGTCTGATTTATTGGGCTAGCCTGAGGAAAAATAATGGACCGACCGAAGATTAACTTTGTTTATGGAAGTATTTAACAGAGGTCGTTCCTGAATAATATGAGCTTGGAAGAGCACAAAACCCACACAGAGACGCCAAATCTTCAATCTGTTTGTGAAAATCATCAGAGATCGCAAAGAAAGGAATAAATGATAACAACAAGAAGAGAAAGAAAGTAATAAAGGTCTATCCGAATCGAACTGGATGGAACTGTTTAATAAAAGCAGCAAATAAGTGATGTCTGGAGTCATCTGGAATTTTGGACTCGTGCGGAGCTTGATGTATGGGTACCCCCCAAAAGTTTAAAATTTGGCTGTATAATCTGGAACTAATGTGATTTGAACAATGTGATGTGATTGGCCTGTTAATAAAAATTATTTCAAAAAAAAAAAAAGTGCAAGTAGATAAATAGGCACTGCTTTATAGCGGGAAGGTAAACAGCGTTTCCGTGTGCTGCGCTGGTGCCGGTTCGCCAGAGCAGCTTCGTCACGCTGGCCACGTGACCCGGAAGTGTCTGCGGACAGCGCTGGCTCCCGGCCTCTGGAGTGAGACGAGCGCACAACCCTAGAGTCTGTCAAGACTGGCCCGTACGGGCAGGGGTACCTTTACCTAGTCAGCACTTTCCAAAATGGCATATGAACCAAAACTCATCTGTCCTTCAAAATTTGCACACCTCCCAATCTTGCAATCCAGTTCTCCAGCAATTATGCACAAAAGTGCACATACTAGGGTTAAGTGTGTATAAAAATGCATGTATTCGTGAAAATAGCATACAATATTAGGGGAAATTTCAAATATGTATATTAACCCAAAGTGCATACAGAGGTATTAGGAGAAATTCATGCTATGATATTGATGAATTTTCATAACAACTTCTTTATATAGATAAAAAATAAAAAGTAATGAATAGTAATGTGTCAAAATGAACTTAAGACTGCAAAAATGAAGGGGGAAACCAAAATGGGCAGATTTGACCATACGTAATTCCTGGAAGCTGATAAGTTGGCTGGTGAAGTGAGTGCAAAGTTGTGAAGAAGAAAAAATACAAGTGATAATGCACACTATTTGGCCACCTCATAATTATTTTAAGGGAAGAGGGGAGTAAAAACCATTTGCTATCAGGATTTATTTATGTATTAGGCATGGTATTCAAATGCGTTTTACTCACAGTAGAGCTATGGAAATGAATGGACCTCACTTAGTTATGTCTCTTCATTTAAATGAGTTTACTCTGAGTAAAACATCACTGAATGCTAGCTAAGATTTCTTATCTAGTCTTCAGTATAAGGTCCAGCGTTTCCGTTTGATGCTAGGTCAGAACAAGCATGACACCTGTATGTTGCATAACATTGTTACCCAACCAAGCTGTGCTAGGCCAGCACTACATATTGCATTCTACAAGGATGCTTTTGGGATACTATAATGTGGATACTATAGTTTGAAGACATATATAATTGGACTACAATTTGGGGTGGCTCTGGTCCTACTTGGGTGGTCATTTCCAGAGGGTGGTTCTTGGGGAGTAATGTTTGGCCCAATGAAGTCTTCAATCAGGTTTTGATTTTATCCCCTGTGCTGTTTAATATATGCATAAAACTGCTGAGCGGGGTCATCCAGAGTTTTGAAGTATGTAGCCAACAATATGCTGACTATTTCTCCTTTACATCTGGAGGTGTGGCAGTGGATGGGCTGGACTGCTGTCTTGTCTCTGTAATGGACTGGATGAGAACCAATAAACTAAAGCAAGTACAGTGGTACCTTGGGTTACGTACGCTTCAGCTTACAGACGCTTCAGGTTACAGACTCTGCTAACCCAGAAATAGTACCTCGGGTTAAGAACTTTGCTTCAGGATGAGAACAGAAATCGTGCTCTGGCAGCAAATCCTGGTCCAATTGCACTAGCTGCCAATTAGTTTTCAGGCCCAATTCAAAGTGCTAGTGTTGACCTATAAAGCTTTAAACAGCTGAGAATCACAATACCTCAAGAACTGCCTCTCCTCATATGAACCGACCCAAACCTCGCAATCATCCTCTGAAGCCCTTTTTCATGTTCCTCCTCTACAAGAGGTCTGGAGGGTGGTAACATGTAAATGTCAAACTAACATGGGTTACAACAGTCGTTTAAATTACAAATGTCTTCCCTCAGTTTCTGCTATGTATTACAATGGCAATAGATTCAAATAAATCATGCTGAAGAGGCTCCGTAGGAATTTCAATCAAATGTGCGAAAATGTGCTTAAGCAGACCTTTCAGCTTCTAACCACCTAACAATCAAGATTGGAACTTTTGATGACCTAGTTTGGATCTGCAATCACATGCACATTTTAATTGGGGTTAAGTCTCTTTGTACTTGGTTTTCCTTTCATGGAAACATGCATAGCATCAGCCTGCCTAGAAATAAATGTGAACAGTTGAAGAATACAGCTTTCAAAATATCACTCATTTATTTGTGCATGACACCTTGCCTTAACTAATGCTAATCTTGTACAGGTTGTTCTGGCCTTGACAAAACAGCTGAATAGTGAATGATTCCAGTTTACAAGTACATGAACTTTCTAAGAAGGTTACCAAATGTCACCTTTCCTTTCTAAGTTTTTTTTAAAAAGAAAAACATTTCAACTAATGAGATGTGATGGTAACAAAGCTCTGATTCCTTGTTCAGCGTACCTACAGCAGTTCAGCCATTTTTATTAGTAACACCACGAGCCATCGCTGCAATCTGACTTTGCATTTCAATGGTATGTCTAAATGTCATCCTGACATACTACAAAACTCCATATTGGGGGGCTGTGCAGGTGGGTGGTATAAATCATAGCAATGAATTCATACAACCCTTCCTTTTCCTAACTCATTTGGGACCATAGACCACTACAAACTGAATGTCTTATAATCTGCTTGGCTCAATAGAGCAGCACATTTTTCAAGCAAGAGTGGTTTGTCATTTCATAGGTTCAAGTCATTACAGAGGCAGACAATGCTATAGCAAAAGAAGACTAAGGTCCACAGGTCTGGCACATTAGAGGCATTCTCTTGACTTGATGCTCAGTCTTGATTACCAACAATAATCCTCTTCCTCTTCAACCACATATTCTGCAGGGTTTTTTCCCCTAGAGGTGCCACCCCATGTTCTGGAAGTTGTTTCTGTGTTTACTTAATCTGTTTTAAGAGCAGAATATGCCACAGGGCCTTTTCTGCAATAGCTCCAAATCTCTGGAATGTTCCCACCAGAGAGGCCCTCCTGGCGCCAACTTTAGCATAGGTTCTTTGTCAGGCAAAGATGTTTCTCTTTCCCTGGGCACTTGGCAGTGCCAGTGAATGGATGTTTTCACTCTGAATGTGTTTTTAATATGTCTATGCATTTTTATTACTGCATCACCATATTTTATTCTGGTAAATAGCTCCCGTTGTGAGAAGTGATTCATAAATTCAGTAAATGAACTAAGCTAAGCTCCTGAAACAGAGAGAGCCTGTCATGAAGGAGCCAGAAAAACCTGCATTACACCACTAACAAACTCAACATTTCATTTGGGACATAAAGGGACAATGCATGCTCCATAGCAAGGCGTGACGCAAACAGTGGGGACTTTCGTAGTGAACTCTCTCACAAAAATGTTGAGGCATAAAGAGTTTGGGGGTGTTTTCTTCTCTGTGTTTAAGTGCAAGAATTGATGGTTGGTATAAAGCCAGGGCCCAGGAGTTCCATTTTGATGATCTAAGACAAAAGCCCTACGCAGTCATTACAATTAGGGCAATGTAACACATGAGATGGTGCACTGGGGAATGAGTACACTAGTTATGCCCCCTTTCCATCACTATTTATGTCGCCTTCTGTGGGGAGCCTTCTGGAAGCAAAAGGATCCCGACTTCAGACAGTCATCCTCAATGAGTTGGAAAGCAATATAAATGGTGGCAGAGGGAGTGTGTGGGACCAGCGCACTTGATTTTATACCATCCTCACAGGTTTACGCTGCCCTGGGCTATGGCACACACTGCAGTAATATTTGAAATACAGTGGTACCTCGGGTTAAGGACTTAATTCGTTCTGGAGGTCTGTTCTTAACCTGAAACTGTTCTTAACCTGAGGTACCACTTTAGCTAATGGGGCCTCCTGCTGCCGCGCCGCCGGAGCATGATTTCTGTTCTCATCCTGAAGCAAAGTTCTTAACCCAAGGTACTATTTCTGGGTTAGTGGAGTCTGTAACCTGAAGCGTCTGTAACCTGAAGTGTCTGTAACCCAAGGTACTACTGCATTTGAAATGCAGCTGGCTCCAGCACAAAGGGTGGGAGGTCATTGCTGGAGTCCATCTTTGTCTGGATGAAGCCACGTTTCAGTTGGTGCAGAATTACTTAAGTGTGCTTTGAACCCCTGCTTTCCTTTCAGGGAGCTAAAGAAGGAAGAATTCGCTGTAAGGAAACCTAATGGCTGCACAAACCAAAGATTCATAAACACAGCGCAGGCTACATCCTATATTTTCCCCTTCCAGTGCAACAATACTGACTTAAAAAAAAAAAAAAAATATGGAAACAAAGGGGCAGGATAGTTGAAAAGAATGCCTGCGTTGTTCTTTACCATCAGTCTTATTGGTCCTGACAGGGAAGTGTATTATCACTGAGGAGAGCACTTGGAGAAATTGCTTGATGCCCTAATGCAACTGAGCTCCTTCGGCTTGATGCTGATACATCTGTCTTTATTTTTGGTGTGGCGGCCTTAGTTTGGATAGCCGCTCCTTCCCCCGTGCCCCGGAGATAAATGCTCCCTTTCTCTAATGTTCTCAGCAGCGGCCAACTGATTAACCGCACCATATTTGCGCGTAACTAAGACTGAGGAACCATTTGAGCCGTAGAGAGTTTAGTTTGTTTTGGAATGAGTTGGGTCAAATAAGGTTTTTCAAGCTCTTCATCAAAGTTAGGAAGTCTTAGCGAGGCACCTAAGGCACTTTACAAGAGTTGAGTGTACTCTGGCAGAGATCATCAAGAAAACGGTAAACTCAGGTGTCTGTTCAGTGAGGGTGGAAAACACACACATAGAGAATCTAGACTAAGCCTTTTATTCATTACCATGCTGGGATCCAAGTCTTAAATATAGCACTCTTGTTTAATTTATGGTAATAATATTTACAAGGATTCTTTAATACTTCAGACTGGATATCATTCCTAACACCCTAAAATGGGGAAAACATCACATGAGCCAGAATGCACAGAAGGTTTAGAAGCTCCTTCCTTCTATTAACTGGTCCTGTACCTTCCAGTGAATTTATATTTAGCATTTTTTTTTTACAGTAAAAAGTATAGACATTTAAGAGATGTACATCCACCTGCAAAAAGAAAGGATCGTCAATTGTGTTAATTATAACTTTCCACATTTACTTTAATGGGTTTTTTAAAAAAAGAGAAATGTAGCTGGTAGTAATGAAATGAAAAATGTGTATCTAGTGTTAAATGCCAGTAGCCTTGTTACCACAGCTGTGTCAATAGTAGGGGGAGGGGGGGGTGCAGAAAAGTATCCTTTGGCAATACCAGCCACTTTGGAAAACTGTAGGAGTTGTGTTTATATCTATCCTGAAATGTCATGTTGTAAATTTTAGCAAAGGTGAAGGAAAAACTTCAATTGAATCCTTTTTTAAAACATAGGCAGGCTATTCCTCAATGCTGACAGAGGGAGATTTAATGGCAACATGGTTGCGGGCTGTGCTTTATTGTACAACTCTGCCTTGTTGCTTCTGAGCAGAGAGCTGGGTATCTGCATCAATGCTCATTTCTTGCATTTGTTTTTTCCAGATCCATTGTTGTGGGAAGCCCCTAAAGGGTAACTAAGATGAAAGAGGAGGGACAGTAAAGCAGAGTGTGATCTACACTTCTGAATCAAATATAACTAGGAGTCTTTAGGTATTTTTTTTTTTAATAACTAGGTCGGAACTTCTCAGAAAATACTTTTCTGATGCATTTCCTGATGTGGAAGGCGCCTAGTGATCCTATAGTTCCCAGGCCAAGCTGAAAGCAACATTTTTTGTTCCACCTTCAGATATTCCTTCTCCACAAATTATTGTACTTTCTTTTGAAGTGCCTGCACCTGGAAAGCAAACCAGTCCCAGAACAGAAAACATAACATTGTGAAAATATATAGCATTATTTCTATTTGCTGCTTTTATCACCTGAAGGCAGCAGCAAAATACCTGCCACAAGTGGATTTGAAGACCATTCAAAGGATTCCCTTTGAGGCAGTGGTGGAAACCTCCAAGAAGCATGAAACGTGCCTTATCTCTGATGTCTTTGAACTGTCCCCATTAAAATTCAGGTAAGGTGAATAAATCACTACACTTTGCCCTGTTCAGGAGTTCATCCTTCATGCTATTACAAAGTGTGTGTGTGTGTGTGTGTGTGTGTGTGTGTGTGTGTGACAGGACTGGGTTTTCTGGCCCTACCCTAATTCCTATTTCTTTGGGGAAGATGTGAAGAAGTGAACCTTTCTCTCTCTCTCTCTCTCTCTCTCTCTCTCTCTCTCTCTCTCGGAAACCTGATGGTAGTGACTTCTAAATCACATCAGGGGCCTACATACCTAAAGCAGGCTATTCTCTTCAGACTTTCCCTCAACATATAGATGGTACTGCATGAGAGGGAAGGGCCACAGCTTTTCAATCCCTGGCATCTCCAGGTAGGGCTGGGAGAGACCCCTACCTGGAACCATGGAGAGTCACAGCCAGTCAGTGTAAACAACACTGGTCTACAGAGATGAAAGGTCTGACTCAGTGCAAAGCAGCTTCTCATGTTCCTGTGAGCGGCAAATGCGCAAATAGGCCTATGGTCCTTTAACCAAGATGCTGTTTTCTTGCTACAGAATGCGAATTTCTAATCACACTGTGAAAGTAATTACTTTATTAATAAGAGATGCAACAGAAAAAGTGATATTTTATAGCCAATTAAAAGTAGCTGTAACTTTGTGTTTTGACTAGTCTTGAGGTTTGCGTTCTGAAGTCGTCACATGTAATTATACAAAACAGGTGTTGATCAACTGAACACAGATTGGAGAAGGCAAACAGGCCTTCTAATGTGAGAATTTGTTTTTTTACTTTATCTTTCTCCCCTCCCGAGTCTATTACAATAATTAAAAGTCTACCATTTTGAACTGTAGGCAAATATGCACAAAATCCACATATACAAGAAGGGATACAACAACAACAACAATGGTGATGTTGTTTTATTATTTATACCCCACCCATCTGGCTGGGTTTCCCCAGCCACCCTGAGTGGCTTACAGCATATATAAAAGCATAGTAAAACAACAAACATTTAAAACTTTCTGATACAGGGCTACCTTCAGATGTCTTCTTTATAGCTGGAAGGTAAACGGCGTTTCCGTGTGCTGCGCTGGTGCTGGCTCGCCAGCTGCAGCTTTGTCACACTGGCCACGTGACCCAGAAGTGTCTTCGGACGGCGCCGGCTCACGGCCTCTACAGCGAGATGAGCACGCAACCCTAGAGTCGGACACGATAGGCCCTTATGGGCAGGGGTACCTTTACCTTTACCTTCTTCTGAATAAGTCACTGCATTCTGTGTGTGTGCATCTCTATATCTACTTGCTAAAATGGTTGGATGTTATTCCAAGTAAAATGAAAAGCAAATGCTGAGAAGGGAAAACATTTGGGTTATATGGAAAGTTACAGGTCATCCAAGGAGTTACACTGCCATACCAATTTCTGAGCGCAGTGCAAGGTTCAAATGTCACAGAGAAAATACTTTCCTGTTTCTTCTGGACTTCTTGATTCACTCTTAACTATCTGCCATAACACTATTAACAGCTGGAGGGGGAGGCAAGCACAGAAGGTGAAGAAAGAGCTGTGAGTGAAGGGGGGAGAGAGGTTCTCCTCATCCTTTGGACCCCCTGGGAAACTCAACAAATCTCCTGTACCTGGGAATGGGCAGTGCAGCTGAACGAGTCTGTGCAAAGTTCCAGGAATTAGGTAGATTAGTTCATTAAAATGGAAATGGAAGCAAAGCGGATCCCTCATCCCTAGCTGGCCTCCAGGCAAGAGGCCCTGTTCCTTGTTCCAGAACTCTGTGGGATTAAGCAGCTCCCATGCCACAGCTGTAACATCTTGAAGGCACCTCCATTTGGGTTTGTCAGGTTACAGCATTTTTGCCACAAAAGGCATGTATCATCATTCAGTGAGGGCAACTGAATACAGGTGCAATGACCTAATATTTTATCAACACTGTCAGCAAGCTGCTGCATTTTAGGGAATAAACTTCAGCCTTCTGAAAATGAAGTCCAGACTCATTATTTAGCTGATCAAAACAAACATCTTGGTGAGTGGACACGGGGTCAGTGGAAGGTGAGAGGCACTGAGTTTTACTGTTAACTTTTATTTCAACACTTCTCATCAAGAAGAAAATTCTCAAACGTTTAATTGCCTCTGGAGGAGGCTGTCTCATGGAAGCAGGGACTGCCTTCTGAGGAGTTTTGTCACACTTCTGAAAGAATGGAGCATATTGTCAAATCTACAGGATTAAAAGTGCAAAGTACAGTAGTTGCCCAGAATTTGCTCAAGGTGGGACTAAATGCCACAACAACAACACATGCCATAGAGGTCAGGAAAACATCATTGATATGGATGGAGCAGCTGGAAATTGCCCAAATAGTGTGTTGTCCTTTTACCTGATATCTTGCCTGCTTGTCTTTTGTCAGCTCCAGGAGCAGCTGATGTAATGGAGCAGCTATGATGAAGCTGGAAGCTGGAGTTAGGACCTTTGGAGCCATGTCTCTGATTAGAATCGTGACAGCTGGCACAGTTGTTCTGGGTGCAGGCCATCTCCAAGCAAAAGAGCCTGCAGGCACCAGCAGTGGTGATGGGACCTTGCCTGGAGCAGGGAGGGAATGAGGAAAAGGCCCCACAATCATAATGATGGCAACTGGTTGGAGGTCAGTTGGTGAGAGACAGAGCAATGTCCACTCCTAAATGCATGCATCATTGATGCTAGGAAGGTGCCTGAGTACTTCCTGGGGACCAGTTGGTAGGGGAGGATTTAAACAAGTTCTTAAATAAAGAAAACATTTGTTTTTAAAACTGATCGTTGTTTTTTTTAGGAAGAAAATGTCCATTTAGTGTTAATGAGCCCTTCATTTACTCGGAGAAGAAAGTAACCGAGAATTAACCCCCCCCTCCCATTAAATCATAAATGCACTATAGTAAAAGAAGATCATTCAGTTATTTGATCATTTGGTTGCCACACTGGGAAGTTCATCCATAAATGCAAATAGATGAAACGAGAGGTTCATGTAACACTTGCTGGGGTCTGGGTACCACCTGCTAATTCTGCTGATATCCTATGGAGCATTGACAAAGGTTTTCTTACCTAATTGGTGCGAGATAATAGGTTAACTGAAGGAAGAGCAGTAATATAATCAGTTGTTCAGGCCCTTGATAACGATGGGTTACTTTTCTTGTTTAAATCTTTGGCTATGATCCACAAAGATACCTGTGGTTTCCAACCACTGGCATTTGAATATAACTTTTAGCATCCTGGTATTTATAGCAAGCTATTTATAAAAATAAGTGGGTCATAATCAGAGATAGTCTATCTATTTGCTCAAGGTGAAGGGCCTTGAGAGCAGACCTCACTCACAACACAATAAATCTGGAAATACAAAAGAAGCTACTTTATGAATTATAGTTGCCTTCACTGTTGGCTGTTTCAAACTCTCTCTCATAACAGTAAGTACATGAGCTTTATCTGTACAAATTTTAAATAGATTTATTGGGTATTAACCTCTTTAAAATGGCAGCCATATATCCACTGATGAACATACTTTTAGCCCAAATATTTATGCTATACAATGTATCACTGTCTTCTAGCCAAGGATTTTGCAGTAGGAAGAGCAAATAAAAATCTGCAGAAATAATAGCATTTTGGGAATGACTTACAAGAAATCATTAAAATAATGCAATAACGTGTTTTGTTTCGTTTTTGGGCACAAGGAAAGACAGACAATGTTTGCCTCTTATAAACAGCTGGCAAAAACACCCAAACCCCACTTCCTCAATAAAAAGGAGAGTTATGTTTTTAATTTAGTCTCCTTTTTGCACTTCTGTTTCAAAATAATAAATTCTTGAGATCCTGCTGGAGATATGTAGTAAATGGGAATAGTTTACTGAAAGTTGTACCATGGTGGCAACAGAAGCAACACATCATTAAAAGACAGGCAGTGAGCTTGTGCCCCCCCCCCCCCCAGGACCCCACCAGCATGTGTGAGGGAGCTGCAGGGCATCCTGCTTTCAAACAAATCTCAGATCCAAAGCCTTGGATCCAAACAGGTTGGAATCGTGCCCAAATCACCATCAAGATTTCCCAGCATATTTATAGGCAAATTTATAGGCAAACTACAAGAAAGAAGATTCCACCTAAACATTAGGAAGAACTTCCTGACAGTAAGAGCTGTTCGACAGTGGAATTTGCTGCCAAGGAGTGTGGTGGAGTCTCCTTCTTTGGAGGTCTTTAAGCAGAGGCTTGACAACCATATGTCAGGAGTGGTCTGATGGTGGTTCCTGCTTGGCAGGGGGTTGGACTCGATGGCCCTTGTGGTCTCTTCCAACTCTATGATTCTATGATTCTATGAAATGTTGAAACAAAAGGCCCAACATAGTCTTAATTGTTAGCACCCCTTCAAATATATGCGTAGGACACGTGAATGTTGGGGGTGGAAGTGGGGAAGAGAGACTCAGTGGAGTCTTAGTCCCTATTTGCACACCCTCCTTAACTGTAACACTTGGAAAGTTCTCACACCTTCTGTTAAACCAGGGAATGATTTAAATATTTAGGCTAGCTTTTGAAGAACACTTGATAGATTGCATTTCTATCCCACCTTTTCCCCCTTGTTTAATCCCCACAACAACTCTGTGAGGTAGGTGAGGCTGAGATCTTACATGTCTGCTCAGATCATTTGCTTTCAGTGAGGTACCTCTCCACATCCTGACTGCAATGTCTAGCATGGCTCATCTATGAAAAATACAGTTGCCTGCATGGATTTCCCTCCACTCCCATCCTCACAATGACCACCCTGTCAGGAAAATAATACTTAAGAATGAATGACTGTCCCGAGGTCACCCAGTAAGCTTCATGGCTGATCTTGGAAACTGAGGGCCTTACAATTATGAGGGCATGGGCCTTTAAATGTATTAGCCTATTGGTGAATTTAACCCAACAACATTTTATTATTTATACCCTGCCCATCTGGCTGGGTTTCCCCAGCCACTCTGGGCAGCTTCCAGTAAAATACAAAAGCATAATAAAACAGCAAACATTAAAAACCTCCTGATAAAGGGCTGCCTTCCTGATACAGACCCTACATGTTTCATGAATAGGGACAGAAACAACCCTCTATGGGTATATAGGTGCAAAGCACCCAGGGTGGTGGGAAATGCTGGTCTTCGTGAAACCATTTTTTTGCTTCCCTCAAAGTTTCTTGGATGTTTTGCATGAACAAGGACCTCCAGATTTGTTTAGATATTTTACTTTGGGTGTATGATAAAGGATGTTTTAACCATTATAGATAAAAAGCAACTCTTACATCATTGGAATACGAATGGTAGCTCTTATGCTGTTAGGTAAACGAAGCATCACATTTCAGCTGGTTTGCATGAAAGCAAATGTAGGCAAATGAACTGCGTGAGAGCGGTTAAATTTCACGGCTATGAACTTGAAACTTTGTTATATGTGGAGAGACCCATCATGGCTCATTTTGGGATATTTTCTTGAAAATTAATTGGATTATTCAGGGAGTATGATACACTCATGGGGTCCAACAAAATGTCCATAACACATTTAAGCAGATTTAAAAAAATCAAAAGACATGTGGATGAGGCCCAGTGGGAGCAGGTGAGAATCTCAGATTCTCTTTGTACTTTTTGCAATTCACTCAATTAAAAATATTTAACATCTGTTAACATTTCCCAACTTAAAACCACCCAAGCCATCCATTTTGATTTGGAGCCTCTGTACAGTAAGTTTCCATCTGTCTGCTTCTTTGCAATGCTCTTCAATTAACAGATGACTTGAAATCTTTGTGGTGTTTGCCCCCTCTGATTTCCCCCTTAAATTTAGACTAGGAAGCATCAACAGTGAACTAGAAGAAGTTCTTCTTAGGAATTCTTACATAATGATAAAAACCTTGGGTGCTTTATCTTGGGACAGCTTTACAAAGGGGATTTTTAGCACCCATTTTGCTAATGCATTTTTAAGCCGAATACTACTGACATTAAATTTTAAAGAGCCTTTTCCTTATTCCCCACTGAATCCCATATTTCTATTCATAATTAGTCCATGTAGACTGAATAGGGAGATTACAAGAAGAAAAAGAAGAAGAAGGCAAAGACGAAGACGAAGATGAAGACGAAGAAGAAGAAGAAGAAGAAAGCTACTGATTTCACATCACAGATAGGATCCTGATTCCTAAGACATAACAAGCTACAAGGGGGGGGGGGGGGAGGAAAGCAGGAAATAAATGTCCCTGGAACAATGAATTTTAATGGGTTATTATTATGAGTCAACCTCTCCCTGTCCTGTTCGCCAAAAATATAAAAAATAGCCCCACTGAAGCTGAAAGCAAGAAGTATAAACAGTCAATGGAAAGCAGAAATCTGCAATAATCATGACAATGGAATCCAATGCAAATAGAAAAAAAAGAGATGGCGGTGGGGAGGGGCACATTGAATATTCCTTGTTGTTGCTGCTGGTGGTATTTGGAAACAGGAAAAAAGACAAATTCCATTCAGGAAACTAAAACATGACTCATTTATAGGGGGGGGGGGGAGAGACAGGGTTCTTTTCAGCCAAAACTCACCGTAACTCAGTTCTGGCACCTCTCAGGTGGGTACTATTGCCATTATAAGAGAACAAGGGAGGCATTCATGGTGAGTTCCGGCACCTCTTTTCCCAGAAAAATAGCACTGGGGAGGATGATGGTTCCCTTTGATCATTTGGTGGAAAAGGCCACATTAATAATTTTTGATGTTATCTCTAATATTATTGGTCAACCACTGAACCCAAACCCAACTCTGGTGCCTTTGTCACTAGACACTAGACTCTTTCTCCATACAAAAGGATCTAATTGCTATACCGATTACTACTGCCTGGTAGGAGGCTGTTCCCCTATTGAGAAGACCGCAGAGGTCCCTCTCTGACAGAATGGCAAGGGAAAGTGTGAGATCTGTCTCTTTCTAAGCATCTAACACAACTCAGAAGGGTTGTTAGAGGTCAAACAAAGTTTATTCCTTTGATATACTATGGTCTCCATATATCAACTATGTATGTAGAAATGGCATTAAGGGAAGACCTCCAGCCACTCATGCTCACTTATTAATAATAATAATAATAATTAATAATAATAATAATAATAATAATAATAATAATAATAATGGAGAGGATATGCCATGGATAGCTGAAACCTTGGCAATCATAGAATCATAGAATCATAGAGTTGGAATAGACCACAAGGGCCATCGAGTCCAACCCCCTGCCAAGCAGGAAACACCATCAGAGCACTCCTGACATATGGTTGTCAAGCCTCTGCTTAAAGACCTCCAAAGAAGGAGACTCCACCACACTCCTTGGCAGCAAATTCCACTGTCGAACAGCTCTTACTGTCAGGAAGTTCTTCCTAATGTTTAGGTGGAATCTTCTTTCTTGTAGTTTGGATCCATTGCTCCGTGTCCGCTTCTCTGGAGCAGCAGAAAACAACCTTTCTCCCTCCTCTATGTGACATCCTTTTATATATTTGAACATGGCTATCATATCACCCCTTAACCTCCTCTTCTCCAGGCTAAACATGCCCAGCTCCCTTAGCCGTTCCTCATAAGGCATCATTTCCAGGCCTTTGACCATTTTGGTTGCCCTCTGTATTAATTGATTTTTTCATCTGAAGGTGTCCTAACTCAGTGTTTCTATTCATGTGAGATTGGTATAAGCATGTGACACTCTACAGATTTCATTGGAACTGATTGATATTTCACTACAAAACCAATCATATATTCCATAAAAAGAGAATTAAGTAAAAATTGGCACTCATCCCGAGTCACACACGTCAACCAATCCAGTGACTTGGACCAAAATCAATGCAACACACATGATACTGAGCCAAAGTGTGTGTTCCTAAGGATGGTTAAAAGCTAAGGATTGTCAGTGTCCCTGTGGTGAGTTATTGAGCACCATATGAGGAACTGCACACAAAGCAAAACTCTGCTAGTTCAAGTCCTGGCAGTTCATGACACTATTCCATTTGAATTTATTTTATCTTTGAGCATGCTCCCTAGATGACCCCTAATTGGAGAAACCCAATTTAAAAAGAGTTGTTTGTCTTTTTGTTTTTCTGTCTGTCTGGCCTTGGTACCCAGTGAGTACAGCCAGCATGTTATTATTCTTAATTACCTCAGTCAGTGGAAACCAACTGGGCTATAGTTTGGCCCTGTTAAAGCAGAGGTGAAGCTCCCCACCCTCAGTTGGACTGCACCAGGGATAAATGAAATTAATTGTCCAAAAAATTAGCATATTGCAGAAAGGGTCGGCCAAGTGGAAATTCTCTTCACCTTTTGCTTTGAGCATTTCTCTTTACAGAAACGGTATTTACAATAAAGCAACAGTGCCGTTAGAGGAAAATGGAGCACAGCATCCCCGAATGACATTTGTACAGCTGCTGAACAACTGACATACAAGGAGATTTAGGTTTTCTGCTTTTTGCTCTGACTCCTGCAGTTACCAGATGATGGAATCAGAGGTGGTTTTAGGGTAGTGCAATCGGTGTGATCTCACTGCATGCCACGCTACAGGGGGTGCCAAAACAATGCTGTAGAACATGTAGAACATTTTCATCCCTGAGATGAAATTAGTGGCACTCTACATCAGTATCACCTACTTGAGCCTATCATCCTGGTCGAGTACAAAAATTCTTAGAGGACACACCCAAAATTGCAGTATTTTAAGCACAGAAACCTTTGAATTTATGTATTGCATTTAGGGAAGCTTGAGGGGAAAAGAAAACCCCAAATCAATAAATGCAACTAACTAGCAATGATACGGATTTAGAATAGAATGCCCCTATTTTCATCACAGGAATGTTGGAGGGCATGCAGAACGAAGCACGAGAGGTGGGGAGGGGCAAATTTTAGCACCGCAAATAGCGCCACCGAAATTTGAGAGCCCCAAGTCTGCCACTGATGGCATGGAAGTGGGCTCCAGCTTCTCAGAGATAAAGTGGAAAGCCTGTCTCTACATTTGAGACGTCATATGAGTGAATATACTGGTGGCTCCCAACGGCTGCCATTTAATTTCACCCATAATGCCTCCTTGCAATGCTACATAACTTATTTTGCCAGAATGTCATCTGACCAATTTTACCTGATTCTGTAGTATTATTCAGAGAAGGATTCTAGGCAAAAGGGGCTAGCTGTTCATAATGTCCCTCTGACTGATGCTTTACCATCATGTAGCATTGCTCCAAGGGTATTATAGACAAAATAAAAAGTGGCTACCATCTTGTGCCCACTTGGAAGCAGCAGGTTGCAAGAACTATGGAGTAAATTCACACCCAGTTTTGAAAATTCACCCCATTTCATATAAACTGTTCTCCGTGCAAAAATGATTTGGGAAAAATCACTGCTTAAGACTAGGCTGTAGCTCCCTGAGCCCACCCCAAAACTGTGTGTATGAATTGAACTTTGTGAACAAAGAATTGATTTTGAAGAATTCAAATCACTTTTCAAAAAGTTGCAGACCCCCAGAGACTTTAAAGGTAAAGGTAAATGTACCCCATCTCGCTTAAGACTGTACTTCTATACAAATTTTCTAATAGTTGTCTAGAGTCTATAATTCAAGATAAACAATCTTCATTGGGGCCTGTGATTTAACTGGAGGGCACCAAATCTGTGAAAGGAAAGAGATTGCTAAAAAATAATGAGAGGTCAAGAAAGATCAGGGCAGTGGGAAAAAGAAGTGTGAAATAAATGCTGTTATTTGACAATCCTATTGAAAATCCTTTGAAATATCACACACTCTCACCCATGCTAGGCAATATCACATTCTTAATCTAACTCTCTAGTCACATATTTTCTTCCCTTTAAGAAGCAGAAAGATGTAGCTGGGATATTTCAGAGGCTGTGAAGAGCATATTAACAACATTCACTGCTTTGTAAGTAGGAATGTTTTGGTGCAGTAGCAACTTCTTTTAGAAGATCTACATTTAAGTGAGACATTCAAGACAAAATGAAGACACCAAATATTAGAACCAAGTCAATTGAGACTTAATTGTGTGCTTCCCAGATAGCTAGTTATGCATGCCTACAGGTACTTGGGGCTCATATGTCTCCAATACCTGTCCGCCAAATCACAATAAACCAGCTTTGAACTGAAACAACTTTCCAAAAGAAATTGTGCTATGTTGGTTGGGGTGAGGTCTGTTGTTTACAAAGACCAGAACATGCAACTGGGTGTAATTGGGCGATGGAATCCAAAGGTCAATATGTCCATGCCTCTCACAGATATGGATAAAACACACCCAATCTGGATTGTGCTTCTTGTTGATGTATTTGTTAAGTACATTTTGAAAGTAAGTTACGTTGCTCTGATAACCGCATCTAGCACAGAAAATACATCGCAATAATAACAATTTAAGTGCTTATGGCTTCACTTCTGAGTACACTCTAGAGTTGGATAAACAATAACCAGCAATTAATTGAAAATGATAGAAAAGTAAAAATGAATCCTGAGGAACAATTTTAGTACCTGGTTTCAAACAGAAAAATATCTCTGCAGTTCTCCAGAAGGAAATCAAATGACTTTTTTTTAAAGGCCAGTAAACAAATCTCAGAGATGAAACTACACTACAGTACAGCATGCCTACTTCTATTACTACAGCAATGATGTTTAGAAACTAAGTTGGTTGCAGTCTATTGGAGTCATGCGGCAGGGGTAAGTCATTTTTTAATTGCTTTGTTTTGCTGGCTTCTGTGTTCAGTCACGCAGGTTATCTTGACCCGTCTTTTCAACATCATTAATACTCTGGAGTACACAGTGTACATTTACAAAATTGTATCAAGACCCCTTAGACACTTCAGATATCCTGTTGCTCATACCAGAATCAGTCACAATGTGTACACTAGAATAAAAATATACAATCTGCTGCATGCAAGCCAGAAGTCTTCATGACTTCTAACCACAGTACAAAGCAGGTAAGAAAGCAGCTGCAGGAACTTAGTTAAAGTCACTGAAGGAGCTGTTTGTTCTGAAAGCTTATGAATCTTAATATGAATCCCAATTAGAATCACAAGACAGGTGAGCAGGAAAACACTTCCTAACCTAACTACCACTGGTTACTTGGCTTCATCACCTCCATGTTTTTGAAAGGGAAGTTCTGTGGTAGGGAGGCTGCTCTGGTCATTTGAACTTCCTTCATGGTTTAGAACCCTGTGCCTAAATTGCATCCCACCTTGTTTTTCATTTTGTCTCTTCCTGCATTCTGTGGTCACTGAGCAAGCCCAATCCTTGTACCTGTTTATGCCATGGTTCAAATTAGTTGGTATTGTCCATTGAAGAACAACTTATCCAACAATATAATCCCTACTGAAACCAAGGACTGATGTGGTTGACTTAACTTTTAATTAAAGCAGGTCACCAAATGAATCAGAAGAGTAATTGCCATGTATAACCCATGCTTAAGAGAAGAATATATGCCAGCAAGCAATAAAACACAAATTTAATCAGAACCCTGACAGTAATCTCAGTGTAACATTTAAACTAACCAATTGACCAAATCCACTAAACATAAAACAAAAATGAAGACAAATTAATTCAGGATAGCACCTACAGATAACATTTTCTTTGGGGAGAGAGAGAAAATCAAATTAAGGCTGGCTAATAAGACTGGTGGGAAAGCTTTCTTCTAACTATAATTAAAATGTGAAATAATTCATAAGGAGAAAATAAAAATGTAACAAATCCAAGTTGAAATAAATGATTCTTTGGTAAGTTTCCTTTGTGTTCCAACTTCATAAAGCATCCAGCTCTACTTCCAGTCTGTTGCATCAGTGAATTTAAGACGCATTTCTATTCTTCATAATATATTAGTTGGGCTCTCCATGTAGGAGTAATGTCTTTTGGCACACCATTCATTTTATACAGCATTTAATTCAATTATCTAAGAATACTCACCGCAGACAGGCAATGAACGCACTAGCATCAATTTATTTATTGACTTCCCCTCTAACGGAAAAGACATTTGTAAAATGCAACCAAGTTTAGCTGTCAAAGAACAATTGGCTAATATTACAGAACAAATAATCAAACCCCCTCTTTAGAAAATTATTCTTCCGCACAAAATATATTTTCTATCAGCTCCACTGACAGGATCGATTGCATGCTGTTTGATTTAGCAGATGTCATAGGGTGCTACAGGAGCAGAATAGATGTATTGTATGCCCAGGATGGTTTTGATCCTCATTCAGTCAGGCTGTTTGAAGTGGCTCTTTCACCAGAAAATAAATAATGTGCTGAGCCTTTGAACCTTATCATTGTTGAGGAGAAGCACAAACTGAACTCAAAATTGGAAAACTAGAAACCAAAACTGATAAATTTGGCCCTCTTTATTTAAATGCAAGATTTCTTTTAAAACTGCATTTGGGATTCAACCTGAGGAAGACTTAAACCACTTCCTAATAAATATACCAAGCCTTGGAAATACAGGGAAAAGAGAAAGGGCTGAGGGCTTCTTCCTGGTTGAAATCACAGAGCTATGGTAAAACGAAGGTGGCAAGATTTGCTTCTCTGAGAAGGTAAATTTTCAGGGAAAATTCAGCCAGCAGACACACAAGTAAGCAGACTCTGGGCAAACTGGGGAGAAAGGTATTATTCCTGCTAAACTAATGTCCTATGCTCAATAGTAAAGGTAAAGGTACCCCTGCCCGTACGGGCCAGTCGTGTCCAACTCTAGGGTTGTGCGCTCATCTCACTTAAGAGACCGGGAGCCAGCGCTGTCCAGAGACACTTCCGGGTCACGTGGCCAGCGTGACGAAGCTGCTCTGGCAAGCCAGCACCAGCGCAGCACACGGAAATGCTGTTTACCTTCCCACTATAAAGCGGTACCTATTTATCTACTTGCACTTAGGGGTGCACTTTCGAACTGCTAGGTGGGCAGGAGCTGGGACCGAAAGACGGGAGCTCACCCCGCCGCGGGGATTCGAACCGCCAACCATACGATCTGCAAGTCCTAGGCACTGAGGTTTTACCCACAGCGCCACCCGCGTCCCTTCCTATGCTCAATACACTGAAGTAAATACAGTGGTACCTCTAGTTACGAACTTAATTCATTCCAGAAGTCCGTTCTTAACCTGAAACTGTTCTTAACTAGAGGCGTGCCTTTGCTAATGGGGCCTCTTGCTGCTGCTGCGCCACCGGCACACAATTTCTATTCTCATCCTGGGGCAAAGTTCTCAACTTGAGGTAACTCTTCCAGGTTAGCGGAGTTTGTAACCTGAGGCGTTTGTAACCTGAGGTGTTTGTAACTCAAGGTACCACTGTACATGACTGATATTATACTCCTGATACAAGGTGTGCCAAATCAGCAGGTCAAAACTGGTTCCCAGGTTTAGTCAGTGGGGGATATGGCAAGCAATATTAGGTGGCATGGTCTGACCCCTGGTTGGCCTCATTGCTGCTACTTACTGGGAGCTAGAGATGGTGGTAAGCTCGCTGCTAACACATTGGCAGGACCACTCAATGGGCTCTGCAGGTGCGATTGCACCACATCAACATCACCACTGCCTTGTTCCTCTGCCCTCACCTCTTCATAAGCAGCAGCAATGCAACTGACCAGATGTCAGGTCAGTGCCGCCGCCACCCCACCTGCTACTGCTAGCAAGTTATAGACCTGGCTATTTGGTTGTCCAAAGAGGCATCCAGGGAAAAATGGTCTAGAAGAGACTCCTGTAAACAAGATACAATTCCCAATATTATTTCCATATCTGAGAGATTTTTACTGTAAGGGGAGTACAAAACTTTGTAATTACTTCATCAAAGAACTTTATCAGCAGTTCTGAATATTGCACTAATCACAGTCATCAGTCTTATCTAAATACTAAGAGCAAATATCCTCCAGGTGTGGATCATTATGTAGCCAAAAGCGCACAATCCATGCAGAAGGGAAAGTTTTCAGCAATCTCAGGGAAACTACGAAGCTGCAGAAGTAAAAAGTATTAGATGAAGAAAAAAGCAGTTCAGTGAAGACTGAGCATGCTCAGTGGCCATTGAATGCTAACCGAATGTTGTATGGTATGTAAGCAGTATATGAATTAATCAATTAATAATTTAGTATTTTTGCCTTTGAGAAAGGTTGCTATTCTCCATGTGAAACAAATAATTTTTTACTTTGCAAAACTTGTAATTTACACAGAGTGTCATTCAAATGAGTAGAACCAGCTCAAAGCAGTGGTTTATTACTCAGTGCAGTCCCTGCTTAGTCTGTACCCTCTGCAGAACTACCCTGCAATGTGCTGATCAATAATGGTTGTTCTTTTATCTGGAATATTCTATTAAGAGGAAATTTATATCCTTCTGTTAGAACCAAATGAGATCATCCTGGGTGGAGGAAAGTCTATTCCTCATGCACTACATGAGGTCCTGGGCTCAAGAAAGATCCCTGCCCAAGACGAGAGGTAGACAAAGGACAGATGAGAATGGGCCAGATGTCTGACCCAGCAAATCTCAGCCTTATAAAATTATTCTGAACACTTTAAATCATTTAATTTAGATCCTGGCCTTTCTCCCAAAGGAGCCCAGGGTGGAAATATTTTACACCATGGTGAAAAATCAACAGTATTTTACACATCTGATGTATCTGCTCATGTTTCTCCGAGGTAATTCCTCCCACTCTTTTGGAGAGATTATATTTTAAATTTATGGCACAATGAAACCAAAACGAAATGGCTTGCTGCTCTTAACTGAACCGAACTCTAACGGAAGCTGAATGTGAGAGAACAAAGATAATAAAACATGTGGTGTGTAGGAGTCAGTTCAGGATGCAAGACAGATGGAGCAGAGGGCGAGAGGGTAACTAAAGAGGATCCTCTTATCTGCAAACATTATTCCCTTTCGTGAAGGCATTCAACTGGAAAAGAAAATCAGTTTCTTCAGAAGTGTTTCAAAATGATATTTTGCCCACCAAAGTATACAAATGGCTGGGGCTGCTTTGGAGAAGAAAAACGGTATAACATCTGGATGAATTTAAAAGAAGATTAGGGAAATTTATGGAGGGCAGGGATATCAGTGGCTACAGGCCATGATAGTTATGTTCTACCTCCACTTTGGAGGCAATATGCCTTTGTATATTAGTTGCTGGGAATCACAAATGGTGCTCACGAGATTTCCACAGGATTCTGGTTGGCCATTGTGACAGCTACCATTCAATGAAGCAGGTCTCTCCTTATGTTCTTATTATCTTACATAAATGGGCAGGAAAAGGGTGACGGCAAGTCACTATTTGCTGTGCTTTGGGAGAAGACATCCCCATGCATCCTGTTCCTTCTACAATTGCTAGTTTTGCAAAGAAGTACTGGAGAAATATTTAATGGAAAGAAAGCCCACACACCCACACAACACCTTTGGCCATCTGACAGTGATAAGGTAAGCTTAGCCCTGCAGCAGAATCATAAAGAAATTCTAAAGTATCCTGCAAATGAGGCAGAAAAATGCACACTTCTTTCTGAGGGAAGAAAACTTTCAAGAAACTGGAGGGCAGGTTTTGGCACAGCTGAATCTGGTATCTGTTTGAGCAGAGGAATGTACTTCCTCAAAGCACTGACAAAATCACATTTCTCAGTTGCCCTGTTAGAAGGACATCTGTCCAGACAGTTCCTCAAGTACCAGACAGTGTTAATGAATCACTAACAATGTTGTTTGCCTGGAGCTCAACCAGTTACATGTCAGCTCCTTTTACTGAAAGACCAGACCTACTCAGCTAATGCTTAGTAACCTTTAGCACAAAGCATGCAGGATACGGTAGCCTTTAACATATATAGCAGAAAGGTTTAATCAAATATGTGCCTGGGTTAAGCAAGAGAGATCTGCCTGGAAAATCCACACAGGTTGTGGGGATGCAAGTGTACATCTCTATGACCATCCACATTCACATTGCTGTCCTTGCCTGAGCTTTACTGATCTCACTGCAGATCTAGCCAGGAATATGTTTTGATTTCCCACTCCCAAATATTGAAGAATTCCATTGTAAATGGAAACAGGAGCAGAAACTGCCACAATTTGCATGTTTTTCTGAAGTAACGAATGGACATCACACAAGCAAACAGGGGTGGCCTTCACTATAATTGTTCTTCGGTGTGAAAATGTTTAATAAATGATTACATTCTGCATTGCTTTTGATATTTCACTTCCATTGAAATGCATTCAAATTAATTATGCTGTTTCAGCCATAGCAGATAGCAAGTTGAATATTGTTGGTTTTAGCAGAAGCTGAACTGTAATGGAACGGACACAGCACTGATTGCAATGAACACAGGATGGGATGGAAAGGAAACTGCTACATCCTTACACCCCGACCTCTCCTTGTGATGTAGAATACTTTCTACCTATTTTGATAGGAGCACTCTGGTCCAGAAGGTAAACACATCTCTCTTGCTGGATGCAAGGGCACATCCAGTGGAGTCCAGCATCTGCAGAGATCTGATGCATCAAGAGATGTAAATATAAATGTCAGTAAATGTAAAGAAGAAGCCTGACTTATGAGCTAGGCTCAGCAGTTCACACACCTCATTCTGCAATCAGGTTATACCAGATTCAATTGCAGACTATTGTGATGGATGCATTAACCTACCTGTTTGAAGCAAATAATACTCTCTGCAGGTGTTTAATTATTCTTTACTATGAATATTACAATGTCTCAAACTGACATGACTTTCAGCGCTCTGAATAAGTTGTAACATAGCCAGAGGAGTTTTCTTTTCTTACATGTATATGTATCTGACAGTTAAGAAATTGAAATATTCCTCTGAGGACCAAATTGTTACTGCTACGGCATCTAAATAAGATTGCATTTGTACAAATGTTTCATGCCCAGCAATCTGCTGCCTTAAAAATGAGTGATTTTGGTGAAACAAAAACTCAGGCCTAAATCAGTAAAAGCACTCAGATGCCTTGTGAAGTTTATATGGATAAGCATCCAATTCGATTCAACTACTTCCACTTTCTGCAGTGAGCTGACACTGGGGCACATTTCATTAAGAATTCAAAATGGCTCCGATCGGCTAGAGAGCTTGGCAGCAAAGATAATAGCATTATGTAGAGGAGGAGGAGGAGGAGGAGGAGAGGAGGAGGAGGAGGAGGAGGAGGAGAGGAGGAGGAGGAGGAGGAGGAGGAGAGGAGGAGGAGGAGGAGGAGGAGGAGGAGCCTAGGTAGTCAAAGCTAAATTGGGGCTCTTGCTCTGCATTTGCACCACATCACCCTGACTGTTCCTTCTTACCTCCCGTTGCTGGTAAACAACTGTGACCCACCTGCTGGCTCTGCTGCACTTGGTGAGCCACTTCTGTCTTCAAGGAAGCTGGCAGCAAAACAATCGTAGAAACCAAACAGATATACCTTTTTATTGCAAATGAAACATTGATAAATTTCCATATAGTAATTTACTGCCCAGATCAAAGGCACACTGAATTTACAGTACCTTCTCCTGAAGACTGGGCCCAGGTAAGGAGGAATCCAGCCGGATATTCCAGGGCAAGGAATTGCACAAAGTGGGTTTCATCAGAAAGAAGTTCCTGCCCAGCATATCCACCTGGCTGGTGGTGAGATACACAAAAAGTCTAGGAATTGATCAGTTTATTCCTATTCCATATCAGTTTCATATATGCTCAGACATAGATCCATTCCATCCTGCCTTTCGTGGATTTATTTTAATTCCCCCAAACTTCATTTGAAATACCATTATTTATTCTTGCTTTCCTTCTTTATCAGCTCGCTGTTGGAGTATCCATGTTCCATTGTGATTGTCAAGGATCCTTAGCTGCTACTTATGCTGCTTGCTGTCATTCTGAGTGTGCCTTTTAAAAGCTCTGTTTAATATTGTGTAATAAAGAAAGTTTTACTTATTAAGTTAGAGTAGTTAAAGTGCAGGCTCATTGTAAATAACATTTTGCTTTTAATCAGCCACAACTGCCAGGGAATAATAAAGTGTATAGTAATGCTTACTAGCTATAGGAATGTTGTTTACAGATTGCTAGAATCAAAACATTATGTAGATACTTCTCAGTAATGAAGGCTGCAATTCTATACACACTTACTTGGAGCCACTCCCTTTAAACTCAGTGTTCATGCCAAGAACAGCACTGTGAATCTTTCTTTTATTTCATCTCCTTTCCTTTCGCAGCTAGTGCAGTCCACGGGTTACAAGCCAAGTTTAAGGCTCCTGTGTTGATAATTTCTTCGTGATGAACAGTGAAAGTAACCTTACATGAGGTAATTGTCACTGCACTGACAGGCTCCTTTCTGATTTTTGTGTTGTTTGACAAGATTATTTTACTGATACAGTGGTGCCCCGCAAGACGAATGCCTCGCAAGACGAAAAACTCGCTAGACGAAAGAGTTTTCCGTTTTTTGAGTCGTTCCGCAAGATGAATTTCCCTATGGGCTTGCTTCGCAAGACGAACGTCTTGCGAGTTCTTGCGAGTTTGTTTCATTTTTCTTAAAGCCGCTAAACTGCTAATAGCCGTGCTTCGCAAGACGAAAAAACCGCAAGACGAAGAGACTCGCGGAACGGATTAATTTCATCTTGCAAGGCACCACTGTATTAAAACCCCGCCACCTCATTATAAACAGGCTTCTAATTCTGCAAATTTTCAGTTCCCCCCACCCTCATGACAGCTTCCTTTAAGTCAGGCCTCTGTAGTTTATGACCCACCAAGCCAAACACATCCAGATATTCTGGCCTGATAAGTACTGCATGTTTTGCAGCCCAGGCAGTAATGATATTTGTGATGATGTACCAGCTCAAGAAATAAAGATTGAGATTTTTAAACCATAGTAATGAAAAAAGATACGTTGCCAGGTTATTTTCACTGCGAGCTCTTCTCCTTTGAAGAAACTATCCAGTTTCTCTGCCTTGAAGCAGTAAAACTATTTGCTCTTTTTAAACACACCTACCCACACACCACACCGTCTGAATCATCTTACTGCCAGTGAATGCTTTAATCTCGTTTGAAATGTGATTTATCTTTCATCTATCATGAAGAAAGCACTGGCAAAGCCAGAATGGAAGTTTTGGCATTGACCTAAAATGAGCCACAATTCCATCTGAAGTTACTCCATATATCATCATTATATGTGTAATTACATATGCATACAATACTTTATCATAATAACTTTTGTTACCCTTGAAATAGACACTGGCTTTCAGAGCAAATGAAGTCTAAGCGGAAGCAGCTGGAGCCCCATTACATGGTTAATATTTTAACAAGCCGAGGCAATTTTGCTACCTTGGTTTTTTTGGAGGGTGATAGACATTATCTGAAGCCCAGCTCATTTGTTTTGGATTCTCTGCAGCGTTAGGAGCGCATTTTAACCAAATGGCCAATCTTTGAATACGCAGGAAATAAATTCACTATTTGTGAAGCCCGAAGGCCTGAATGTTCAACACATAAATCAAAGGGCAGCAGATGCAGCGAGTGAGCAAAGCTGAAGCTGAAAGATGCAGGCGCTGCATTGACGTTTGAATAGTAATTTGGGTGAGGGAAGCTGAGAGATGGGAAGAGATGGAAAGGGACAAATGGAGGATCAGCTGAAATACAAACTAAATCAAGTGTCAGACTTTTAGCAACTTCATTGAGAGTACAACAGCAGATGCATACCCAAGGGGACAGGAGACACTGAATTATTCTGTTCAGCACCATCAGGGTGGCTAGCTGACTGTTTTCCAAGTGGATGCAGTCTAGGTTTGGCTTCCACACTCCAGGGCATCGTGCTAGGTTATGGATTTTCTTTATAATCAGATGTTGCACACAAAATTTACAAAAGATGGGATTACCCTAAGACCAAAACGTGTTTGCAATATTGATTTGTTGCAAGGAAAACGATCTTGAATTCTAAAGGAGAATTTTTAGGGTTTACCCCTCCGGCAAAATCATTGTGGGCTTTGATATGCTTTCAGCCCCAGCCACAAACCATTTCAGGAAGAGTCTTTGCATTGAAGCCCCCTGCAATAATAATACAATTATTATTATTATTATTATTATTATTATTATTATTATTATTATTAACTAAAAACACAGTTTAAATCCAAATGGTTTGTAATTAGGAGTATAGAACCAACTGACACCATTGGCCCATCTGCTTCAGTGTTGTCTACAGAGACAGCAAGCAGCTCTCTGGGGTTTCAGTCTTTCCCAGCCCTATCTGGAAATATCAGGATTTGAACCTCGGACCTGCATACAAAACATGTACAGAGTGATGGTCCTTCTTCCCGCTGAGCTATGGTCCTTTTGCAGGTTGGTGAAGTGGGTTCCTTTTCTTTAAAGCAAGATGGATACACTGCAGTCACCCAGGAGGTAGTGGTGGTTAAGCAAATCCAAACATAATTGCTACTTAGAAATCTATGGAATAAATGATGCAGATAACTTTGTAGGTATTATATATATATATATATATATATATATATGCTTTCGTAGATTTTCACGGGTACAGGAATGCAGGTTTTGGTGTCCTCGGGTGTCTTCCCGTGTAAAAGTTGGGGTGTCTAGGCGACGTTTCGACGAGGTCTCACTCGTCATCTTCAGGCTGGTGCTTTCGGCTTCTTGTTACTGGAACAGAGCAGGATCTCAGTGTTTGAGTTCCTATAAATACTGTTGAGGAGGTGTGGTGTATAGCCTCCAATGTTCTGGGCAGAGAGGAGGTTCCCAGGCTAGTGTGCCTTTTCTTCTTTTGTTCCTTAATTACTTGAGGGATATCTTGAGTGATTTCTTGAGTGATTTCCTGAATCCCACTTAGGTGGGTCATTAGGTGTGGATTAGTTGCTAAAGCCTTCGTGTCTTGAACTCTTGAACTTTGTGAAGAGTTTTTCTGAGAAGATGGCTGTACTGCACTTGGTTGTGCTCTGGCTTGGCTTCGTGTATAGGGGCGAGCTGTGGTTTTGTGGCCTGTGCCAGCCAGATCTGTGTAGGGATTGCAGGGGGGTGCAGCATCCGGAGGTGCCACCCTGGTTTGGCTACTGGATGGTGTCTGTAATTTATCTGTGGAGAGGGTCTGGGTTTGGGTCTGGTGTGGTTGATTGGTGATGGCGTTCTGTGTGCCTCTGGATCTGGTGTCAGATTTTGTGGGGAGGGCTAATTTCCAGATGTCTGGCAAGCGGGATGTGTCGTCACGCTTGTTCATGTTGTGAGGGTGTTTCTCTATCTCGATGGCTTCCATGATTATTCTCTTGTGGTGATGTTCCATGTTAAAGAGCAATTTGGACTCTGCAAAATTAATTTCGTGTCCTGTTTCTTTCATGTGTTGGAAAAGAGAGGAAGTTTTTTCTTCTTTTTTGACGGCATTCTTGTGTTCTGCGATCCGTGCATTTATTCGTCTGTTTGTTTGTCCAATGTACGTGGCTGGGCAGACTTTGCAGGGTATTTCATAGACCCCTTGGTTTTCCAACTGAATTTTATCCTTGGGGTTTCTGAGGATATTGGCTATTTTTTGGTTGGTGCAAAAGGCTGTTTTGATATTGTGTTTATGGAGGATTTTGCTAATTTTATCTGTAGTGCCCTTGATATAAGGAAGGAGGGCTATGCCATTGTTTTCTTCTGTGTCTTGGTTTTTGGGGGGTGTTTCTTTTTGGATTAGCTTCGTAACCCTGTTTTGCTGGTATCCATTGGCAATTAACACATTTGAGAGATTCTGTAACTCAGTTGTCAAGTGGTCTTCGTCAGCCAGGCGTTTGGTTCTGGAGATGAGAGTCTTGGCTACGGAGTTTATTTGTGCAGGGTGGTGGTGTGATTGTGCATGTAAGTAGCGGTTGGTGTGTGTTTTTTTCCGGTAGATAGTGTGTCCTAGGGAGCCATCAGGTTTTTTGTAGATTAGGACGTCAAGGAAGGGAAGTTGGTTGTTGGCTTCTATTTCCATAGTGAATTGTATTTTGGGGTGTAGGCTGTTGAGATGTGTGTAGGCTGTTGAGATGTGTCACACCTAATATGGAAATATATTTCTTCATTCTGGAAACAGACATCTTCTCACTTGCTTAAGCAACCCATCTGATTTGAGAGCACCTAAAACTGCAAGGCAACAAGGATTTTTTGTTCCTACAGAATGGAATGTACACCACACAGGATAAATCTTCAACAGAATCCTCAAGAATCCCTTGCCAACGCAGTGACTATCGTTGTCATTTTCTTTTAAGCTTGCATGGTATTTAAAACTTAAGTCTAACACCTACTGAAATTCATAAGGTCCCATCTGCAGTATGCATTTAAAGCAGTCCAATAACTCTTTAAGCAGTCATAGCTTCCCCCAAAGAATTATGGGCACTGCAGTTGGTTATGGGTGCTGAGAGTTGTCAGGAGACCCCTGTTCCCCTCATGGAGCTACTGTTCCCAAAGTGGCTTAACAACCAATCCCTCTTCCCAGGAAGATCAAATGTTTTTATCAAAGAATAGCATTTCATTAGAGTGTATTCAGGCACTCATTTCAAGAATCATTGACTTTATTTTCCAGAATATCATGAGGGCATTTCCCCCTGCAGGAGATCTACTGTAGCCATGTGTTTTGGAAATGGGAAGGTCATTAGAAATGACTAATAACACAATCAGTTCAACTGATTAAATGCCTTCTTTTAAAAACCTTCTAATAAGTTCAATTTATTTACGTAACTCTTTGTTCCGATCCCATGAGCCAGTAAGCACAGAACACACACAATCAGGACAACTGTCTTGGTTTCAGAACAAGGGTACAATTTAACCACACGACCAAGTGTACCACATTTGCTTAAGGGCCTGTTAGAATTCATGAAGCAATGGGGGGAATCAAAGGACTCTCAGATATGATATGTTTTGTGCCTTAGAGACAGAAAACAAAAATTAACAAATACATACAGTGCATCATTAAACAGAAAACAGAGAGATGTGACCTTGTGAATGGATCAGTGAGTACCCAAAGGGCACTATTAAAAGATATTTACAAAGTGGTTCCATTTTCCAGTTGAAGATAAAAGTTTTGCCTCAGGGCTATGTTCCCTGACATTTATATTAAATTAATTCAACTTTTATTTACTTGCTCACAGCCATTGTGATGCATTTGTATGCTCTAACTAAAGTGGTCTCTTTTTGAAAAGGCCTTCCTTCAGAAGCTACTCTCATGGAACACGAAGAGACAGGAACGCATCATTGAATCAATGTTGCAAAGCCACCCCCATCACAGTGTCCAAATGCATTCCATTCATAAGGAAAAGTCTACCAAGCATTGGCCACTTCAAAGGCTCTGACAATGGATGCGAATCCAGCATTTACCAGTTCTGATCCAAGATTCTCCACTTTGTCAAGCTTTTAAGTGGATGACAACAGAAAAGGGAATAGAATCCCAGTCCTTTTACTGCTGGGTCCAACAGCCTTGCATACTTCTTATATCATGCTATCCACCTGTACCATATGAATAAAACCTAAATTTAATTAAAGCTTCTAATCTAATAATGAATTAATTTTCTAACCTATGTGGAGATCTGTGCCTATTATTCGGGCATTTAAATATCCTTGTGCAGGTAATAACCATATTTAAAACTAAAAGCAATTCGCTGTGTGAATAAGACACAATTAGATGAGAAGTCCTTTATTCCTGCCTCAAATGTTTCATAAAGTAGTATAAATACAGAATTAATCACATTTTAGAAGCGAACTGTGATGAATACATAGGAATACCTGACCATAGTCAATCATATATTGGTTGCCTTCTCTGGCCCTCTGACAGTGGGATGGATCTAGTGAAGTCATTTCTGTCTGAACAACAGAACTTTCCCTCAAAATAAAACTGCTCTGGGGGGTTGTGGGAACCCCTAGAACAAATTTGGGGAAATACATGGAGGGATATGTTGGAGGAAAAATTTCAGTGCACCAGCAGAAGTCCTTGCAATAGCAAGGTGAGTTCACTGGACGTAATCTAGAAACCCAAATTATCTTCTTCTTCCCATGTATTGCTTTTGGGCAAAGCCATAACAGACCCTTCCTTGGACCAAGCCAACACTTGTCTAAGGTGTTCTTCCATCCCCACAGAGATGCATCTAGCATCTTCGTTCTATAGCTTCCATCACATGTTGAAAATGCACCTCTGTACCCTGGCTTTGCAGGTTCAGAATATGTGTGTGTGTGGTATACGGTACATTTTCTATTTTATTTAATCAATATGGCACTGCTTTGGTTTTAAATTGTTTTACAACAACAACAACAACAACAATAAACTGATTAATGTCTTTTACTTGTTTTTACAGTACTTGTATGAATATATTGCTCTAACCCTGATAAATAAATACAGTGGTGCCTCGCAAGACAAAATTAATTTGTTCTGCGAGTTTTTTCGTCTTGTGAATTTTTCGTCTTGCGAAGCACGGTTTCCCATAGGAAATGCATTGATGGTTTCCCATAGGAATGCATTGACAGTTTTAAGAAAAAGGCGCAAGACGTTTTCGTCTTGCGAAGCAAGCCCATAGGGAAATTCGTCTTGCGAAGCAACTCAAAAAACAAAAAACTCTTTCGTCTTGCGAGGCATTCATCTTGCGCGGTACCACTGTACAGTGGACGCTCGGGTTGCGAACGTGATCCGTGCGGGATGCATGTTCACACCCCACAGCGTCCACAACCTGCAGAGGTGCGTCTGCACATGCGCAGATTGCGATTCTGTGCATCTGCACATGCGCAAAGCGCGATTTAGCGCTTCTGCGCATGTGCGACTGCTGAAACCTGGAAATAACCTGTTCTGGTACTTCCAGGTTTCGGTGGTCCACAACCCAAAAAAACGCAACCTGAAGAGTCTGTAACCCGAGGTATGACTGTACCCCATGACTTCAAGTGGAAAAGAAAAATGTTTATTTAGAAGAAACTAGTGCGGAGAGCCTGTTCCATGACCCACAGCTGACTATGTGTCCAGGTGAGTTAGACCACCGAGTGAGTAATTCAATAACTGTGCTCACAGTTAGCACTCTTCAGACACCTGTATGTGAGGACTTACATTAGATACATTTGGTACACATGCTGTTTCTTCCACCTTTTCCAGAGAGCATCATTTTCTATTTGTATTAAACTGGTGAAGTGACTCCTGAGAGGGCCCCCTCTGCCGGTTTCAGCATATGGGAAGCTTTGTGGGGAAGGAGGCAGTCTTTCAGACACTTATGGCTTGGTGTCCATAGGGTGGCAGGATTAGTCAGGCAGCATTCCCTGCCCTTGTTCTTAGCTTCCTCCAGTTTTCCCCTCAAGCCACAGCTTCCTAAAGCAGCAGAGTCCTCTGAATAGATGAACTGCTGCAGGACTGAAGCACAGCTCAGTGCCCTTTTCCAACAAGCAGTTCTTTCATCTGCTTGCCCTCTGAATGGCCGGGCTCCTGAGACAGAGACATTTTTATGACATCCCTAGAGAGACGGGCATCTAGGTCACAATGACTTTGGTGGCTGCATGCTTCAAACAATTGGGAGCTCGCCTTAGCCGCATTCATATTGTTGAGCTGTGAATATCTGCTATCCATCAGAATGTTTTATTTCCAAATTACAAATATAATATACACTACCAAAGCATACATTTGTGGTACTCCAAATCTTGTTAGAGTATGTAATTTGAAGTTACTTATTTCATATCTTAATAGCCCAGTAAAGTGCTCACCTTTTGGAACAAAGAGCATTCAATTTTTCAGACAGATGGGTGAGAAAAAGCACCTTTAACACCATACTAAGAGTCCACAAAATCTCATTTGCACCTTTCGATACCCACTTTACACTGGAGTCTATACATTTGGTATATACATTAACATGCCTTATGGTTTTATGTACCTTATGTTCTATATTTGTTTCAAAATTTGATAGAATGCTTTTCAGTACTGTACATGGAGATTTACCAGTTTGAAATTCAAGGACAAAATCGTCTGAAAGAATCAATAATCCATAAATGCAAGCTTTTAAGTATTCACCAAACTGCTATTGCTGGATATATGAAAAACAGAAATAATGTGATAGGATTGGTTTTAATAGTAGATTGCACAAAATTACCAATTCCACTGTATGAAATTTAAATAACTCAGCTGAATTGCATTGGATATAACCTATTTGGATGTGGAAAGCTCTGGCTGTACAGCTTCCAGTAAGGTTTAGAGGTTTGTTTTTATTAAGAAGTAGATAAATCAGGTGAAATAAATATATATATATATTTTTAAAAAATAAATCTGCTGGACTACTGCTACTTTTATGTGCTTCCAATTAACAAATCAATTGCCTGGTAACATTTTGAAACTCCTTTTTTGAAAAAAAGTTTTCAAATTCATCTTATCAAGCAAATTGTAATGTTAATCTCTTTTGTGCCATGAAATTTGTAAGAAGAAAAGGATAGTTTATGCCCATTTGCCCAGGGGTCCTGAATCAGGGTGTCTCACTCTGGACTAATCTGCTGACCATCCACTCTGCCCTAGATCTGTAGTTTGGAGAGTGGGGCTTAATTAGAGTTCAACATACATCTGGGAAGGGGCA
This sequence comes from Podarcis tiliguerta, assembly GCF_965153285.1. Lineage (NCBI taxonomy): Eukaryota > Metazoa > Chordata > Lepidosauria > Squamata > Lacertidae > Podarcis > Podarcis tiliguerta. The sequence goes on from NC_139536.1 coordinate 40,403,654, forward strand.
GGGGAAGCAAACACTTCTCTTTCCCCCGGCCAAGAGCAAGTGGGGATAATTCTGTGGGTGCTCCTTTGCAGGAGCAATCTGCACCCTGCAGGAAAGAGAGTTAGATTGCAGACTCCTATCTTCTCCTGACAGGGCCTTTTTCACAGAGTTTCCCCATTCTATGCCAGCCTTCTAAACCACTGAGTCTCTTGGGTTTGCTGATCAGAAGCTTGGCAGTTCGAATTCCAGCGACGGGGTGAGCTCCCGTTGCTCTTTCCCAGCTCCTGCCAACCTAGCAGTTCAAAAGCACACCAGTGCAAGTAGATAAATAGGTACCACTGTGGTGGGAAGGTAAATGACGTTTCCGTGCGCTCTGGCACTCGTCATGGTCCTCCGTGCACCAGTAGCGGTTTAGTCATGCTGGCCACATGACTGGCTCCCTCGGCCTAAAAGCGAGATGAGCGCCGCAACCCCATATTCACCTTTGACTAGACTTAACCATCCAGGGGTCCTTTACGTTTACGTTTACCTTATTTGATGCCTTACCCTTTGACACTCATGGATTGCTCTGGGCCTTCCAACCTGATCAGTTTGTGCCTGACTCTTCCAACACACAAGTCCCTGTGAAAGTGCCTTATTTGGCTCAGGACTTGGCTGAATCCAGTGCAGAGCCTGAAATTTATACCCTTTGACTGCCTTAGGAAAGTGATGGTTGCTATCCCGTCTTTAACCAGGCTGCAAGGATATTTTCACATGCTCCTATTACTTCCCCAAGCTGTTTTTGTTGACTTGCCTAACATGCTCAGGAGAGGAAAGGGATTTGGTCAAATTCTCCCAGGTGTGGCTGTTATCTACTCTGTCCACCGAACCATATTAGACTCTCTTATATTTATCTTGGTTTCAGGAAGGGGGGTGGCACAGTACATTGGCTTCTTCACGCAAGGTGAAAGCATGGAACAAAACTGGTACAGGGATAATCTTCCCTAGCTCTACTTGTGCTGGCAGAAGCATTTGCAAGATTTCAAGATATACACTGTGGCTCAGGCTGGATGCTGTTACACTGACAGAAGGTGATCCCAGAAAGATAGCGCCATATCTGCTGTGTATCTCTGTATTCCTGGAAGGCAGGTAGCTACAGTCCTTTGAATAATGTACATGTTATCTGTGCTAACGGTAGATATTATGCTTTTGCATGGCTTTGAAAGTGATCGGACCTTCCCTGGTTGCTAGGATGGATATGTGTAACAGAGAGCCACACCTAATAATAATAATAATAATAATAATAATAATAAATTTATTATTTATACTCTGCCCATCTGGCTGGGTTTCCCCAGTCACTCCGGGCGGCTCCCAACAGAATATTAAAAAAAACCCGATAAAACATCAAACATTAAAAGCTTCCCTAAACAGATGTCTTCTAAAAGTCTGATAGTCGTTTATTTCCCTAACATCTGATGGGAGGGCATTCCACAGGGCGGGCAGAACTACCGAGAAGGCCCTCTGCCTGGTTCCCTATTTGCATTTATCCATATAAATTAGTAAATGCAAGCCTTATACAAATGTGTGCTCCTTTTTTGGGTACTGTATTTCCACTTTTCTTTGGAGGGGGAAGAGCAATGTATAAATGGCTACCTTATCCCCCCACTGGGGCTGTGACAGAAGTTGCCCCTCCAACGCTCCCTCCACACTGCAGCTGTTATTCGAAGGAAGCTCCTATTGGCATCAATGGGAACTGCCTTCTTGGGACTAATAGCAGCTTCAGAGAGGTGTTGGAGGAACGTACATCAGGACCACAGCAGGTGAGGAAAGTATAAACCTTCCTTCCCATATGCTACGATCCCAATTCTGATCGCCTCCCCCTTCTACCTACGGTGGTTGTGTGTTGTTGTTTTTTAAATGCAACTTAAAAGTGACATGTTTAGTGCCACACATACTTGGATTCTGTGTGTTCACTAACAAAAACGCAGGCACTTGCACAGCTCTCCCACCTTGTCTGTGAGGCTAAGCAAGGGATGGAACCTGAGAACCTGTTTGGCCAGAGTCTTGGAGGCCCTGATTTAGAACCTCCACTTTAAAGCATTAAAAGCAACAACCCCACAGCAAAACCCATCAATGTACATTTTGGTCTTAAGATGGGAGTTTGGGCACACAAAGTACAGATAGAATCCAGGCAGCAAATGTAAGATTTAAATCTCAAAGTGGAGGGTTGTTGTTCAGAACCTCCTTGAGAGCAAATTATACCCTTTGAGCTGCGTGAAATAGAAACTGAAATAAGTACATTTTCCTTTCCATTCCTTAATGATTCCCGTCAGCATAAGGTGCTCTCTGAATGATTCCAGCGATGACGCAATTGCAATAAAGATGCGGAGTCAGAGTAAATGAGCAGATTGTTAAGTTAGCATTTTCTGCAAGGGCTGAGAATGGCATTCTTCAATTGCTCCAAAGCTTTATTGCTAAAGGATGCAATCTCCTGGGAAGGTTTCGTAAGCAAGCCTCATTGAAATGAAAGGGAATGTGCATCCTCTCTATGTTTTTCTGTGGGGATGGTATAGGAAATGTCCCAAGGAATTGTGGCCCAAAGCTCAATTTTAATTTCATTTTCTTAGTATTTTTACTCATATAACATACCACCAGTTTAGTACAAAAGAGCCTTCTAGGCATCGTCAGTAATTTTAGAATGACTGACAGCTCCATATTCAAATCTCTTCTCAGCCACAAAGCTTATTGGGTGACCTTGGGCCAATCACTGTCGCTCTAGCTAAAGCTGTGAGGATAAGCAGGAAGAGGCTATTTATGCTGCCGGGAGTTCTTTGAAGAGTGGAAGAATAATGATGACAATTCTTACTGAGCTTGGAAGAATAGAGAAAGAGCTGTCTATGCCAAAACAACAATGACCTAGAAGTGAGATCCAAGGAGCCTAACAGGCGAAGATACAGTGGGGAGGGGCAAGACTTCTGCTTCAAGCTTCTCAGAAAAACCTCTCTCTCTCTCTCTGGTTATTAAAAATGAAACCACAACAAACCATCTTAAAGAGGGCTGCCAGCTTGGCTCCGCGGCCATGGGTGCCCAGGGCTCTGGCACCAAAATTTGTGGGTTTCGGCCCCTTTATGGGGAATTTTGCGGGTACATGGGCACCCCGGGGAGTTGGCACCTATGATCTTAAAATGCACTCCTTTGTGGGGGACAATTTAATTCTGAATATAGCACAGGCTCTTGAACCTTGCTGTGGATCTTTTCGACTTACATGTATTTATTATTATTATTATTTATTGCCTTTATGTCCCACCTTTTTCTCCAAGGAGCTCAAGGTGGCATACATTGTTCTCCCCACAACAACCCTATGAGGTAGGTTCAGATGAGAGGCAGTAGCTGGCTCAAGGTTACCCAGTGAACTTCATGGCTGAGTGTGGATTTGAACCCTGGGCTGGATCTACACTCATGTGTTTAAAATTAGAATAGGGTTAATGAAGGGTCATAGTAATGCAGAGGGGTGAATGGTGCACTGCTTTTAACATTCTTAAGGTGTTGTTAAAATGTGACACCAGAGGGTGCTACAATAAGTCCAGAAAAACACTTTAAATTACAAGGATGCCCTGCAACATTTTAGAACGATAATCTGATATCATTCTAAGCATGTTAAACAGGTCAGTGTAGATCCAGCCTTGGTCTCCCAGGTCCTAGTCTAAGTCTCTCATCACATTGGCCCTTTCTCCCTCCTTTCTCCCATCCATCCATCAGGTAACCCAATGCAGCATATGTGAGGTTCCTAAGTGGTCTCCTATCTGGGCACTGAACAGAAATAGAAGGGATTAGTGCCGACAAGAGGGTGAAGGTGGTGACTATAGCCTGGGAACCCCACCCCCTGAAACCCAAAATGGAGTGTGAGGGCCAAAAGAATGTCAAAAAAGCTAGGCAAAGAGAAAGTAGATGCCACAGAAAAGAAGGTGTTTTCATTGTTCTTAACACACCCTTTTCTCTTGAAAGTAGTCCCGCAAAGAACACTCCATATATTATCAGATATATATATACTTTTTTTTTTATGAAGACACCCTGAGTCCAAAGTTAATACAGAAATTTAAAGGTAATACCCAGATACTGCAAAGCAGAGAATTTAAATAAATGTATTGTCAGACTCAAGGTGGTACCCAAAAACATTTGTTTCTAAAAGAATGTTGGAATGAAACGGAAAGTGAGTGCCTGTTCCATCCACAGAATTGCCTGGCACCAGGCTACGTACAGTAATTACTTTTTTATCCCCAATGAAAAGGAAAGTTTAAAGCTCCAGTCTAAAGGGAATGTAACATTCATCAGACCTTACACATTTTAAAACGAGCTATTTGAAAATAGATTTCTCACAAAAGGCATTGTGAATGTAAGCCATCTATTCCAAAAGACTTTTGCGCAACACATTGCTCACTCCGTGCTTAATATCCATGGTGCATGTAGGGATTCTTTATCTAGGGACTGTAAAACTGAAGAGCTGGAACAATGTCAAAACCCAACTAATCCAACCTTCGCACTCATATCAATGGAAGTTTAAGTTTCCATATATACTGAGAATCTATATGAAAAGCATGCTGGCTAAGACTGTACTTGATATGCTCAGCAGAAATACCTCCCCACTACGCAGTGGCATAGCGGGGGTTGTCAGAGCCTGGGGCCATACAGAGGAAGGCGGGTGGGTGGGAGGGAAACAGACAAAGTATGCATGCACATTCAGCTGCCTAACGGCATCCATGTCACCCAGGTTAAGAGAAGGTTTGTGGCCCAAGATAGCTTGATGAGCTCCATAAATGAGCAAGGATTTTATCACACAGTCTATTATTTTCAGGTAGGTAGCTGTGTTGGTCTGACGCAGTTGAAATATATACATGAAAAATAAAAATAAAAAGTCCAGTAGCACCTTAGAGACCAACTAAGTTTGTTCTGGGTATAAGCTTTCGTGTGCATGCACACTTCTTCAGATATATTCTTCAGGTATCTGAAGAAGTGTGCATGCACATGAAAGCTTATACCAAGAACAAATTTAGTTGGTCTCTAAGGTGCTACTGGACAGTGTGTGTGTTTGTGTGTGTGTGTGTGTGAGTGTGTGTGTGTGTGTGTGTGTGTGTGTGTAGAGTCTATTATTTGTTTTCAAAGTCATGGGAAGAGAAGGGGGAAGGGAGAAGGAGAAACTGTGACTGAATTCTCTAAACTCATAGTGTTTTCGCACCTGATTGCACCCACGTTTAAAGTACATTTAAAACACATGGCTTCTCCCAAAATCCTGGAAACTCTGGTTTATCATTCACCAAGCTACAGTTCCCTGCACCTTCAACAAGCTGCAGTTCCCAGAATTCTTCAGGGGAAGTCATGTGCTTTAAATGTATGGTGTATACTCAGGCTTACTCTATGATATTTTCAGCACATGGTGTGAGTCAACACATAACCAATCTGGCAGCTTAGTTTATACTCAATTCAGGCTGGTCAGGCTTCAGATTGAAAGGATTGTGTGGGTCCAGCCCATAGACCTTACAGACTGACCTATAATTTATCTCCCTTATACTGCAAGCTAGTGCTCATCATAGAGGCTCCCTTTTGCTTCAGACAAGGTCAGGTAGTGTCTCACTTTGATTCTGGATTTGGGCTTTGCCCAAAGTGGATGCACACCACTAGTGGTTTGCTGATAAAAGAATCATGTGACAGGGGAAGAAAGCAGGATAAGAGAGAGATGACTATGAAGTACAGTTCAATAAATAAAAGCTGAAAGGGAGCCAGACAGTACCAAAACATTCTGTTCAGCACCATAAGTTGCACACAGAAGTAGCTTTGATCCACCTCCATACAAACGACATACACAGATTGCAAAATAGATTTTTTGGGGGGGCTGCTATCGTCTCTCTGTAGTTTTGAAAATAAAAATATGCTGTTGTGTGCTAGATCTAAAAAGAGAAAGGGAAGGCATTGCCTTCAGTGTAAATAAAGGAGCAAGATTCAGAGTCTAAAGGAACAGAAATAAGTGCCTTGCCTCCTTTTTATTTCAACAACAGCCCTACATGCTGAATATTCAGGTATTCATCAAGTCTCGGCTTAACTCCTTTATGCTTTCCCATCTCTACTATTTTTCTCGGCTTCCTTCTTATCCATATAATCTCAGAGAAAGTGGCAATGGGAAATCTGTTTTAAACCTGTCCAAATCTCTTTCTATCATTGCATATCCAAAGGAAGTTCATACCTTAATTCGCTAGATGTCCTCATTTTTGTGCACCAATACGGTCTCCTTTCACAAGACTTTCTTTCATGCAAAGTTGACACAGGAAGAGTCTTCCATGCTATTGTTTCAGTCTCCTTGTCAAGGTGTGCTAATGTTCAGTAGTACAAGCATTTGGTTGGCCACTGCAAAAACAGGATGCTGGGTAGATGGGTCTTTGGCTTAATCACCAGGGTACTTCTTATGCTGTGGGTAGGACTGATCCATGATTCCCCCCCCGCCACACACCTCCATATGGCATATGGACATTTCAGTGGCTTACATGGTGGGACAAAGCATTATGAATTGTGTGGGGGAATAATTATCAGTTAGGGAAGGGGCATAGTGTGCTTTGCATGCAGAGGGTACAGATTTGGTTACTGTCATCTCTAGGTAGCTCTGGGAGAGATCCCTGCCTGAAACCTTAGAGAGCAGCTGCCAGTCAGTGCAGACAGTATTGAGTAAGATGGACCAATGGTATAAGGCAGCTTCCTATGTAGAAATATAGGAACAATGCTACCCTATCTGACTGCACACACAGCTCATTCTTCAAAGCACATTTAGAAACCCTCTTCTCAAAAATAGATGTTCCAAACATGATGTAAGTTGCATTTATAGAGGAGCCAATCTATCAATTGTGGTTCCTCTGTTTTTCATTTGTCCAGTCTTAGGTTTAGTTTCCCACATTTCCACATCGGTCTGCATTTCTCTCCCTTTTTAAGTCCTCATGAGAATTCACCAGCTTTTTGACATTAATTTCTCCTAATATACACATTTTTTTTTGCATGGCATTTTGACTAACATGCACATTTTTGCAAAGCAAGTTACCTTAACATAATGCATTTCATAAGTTGTTTTCACTAATATACACATTTGCATGCACACTTTACTCTAGCATATGCATGTTTGTATACGTTACTTGGCTGGAGAACTGTGCTGCAGAATTCAGAGAGGTGGCCATTTGGAAGAACTGCTGTGTTTTGGTCCGCATATTGTTTTGAAAAGTGTGAATTAGGTAGGTTCACCTTTAACTGTGAACAGAATTGAATCCCTTCCCCCAGTCCCTAGCTGTATTTCTTTGGAATCTAAAAGCCATGCATATTTCTTCCTTTCTTCCACTGCAAGATGAAATGAAACCGGCAGGTTATAGGAGCCCATTCAGCAGTGGGCAGAAAGGAGGAAATGAAGGGAGAGCAGCTTTCAATGACTTGCTTTTCATTATACTCCGTATAATACTCTTATGCAGCCCTACTCATTTTGGCAGGCTGAGCAAAATGGTAAGTGGTGAAATTTACTTGCTTTCCTGCATTGTCACTTTCAGAGATGTGGCATGATGGCCTGTCTGTTCAGCAGCACTCGATAGCTGCTCAAAATCCAGGTGCTAACTTTCTGGCTGGAAGCATATATTCGGTGGTCAACTGATGCTTGGAAACCTTGGCTGCAGTATCATGGCAGCAAAGCAGCACCAGAAGGGGGCAATTTGCAGAGAAAGGATGCTGGCTTCTTCTGCCCACCACTTCCCCCTTGAAAATCTCTCCTTCCATGTAACCTATAGAGTTTTTGTGAGATCAAAATAAGGGAGTGCCAAGTACTGCAACCTGAGATCCGTAAGGATAAAAAATATACCTATCCATAAAGTAATAGTCCCTTTTTACACTGGCAAATCCTCCATGTTTATATGTGTGAAGCTGATATTTAAGTGTGGCACTATTTACACTTTGGAATTCCCAACCTATCGATGTTGGGTAAGCATCCTTGCTATGTTGGTTTAGACTCCTGCTGAAAACTTTATTTCAGCCAGTCTACCTGGGCATGCAATTTAATTACATGTATCTGCTTTTAAAATTTTGCTCCTTTTATCTGAGCTTTATTGACGATTATATTATTTCTTTACATGATATTTATGTTTACTTTTTAAAAAAAACAATAAAGGTTTCAAGAGAAAAGAATTAAGTAAAATATCCAATTTGTCAATCTTTTCAAGGCACCATGAACGTTGTGTCTGATTCACACATGACCTTTCACCACTTACATTCCTCATATGAGCGGCCTTGTGGTGTGAACAGTGTGTTGCAAATGCCCAAAGAAAGGAGTTACCTTGGCACCACACACACACAAACACAATTTGATGACTACTCTTCTTAAAACTCACAAAATACATGTATGAGGGCAAATAATTTTACTTGCCTCTTCCCCCTCTCACACACAAATTGAAGCCAAAATTATTCTTTTGGGAAGTTATTAGCTCAACTATATCAATGTGCTGTTATTGAAGTTCACTTCACATTTTCAAAGGTGCTGGTAAACGACACATTCTATCTTTATTTATTTAGCCACCCCATTCCATTTCTAACCCACCCTTTGCCATGTAAGTGAACCCAGGGCAGGATATATCAAGTTTAAGACAAATACAAGCAAATGTTTTTTAAAAATGCTCATTGTTTTACTGGACACATTTTGGTTATTCAGACTGCTGCCACAATTATGATTGTAGCAAATATACCTTACTGCACCAGCAAAATCAGCGGGGGTGGGGGGGGGGCGAGCTGTGGCCTTCCAGAGGTTGTGGTTGACTCCCAAGTCTCACCCAGACCCAGTGAGCCTAGTCAATGGGTGATGATGATGGAAGTCTAGCAAAATCTGGAGGGTCACATGCTTCTTCTACCCAGCTTGGTTTAATTGGTATGGAAAATCCCACATTCTAACAGTCTGACCAGCAGCCAACATTTTTAAATAGTTACATGTGTGTTAAATGGTCACACAAATTGCCATTTAGCTAATCTTACCTAAATGCAATAATCTCACAACAGCCAAGAAAGACATGGGTAACAATATTTCAGTTAACGTATAGCAGAGTCCAGCTATGTCCTGAAAATGCTTATTAAATTCCCTCCGGTTATGGTGTGAAGATGTTCCCTGATGGTTTGAAATCACTTGTTTTACAATTCCATTATTTTTGCCTACAATAATTCCACTAGATAATAACTGTTGCTTAGAGATTATTCTTCTTTTGCTGCCACTCAGCTTTCTTTGATATACCAGCAGGTGCTGTCCAAGACTCCATTTAGGAAATTATCCATCCATTTCTGAAATGAATCACTTTCCCACATCCGGCAAACAGAAACTGGGATGGGGGGGGGAGCATTTACAGAGGTTTAATCTATTCCTGCAGGTATAATTTGACTGTAGGTAACAATGCTTATCATCGAGACTCTGTCCAGGTTTTTTTTTTTTTTTTTTTTTGCTTTTTAAAAAAAATAAATTCCCTAGCAATTCATTTAATATAATATTTGTATTAATCAATGAAATCCTGTTAAATTTGCTGTTATTTGTGCATATTTAAATGAGTTCAGTCATAGCCTATTAAAAACTGCTTTATTCCTAAAGCACCTCTTGTCAAATGCCCTGCATATTTCCATTTCGACTCAGTCTCTTTAGTCTAAGCTATGATTTTTGGTCTTTGTAATAGCTGATTATTAGTATCTATATCTTTCAATTATATTCCCAACATTGTGCATTCCATAGCATGTTGTCTTACTCTTAAGAAGTACACCTCTACCATGCACCTCTTACTCACATGTTCTCCAAAGTAACAAGCCCCAAATGTTACCTTTACTCACAAGTGAGTTTTTTCATCCCCTTGATTATTTTGCATGCCCTTTTGTGAACCTTTCACAGTTCTGCAAGATCCTTTTCGAGTTGAGGTGACCAGAATTGTATAAAGCATTGCAGGTGGTGTCGTGGCACCACAGATTAGCATCATTAGATTGACAGTTCTTTTTAAAAAAGGTAAAGGTACCCCTGCCCGTACGGGCCAGTCTTGACAGACTCTAGGGTTGTGCGCTCATCTCACTCTAGAGGCCGGGAGCCAGCGCTGTCCGCAGACACTTCCGGGTCACGTGGCCAGCGTGACAAGCTGCATCTGGCGAGCCAGTGCAGCACACGGAACGCTGGTAAGCGGTCCCTATTTATCTACTTGCACCCGGGGGTGCTTTCGAGCTGCTAGGTTGGCAGGCGCTGGGACCGAACGACGGGAGCGCACCCCGCCGCGGGGATTCGAACCGCCGACCTTTCGATCGGCAAGTCCTAGGCGCTGAGGTTTTACCCACAGCACCACCCGTGTCCCTGACAGTTCTTTTAGGAGATCCCTATTCCTCTCACAGAGCCGCACATCCCAGAGCAATTTAACATTCCATTCTTCTTCCCAGGGAACTCTGGGAATTGTAGCTCTGTGAGGGAAATAAGGGTCATCTCACTACCCTTGGCACCCTTAAGCAACTACAGCTCCCAGGAATCTTTGGAAGAAGCCATAACTGTTAAAGTGGTATACTAGTGATTCAAATGCATGGTGCAGTTGTGGTCATTGCTTCACATTCCACACATCCCCTAGCGGTGAGAATTCCCAGAGGCAATGCTACTTGGATTTCTATTGGAGGAGGGAAAGCACTGAAGACTTAGGGCATTTTTGTAATATTGGGTTTATTTACAAATCTAGAGATTAGATTAGATGGATTAGATGTAATAGTTAAACCCTGCTTCTCTATTAAAATAATATGCAAAGTACTCCCAATACAAAACCATAACAAAAATGCACTATGTAGAGGCAGGCAGCATAAGCATGCTGGTTGTAAACCCACTGCTCCACATCAAATCCTCAGAGGTACTATCCCCTCAAAAGCTCTCTGTCTCTGCTTCTGTCTCACCATTTCATTCTATCTCTGTACCAAAAGCACTATCCTCATTCTGAAACCTTGGAGAGCCACTGCCAGTCAACATGGACTATACCGAGCTCGAAGGACGAATGGCCTGACCTCCTGAGTTCCACATTTATTTTTCCCTCACACATATGTAAAGGCCTGTCCTTAGCCTGGGGTGGAAGAATGGCGGAGAAAGTGAGTCGCCTTCTCCAGGCACTAATGGGTTTCCCCATTCAGAAAAAAAGTATTTGTTTTCTAGCCCTTTGCTCCATTAAGAAAACATCAGCCAGCCATTAACCTTTTTGCCTGACAAGGGACATTAAAATGCCAGGACTAAGAACACTATCTTAAAAAAAAAATCCATTCCAAACATGAGGGTTTTTTATTATCATGAGAGGTTCATTCCAGTTTTTTTCTGAGGCAATATAGTTGGGGAGAAATGCTTACATTTTGATTATCTCTTACATATCAAGCAAAAAGTAGCCTTTCAGACTTTCAAAAGCAGCCTGAAGGATATGTTATGGTAGCTAAATGGAAGCCGCTTTGCGTGTTCAGACCCTGAGACCTCCCCCCCCCTAAATAAATTCACACTTGACTCAAATTTTAGTTTGGTTTTTGGCAGAATTTAGGCCACAACTTTATTGATTACAGAAAGTGACTGGTTACATAGGCTCTGGTTCGACTAGCTGCCAGCACCTTTGCAGGTAGCGCTGACCAAGGGCACCAGTATAGGTCAGCCAAGGGTGAACACCTGGATAGGCGGAAAGCCGAGAACAGACTATGTCTGCCACCCAGATGTCTCCCTGGACTCAGGCATGGGGACAATCCTTGCTCAGGGCTTGACCAAACCATTTGAGTCCCTGGATTCCTTTAACGGAATACCCTTCACATAGAGATGGCGAGAGCATTCTCCCATCTCTATCACCCGAACCAGTGCCTATCTGCAACCTTACAAGTTGTGACGATTTGCTACGCGGCAGGTGAAACCCAAATGGCAACAGCCAACAAGCCAAGGGGGGAAAATTCCTGCCGTGCTCCTGTCCCAACGACAGATGACACACGATGGCATAGCAAGGTCAAGCGCAACAAACCCTAAAACTAGGGAGAGGTCGGCTTGAATGCACGCGCCGAAAGAGGAAGCTCTGGGTCATGTACATGGGCATAAATAGGTCCCTCGATCTGTTTGGACTGCACCCCATTGGCCAGATTGAACCCAATATTGAGGGACCTACCAATCGGGTGTTGTGGCTGACCAACCTTACCCACCCACAACATGTGCCCTCTTTTAGGGAGAACACGATTTCTGTAATTGGATCTATATGGTAGGCCCTATCCAATGTTGCTGGACTAGATAGGCCATTGGCCTGATCCAACAGGCTGTTCTTATTTTGTTATGAGCATTGTCAAGGTTCTGTGTTGCTCAGAGCACAGCCTGAGCCTGTGCCCTGACCCGCCTGTCCTTGCCTAGTATCCTACCTGAATTTTGTTCCACCTTACCTTACAGCCCAGCGGGTCATTGCCTTGCTTCACCACAGAACACAACACCAGAGAGCTTTTTTCAGAGGGGCCCACCCCTTCAACATACCAGGTTGGGGTGTGTATGGATGTGTCCCTCCAGCCAACTGGCAGCTAAGCCGGCCTCCAACTGTTAGTATGGCGCTTCCCTTCCACCTGCTGAACATGTGGGTGGGTGAGGTGCATGCCAACAAGAGTCTAGCAGAAGACCCCAGAACAGGGTGCTCCAGGGGCAGAGCGTTTGCCATTGGTAGGCAAACTAGGGCCCGGGGCCCGGAACTGGCTCAATCGCCTTCTACATTCAGCCCGCGGACGGTCTGGGAATCAGTGTGTTTTTACATGAGTAGAATGTGTCCTTTTATTTAAAATGCATCTCTGGGTTATTTGTGGGGCATAGGAATTCGTTCATTATTATCTTTTTCAAAATATAGTCTGGCCCCACACAAGGTTTGCTGACCCCTGGACTAAGCTGACCTGAGATCTGGGAGATCCTGAGCCAGTTTCCCTGCCATGGAATGATGGAATCAGGCCCAATTGCTGTGGTAGCTCCAGCACCAGTGATCTTCCCTGACCAACCTGTACAGCGGTGCTGAAGATGCACCGGTAGTTCTGCCAATCAGCAGCCAGGGTTCAGATTGCTCTACCCTATATTAATGCCAAATTTGCAACTGTCAGGCCGTGGTCTTTGAATACATCACTGTCCAGGGGTATAGTCAGTGGGCAGACCCTGCTATACCCTTAATGTATTATGCTGAACATGTCATAGAACAGGTGTTGTGTGTAATCCTGCCATTCACTGCTGCTTCATAAGATTCTAGAGTATGAAAGGCAAAGCTCAGTCACACAGCTTCTGATCATATTTTAAACATTGTAATTGTTTAAAAGGAACATTTCAAGAGTCCTCTGGTAACCTATGCCATCAAACTGTTGGTGTCTTTTGAAAAAAAGAAATGCAACATTCCTAGCTGAAAAAAATCAACTGAAATCATGTTAAGGGATAATGAAGGAATAAAACATAACACATTGTGGAATGACATAGAAGTGGGGATTAGAGATTGGACAAGTCAGATCACATCTCCCAGGAAAAAATGAAGAGTGATCTGGTGGGGGGTGGGAACCAGGCAGTTTTGGAGCCGGGGGGAACCTTACAAAACTTGAAAACCTTCATAAGGAAAAAAAATGACAGACCCCAATCAAATGATGTTGCTCCTCTTGGCCCCTCAGTGAACAGTGTTAATGAAAAGAGCAAGGCAGAGATTCTCAGTAGAGGACAGCAATAAACCTGACAGAATATTATCCCATCAGCTTGAAAAGTGAGCCCACAGGAAAACTGACCAAACTAACAGAAATTAAGGCAAGTCATTAAATATCTTTGCACTGATACATATTTCTCCCTCGCAGCCATAAACAAAGCTCAAATTGAGAACCACCACAGCAAATTAAAGCTACTTATTCCTGTAATAAGACAGTAAATCTTCACAGTTCCCCCAGAAGATTCCTTCACTGGTAAATGCAAATCTCTTGGGTTAAATAGATTTTGATCTAGCCGCTAATGGATAATTGTTTTTGCTCTGAGAGATTTTGCAAATGAACCATTTTGTAGCCAAACATTTTCAGTGGTCCTCTGGGAAGAGCTCTGGGGTATTCTGACAAGTTAACTGTTATCAAGGCTGGAAAACCAATCAGAGTGGAAAACTTTTTGTTGCTGTTGTTAATGGCCCACCTATGGCTTCATCAGGTTCTGCTTATCACACCCCCAACCCCAGATTTTTTTTACCCATGGTTTGCCAAATTCTGCAGCCTCCACTCATGACCTAAGAAATGCAATTTCTTTTCTCTACTTTATATTTTGGAAAGTTGTTTTGTTTGTTTGCCACAATATTGTTAACTTCAGATGTTGTAACTGAATTTTGCATGATCACTCCTGAGATTAATGACAGGTTTTCCTCTCTGACTGGATGCCATTTTGAATCAAGATAGCAGGCTGAACCATTCAAAACTGCACTGATTTTAATCAAATTTTGAATGCTAGCTTCCGTCAGCAGGATTTTGTCTGCTCTTGGCTAAAATTGGACATAATTTTGAATCAAGATGGTGGATTGAACCTTTCAGAAGTGCACTAATAATTTCGGTACAGTTTATTAGCTCTCATCTAGTTAATCAAAAACTCTTAGAGGCACCCGTTCAACACTTTACTCAAGTCTGCTGGAAATGAGAAGAGCTGTTATTATCAGGAAACTGGTGGCATCTCTGTATAAATCCACTCAGTGGCTTCATGTCAATGGGAAAGGGCCATAGCTCAGTGGTAGAGCATCTTTTTTTGCATGCAGGTACAATTCCTGGCATCTCCACCTTGGAATGTCCCCTGTCTGAAACCCTGGAAAGCCACTGCCATTCAGTAAGCTATATGGCCCAATGGTCTGACTCAATCTAAGTCAGCTTCCGATGTTCCTAATGTTAAAATCGCACAAAAGAGAGCACAACTCTGAAGAACCCCATAGTGTAATTGCCATGGTCCAGAGCAGCAATCCCCTGGTGCCACCTTCTGGAACTGACTAGGAACTGAACCACTGAAAGCATGGTGCCCGTGATTCCCATTTCAGCAACTAACTCCTCACAAATTGCTTTATTTGTCCATTTAGCAGTAGCACAAGGCACTACAAAGACATACAGATTCAATTTGTCCATTGGACAATAATACAGTAGGTCTCTAAACCAAATAAGAAAGCCCTATGGCTGAATTCCGCACCAGTGTGTATCTGTGTGCATTAAAATAAATTCATGATTTGGGGCAGGGGAGGAGTCCCTTCCTACTGATGCCCATGGTTTAATCTCGCTTTATTGGAGTAAATGCAAAGCTGTGGTTTCTATTTTATTGTGCTCATTCATTTTGCTTTCTTATCTTGCCTAATTCTACAGTAGGAAGAGTGGGGGGGGCACCCGTCCAAGAGCCCCCCTCCAGGAGGACACAGAAGACGATAACTTAGATTCCGTATTGTGGTTCTGGGACATAGAAGAGCAGTCTGGGGAATGGATGAGCTGGGAGGTGCTAGAAGCAGGACATGGTTGGAGGCTGAGAGTCACAGTGCGAGCGCAGATTTGGATAGAGAGGAGTCAGAGCTTGCCCTTGCTACCCAACAGCAGGGCACCCCCAGTTCTGCTGTCTCTCCTCCCCCTCTGACATCCCACTTGAGGAGGGCCCTGCATGTTGATGAGCAATGGGCCAGACAGGCCCAGAGGAGGAGCCCACTCCCTTGACACAAGGGAGTCTGCTTGGGAGAGATCCAGAGCGAGAAGCTAGAGGGTGGGTGGGGCCAGTGTCACTTTCAGCAATGGTTCAGCTGGATGAAGACAAGCCAGAGGACTCTGCTGTGTTGTTCTTTCCTGTTAATAAAAGCTAATTGCATTCTGTGCCTCCCATGCTTTCCTGCCCTGTGGATGAGCTGGGCTCACCTGACAGCTCCTTGACAACACATTACTAACTTAAAATGTACCTAGTTTGTTCTTTTTTCAATCAAATATGGTTTTTTTTTGGGGGGGGGGAATGCATCAAAACACTGTGTTTCTCAAGAAACAACTGGATTAATATAGGATAGCTATGGACTGTGGCTAATGAGCTATGTACACCACTTCGCAAACCAGCAGTGGGAATGCCCTGTTTCAGCCTCTTAACTGCTTCCTTTAGCATGATGACCTGACACCGTAGCCCTGACACTTTGCTACTTGGCCTAAAGCAGTAATGGGGGAATTTCCAGATGTTCCTGGCTTAACTCTCATTTTCCTTGACTATTGGCCATGCTGTCTGGAACTGATTGGACCTGGAGTCTAACAGCATCTGGAGAACCACAGGTTTCCCACCTGGCCTTAACTTTCAGAGCACAGCTCTACATACACATACTAACTCACCTGTAATCATACAAGGTTAGATGATGATGTCACTGTAACAAAACCATTCATTAGTTTTTATCCATTTCCAATACTTTTGGATCCTACTGAGTTCCTAGCAATATTCCTAGCAATCAGGAAGCATACTGACAGCTGCGTTTCTTCTGTTCAGATGAAATTGTCCTTCCCACTCACCATGGTATTTTGAGAAAAAGAATACAAGAGGAAAGAAAATTTAAATAGTTAGGAAAAGGTTGGGTGGCTATCTTTCATGAATGCTTCAGTTGAGATTCCTGCATAGCGGGGGATTTGATTTGATGACCTTTGGGGGTCCCTTCAAACTGTATGATTCCATAAAAATGAGTGCATTAGGGTTTAGATTTAGATTTAGAACTTACCCATATGTTAGATGGTTCACAATAATTAAAACAGAATTTTATACTTTTTAAAAATTACTCCAGCCAAGTTATTAAGGACAGCTAACCATAAGGGGACGCGGGTGGCGCTGTGGGTTAAAGCCTCAGTGCCTAGGGCTTGCCGATCGAAAGGTCGGCGGTTCGAATCCCCGCGGCGGGGTGTGCTCCCGCTGTTCGGTCCCAGCGCCTGCCAACCTAGCAGTTCGAAAGCACTCCCGGGTACAAGTAGATAAATAGGGACCGCTTACTAGCGGGAAGGTAAACGGCGTTTCCGTGTGCGGCTCTGGCTCGCCAGAGCAGCGATATCACACTGGCCACGTGACTCGGAAGTGTCTTCGGACAGCGCTGGCCCCCGGCCTCTTGAGTGAGATGGGCGCACAACCCTAGAGTCTGTCAAGACTGGCCCGTACGGGCAGGGGTACCTTTACCTTTTAACCATAAAATGAGCTCTGTACATGCACTATGAAGCAGTTAGGTACAATCCAGCAAATATTTTCCCCATAGAAGCCCCGTTGAAAATTAGGGGTCTGGAATAGTCTCAGCAGGTTGAACCTTCCGTTCTCCACAACAGACGCTTCCAAGTCGTGCCTCGCTGACATCAACAATGCAACAATGCATTAAAGTAAGCCATTAATTATTGTGTACTCATTAGCATCCTAAATTACAATGCAATTAGTTCAGACATTAAAGTCTCTGTGGCACAAATAAGTGAATACTAATTTGTCATTCTTATTATTGCCCCAATTCATGTAGCTTGACAAATAACAAAAAATGGAGTTATAATCAGTGTGGCAATTTGCAGACACAATATATTTTTAATACATAACTTCAATCATTGTGTTTATGTTGCGTGGTCTTTCATTCCATTAAGCTTGCACAACACATTCTGATTAACACACATTTCTTCCAGGGGGATAGCTCCATCCGTTTGTCTACAGCAAGACCAAAGACTCTAGTTGCCTTTGTTGTTCTTCCCGTTGGTTTCTTCATTTGCCAACAACACGTATCAAGAATTCTGCATCTAATATGTAAACACTGATTATACAGTAGTACCTCCAGTTGTGAACGGGATCCGTTCCGGAGTCCCGTTTGCAATGTGAAAAGCCTGCAACCTGAAGCGCCATATCTGAACATGTGCGCAGTGCGATTTGGCACTTGTGTGCATGTGTGAAGTGCAATTTAGCGGTACTGCGCAAGCTCGAGTGGCGAAACCCGGAAGTAACCCTTTCTGGTACTTCCGGGTCACTGCAGAACGCAACCTGAAAAATGTAACATGAAGTGGACGTAACATGAGGTCAGACAGTATATTGATCACATTTCATCTATTAGTAGTACCGTAGTACCTTGGTTTACGAGTGTCTTGGAAGCTGAATGTTTTGGAACCCGAATGCCGAAAACCCAGGAGTAATTGCTTCTGTTTTCAAACTTGCCTTGGAAGTCGAACGGCTTATGCTGCGTCCCCCCCCTCCATTGACTTTGCCAACCACCCTTTGGGCCTCGGTTGTCAAATATTTTGAAAGTGGATGGTCTTCTGGAATGGATTACATTCAACAACCGAGGTACCACTGTAGTAGTAATATCCTACTCTCCCCCCCATCCTTCACACACATCCAGGTGATTAACACATCTGTCTCCTTACCTTTATCTTGGCATTTGGTGCTGCTTCATTACCACAACACTCTTGTAAACCACCCCTAAATACAAACCTGTGGGAACCACTCTGTTGTACAAAAGGGCTTGCAGTCCCAAGACTATTCGGCTGAACCAGACAATGCAGCATGATGGAATGCTCAGGGCTGAAGCTGGAAGAGGCCAAGAAGCGTTAAGAGCACTTAGGCTCATCTGGAAACATAGCAATCTGACCGACTGAAGCATGGATCAGACTTCAGTTTAAAACTTTTTTTCTATCCTCTGGTCTTCCAGAGATTACAGCTGCAATGTGTTCTGCTGCAGAGTTCAATTTGCACTTTTAGCCCTTCTCACTTTAAAATTATAATCTTGACACTTCGCTGTAGTTTAGCTTGATTGCTGTTAACCAGGCTTAACAGCCGCAGGGGAAGCAGAAAGGCTTTAAGCTTCTACAGAGTGACCAAGAAGACACTAAATGAGTACAAGGGTTTGTATTCAGCTAAGGTTCATTCAGAGTAGACCCACTGAAGTTATTTTATTATAACTGAGACATGGTGGGGTGGGGACAGACTTCTCCAGATGATCACAGTGATCTGGCTGGTGTATACGTGTCAAGGTGGTTCTTCACTCTTGTGTGATGCATGACATTTCCCCCAGAAGGAATCTTTTTTAAAAACAGCATTTTGGTAAGATAGTCTGTCAGACATAGACGGTATTGAATTGGATTTTTTTTTATTACTATTTTTTGCATTCTGTTTTCCAAATGTCTGCTTTTAACTAAGATGGGTGTTTCGCTTGGGCAGACATGACTTCCTCCTTCTGTGGAGAGACAACCAGAGAGAAAAATAGGACTAGGTTATCTCTGCAAGATAATCTCAGGCCACCAGACAAGCTACAGACAATAATTTCCTCAGTTATTCCCTGTTTGAACATAATGCAAACATTACACTTAACAAAAGAAGTAGGATAGAACACCAACCATGACAAATATTTCTGAGGTGGAAATCACGTGAGTTAACAGGTCATCTGTATACGAGACACATAGCAAATTAGCTCCAAACCCTGTGAGGTGAGTGTTATGTTCAGAGTCTATATGATGGTTCAGAGCCATAAGAAATAAAATTAAAATCCACCTGTGGGTTTCCCTTTTATGACCGAAAGGAAGGTTAAATGCTATACTAGGATGAGAGAACACATTTTACCACAAGGAATTATGTCATCCTTTCATGTAGCACTTATTCCATATTCCACTTTATGCATATCACATTAAATAAAGAATACACACACACCTCAATCCCCTCAACCTGCCTGAAGTAAAGCTGGGCAGATTGCACTTTTCAGTTTTATTTTCTCTTAAAGACCATTCACCAGCAAAATCCCTTTGTCAGAGAGCTTACATGTGGTTCATCCAAGGGAGGCTGTTTCTATGAATAAAAGCTCTCTCAGTAAGGCAGGAAGCAGAGGGTAGGAATTAAATGGTCAGTTTTCACCATGGAGGGAAGTAAGCCAACGATAGCTCAAGAATCGGTTGGGGGAGTCATCCTATTTGACTTTGAATACCAATTGCTGTGGAACAACTATGGAGAAGAGGCGTCAGGAACATAACAAGCTGCCTTATACTGAGTTAGATCATTGATCCATCTATTGGCTCATATTCTTCTTTACTCCCCCCCCCCCCATTAACATGAAACCTGATATAGAGTTCTGGGGATCTCCAAACTTTACTCACTAAGGTCCCATCTGCACTATACATTTAAAGCATCATCATACCACTTTAAATAGTCATGTCATGCCCCAAATAATCTTGGCAACTGTAGTTTGTTAAGGCTCCTGAGAGTCGTGCGGAGACTGTGGCTCTATGAGGGAAATAGGGGTCTCCAAATAACCCTCAGCACTCTTAATAAACTATTATTCCCAGGATTCTTTGGGAGAAGTTGTGATATAATACTGCTTTAATTTTATAGTGCAGATGGGGTGTAAGTAGTGACATTTTCACTGGTCCTAATGAAAGTATTATCTGGCATGGGTTTTAAAATTGTTCTCAAAGTGTTTCTCCCTTAAGTTTTATTCTGGACTTTTCATCTTTGGCCTTAGCAATTCTGTCCATTCTCTCTTCTTTTGCCTACTTTCATCCTCTCAAATATTTAGAAGTTGGGCATATCATTTGACTTCCTCTCTGCGTTTCCTCTTCTGCTGAACTCTCAGCAGAGTCAGAATTATAGCCTACCTGATTGTTTTTCTCACACCATGTTTTGGACACAGTATGCAGCCCAGCAGGTGAATCACAGTTCTTGTCAGGTGAGACCAAATGTCTGAATTCTGCAAGTTAAAAGTAATAAAGCTAATGGAGTGTCTCTCCACATATAGCTATCTTATTGCTTTGCTCTGTTTGGCTCCGCAGAGGCACTTAATAAAAGAACCACTATTACTTGGAGATTTTGTTTGAAAAATACCCCTTGCAAATAAATTAATTGATTCTCACTGCATTGTCCATAAGGGCCATGACAGGTCTTGTCAACCAAATTCATATGGGGAGAGTTTTGATAGAGAACCCTGTTTAAAAATAAAAACTAAACTAAAATATAATTACAAAGCATGCATAACAACTAATCTCCATTGTTACATTTTTATAACTTGTGTACAAAAATAGACTTTAAGGTGCATGTGTCATGAGCCCTGTGGCGCTGTCAGATTTGGGCATGGCAGCCTCTGATGGCGGAGGAATAAACGGGGTGAGCT
Organism: Podarcis tiliguerta; assembly: GCF_965153285.1. NCBI lineage: Eukaryota > Metazoa > Chordata > Lepidosauria > Squamata > Lacertidae > Podarcis > Podarcis tiliguerta. The sequence goes on from NC_139536.1 coordinate 40,424,743, forward strand.
GTGGGAATCTGGGTTGGAGGAGAGAGGATCTCCCCTTTCCATCCTGACTTCAGTCCCTTTGGAAGGGGGAGTAGGAGGAGCAGGTAGCATCAGCCAAGGAGAAGAAGAAGAGTTTGAATTTGATATCCCGCTTTATCACTACACAAAGGAGTCTCAAAGCGGCTAACAATCTCCTTTCCCTTCCTCCCCCACAACAAACACTCTGTGAGGTGAGTGGGGCTGAGAGACTTCAGAGAAGTGTGACTGGGCCAAGGTCACCCAGCAGCTGCATGTGGAGGAGCAGGGAATCAAACCCGGTTCCCCAGATTACAAGTCTACCAGTCTGAACCACTACACCACACTGGCTCTTGGTCAGTCTGGGGGTCTGGGGAGCACTTTGATCAGCTGGGGTGGGAGACTAAATAGGAGGTAGCAGCGCATGAATAGAAGTCTCAGTCTTGTCACCTAGAACCAGGTGCTGGCTTTGCACATGGGAGCAGACTCACCCATCTCAATGGAGCATCCATGCACAATCTTGATGTTCCAAGAAGGCATGAGGGGCCTTGAGAGTGAGTGCACTACTCTCTGTCTTTAAAAGCTGATGGGAGGGGTGGAGAAACTTGTTGGAACATCTTGGTTGATTCCAATCAGTTCTCAACCTCTTGCCCCGCTTCTGAATTCCCGAATCATGGCACAGAGTAGACTGTCTGAAAGCTTGCCAGGAGCAGACTGACACCGGCTTAGCAGAGACCTGAAAATGATCTCCCAGCCTCTGCAAGGATACAGCACACCTATAGATATAATAGACATCAACCAGTGACCAACTGCTCCCTGTGACCACCCAGCTCCCAGCAAGCAAAACTTAACACAGGAAAGGAAAGGGCCCCCTGAAGCCACCTTCACATTCTGTGAAGTCTAACATTAACATGAGACCTCCTTGGCCAAAGCAGCTTTGCTCATGATACCATAGATGGGCACTGGTAAAAAGACCAAGTGATATCAAGTGTGGTACTTACTATCAAGGAAGTCTTAGTTCTCCTTTGAAGATATAGTATCTATATACTAAAGAACAGTATCTAAGGATTGGGAGGTTTCTGGCTCACTTCATGTTTTTGAGTGAATCTACTCATTTTGCCTTGGAGACATGCATGTATGGAATGTATATCTGCAGATCAATGAACCAATCTCTGCATGGAGCTGTACTGAGAACTGGTCTGCCTCTTTCTTTCTTAAGGGTATCTACATGAGCAACCATATCCCTCTCTCAATACAATTCCTAATCAGGGCTTGTTCAGCAGAGAATGGGAATTTGTGGTTCTCCAGTTGTTGCTGGACTCGTGACAGCAATCTCCCAATCATCTTTGGTCCAGTAGTTTCTGAGGGGTGTATCCCACTGCTCAGTCCACTCCCTCTCCACTGTCACCACCATAAAAGGGGTTAATTATTTTCACAAGGCAGCCCCTTAGCAATTAGACTCCTTGAAGCCTCTTAAGGTAGCATAGTATTATAGCTTCTAAGGGTAAGGGTGTTCTAAGTGTAAGGGTATTAAAATAAGAAGAGACCACACCAGGTGTGTTTCTGTGTGTGTGTGTGTGTGTGTGTGTGGAGTTTTTGAGAGGGGAAATGCAATTCTAAAGTTACAGAAAATTTGTATATACCCTTTGGAGCAAATAAAGCAAATTAAAACACCATCCAGGTTCCATGCACTCAACAGTACCTCAGTTCACCAGGATCTTGGAAGAATCGTACTCTTGAGTAGCAGCCCTTTGTTTGCCGGGTTTACTAAGCTTTTCCTTATCTCATTCAGTTCCACCTTGAATTGAATTGAATATCCGTCTGTCTGCGGATATGGGGGGGGACCACCCTCCTTGCTAATCACAGGCTCTGCTCAATGGGCCACAGGAAGTCCCTCAGAGAAGGAACTTGCCCAACCCAACATATGCCATGCTGTTTTTACTGCCTTGCTATAACACCAAATGAACAAACAGTAAACATATGCACCCTCATAATACAGTGCAGCAGTCCATACTTCAGAGTCTAGAACAATGAAGTCCAATGATCAAGGATGGTGGGAGATGTGGTCCAGTTATCTCTGGAGAGCAGCAGGTTTCTCACCCTTCTTGTACAGAAACAAGACCAAATAATACAGAATCCGAAAATCTGGGAAGACATTAGAAGAAAGACAATATCAGATGCCTCTGATATCAAGAGAAATGGTATAAAAGTTGTAAAACCAGGAGAACTAACAGACTGGTTTCCACCCACACTTTACCTGATGGAATTTCCATGAAGAGGAAACTTATGTTCAACTTCTCATCAAGGATGTTGATTTCCCTTTATAATGAAGGTAAATTATGGAACAGTATTTTATTCTAGAATCCTGGAAGAGGAGAATGTAATACCCCATAAGAACTTGGCAGACGATGAAGAAAAGGAATTACCATAATGCTAAGAAAACTGCACCAATTTATTCTGTAAAGCCAAAGATGAAGAAATGAAATATCATTCACAGTAATGATTACAAGTTCAGGATCCTGCAATTTCTCATGATTAAAGGCATGAAATTTCAGTTGACATTTACTATGCCATCATTTACTCATCAGCTACCTGTATTGTCCCCTGGAGAAAGCCAGCACTGTCTAAAAGAAAATCAAAGAAGTTTGTTCTTTTCTTTTCAATTGCTCCCCATGAAGGCAAATGTCCTTTATTGTAACACCTAATTTCTTCCTTACGTGTTCTGATACACAATGGGAATTGAAAATAACATAGAAATTGTGACAGAATAATTAGCATCTACAATAAATTTTCCCGCAGTTAAACTACAAAGTTAAAATTGTTACTGGGCTGGCCTAATTCTTGTTTAAACAGAATGGCACACTAATAAGCTGAAGATAAACACCAGTGTTTGAATGGAAATATTTTAGTGTACCGAAAGATGTGTTCCCATTTTCGTAATGATATTCCATGGCATTCTGGGGAGCTTTGGGCTATGAAGTAAGCAGGACAAAGACTGGACCATAAGTGATGCAAGTCTCACACTAAAGCTGACTGAACACTGGTTAGCACATATAATCGTGCCTGCCATGTGGCAAAGTGAACTGTGAAGGTCAATTTTTGCAGCTTGCATTGCATCTTCTAGTAGCCAACCAGCAGAGTTATTTCAGGTGGTCTGGAGGGGACCTCTGTGGGGAAGAGGCCTCCAAATCATTTGAGGACCTTCTGTGGCCAGCTTTCTACACACTTTGAAGATAAGGTCTATCAACTTTGGAATGACTTTCACTATGTATTTGTTGCAGTTCCAGATAAAGTACCTAATACCAGAGTCAGTGATGTGTTTCAACTTAACAGGCAGCTGATGTGGACAAGGTGCTGGTGGTTATGCCACACATTCTCTTGGCCCCTGTCTCTCTCGGCTTCTTAAATCTAGCAGAGTTTGACTAGTTGGGTCTGAAATATGGTTAACACTTAAATGTATGAGGGGTTGACCTGCTGCCTTGAAAGAAGCAGTGATGTGACCACTCCCTAAGAAACCAGCCTTGAATCCCTTGCACTGGAATAGTCAAAAATGCCCTATTCTTGAGGAAGGTGATGGAGAGAGTTGTGGTGGAGTAGCTGCATTTATTTTTGGATGACACAGATTATTCAGATCCATTTCAATCTGGACTCAGGCCTGCCCATGGGACTGAGTCAGCCTTGGTTGCCCTGATGGATTACCTTGACAGACAGCGGGACAGGAAAAGTGTGGTCTTACTTCTGCTTCTCGATGTCTTCTTTCAACACCATTGGCCATGGTGGGCTCCTGAATCAACTCCATGGAATGGGAGTTGGGTGAACTGTGTTACAGTGGTTCTAGGTCTACCTAGGGGCCAAGCCCAGAAAGTAGCACTGGGAGAGTGCTTTTCAGACACCAGGCAGTTATACTATGGGTGTCCTCCAATGCTATTTCATATTGACATGAAGCCATGGGAATGCTCATGTGGAGTTTGGAGGCAAGGTGCCATCAGCACACCGATGACAGCTCTATTTCTCCATAACATGACTGGATGGGATGGATGATGGAACTTAAGATGAACCCTGGTGAGATGGAGGCACTGTGGATGAATGGGTCCCATGTCCAATAAATTGGCCAAGTACTTAAATACATATTTTTTATAAAAATTGTAGTTAAATAAATGTTTTTGCATGGATTGATGGGGAAATGGAATGGAATGGTGTGGACATACAAATTAACACATATTGGCATAGAACAGAAGTAGACTGATCCATCCATTCCAAAGCATGCTGGACCTTCATGCCTTCCATCAATGTGCCTGAGTTCAGCTCTCGGGCATTGTACTTTCAGTTTCAGTTTGACAGTTGTCAGCGGGACTTCCGGTGCATGGATTTTCTCTCTAAGTCTATTGTGAGAAGTTGCCTGTTGGTTATGAGTCCTTGGTGTGATCTCTTCTTCATGATACAATAGAGATGAAAGAGTTGCTTCAGGGGAGGACAAGGCCTCTCCTATCTTTTTCTCTGCGCCATAAATTCTCACAGAGTTTGCCTGCTCGACGTGTTATTCAGATTTCAGATGTTTCCACAGAAGAGTGCTCAAAATTCTGTAAGAGCAATTAACACATCTGCTGTCTTCTTTTTTTAAAATCCCACCTTGCATTTTGAAAGTACATATTTTTATTGATGCCTTTTGCAAGCTGTATTTTGAAGTTTTGCTGAAGCATGAGGCTGGACATTTTTTATAACCACTGGGATTTCTAAACTTCTCTGTTCATTTCTCAGGTGACAACTGAACAGCCCATTTGATTGTGCCACAAAATAGACCTCATTTTGTTCACTTCAGTCTTTCACTTTTAGTTTGGTTATGAAAGTCATTAGAATATGCTGGCTTATAAAAGCTGTATTCTCTTTTGTGTATGCAGCACTATTGTTTTGAAGTTGGTACAAGCCTGTTTGAAAACATCAGTTTCCATAGGAACAGGTTTTTTTCCAGCTAAATCTTACACAGAGAAGTATGTCATAAATAATTGGTCTTGCCCCCAGGGAACTGTTAAACACCCAAAGAAAATGCAAGGAGAGAGGCTGGGGGGGGGGGGAGAGAAAAAGAGAAAAGGTGTTTGGGATTACTATATTTTAGATAAAAAATTCACCAATACAGAAAATTCATTTTTTAAAAAACAGTGTAATAAATAACTATAGGAAATAAAGTTATAGGGTCCGCTCAATATGGATTTTTGAAATGGCAATTTGTCATACCCCCCCCCCCTCACCTTTGGCATATCTAGTTTATAAAAATTATATGGCACACAAAATACTAGCAATTAAAGTGCTGTACTATGCTTTAAATGTATTTTAGCTTTTTTATGTCCACTTTCCTGTTCTGCAGAAAATTAAATTACAGTTTAAGTGGCTTTTAAGTACATATTGAAATGTAAATGAAATATTGTCCAAGGTTCTGGAAAGAAACCCTTTTACTGCCATCAACACAAAGGTCTAAGGGAAAAATATTGCCAGGTGCAAACAGGTACTCAAAAACTCATCTGGGGCGATAAATGTAGCTGACCTTATTAGCTTGTTTGAGCTCAAAAATTAAGTGGGGTTGAACTGAGTGAAAACCAAGAGGGTAGAATTTGATTACTGTTGAATAAACAAGCAAAACAAAACCCCAAACCAAATTAAAAGTCTACAACTAGAAAGTGTGCCTTTTGATTTATGGGAGTGTGGTGATAAATAGTCCATCAAATGTTTGCATTCATAGTGCAGAACTCAAGTTAAAATGAAAAAAGAAAGAACATATAGGCATAAGGTCTGAGTGAAAATCCCCCCCACCCCGTTCATTATGTTCATTGTGGGTAGAAAAATTGGTGAGCATTTTGATGAATATATGTGTGGGTAGTTGTTTTTTAAAAAAATCTAGAGCAGATCAAATGCTTCTGGGAGTTAAGGCCGTTGTTTTACCACACGAAGTCCTGGAATTGCCACTGGCAGACTACCTGTCACAAGGTGGGGATGAGCAAACTTGTGTTCCACCAGCCATAAGGGTCTTTAATGCGAAATCTGTCCCCCAACTTCTATATGCTTCAAATGTCTAGTACAATGGTTTATGCACTAAGCTAGGTAGGCTCCAGACAAAACTGATACTTCTGCATAATAACCACTGTTCATGTTATGTCTTCATCTCCTTCAAAACAACAACAAAATTGTGCCTTATTCCCATGATGGAAATCTCAGTCCAATCTGATGGTAACCTTAAATCAGAACATGAAAGTTGTTCCCCTCCAACACATTCCACCATGAATGATGTGAAAGAGTAGCTCTAGGAGAAAGGGTCAGCTGGACAGAGAGAGAATGGGGCTGATTCTGGCACATAAGTAGCATGACCAAAAGGACAAAGAAGATCATGTGATGTGATTCATATATTTGAAAAAAGAAAAAATTAAAGTTGGAAAGACCTAAAATATCACCTACTCCAACTCCCTGCTGATGCAAAAAGGAAAAGGGATACTACAGCATCCCTGGTAGATGGCCATCAAGCGTTTGGTTAAAAACCTCTAATTCAAAGAGAAACTCAAACTGCCACATTCTGAGCCAATCTGTTCTAGTGTCAAAACAGATTGCACCAACGGAAAATCCTAATGTTCAGTCAAAATACCTTTTCTTCTAATATTACCACATTGGTTCAGATCCTATACTTTGGAGCAACAGAAAACAAAAGTGCTCCATCAAATACTTGAGCAGGACTATCACATCACCTCTCTTCTTCAAACTAAAGATACAAGCTCTTTCATCCTTTTCTCATAGGACTTGATACTCTGGACTTTATCTCCAGTTTTGTTGTCCTTCTCTAGACACATTCCAGTTTATCAATATTCTTCCGGACACACTATTCCTGGTGAGATCTGGGAGTAGGTGGGGACACAAAATAGATCGGTACTCTTACTTCTTGTGACTCAGACACTATACTTCTGTTGATGTAGCCTAATACAGTTGTACCTTAGAAGTCGAACAGAACCCATTCTGGAAGTCCATTTGACTTACAAAACATTCGGAAACCAATGTGCGGCTTCTGATAGGCTGCAGGAAGCTCCTGCAGCCAACAGGAAGCTGTGGAAACCCTGTCGGACATTCGGGTTCCAAAGAATGTGCGCAAACCGGAACACTCACTTCCAGGTTTGCGGCGTTCAGGAGGCAAAACGGCCGAGTACCAAGGCGTTTGGGATCCAACGTACGACTGTATTTAGTTTAGTTTTGAGGGTCCACATCTTTAGCTGATGGTCTACTAAAACCCCTACCCCCTTTTCATGCATATTTTTCTTAAACCTATCTATTTGCCAGTCTGAATTCTTCTCTCTGCACAAATGCAGAACCCTCTAGCCTCCTATGCATCTTTTAGGAAATGTGTTGTCTGGTGTAAATCATTCAAAGTCACTTTGCTAGGCAAGCCTTCCAAATGTGGTTTATTGTCTTCCAGAAGCTTCAGCAAGAAAAGAAAACCCTAAAATTAGAAAGTGGCACAGGGCTGCTGTACTAGGGGGCTCTCAACTGTGTGCCTATGCCTTACTTATCAGCCACACTTTATATAAATATATATTATACGTAAAAACTCCACATATTTCCAAGAAAATAAGAAGTGTGGGCAATAATAATTTTGTCTCCTTCTTCCCCAGTTTAATAAGGACTTTTCTGCAGTGGTATTTGTGCAGAGTCCTTCCGCAAGGAGCTTGGAAGCGGGAGGATATTAATATAGCTTGGACTTTTATGGGATTGACAATTGACCTTGACACACTAATACCCACGGCACTGAGGGCCTTCCTGCAGAGATTTGTACAGCATTGTTGCATCCTGCCACTTCGTTATTTGTTGCTAGTTTTTTTTTAAGGTCAGTAACAAGGAGGCAGATCTGCTCCCTGTTGTCACTGAGCTGTCATCACTTTATGGCCTAAGTGGGGGGAAAGGAGGGAGGGGTCAAAACTCATAAATCCTGTAAGTAGAAAAGCAGTTTTAAGGCTCCAGGCATGTCTGAGATTGTGTGTGCGCGTGTGTGTGTGTGTGTGAGAGAGAGCACGCGAGAGAGAGAAAGAGAGAGAGAGAGAGAGAGAGAAAGAGAGCGCTTTAGATTTAAGAAGAAATTGGCCTAAGTTTTAAATCAGCCAGGGATTTCGGGAGAAATAACTCTTCACAAAAGTAGAAACTGTGGGACATTGCCTAGACTCTACATGATATAATTGAGTTCAAACAGTCTTGATGGTTAGAGGCAAGGTTAGGTCAGCTCTTCACAGTTTATTTTATTTTATTTAATAAGATTTAGATACTGTTCAATAATTAATTAGCCCACCTCTTAGTTTACATAAAATAGTATTAAATATTCATAATACTGCTAAGATCAACAGGCTTTAAAAACAAGTAGTTAGATTATCAAAATACAGTTCAAATCAACAGAAGATATCTGAAGACAACCCTGTATTGGGAAAATTTTAATATCTAATGTTTTACCTTTTTTTATGCACTGTAAGCCTCCCAGAATGGCTGGGGGAAACCAGCCAGATGGGCAGGGGTATTAATATTCAAAAATATTGGTGGATCATTAAAGGATGTGATCTCTCGCACATGTAATCAGGACTGCTACCACTCAGTGGAAATTGCATCATATGAGTCTAATGACTGAAGATCTGAAATGCACCTAGTTATGTGGACTGCCTATGAGACAATTCGTAAGATGGCAACCTTTTTTATTGCTGTTATCTCAAAACTGTTTCATTATAACACAGGAATGGTATCTGCTTTTCTGTTTCGCATTCCCACTTAAATTAAACATTCCTTTCTAAAAATCACAGTGATTTCATATTGAAATGAAACTTAAATATAGAAAGACCCAGAAGAAGGGAAATTAATTTCCCAGCTATCATGATGAATTTGTTCACACTCTCCAAGCTCTGTGAAGAAGAAGAACAGATGTATTGGCACACAAAGTGCTTTACTGTCATTATGGTGTCTTCAGTGGTACTTAAATGTATTTTATTATCCTGTTGGTTATTGCCATCCATCAATTTTTAGGAGCTATTCTGGCATCTGGTATTAACTACATGGTTGCTGAGAAGGGCAGACGGTTACAGGTAAGGTAGCCAGAGCCTTCTTTATTGCCTGTGATTAATAAAAAAATTAGGAAAGACGGAGTCACGAAAACATTTGACGTCACTGGTACATATGCATTTCCTCTGACTTCTGGACTGTTACAGCAGCAAGGCAGGATGACAAGCGGTGTTGAGGTCAAGGCTGGCAAGCTTGTTACCCGAGTGATTAATCATTTCCCTCAAGCAGGGCTGCTACTAGATAGCAAGACTCGAAAGATTTGCCCTTGTCTGGTTATCATCTTGTATCAGCATGCCCGATGAACCAGAGTGATCATTAACATGTCAGCCTGATCCATTTGAACTGGCAAGAGCAGAGACTTCTCAGCACTTAAAGGAATGCAGTTTGCCTTTCCCGGAGGCCGATACTCTACAGGCTATGAGGTTGAGGTGATATTGCGGGGAGAATTCTAGATGCACGAGATTGTTAACCCTCACGTAACATCTGCCCTTACGTTTAAAGCAAATGCTTGTGATGTAGCCAGTTGCCCAATTTGCCCCTGCCATTTTGAGTCTTACCTCAGTTCAAAGGCATTTCATTTTGTCAGTGGGACCTTCGATAAGATGATGCTAGAAATAGGCACTGAGGTCAGCACGGCTTCTCCACTAGTGGCAAAGATGGTGGGCAGCTGCTTCATCCCACCTCATGGGTGGGCCAGCCCTGGCTACAACACACTGTGACTATAGATTAAAGGTCCCAATATGTGTCACACAAGTGTATGTGTGTATGTTTGTATACGTTTCTGGGTACAATTCAGAGTGTTGGTGCTGACCTTGAAAGCCCAAAATGGCCTCGGCCCAGTATACCTGAAGGAACGTCTCCACCCCCATCGTCCAACCCGGACACTGAGGCCCAACGCTAGGGCCTTCTGGCAGTTCCCTCCCTGTGAGAAGTGAAGTTACAAATAACCAGGCAGAGGGCCTTCTCGGTAGTGGCGCCTGCCCTGTGGAATGCCCTCCCGTCAAATGTCAAGGAAATAAACAATTATCTGACTTTTAGAAGACATCTGAAGGCAGCCCTGTTTAGGGAAGTTTTCAATATTTGACGTTTTATTCTGTTTTTAGTGTTCTGTTGGGAAACCCAGCCAGATGGGCGGGGTATAAATAATAAAATTATTCTTATTTTTATTTATTACTATGTGTAGACAAGAACACATGGTAACACTTAGCCTCAGGCTGTTGATCTGATCAAAACAGCTTAAGGTTTGTGTGTATTTTTGTGAAGAAAATCTAGATAGAAAGATCAAGATAACTCAAGTTATGCTCACAAAGAGGCTGTAATAACTTCCGTTTTCACACAGCAGGGAATGCCATTTAGACATACAGGCCAAGAAAACAATGCTGTCTTCCACTCTCAGCAGACACTGCGGTCACCAAAAAATATTGGTGCCTGCCTGGGCTACTGTTTACCTATCGTAAACTTTTCATTTGTACAAAATATAATGCTGTCCTGAGAGGTAAATTAAGTATGCTGTATAACTTTACTGCATCAGTGCAGGGAGGCTGATATAATCTTTATCTTTCCACACACAATCCCAGACATTAGAGCTTTCACCCTGCAGCACAGAGGTGAAGGAAAGAAAAAAAACTTTGCTGGTTTCATAAGCTTCCTAGGGAACAGAAATGTAGGCTGAAAACAAGTCGAGATGGAACGGAGTAAAAATTTATGGTGGCTGCTGTTTGATCACTTATCTCGTTCCAAGGCTGCCTTCAAGGTCCATCTGCCATAAATCAACAAGCATACATAACATAATAACGTGACACCTGGAGTTACTTTGACGGCAACTGAAAGGCGCATTCACTGAATCCACTGTCACCTGTAGGACTAAATTTATTAATCAACCATAAGCTTTCATAGACTTCTATTTCTTTGGATGCTGAGGAGTGCAGGCAACATACAGCAAGGGGAACAGATGATGTGACCAATAACATGAGAGGAAGTTACAAATGGTGAGCCTCTTGTGAAGGACGGGGCTTCACATCCCAAGCGAAATGTTGTCATAGCGAGTCACCGTCAACAATGCAACAGTGCAATGAGTTCTCCACTAACAAAAGGGACATTGACACTGATACTATTTCCACAACAAGGGCTACCGGGGCTGGATCTAGACACATCAAAGAAGCATTTCAGTTAAATGCGTTGTAAACTTTGTATGAAAAATCGGTTTAGCAAAAACAGAACTCCACAGCCCCATCTGGTGTCACGGTGTTATAATGCATAAACAACGCACATAAAGCGCTTTTTCTTTGCCAATGTAGCTGAGTCCCAGGGGAATATATTTGCTGCAAACAAATGAGAAATCTTAGCATTTTATTTTTTACAACTCAATCCCCACCCAGGGGGCCTGATAAATGGCCAAATTCACGGAGATTTTGAGAGAACTAACGAATATAAGAACTGTGAAGTTCTATACCTGAAGACTGAAATTAGCAGATGATTTAACAGTAAATGCACAACACAAGTGCGCTTGTTTAAACAAATACACTGAGCCACTTTCTCCTTCTGTTGTCCAGCGTAGAATATCTTTTCAGATGTATGCATTTATTTATTTCAAAGCACGGTTAGATGCCACCTTTTATCAAATGATTTCAAGACAGTTTACAGAGAATTTTTTAAAAAAATGACAAGAGTAATACAAAAATAAAGCAGCATGTAAAAACAAGCTTATTAGAGTGTTGGCTTCTAAGATAAGTAAAGAAAAAGAAGGAAAACTTCTCTGGGGTGGGGAACCGCTGGGTCAGGCAGGAATCACTTAAAGTCCCACTACATTTTGAGGGGTGCAGAAGATGCGCAGGAGAAGAGAGGATGGGGAAGTTTCCTCCTAAGTTAATTTATCTTTTGATTCAAACCATATAGTTTAAAATATGTAAGATGCTAGCAGAAAGATAGCACTTTTTTTTTTTTTGCCAGATCCACTTATGGTGGAGTTGGATGGGGATGGGGGGCATTCAGTAGCTACTTCCCCTCTCCCCAAAGTACAGTCCCTTGTTGTCACAAGCCTCATCTCCAGTAGTGGAGGCTTTTGGAGACAATGTTAGGCCAGTGACCTTAACCTGTGAATGGGGTGAGGCAGGGAGAGGCACGCCTCCAGCACATGGGTTCCAAGTTGTTTAGGGCTTTTCAACTGCATAATATTTCCTAAGTTCTGACACTGCTTTTACTGATACTGGCGATTGTTCATTTTATGTACTGTCTTGCTTTTTATCTGGTGCATAATTGTTTATAATGTTGTATTTTATATTGGCTTTTTAGTGATATTTAAAACGCATTTTTCTTCTTAGTAGGAGTGTTTTTTTCAGCCAAAAAGTGACTAATAAATTTGTAAATAAATATTGTGCACAGAATCACTTTAGTTCCCCATCTGCTCACCATTTTGGCTTTTCTGTTTGCTCATTACAAATGTTAATTATTTGCTTTCAATGTGCGTCCTTATCCATCTGTGCAAACAATGAGCTGTTTTTAACTGTTCTGCACTTGAGTATTAATTGATTATTTCACCATGGTGGAAATCAGATTGACAGTTTGTTAGAGAGCACAGTAATTTAATCTCGGCTTTATTGGTTGGTTTTCTCAGTCAATTTTGCATCAGATTCACAACAGAGTAGTCAAAGGCAACTCCTGTATGAAGGGCTGAATTTATTTATTTATTTATTTGTTTGTTTGCATGCGGCTATTAACTAAGAGAAGCATTTGATGTAATATAATAGATTGGATCCAGACCTTGCCTCCTACCAATGAAAGGGCTCCTTTTGCCTGTCAAAAACTTCTGATCCAGTGAAGGAATCATCCCCCTGATGCAATGGAGAAGATTAAGCACCTATAAGCAAAACACCCATATATTTTGTAAGTAACAATTGTTGGCTGAGAAATTTGTGTACTGAAAGCTGTGCCAGGTGAAGCTTAAAGACTTCATTCTCCCAGGAGCTATTAATGTACAGCAAGAACACTGTAAATTAGCAAGGTTATATTTAACTACGGTGATATCACAGAGTTGAGTAAATGGTTGTGCTTCATAGTGGTCCCAAATCCCAAAATCACAGCAGTCATTTAGCTTGAGTCATATATTAAGGACGAGGAGGCATTTAATATTCTATTTCAGGGTCAAAAATATTTGTGAAGCATTAAGGAGGCATGAAGGAGACAAGAGGGGGTGAGAACCATTTCTGGGAACTCCTCCTGGGCGAGATCCATTGTACTGAATCAGTTGAAGAGAAGCACCGCTTGATTCATCAGAATGGAGCAGGACTCCCAGTGGTTCCCAGAAAAATATGTTCTACAACTGTGGGAAGATCTAAGTTTCCCCCATATATAGGTTTATTGGGGGCTGATTGCAAATCCAACCAAACCCACACCCACAGGTGTGCTGGATCAGCATATTTACACTGCACCACACTTTTGCCCCTCCCCTCCCCACCCCCCCTGTCCTGGTATACAGCAACAGTTCAGCTAGAAGAAGGTCAGGTGACTGACACAGCCTCATTACACCATCCACTACCAAGTTGGGATATAAACCTTTTCCTCCTTCTTGACTAGCGGCTTGAAATAATGTCTGGTGCTCAGAAGGATCAGCAAGAGGAGCCACCTAATGTGGCATCTCCCCTCTCCCTTACACAGCCAAAAATTGGATGAATGCATGCCTGGATGGTGCTAAGGCTGACAAGGAATTAAGTGATCCAGAGTAGGTATGAGATTTAAGGTGACAGCTACTTTTTTGCTCAAATTGGGGAGAGACCGTAGCTCAATCATAGAACACTCAGCTGCCATTGAGTGTAGACAATGTTGAGTTAGATAGACCAATGGTCTGATATGGCTTAAGGCAGCTTCAGGTTGTCCGTATAGGTCCAACCTGCAAGTATGTGTGATGGGAACCCATCAGACTCATATGGTTTATTGTTGTTGCTGTTGTTGTTGTTGCTGTTGTTGTTGTTCTTAGTTATTAGATTGCCTTTAATGTACATGTCACTAGGTGAAAAGTCTCCTCTATGAAGAGGATATCCACCCCCCTTTTTTTCCTATTTTGCCCAGGTATGATCATGGTTGTCCCAGCACTGGAAGGCCTTAAAAATGAGTAGCAGGCTTTGTAGTCCCTCGGAAAGAATCTTGTTTTTGTTTAGATTCTTTATTAAGTTTGTAGCAACAAACTCCAAGCAGTCATTTAAAAGCAAATGAGCCCTACAGGTGACAGGAAAAAGAAATTACATGAAAAGAAAGATGAGAGCTAGGATGCTCTCCCATTTATACCACATAAGGAAATAACCCACATCGCAATTTTCCTCAGAATGGCATGTTACCATTCAAATTACCATTTTAATATTTCCTCTACAAACACACACCACACCACACCAACTTATGCACCAGTAAATGTGGTCTTTTTCTGAGTGTACAATTACAGTAACATGCAAACTTGTGAGAGAGTTTTTAAACTCTTTTACACCCCTGCATGTATTCCTGATCTGTTGGAAGCCAGAGGAAGCTAGAGCAAATGAGATTCTGTATAATAGTGTCGCATGCCACTCCAATCTCCAAGTGTTGTAAAACTCCAGGTGTTCCCAGGGTTTGTTTTCTTCAGAATGAGGGACAGTGGAGGCTGTGGTTTCCTTATGGCTTCTTTACACATACATAGAGGGCCATTAGTTCGCCAATAAGCCTAGCTATTTCAACAACAAGCCTGGCTATTTCCCATGGACTGCAAGAAAATCAAACCTATCCATTCTTAAGGAAACCAGCCCTGAGTGCTCACCAGAAGGACAGATCCTGAAGCTGAGGCTCCAATACTTTGGCCACCTCATGAGAAGAGAAGACTCCCTGGAAAAGACCTGATGTTGGGAAAGACGAGGACGAGATGGTTGGACAGTGTTTGACCAAGCTGCGGGAGGCAGTGGAAGACAGGAGTGCCCGGCGTGCTCTGGTCCATAGGGTCACGAAGAGTCGGACACGATAAACAACTAAACAACAACAACATTTCAACAACTGAATCTGCCATTAGAGTTTAACCCTTGCTGGATCCAGGAATTAGAACGGGCTGAGGCCAAACCCGCCACCATACTGAACTCACAACACTATAATCACATTATAAGTCTCTTTCACACATATAGAGACTTTTATATGTTTAGTGAGGAGAAAGAAAATGTGGATGTAGGTCAGGCTGGCACTGTCGTTCCAGATACATTTATTTGGGTGTAAGTTCCACTAGTGCTACATGGTGTTCCCAGATGTTATTTTGTTCAGGAGTCCACCCCAGGATTTACTAGTAACCACCCCAGTCTTCCTACCTCCTGCTCTGTTCCACCCCCTAAAAATCTGGAACATTACTTTCCTCAGTTCCTCAATTTTCTATAACCACCACCATCCTGAGGTGTGGAATTGAAATAAAAGGCTTCTTAGGCAGGCATGAGGCTTGGGGCACCTGAGCATCTGCAGAATATATTTTTACCAATAGTTTGGATACTGTTAAGCCATAAGAAGCACTCCAAGCCCAGGAGCTATAACACTGTGAGTGTTAAGTATAGAAAGGCCCAAACCTAAGCTGGTTCATGAGAAATGCAAGAAATGCACGTTGTTCTGTATCTCAGTGCTGTCCTTGGCCCCATTCAGATGCTATGTTTGGGGTTTGTTTGTATTTTAAATGTTGTGGACTTCTGACTATTATTCCATACCCTCCAACATTTCTCCGATGAAAATAGGGACATCCCATTCTGTAATGATAATTTTACTATTTATACCCCACACATGTGTAAACCCCCTAAGTAATATATACAATCCAGAGTAGAATGAATATCTATGGAATCAATACAGCTATAATCAGCAAGCTGCCCAGTAAGCATATGCAAATATAGCAATACATATAGCAGCAGTGCAAGAGAGAGAAATACTACAGTCAAAAGAAAAAGATGTGACTACACTTGGTAAATAATCTCTGGGTACTTGAACACATGCATCCAATAATAGTGCAGTGACCTCTCACATGCAGTCCTGGCTGAGAAGACAAGATGGAGGGCACTCACAAACAGCATACACCTCCAGTCCTAGCTGAGAGGATGTAATAAAGTCTGAAGCTTCTTCAGCAAAACACAAACTCTTCAGTGGGTCTCCAGGCAAAAGCTCCTTTCAGTCTAACTTTAATCATGATGATGCTATTCCAGGAAAAAGGAAGATTCGACATTAACAGGCTCAGGAGTTGTAGGCCTCTTGTGGAAAAGATCATGAGGCTTCAGGGAACCAGTCTTCATATCCACAGTTATAATCTCCTGTGTGTGAATTCCCATATATGTCTTCATTACCTTGAATCATACCTGCTCAAAACATGAACCTCTGACTCTCAGCTTTTAAATTCAGTAATCACACTATGGGGTGCTTTGCACAGTGTGTCGTTTGCTGCTTTTAGTAGGAGTTCTTGTGGAAAGACATCGCTAAAAGTGTGTAAGGAGTCAGAGAAACCGCTGTGAATGCAGCTCGCAAGACATATTACAAGGTAGTGTCGCAGTAGGGAATGTCGCAAGAAACATCTTCCATTCACCAGAAGCAACTCTTTGATTTCGGGAACA
Source organism: Podarcis tiliguerta (assembly GCF_965153285.1). Lineage (NCBI taxonomy): Eukaryota > Metazoa > Chordata > Lepidosauria > Squamata > Lacertidae > Podarcis > Podarcis tiliguerta. Next base: position 40,441,386 of record NC_139536.1, read on the forward strand.
GGATTAGGCAAGTCAGATCCCTTTGTGGCAAAGCTCTCTTATAGCAGTGATGGCTTTCCAGTCTGGAAAACAAAAGGCGCATGAGGAAACTAAAAAAATAAATGGGCAACTCTGCCCATATTCAAGCTAGGCCCGTATTCCTTTTCCTTTCTCAGCTTTTTTTGGGATTTCTGGATAAGAGCTAAGTGCTCCCTCTTTCATGTTCCATCTCTTCATCTACCAAGATCAAAGCAAGCATGCTGTGTTTTACAACAGGAAATACTTTTATCTACCGGTATAAAAGTGGGATATGTGTGCCTTCACTTCAGGCACACTAATTGTAGCTTGGAAAGCGGTAGGGGGACAAGACAAAATGGAGGAATAGCCTTTTCAGTTCAGCAAAGAATACTGTATGGTTTGACATGTTCTTAACCTTTGAAAAACATTATCATTCACAATGGGAAGCCAAAGGCATATGCTTCTTGCCGAGTTTTCGTTGTAGTGCCTTTGCTGCTCTGGGAAATAGATCTGTGTTTCTAGAAATGCCTTAGCGTGCATGAACTAAATTCTCTTCCTTCCCTCCTCTTAGAAAGATCACAGCTTGGGAGTTGAACACTTGCACCATGCAGCAATGAATGATAGATGGCGAAGCCTTAAGAAAAGAATGCTAACAGTCAGAGGGATGGCGTCCTTTTCAGGATAGAAACACCTTACTTTTAATAGAATGCATTGCGTTTTTGTGCTTTTTGGAACCAGCAGGTATTATTGAAGGGTTAAGGTGTCTCGATGATCGCTGATGCTCTGGAAATGATGCCCTAATTGACAGAAATATTCTTTGTCTGGATTTTGTTCTCCTGTTGGAAAAATACTTCTTTGTCTGATTCAAGGAAACCTCAAGAAAGGGACCTATTGAAAATAAGACCAACACTTCATGCAGGAAAATTCAGTAACAGCCTTGTCCTTGAATTAGCCATGCATTGATTGAACATTTGGATAAGGAAGAATGAGCGGCCATCACTAGCCCCTCCTCAGAAGTCAACACACTACTGAGCTCACCTCTTTGACACTGAATGTGAATGGGTGCTAAGCAGGCCTTTTTCTCAGCTCACTTCCAGCACCTCTCAGGTGGGCATCATAGCCGTTACAAGAGAACAAGGGAGGTGTTCATGGTGAGTTCTGGCACCTCTTTTTCTACAAAAATAGCACTGGACTGCTAAATCACTTTTAGCTCAACACAGGGAGACATTCCACATATGTGGAATGCCTTTATGCCTAAAACTGAGCATACATAGGCATTCATTTGCAGACATCCATGTGCAAAGCAGTGATATGGGCAGACAGGGCCTGTGGTCCTTGTGTTATTGGGACTGAAATATGACATGGTTATACATGGACACCTTGTGAATAGGGCTTCCGTGTCTACCATGATTCTGTGCAAATGAAGAAAAGGAACACATCCTGGTATCGGGCAAAAAAGGTTAGCTCGCTGAGAAATTGGCATGTGATCAATTCAACGTTCATTCTCTACCATCTATGCATCATCATCACCAAGAAACAAGTCTCAAGCTGGAGTCCAAAGACCCAAGTGTTCTGAGTGCACCCCTTTACTTTCTTCTATATACAGTAAGTATATAGTTGCCATTCATCATCCCTATGCGGAAAAACAAAATACTGCATCTGCAGTACTTTGCTTGATTGTCACTTACGGGGAACCTGCCCAGTGATGTCTCTGGCTCTCAGTTACACTCTGCCAAATACATTCTATCTCCTAGGATAATGGTGTGGACTTCACTCGTCTAGTTTCCAGTGAAAGCTGATACATAATATATATTTTTAAAAAGCATCCCTGGTTTTCTCTCCCTTCTGCTTCTTCCTAGCTCTCCTTCTCATGTAAGAGTGCACTTCAGATTAATATTTTGTGAGAGCTTACATGAACTACGATTGCACTTGAAACTTGTAAATATTTGCTGGTGTGCCATAAGTAATTATATTTTGAAATCCCTTTTAAGCTTCAATCAATGCTTCTTGTGGCTTGTAGCTTGAGAAGAATGTGCTGTGAATGGTGGGCCTAAGTAGACGATATATGGAGGGCATCATAAGTGAGTGCAAATTGCCAAAGGCTTAAATTGTAAATAGATTCAAGTATTTCAGTTTTACTTATTTCATTTACTAAACACTTCCAATAAAAATCGATGCCCAAGTGTTTGTCAGCTATCCCAGTGTCACTGGAGTCATGTGTCAGCTCAATGGCAGGTTTTGTTCTCACTAAAAATTGGGTTGAGCAGGGGTAGACAATGAGGTGCCCTATGGTCATTCATAAACTACAGTTCCCACCCACCTCCACCAACAGCCATGCTGGGTGGGGATGATGCTATTTGGAGCCCTACAACATCTGGGAGGCACCCTTGGAGGAGGGTATGTTTAAACTTCCTATGGTTATGAATGGAAATATATTCCACTTGTCTAATATGCTGAATCATACATTACAGATATTAAAAATATGTGTAACTAATTCTGAAGTCAATGTTCAAAACTTCAGATCTTCTGAAAGTTGACTCTTAGGTAATGAGAGAAAGGGTAGAGAGGGGGAAAGAGGTTGTTTTGAGATAATGTGAAGCTTACATAAGTCTGAAAGCACACTGTGAAGCATCTCAGACTTTATGTAGTTTTAAGGATCTTTCTCCAGCATAGCAGCTTTCTTCCACCTTGCCCTTCTGCCTGTAGCAATAACATCTGCATAAAAGCACCCATTCTTAATGAAAGATGGTGTAAATGTGCATTACATTTCCTCATAAGAACCATTACTCTTTAGTGCTGGAACCTATACAAATCTCAGAACCTCCATTTGCATCAAATTGTGATTTTACTATCCTCTCTGATATACTCATCTTCAAAATTATTATTCTGACTCTGAACACAGCGCAGGCATTTAAAAGCCAGAGGAGAGTAATCAGTGAGTTAAATCATTGTTCTTATTAACTATTAACAGAAGCCACCGAAAGAGGCTTCTTTTGGTGGAACAGGAACAGCTGGAAAGAAATGAACAGATGGATGGGGACAAGGGTGGAAAGGCTATTTCCAATGTTTCTATTAGTGAAATCTTTTGGGAAAAGAGTAATAGTTGTAAAGAAAGTTCTAACTTGATATTTATCAAGGGAGCTAGAACCTTGCTCCTCTGCCGTGTTGTCTGTATTTGCAACGTTCAGCCATAAGTCCTCAGATTGCATGCAGACATTCTCAGACTGAAAATTTCTAGTGTAGATACACTGGGCTATGGCAGAGGAAAAGATATGAGGTACAGCATAAGTCCTGTTCGGGTGAAGTGCTAACACATTCTACCATGAGCATGAGCCGTGTCCCCGGCCTCTGTGCAGAAAGTCTGAATGACTGCAAGGAGAGAGCCTCCACATATACAGCTGAGGATGCAAAGTCCCTTGAAGATGTCCTCACTGTAAATGTGAATGTCAGAGAATAGAGCTAGTCAGTGCTGTCTTGCTTCCATATTGTAGCAGATTGCCTATATAGGACTTCTATTTGCAGCTTATCTACCAATACCGAGTTTCTCTAAGGGTGGGGTAGTCAACCTTTTTATACCTACCGCCCACTAATGCATCTTTCTTGATGGTAAAATTTCCTTACCGCCTACCAGTGCTCGATGGAAGGAGAATTCAGCTTCTGCTGTAGAACCCCCTACTGCCCACCTAGAATCCTGAAACGCCCACTAGTGGGCAGTAGGGACCAGGTTGACAACCCCTGCTCTTTTCAGGCTGAGGGAGTCAGTGTTTGTCCACAGATAGCTTTCCGGGTCATGTGGCCAACATGACTAAACCACTTCCGGTGCAATGGAATACCATGACAGAAGCCAGAGTGCACAGAAACACTGTTTACCTTCCTGCCACAGCGGTACCTAGTTATCTACTTGCACTGGCGTGCTTTCGAACTGCTAGTTTGGCAGGAGCTGGGACAGAGCAATGGGAGCTCACTCTGTCGCAGCGATTTAAACCTCCAACCCCAAGCAAACCCAAGAGGCTCAGTGGTTTAGGCCACAGTGCCACCCTTTACATGACAACCATGTTTGCTACAGATCCACTGGGGGATAGCTATAGCTCAGTGGCAGAGCATCTGTATGACACACAGAAAGTCCTAGGTTGAACCCTCAGCATTTCCAGTTAACCTGGGAATGTTCCCTCTCTGAAATACCTGCGGTTGGTCATTGTGGACAATAGACCAATAGTCTGATTCAGTATAAGGCAGATGACTATGTTGCACTGCTCAGAACTCAATAAACAGAAAATGTATGCACTCACTGAATACACTTACGCATATGTATCAAGGAGTTACAGCCTACTCAGGATTTCCAGGCATAGGTGCACAGGAGATCTGAAATTGTGATTCACACTTTATATTCACAGTAGTAAATATTGGTGCATCTGCAGCAAACCTGAATACTACACAAACTGGGAAGTGTCATTTGTGTTACAGGCAGTGTTCCCCCCCCCCTAGAAAAATAGGTGGGGGTACTCACCATGAAGTTGTTGCAGTAAGTGCCACACTTTTTAACAACAACAACAAAAGAGGTGCCCTTGAGTACTCGGGGGGGGGGGGGGGGGAAGAGCACTGGTTGTAGGCGTGTGTAAAGGTAAAGGTACCCCTGCCCGTACGGGCCAGTCTTGACAGACTCTAGGGTTGTGCGCCCATCTCACTCCAAGTGGCCGGGGGCCAGCGCTGTCCGAAGACACTTCTGGGTCACGTGGCCAGCGTGACATCGCTGCTCTGGCGAGCCAGAGCCACACACGGAAACGCCATTTACCTTCCCGCTAGTAAGCGGTCCCTATTTATCTACTTGCCCCCGGGGGTGCTTTCGAACTGCTAGGTTGGCAGGCACTGGGACCGAGCAACGGGAGCGTCCCACGTAGGGGTGTGTAGGAACACACAATTAATCCTACTGTTCAAATGACCTACAAACCTCATACGTGAATCCAGTGGAGTGACTAACTGATGAACTTTGGAATCAACATGATAGCCATAGCAGAACAGTGCTTCTCTAATGCATCAGTTTTTCGCACACTGGCCCATATTGTTGAGGACGAGGAGAGGCAATACTGTGCTCTCCAGAAGTTGTGGACCACATCATCCCTTATTATTGGCAATGTTGATTGATGCTGGCTGTAGTCCACAGCATCAGGAAGGCATCTCATTGCCCTGGTCTGAGGACAGCGCTGATATGGAGAGGTCCAAATGGGACTCCTGAATGCATTGAGGTACAGCATTGATGGGCTGCGGACAATACACATAGCTAGTGGGATACTGCACAAAGGCCCAGGGTTGTGCCATGCAGGGGGAAAGGTATTTTTACTAACATGGGAGTCTACCACCCAATCTTATCAGCCATTTTGTAAGTACTGCTGTTCCCAAAGAGTCACTTTCTTTCACTCTCACAATAGGGGCTGGTGTGCTAAAAACTGGTGCATCAGAGAAGATGCCTAGAGAGGAAACATGTAGGTGTACATATTACAGTGCAAGCAAAGCAAGGATAGCCAGAAAATAACCCACAATCACTGGCCAAACTTTCCCAGAGTCCCTGCTATGGTAGCAAATCACTAGTTTTTTTCAGGTTAAGAGTGTCTCGTGGAGCAGATTTGCATTGCTCTGGAGTCCATAACACTCACTTCACTGGGGGTGCCCTTCACGTTGCAGCTTAAAGTTGGGAATGTATTTGTTTTCATAGTTTACATACCCCTGATATAAGCACCATGTGTGTGCCTGATATTATCATCATCATCATTTTTAATTTGTATACTGTCTTTCTATCTTACAAAACTCAAGGCGGTTTACAAGCTGAAGAAACAAAAAATGTACATCTTATAACAATCTAATGCAATACAAAAATGTGATAATAAAACATAACTTTAAAAGAGGCAACCTACATCAAAAAAGTAACGTTCAACAATCATTGTTGTTGTTGTTCAGTCTCCCGCAGTTTGATCAAACTCATGCTGGTAGCTTCAAGAACACCATCCAACCATCTCATCCTCTGTCGTCCTCTTCTCCTTGTGCCCTCCATCTTCCCCAGCATCAGGGTCTTTTCCAGGGAGTCTTCTCTTCTCATGAGGTGGCCAAAGTATTGGAGCCTCAGCTTCACGATCTGTCCTTCCAGTGAGAACTCAGGGCTGATTTCCTTAAGAATGGATACGTTTGATCTTCTTGCAGTCCATGGGACTCTCAAGAGTCTCCTCCAGCACCATAATTCAAAAACATCAATTCTTCGGCGATCAGCCTTCTTTATGGTCCAGCATTATAATAGTATAAAATAATAATATCAACATATAAAAGTTAAACAGAAATCCACTCAACAGTTACAATAAATAATATCTAAACTATAATCAATAAAACAACAGCAAGACACAGTACATAAAATAATACAATACACATTGAGAAGCAGAGGGTAGAGGGTAGAGCAAGGCAGGTGGAAGGAGGCCTTGCCTGATGGAGTCTCTCCCCTCACAGTTCTTCCTTCAGGAACAGTTCCCTTATGAGGACTTGTAGGGTTGGAGGGCAGGGCAAGGCAGGTGGAAAGAGGCCTTGCCTGATGGAGGCTTGTATCAGGCCTTGCCTGGTGGATATCTTGCAGTTGCACTTGGAAATTACTGGCCTATGTGATTTGGGTTTTGAAAACTAGAACTAGAATCCAGCCAATGGGAAATATAATGGAAAATTATCTGAAATCAGACAGATTTGCCATATGCCTCCTCTGCATCATAATCTATTATTTGAAAGAAATCTCACCAGAGCAGAAAGATTAGGAAGAGGATATTCTGGCAGATGTCACCTCGGAAAAGAGCAGCCCACATCTAACATAATGGGAAGGAAATTATAATATGAATCAGCCAGATGCACAGCACATGTCAATTAAAAAATGTCACCCTGCACAACAATCAGTGCGTCCTGTGAAGTGGATCAGATGAGAAACACGGCTTCATTTTACACTCCTTAAAAAAAAAAGTTGTGTTGAAATGTGCACATTAAAAAAGGGGGGTTGCAAATGTAAGCTTCAAACTATAAGAACAAAACAAACACGAGAAAGTAAATTGGTTTTTATCAAGTATTCTGAGTTCCCCCCAGGAATCCAAGTATCACTTTGCCATAGCAGATATATGTGGAAATGCAGCAAATAGAAAAGCAATGGTTATTTGATAAAGTGATAAAAAAAATAAACCAGTGTCTCCCCCTCCCCCTTGCTAACTTTGCACACATCTCTCTCATTAGTTTTATAGGAAACATGGTATGTGATATTTCATTCTAATTCTTAACTTTGAGATATATACCCATGGCCCTTTTGACACAGTGAAATCACTACCATTTTTTTGTTTTCCTTTAAAGGCATGATAAGAAGGTGCAGTACTAATGTCTCACCATGTTTGGAGCCTCTGGTATATTGATCCAGCTCTTAAGGTTGTTATTTTCTCCCCGGTGACACTATGAAATCTGTATCAAGTTGTGGCAAAGTTTGCTGTTTCATTCATAAGGATTCCCTCCGCTCGGAATGTTGTGTGTGTGTTATATACCAAATTTTAATGTTGCATCTCTCTTAGGTTTTTCACGTGATGCCCTAGGCATGCATGATAGCTGCACGTGTCCTGCCACTACTTTCTTTAAAGCTTTTTTTTTTTTTTTTACTCTGCCCTTCAGCTGAAAATACTCCCAGGGCAGCTTTCATAACATCAGTTTTTTAAAATAAAGAATAAATAAATAAATAATAAGACCCCACAGGCTTACAATCTAAAGGAAAAGGAAAAAAAAAATATGGAGAGGGGGAAGCAAGTAAGCTGGCCTTGTCATAGAGCTATGAGAATGAAATCATAGAATTGTAGAGTTGGAAGGGAGCCCAAAGGTCATCTATTCCAACCCCCTGCGATGCAGGAACGACTTCCAAGACTACAGAGTTTCACTGTTTTGTGCTGTAGTCTAGATCGAGGGTGAGGAAATCCTGACCCTTCAGAGTTGCTGAGGGACTCACCCTGGGGACTAACCTAGTTTCCCACTAACCCTGATGGAAGCTAGAGCAGAAAAAATATCTGGAGGGTCGCAGATTCCCTATCACTGTGGTAGGCTGTTAATGGATATATTCTGCAGGATTTCAACTGAATATGAAGGGGATCAGGAAGACTACACTGAACTTTGGGATATATTATTCAGCTGTTCCTAGATCCTATCTTACTGCAGCTTTAAAAGTTATGCAGGCGTGAATTAACTATGGTGTTACAGCTTGGTAATTGAGACTGAAAAAAGCATCTATCATTCTCAAGAATAATCCCACCCTATTAAAGATGCTTTTATAAACTGAGCCAGTGATTCATTTCCTCCTTAGACACCTCTGAAATGTGCTAGGAAATGAGCTACCTTTGAAGGCGACTCGGAAACTACATTCTGGCTGTCAGACTGATGACTGGGAGCGGCCACCAGGACCATATAATACCGGTCTTAAAAGTTCTGCATTGGCTCCCAGTATGTTCCAGAGTGCAATTCAAAGTGTTGGTGGTGACCTTTAAAGCCCTAAATGGCTTCAGCTTTGTATCCCTGAAGGAGCATTTCCACCCACAGGGTTCAGCCCACTCACTGAGATCCAGCTTTAAGGGCCTACTGGTGGTTACCTCACTGCGAGAAGTGAGGCTACAAGTAACCAAGCAGAGAGCCTTCATGGTAGTGGTGCCCACCCCATGGAAAGTCCTCCCATCAGATGTCAAGGAAATGGACTTCTATCTGACTTTTAGAAGATGTCTAAAGGCAGCCTTGTACAGGGAGGTTTTTAATGTTTGAGGTTTTTTAATAATAATAATAATAATTTTTTATTTATACCCCGCCCTCCCCAGCCAAGGCCGGGCTCAGAGCGGCTTACAAGCAATAATAAAAACAAGATGAATGATTACAACTTAAAACAGAAGTAAAGTACAACATTAAAATAATGGAACATTAAAATATTAAAATGTAGCCTCATCGGAGGAGAAGGAAAAGAAAAAAGAAAGGGAGGGAGGGAATCAAATTGGTTCCAAGCCAAAGGCCAGGCGGAACAACTCTGTCTTACAGGCCCTGCGGAAAGAAATCAGATCCTGCAGGGCCCTGGTCTCATGAGGCAGAGCGTTCCACCAGGCCGGAGCCAGAGTTGAAAAGGCCCTGGATCTGGTTGAAGCCAATCTAACTTCCTTAGGGCCTGGGACTACTAGGGTGTTGTTATTTATGGACCTTGAGGCTCTCCATGGGGCATACCAGGAGAGGCGGTCCCGTAGGTACGAGGGTCCTAGGCCGTGAAGGGCTTTAAAGGTCAAAAGCAGCACCTTAAATCTGACCCTGTACTCCACCGGGAGCCAGTGCAGCTTGAAAAGCACTGGGTGAATATGCTCCCATGGCAGAGACCCCGTGAGGAGCCTCGCTGCAGCATTCTGCACTCTCTGGAGTTTCTGGGACAGCTTCAAGGGCAGCCCTGCGTAGAGCGAATTACAGTAGTCAAGCCTGGAGATGACCGTCGTATGGATCACTGTGGCCAGGTCGGGGCGGGAAAGGTAAGGGACCAACTGCTTGATGCGGCGAAGGTGGAAAAATGTCGCCTTGGCTGTTGCTGTAACTTGCGCCTCCATGGAAAGGGAGGCGTCAAGGATTACACCCAAACTCTTAACAGAAGGCAATGGAGCTAATTGGGCCCCCGCAAGAGAAGGGAGTTGGTCCCTCATCCCCATGCCATCCCGACCTAGCCATAGGACCTCTGTCTTCGAAGGATTTAGTTTCAATCGGCTCCCACGAAACCATCCAGCCACAGCTTCCAAACATCTGGTCAGTGTGTTCAGGGCTGAGTCGGTGTGGCCATCCATCAACAGATAGAGCTGAGTGTCATCAGCATATTGGTGACAGCCCAGCCCAAAGCTCCGGATAATCTGGGCAAGGGGGCGCATAAAGATGTTAAAAAGCATCGGGGAGAGAATTGCACCCTGCGGCACTCCACACACCAAGGAGTGGCGCGACGACATTTCCCTCCCTAGTGCCACCCTCTGTCCCCGACCAGAGATAAAAGAGCACAACCAGTTACGGGCTATGCCCTGTATCCCCACGTCTGCAAGGCGGTGGTCCAGAAGATCATGATCGACCATGTCAAAGGCTGCTGACAAATCTAAAAGGATCAGCAGTCCTGACCCGCCTCGATCTAGTTGTCTACGATCTATTATTTTGTGCTTTAATGTTTTGTTGAAGTCACCCAGAGTGGCTGGGGCAACCCAGACAGCTGGGCAACATATAAATAATAAAATGATGATGATGATGATGCAGGGATGATCCAGAACGGTGTGTGTTTGTGTGGCCTGTGGTCCTCCAGTTGTTGTAGGACTCCAACCTTGAACAGCATGGCAAATGGTCAGGGATGATGAGAGTTGGAGTTGCACAACTGCTGGAGGTCACATATTAACATCTGTCCCTGATGTAGAAGCTGGAGAGTAGCAGATTCTCAACTGCTTGTCCATCTTTCTTTCAGAATCCATGTGGAATTTTGCGTTCTGGCATGACCTTCATGGCCAGCATTCTTCCTCATGTATCCTTCGGGGTGAGGTGGGGTGTTACCCTGACCATGATTCTCAGGACCCACAGTCACTCTGGCCACCCTTGAGGCCCTGTACTCCTTATAGGCCTTATAGGCGTGTCCTCCCTGCCCCAAATGCTGCATCTAACATTGATGTTACTTTCCACTCGTGAGTCAGCCACAAAGGCATTCTTCAGAAAGAATGTAAATGAAAGGGACAACAGATCAGGGCAAAAAGGCTCTTCAAATCATTTGTTCTCAGTGATGTTTTCCTGTCATGTGTAATAAAGTAGGTTCACATTCCACTGTCATCTGAATGTATTCCAGAGAAATTTAAGTTGTCACAACAAATAGAATAAGTGGTGCAACTGTGTGAGGAAATAGCCTTTCCAGTTCACTTCTTATCGGAATGCTGAATTCATTTTTTTGTTTGTTTCATCCCTCTCTCCACACATTCACTCTCATCCAGATGACTATGAATCCAATAAGAGACTCAGCAATGCAATAATGGTTGCGATAGGCAGCGCAAAGGAAGATGTTTTTAGTCAGACTGAAGCTACACTATCAGGGGATACAGTAACAAGATTTTGTTTTTATAAACAATAATTTATTGCAACCGAAATGATTGTTCCACATTTTCAGTGCCAAGGAACCAAAAACCTTTTACAGAGGAAAGAGGTGTTACAGAAGTAGATAGAGCTTTGAACTCCTGCTGCAAATATTCATTAAGATTTCATCTTTAAGAGAGGGGGGGGGGGACTTTGAATGCATTATTATGGTTGGTTACTGAAGCTTTATTTAATAATACCTCGGGGTTACGGATTAGATGTAAAGCAGCAATACAGGGAAAAGGTTGTGACAAAGGCTTTTAAAGGAAAGACATTTTCAGCTACAGCTAAGTACAATCCTAACAGTGCAATCCTAAACTCAGAACTCCTATTGAGTTTGGTGTGCATGGAATTCAGGGCTGGCCCTACTAATAGCCAAAGTGGAGCAACTGTCTCAGGCAGCAGATGCTAGGAAGTCAGTAGTGGTAGCCTCCTACTACAACAGCCCCCCACCCCACCGCAGATTTCTCTCCGTTTCTCCCAGTGCAATCCTGTCCATGTGTCTTCAGAATTAGGTACCACTGAGTTCAGTGGGGCTTACTCTCAGGTAAGTGGCCGAGCATTGCAGCTTCAAACTGTGAAATATATTTCTAGTTTCATGCTTGGTCTATGTAAGAATGCCATGCATTTTGAGCCCTGCTTATTTCCATTTGTCTTCTGGCGAAAAACCCTTTGGCATGTGATGATTTAATTATAATGGCCCTGAGTTTCATAATTCAGTTGCTGGTATACAAAATGTACAGTGATAGTCACAACTCAGTTATTCTCACAGCAATCCTGGAAATCAGCCTATGGCTAAGTTGACAAAGGCTAACCAGGACTTAGTGAAATTGGCGCCTCAAAATTCCCCACACTATTTGGGGTGGTGAAATGGGAAAGGGGCATTTGCTGATGAAGGAAGGAGAGGGAGGAGGAATTATCTGCTGAGAAATTTGAGTTAATTTAATATTGCATAGAACTCTTTGCTGGTGGGTGAATGAAACAATGGGCTAAGAAGGTAGGACCAGAAAGATTAGAAGCCAAACTCTTCAATAATATTAAAATGATATTTTAATTTGAGGAGCTCAAAATGTATTTATTTCCTGATAGAATTTCATTTTGAAATTAGGACCCCACCTGCAATATACATTTCAGGGTTCCCTAGAGAGAGGGACTGACTGTTAAACCACTCTGGAATTGTGGCACTGTGAAAGGAATGAGAATCTCCTAACAACTCTCAGAACCCTTGACAAACTACAGTTTCCAGGATACTTTGGGAGTGGAAGCCACAACTAAAGTGGTATGTTACTATGAAGCACGTGATTTAAAGTGGTACCCACTTAGGGTGAGACAAGGATCAGACAGACACAGCAATTTGGAGAAAAAGAAGGTGAGGTTTATTGCTGAGCAATAATGGACCCAGTTGGAATCTTTTCCAAAAGACTGGGACCCTGAAGCATACAAATCCTGAGGTTATATCCCTGAGCAAATCACAGATCATGAGACAGTCATGAACGCCAGCGAAAAATAACCAATTAGCGCTTCTTGCCATGCCCCTGGCCGTGCACAGAGTTCACTCCCAACTTCTGCTTTCCATTTTCTGCACAATGATGCACAGTCTGACCTTTTCCCTAGTTCTGACAGAACAGGGAAATGAGACTCAGGGAGGGAATCTCCTGGCGCTACCTCCCCCTATGCTTCATGTAGGGAGTTTTTGTGGTTTGGCCCTTCCTATTTTGTGGACCATTTTAGCCTGGATTTGAGGGGGAGATTTGTACCAGCCCTTCTGATTCATGGCTTCCCCTTTCCCCTAGGGTGCAAGGATGTTACTAGGTAAAAGGTCGGTTCTGGACTTGCGGTTCCAAGCAGTTTGCAGCTAGCTTAGGGAAAAGCTTTCCTGATTCAAAATGGATTATAAAAATCACTGTAAGCCCTGTTATGTGTGAGCATATGTGAATATATTGATTACTGATAACTGATTATATGAATAGCATAAGGGTAGCCCCCCTTTTCTTGCTTCAACTACACTAAATGTATGGTGTAGATGGGGCCTAGGTTGGGAAAAAAATCCCCACAGGCAACAACCAGAAGAATACATATAACAACACAACTAGGTCACAGATTGTAAAATTTGCTGGAAAACACTTTTCTGAGAAAGTGTTGCTCACCTGAATTTTAGTACTAGTCACCACAGATGAATACAACAAATGGCTTTCTACCATAGCAGGCACTGGTTTGTTTAATTTAGGCCTTATTTTAATAAATCTGGCTTGTTTATCCGGGCCTTTTTGTTTCTTTGTTCAGTGAATGCCACTGAGGAGGTCACTTGCAAAACTCATGAAATCAGAGAAGTCCTCACATCCAGAGCCTGCCAGATTTAGATAGATAAGAACCAAAAGTAGTGTCAATATTCAGCTTAGTTGTGTTTTGAAGATGATGCAAAGGACATGAATAAAGAATGGCATTTTGAATAATTTGTGACCATTCCCCTGTTTGAAGAACATAAGGCATTTCATCTAATCTGCCTGTGGCATGTGCATATGCAGTTGTCATTATTTAAGTTGCCTCCAGTTCAGATTTTAAAAACACTATCTTTTTTGGCACAGTGTAGGGATCACAATTTCCAAGAGAAATATAGTTTTTAAACACTTTGAAGAGTGGAAGTCAGTCCCACTGAGCTCAACAGACCTGTTTTCTTAAAAGTAGACCAAATCCAGCAGAACCTAGCATGACTAAAAATTTAAGGACCAGTATGTTAGGATGACAGCCTAAATTTGATTGTGAGATGGTTTATGGTTGAAGGACATGGTGGAGCTTTTTAAGGCCACTTCCATTTCTCATGCAGAACTACATGCCATCATGGTATACAGCATTCAAACTCTTTGACTAAGTGTACATTTGGATGTGCTTTCATTTGCTTGATTATAATGCTAGTGCTTCTGCCCTGTTTTCCAATGCTCCTTTCACACTGTATTAACTGTTGTGTTATGGAACTGTGGCTTTTTCTTTTCTTTTTTTACTGAAATGCTGGCATGCCACGCTAAATTTCATTCATAAGTGTTACAAGAAATCTGAGAAGAAAACAGAAGCTACTTGTGCTAGTGGTGTAGCATCAGTTGTTGGTGTCCCGGGCAGGTGCCAGCCAAACAAGAAAAGTACCAAAATTAGGCTGGATGTTCTAGCCTTTAAGTCAGCTTGTAAATCCAGCTCCACAACGGAGATTGCAGGCTGAAAAAGTCCTTTCCAGGTGCCACAGTTCTCAGGTTACACATCTCAGCTTCTGGGACAAAAATAAATAGCCACTCCCCATTTCTTAGAAAAGAAAGTCTGGCTTGTAATGCGGATCTGTCCTAAACACAGTTTCTTGGGTAGGCAGAGAGAAGAAGTAAAGAGAACCATGGCAGTACTATAGTTCAGCAAAATCTGTGATTAATTTTGGGTAGTGCTCTAGGTAAAAAAGAAGAGAGCCAATTGCAGATCAATTGTATAATATTATTTAGTTATTAAAAGGCATTGCAAACAAATAAAAAAATAAAATGCTACGTCCATCTTCAGTGGTGGTAAATCAGCTTCACCTGGTTGTAGATTCCACCATGAACACCTAAATTTGGTATGCTTCAAGGCACATACAAAGCAAAGTAAGCCATGTTGGTCCATAAGAAAAACTCAGATGTTCACATTTGGGGAATACCTTTCTTTAGACCAACCAAAAAATAACAAAATTGAGGAGAGGTAAGAGTTACCAGATAAATAGGATGCCTGAAAAAGAATTATCATATGAAAATATCTGGGGAAAGTATTTGAGAACATAACTAGGAAGTTAGGAGATGGACAGTTACTGCAGCATGTTTTCTTTCTTCTTTTTAAAATAAAGTATACTAAAAACTATTTTATCCAACCTTGAAAGCTGGAAGCTGTGTCAAATATTTCTTCAGTCTACATGGCAATAGTTGTATATTTACTTCTGCTGCCCTCCTATTTGCTGTGGGATGAGATAACATTCAAAAACATATAATTTTATAAAGTCACTTAGTAAACAATTGCAAAGAGAACATCATAGATGGCAGATGTACTCTGAGCAGATTACTAAATTGGGAAGCAATGTTGAAAAGGCTCGCATCATTTTATATGAATCTGGAGAATGATTACAACATTGGGACATTCACTAAAAAAATGGCAAGCCAATTACTTTGCAAAGAGGTATACAAAAAGCTTAAAAACAGGGCAAAGACATGGGACTGATGGGTTCATTAAATGGCTAGGGCAAAGTTGGAAAATGACTGGTCCATCTTCTGGGTGGACCTTGCCCAGAATAGAGATTCAAACACCTGGAGACCCAAGTTTGGGAAACCCTGTTCTAGGGACAAAATGGGGAAGAGGGATAACTATGCAGGACATCTTGAGCTCCTCAAAGGAAGGAATAGAAATACCTGCCCGCAGCAATTAGAAGCCTAGTTGTGAAAGAGACAACCACAATAACTGCCTGCCTGGCAATTCTGAACAGAGGATGGAAAGCTGTATACATCCAATCTCACCATTGCTGTCCCAAACCAATTTGTGGTCCCCAGTTGCTGCTTTTAAGGGTTTGTTTTTTTTTAAAAAAATTAAAGTTAGGTGATCTAATCATAGATCTCCTTCCCTACTTGTTGATACTTTGCCTCTAAGCATCTAAACCAGAAACTGGAACAATTGAAGAGGGATTTGCTTGATACTCATTTAAAATATTGACTCGTACATGATATAGTAATCTTTTTTTGCATTCTATCTCAAGGATCAATGGACTCCTGGAATATTCTCCTAATGCCTAACTCTAAACCACATCTTTCAACAGAAGTTTGAGCACTAACCCCTTTGGGAACAATACCAAGCCTTTGAAAGGCATTTGCAATCCTGCCTGGCAAAATGTTGTTACTATCAGATCTGGATCTTGATATGATTAATATTTCACACGGGGGGAAAAAAGGATTCAGATTCTTATTCTATAAAATTTTGAATGCTGAAGTCTTTGTCTGCTCTGCATTCCATGTGAACGCCTAGAGTCCTCTCTTCATTTAGTAGACACAATGGTTTGCCCTTTGAGGTCCCTGTTGCGATATTATTACTCAATTCATAGGAGGATTTTCTTTCACTTCAATGGGAGTTTTCCTGAATAAAAAAAGAGAGTTAAGCCCCCAAGAACTGATTGATGCTTCGCTTTTCTTTCAAACTCTGAGTGAAACCTTATCATTAGCCCAATCCCGTGAAGCATGCTACATAATCTCAATTGTTAAACTGTTAGGAGGAGCCTGAGACACAGGGTACTGAACGAAATGGAGATTCATCAAGGCTTGAATCTCACTAGCAGGCAACTGGGACCAACCCACACAACTGCTTTCATTTTCTTTTCTGTACATTGCTTCTGTGCCCACAAAAAAACACAAAAACTTCCCCATATGTCAGATCAGGATTTCAAGAATGTTTAGATTTAATTAGAAGAGCAGGGATGCCCCAACTCAGGGATGGGAAACCTCCCAGGACTCCCTAAGGTCACACACCCTCTCCAGGCCACAACCCATCATAGGCCTTGGTTGGCACCTTCCTTATGTATTTTGCACTGACTGCATCCTCAAACTCAGATCATGCTTTTTGTTTGCCTGGATGAACAATGGAGTGTGTGTAGAAGCTGGCCTACTGTTCAAAGGTAAAAAATTTATTCAATGTTACACCCACTTCTCCTCTGGCCCTGCTTCCCACTGGCACATGACCCCCAGAAGTTAGCCCAGGAGGTCTAATAAAGTTCTCCACCCCGTCCTATCTGGGATTGAACATGGGGCATTTGGAATGTAAAGCATTTCTAACCAATATCTAGCCCTTCCCTGACTAACTATGAACCATATTTCTGATAGAGCAGAAATGCTTAGCAAGGTTTCCAAGGAAGATCTGGATCTTCACAGAAGACTACTTCTAGGTTGCCCATTTGGGCTGTAAAATTCAACCCTACCATGATTAACTGAGCCCATAAACCATTGGGAGCCAATGTAGTGCTGTAAAATTGGTAGAATGTGCTCCAAACAACCAGTTTCTATCAATAATGCGGTAGTCACATTTTGAAACTTCTGGACCACTGTAGGGTGCATTACAGCAACTCAGTATGGATGTGATCAAGGCATGAATTCCTATGACCATGTTGTTTGTCTCCTAGAATGGCTGTAGCTGGTGAACCAACCTCTTGGCTGTGGCTGTGACTTACAGTTGTTGTGACGATAAAATGAAATAGAGCCAATTGTACCACATCCTGAATTCCTTGGAGAAAAGGTGGAATACACTTAGGGTGCCAAAAATGAGAAATTATCCTTGCTGGATTCATCCCCGCCCCCACCCTGCCCCGAAACTGTTATATAGGTAAAAAGTAAGTTGTTCAATGAGTCACTGCCATTACTTTGTACCCTGCTGAGGTACCTTGACTGCTACTTTATAAAACTGAAAGATACAGAATTATTTCATAGCGGTACTGCTAGAGAAATAGACTTTTTGTTACTTAATTGATTGAATCTGCAGTACCTAGTGAAACAAAGAGTGGGATGATTCAGGTATCTTAAAATACATGGTAAGAAGGTGGTTAATTTTCTGTTGGGTGAGCTCAGGAGGTGTGTAGATCATAAGATAAAGTCAAACTGCAGGAAGTGATTAGTGACACAGTGCAGGTATTGAATTGACATTTTCTTCCTTGGCAAAGTGTTGAGAATCATAAAAGGAAGGTAGCAATCTGTATTTAGCTTCAATTACTTGCTTCAGGTGGCACAAGCCATTAAATATAGGCTTGTTTTCAACCAGCACAAGAAAAAGGTAGTGTATATAATTTCAGTTCTCCCCACAGTCATCATCTCCAATGTTTACAGTGCAATCCTAGGCTCATTTCCTTAGGAGGAAGTCCCATTGAACACTGGGAACTGCTGCTGTGTTCACACACATAGGATCAAGCTATTAAGAGCACAACCAAAACTGGCGTGCCCACTGGACAGATAAGGCAAGGACTATATGCTCCGTAACAAAACCAGAGTTTATCCATTCAGGAGTTTTATCAGATTTTGTGAAGTGTTGTTACTTATCATGCCACACCATGAAAGCATTTTATTTTATTTTTTGGAAAAACAAATGAGTTTTAAAGAATAATTGATGTTTGCAGTCTTGATTACTAAGCTGTAACACCCTTGTTTATTCATGTCTGCATAACTTAAGCTGTAGTCAAAAATGATCTAGTAACAGCTGAATATCCTAGAGTTCAGTGTAGTATCCTTGCTACCTTTCATACTCGGTGAAAAAGCATACAAATAAACAGAACAGATTACATCCATTAACAATCTACCACAGGGATAGGGAATCTCTGGCCCTCCAGATGTTGTTCTCCAGCTTCCAACCACCTCAGCCAACATGATCAACTGTGATGCGGTTGGGTAGGCCAACAACAGCTAGAGGGCAAAAGGTTCTCCATCTCTAAGCTATCACATCAACTCACCTTAGCTGTTAGTATGAAGCATTCATGTATTTCTTTATCTCTTCCCTTTGAAAGGAAGACCATGGCTATCTGCATCAGTAGCATCCAGGATTAACTGCCTTTGAAGACCTCTTAGCAGCAAGTCACTGACTAGCATATATTAGATAGGACATACGTTACCAATTCTAAAAGATCTTTACTGGCTTCCTATAAATTTCTGGGTTCAATTCAAAGTGTGGGATTGCCTTTGAAGCACCATATGGCTTGGAACCATGATATCTGACATAGCACATGCTCTAGTAAGATCTGAGGTCCTCTGGAAAGCCCCTTCTTCAAGCTCGCAGAAGTTAGCATGAATGGCCTTTGGGTCTTCTCAGCAGTCACTTCCCGTCTTTTGAATGCCCAACCACAGTAGGTGCCATTGTGTGGTTTCTCTTATGGGTTTTAAGCACAAGTTAAAAATGGTTCTATGCTTTTTCATTCTTAGTGAAAAATGAAACTGCTAAGAATTGCAGTTGGTATTTTAAACTTTATGTACTTCAGCACTTTGATTTGGCCAGCTGATCTTTTAATGTACTCCTAGCTTGAGTGCCTTACTGGAGCTTTTAGTGCCTTGTTCTTGAGTTTTCCTGCTGTGGCTTTTGGTTTATTTGATGTCTGAATGCTTGCTTCTTCTTTTACTATTTGTAAGCTGCCTCAAAAAATCTTTTTCACTAAGGCAGAGGGGAAAAAATAGATGCCTATATTGCATAAATAAATGTTTTTCATTTAGTATCTAGTAGGGAATAAAGATAGAGAAGAATGCCCAATTTTGAATTTTAAAAAGGACGTGAAGGAGAGGACAGCAAATATTAAATACATACTTTAGCACTTCCCCCCTCATACACACTCTGCACACTCACCAGAATTCAATGAACTCATGTACCCATAGTCAGTTTATTAGCATGTACTGTATATACCATATTTTTTCACAAAGATACTGTGCTGAAAGTGGTTCACAATTTAAATGCAGTGGTGGCACAACATCCACTTGCACACACACAATGATAGAGATGGATACTACTGTAATAAAACACTAGGGTGGTTCACATGGAAACAATGCATGGCGAGGGCCTTGGGGATGCTCAGGCTAGGGGCACCCATCACTGCCACCCACCACCACCATGTTCACCCAGTTCCTGTGCATTCAACAGTCACAGGGGTGAGTTGTATGCATATGCAGGTGAACACACAGGCATAGCTGCTCTGCTCAGTAAGGAACTCTGTTTAAGCCAAGGTGCCTCCTCATTTGCAGAAACTCTTCCCATGTACACTGGTATTGTGCACTGAAGTCATTCCAGCATCTATTGTGTTGGGGGAAAGATGGCAGTACGTGGTGGCAGTGACCAGCCCTAGTTTGTGAGGTCCCACAACCTCTATACATTTATTTTGTGGGTGCAGGGGTTTGTGTGAAGCCCCTTTGAAAGATGAACAATTGAATGTTCATCAGAAGCATACAGAAAGTTTTAATGAGCATGGAACATACCAACAGATCAGTTTATAATAACAAAACCCTGAAGCATCCTTCTAACACCCTATCAATGGGATTCTTACATGTGTTGCAGTTCCATCTCATTGGCTCTCTGAAGTTAGGGAAACCCTTTGTCTTCATTAACACAGGTCTTAGGAAATGGAATGTAATAATTGCAGCCACATAAATCCTCCATGGAGATCCTTATAGCTGTCAATAGGTCCTTATCTAACTATACAGTCCTTCCGTGCAATTGCACCAAACCCCAGCATCCTATGTATATTCTCCCAGGTTTTGGAGTAAACTTGTCAACTCATTCAAGGACCGTGAACACTCCCATTACACGAAGAACTCACTTTAAGAATAGCTATTCAGAGTGACTGCAAATGGATAATTAGCATTTAAAAACGTTTCAGTTTTACTCTCTCTTATAGTTCTTTTGCTCCCCCTTCTTCCTTATTATATTTCAGATGAGATTTGCTCGTTATGATTTCTTCTTTGAAAAACTTTTAGCATTTTCTCTGTCTTATCTGAAGATCTTTTTTAAAATCACTTAATAACTCACCACTCTTCCTTTTTAGATACCCTTAAAGATTTCTTAGAATGCCTGGTATAAATATAAGGCTGATGATAGGAAAGAATTTCCTTTCTAGTAGTTCCAAAGCAATTGTACTGATTTTCCCTGATGGAATGGATTGCTCCCCCCCCTCCTTTTCTACCCGCCTCTCGCTGCTTTCCCCTTTAGTATTCTGTATTTGAAGACAAGAGTTACGCTTGTTTAACTAACCATCTTATGCTCAGGTCATTGTTAACTTCATTTCCAAAAATCAATCCACTTTTTCAGGCTTTGTCAGCTTTGGAAAAAGAAATCTCTAAAATTGTTCTCCGTTTATGTAAGTCTTGTTGTACTTCACAATGGATATCACTTAAATCTGAGAAAGTAATCTCTTGGATTTCCATTACCTTTCCACTTCATTCTCCATGCAGGTCTGGTAACCTTTGCACCACTTTGGAATAAGAGAACAAAGCGTCTCACTGTAATAGAAATCACATTGAGAATTTGTGGGAAACATCTTTTTGGAGCAGCAGCCACTAGGAATATCCTGTACATGCCCTGTTTTAGTACCTTAAGGTTACAGTCCTTTACCTACTTATCTGGCAGTTATTAATGTATTTCATTTTTATATAAAACATGTCTGATTCTCAACTAATAGTAACTCTCTTTCTAAAAGTGATGCCCATCTAAGTCATACTCAGAGCCAACCCATTGAAATCAATAGACCTAACTTACTTCCCTGCATTGATTTCAATTGTTTGGCTGTGATGTACGACTAACATCACCCTAACTCTCTATACTGGGCTCATAAGTCTATAAAAAGGAAAGTACTATATTGATGCTTGATTGGTTAAATGAAGCATGGCTGCTCTGTCATTGTGTCCTTATGGTTTTGGGGCCTGTGGTTTTAAAAGTGTTGGCCAATGTTGGAAGCTAAAGGGTGAAGCCCAGTTGCAGTGTCCTCCTTCCACAATGGACTTCTGCTTCCGCAAATGGGACTTTCCCTTCCTCTCTCCCTGCAGAACTCAGTGCGGCCCCCAAATTTGCTCTGGAGGATTTGGGGCCCTCAAAAGTAGAGTGGGGGTGAAGTCTGTTTGTGCCACTAGCATAGCATCTCACCCAAAGCTGTGTATGTACAGCTGTATATAGAAGCATGTGACATTCATCTAATTAATGCTCAGAAGAACTTGGTATTTCATTTTTATGCTAAGAGCAATTAGAATGATTACTTGTTATCTAAATGTCTTGCATTTCAAAATGACATTTAATTGTGGATAAGTCTCTGATATTTCAGTCTGGTGTCTCCCCCAGTGCCTTTTTTAAAAAAGTAGGGCACCACCTGCCTCCTTGTTTTAAAATGTACACATATGTCCGTGATCTTTGTTCTGCTTTCAGTGCTCTTTTTTATAACTTAAACTCTGAGCAGCTTCTTTATCACCCTTGAGAGTTTTCATCGCTGATATGAAACCGGTTCTTCTGAAACCCATTCTGTACGCTTGATTTCATTTTTTAAAAAGAACCCCAAACCAATCCACTTTTATTGATAGTTGTTTCTCTTCACAATAAAATATCCAACTTTCATTTCATATAGGCGATTTTTGAAACAACAAAGCATATGTTGTGTCTGATTCCTTTTGAGGGGGAAAGTGAAATAGCTATGCTGTTGCAGCCAGAAACTGAGATATTTTCTTTGATGTCACACTCAAGACTGCTAACAAAAGTTGAGCATATTGTGAGTTTCCTGAAGATATTCTGCCAATGCTTGCTTGACGGATATGTTCTACATGCTTGTTATAATGAGAGCTTTCTCATTAAAATGAACTTCTGTTGATTCACTGTCTTAGCCAATGGATATCAGTAAGAATATTTTGATCCAGCAAACTATGTTTCTTTGGCAAATCCTTTTCCTTGACATTTTTTCTTTCTTTCTTTGAGATTATAACTATTTCCCCCTCTCTTTCTTTTGTTGGCATATACAGTTTCTTTTTCTAAATGACTGACAGAAAGCTTTTGCTGACTAACCTGAATTAAATAGACCCAGACAGGCACGCTTCATTTTAATCTTTTATTTTTACCTTGCATACAAATGCTACTAACCAACTCATGTGCCAAATAGAAAATAAATAATTTGAATTTGCATTTTCGTCCAGTCACAAATCAAATGGCCATCTACAGAGTGTTTGTAAAATTACCCACACAGATAGATGATACAATTCACATAAACCACAGCAGATATCACGTGACTGTAAATACTGGCCCCACTAATGAGTGTTGCTTGTTTTGTAAGAAATCAGAAGAGGGACTTCTCTGTTGTGGCCTCATTTATGGAACTCCATCCCCTTGGAAGCATAACTGGTAACCATTTGGTGAAACCCCTTATGTGTTCAAAAGTCTTTGGTGGTTGACTCTGTTTTTCTCCTGCTTGGTTCTGAATAGAATACAATTGCTATGAATTATTATGTATGTCTTGATTGCATTTTATAATATCTTATTGATATTGTTATGGATGCATATTTTTTATGGAAATCATTCTAGGGCATTATTGTTGTTATATTTCTTACCTGCCCTTTACCCAAAGGTCACAACAATGTAAATATTTTGGAAACAGTAGAAAGAAAGAAAGAAAGAAAGAAAGAAAGAAAGAAAGAAAGAAAATGGCACTTGCATGATTAGTCAGTAAGAGCTGCTTCACAGTGGAACAGCTACCTCAGAAGATGGTGGACTCTACTTCATTGGAGGTTTTTAAACAGAGGTTGGAGGCCATCTCTCTCTTTAGCTGTATTACAGAGGTTGGACAAGATGACACTTGGAGTCCCTTCCATTTCTACAGTTCTATGATTCTATAATCTGCCTTGTTTTTCCTCACCCGACACACTGTTGGAAAAACGCCCTGGGGGTGCCTGCAAGCCCCCAAAACTCTGAGTGTCCTCCGGTACGGGCAGCTCTGGAAAAGGCATCTTCCTTCTCTTCCAGTGCGCTTCTAGCGACATACATCATAATGATATACGTACACTAATCTTCTAGCATAACACAGCAAGAAGAGTGAGACATCGTAGAGCTAACTTACTATTTATTTACACTATGTACAGACAAAAACATAATGGTGTCTGTTCTCTCCAGCTCCAAGAGAACAAAACAGCAAGAAATAAAAGCGAAAGTACAGTATAATAGTACCCACAGCGAAGAAATAAGACTGTCTTCCTTTCCCGGACTCGTCCCAGACAGGCATGTGATTTACAACCATCTCATCTCCAGCATCGGAGGAGTGAAATTGCTAACACACACTGGCCATTACCACTATTTCTGCTACAACATCATCTGTCTTGTAAAGACATATTATTTTGCTCATTCGGATCAGGAAATCAGACCCTGATCTTATTTGTTTGCATTCCTGTTCTTATATGCTTTCATATTATTGTTTTACTGGTTTTATGCTCTCTTTCTTAATGATATGGTTTTTATATCGTACACTGCTTAGAGATTTTTTAAAAAATATATTAAGCAGTTTATGAATGCTCCATGGCACTGCCGCCTGGCCCCCTGCAGCCCAACTCCACCTAACCTAAGCCAGCTCATGCCATGGCAACCTGAGGCCTCATTAGAGAGTGCCTGCCATGGCAGCTACACAGGGACATCCTGGGTGTGCACACAAGTGCCAACAGTCGGCTGCCCTCCCTCTCTCCCAGGGGGCTGATGGGAGTTGTAGTAGAGAAGAAGGGCACCATGTTGGTGGGGAAGGGAAGGAGCTCTCAAGCCTCTTTCCCAATCCTGCTGCCCCTGCAAGAGCTACTTCCACAGCCCCCATCCACAGGCCATGCAACATCAGTGTGCCTTGAGATGAAAGCAGAGCCTGGGGCGCCTTCATAAGAATCATGAACATCCCACTTAAAATGGGGCACTTGGAAGGCTTGAAAATGTGGCCTTAACAGAAGAACCTGTGTTTCCTTGGAAGCTGCTTTATACAGATTTGGGCCATAGGTATTGTATACAGTGATTGGCAGTGGCATTCAAGGGTTTCAGACACAGGCCTTTCCCAGCCCTATCTGGAGAGGCTGGGAATTGAACTCTGAACCACCTGCATGCAAAGCAAATTCTTTACTATTGACAAAACCCATGGAACATCACAGTGTTTTTGGTAGTCCTTCAGAACCTGAACTATATCCTAACCCTAAATGATTTTAAAAGTCTTTGAGTAAACTTCCCTGTTAGTTGATCATCTCTTTTGAAATATTGCTGGAATAAAGATGAGTTTTACACACCCCTTTCTGTTCTCCATGATTTCATTAGATTACTGAAAGAAACAAGAAACCCATTTAAAACTTAATTTTCTATATACTGTTTAGAATTGCTCGCTCTTTGGTGGTTTATTTTTCATAGTCAGGATTAAAATTCAAGCAAGAGAATTAACCTATCTGCCTCGGCACTCCATGGGGGATTTTATTATTGAGATTTATTCATTAGAAGGCTTCCTATTCATGTATGGCCTATTAAATGTTTGGCATCAAACAGCCTTCTGTTACTTTACTCACTAAAAGAACCGAAGGCAGCAGCAGTGGGGGTGGGGAGTGGAATCTGTGCAATAGCTCAAGTATATTCTAGCCTATGTCACTTAAATGTTCAGTCCAAAAGTTGGGAGAGAAGAATACAAAGTTAAAAGAAGTGGATGGAAGATATCATCTGCATCAACTCTGCTTCTGCTCACAGTGTCCTGCAACACAGCTGTTTAGTATGCTAGACACTCACTCATAATATATGAGCCTGGAATTCTGTCATTTCCTTGATCCATTCAATGTGTTTTTTTAAAATGTCAGAAGTGAGAATAACTGCAAATAGAGTGTTCCACCTTACTCAGCTCACGATGAAAATGTAGGCTTTGGGTTTCCATGCTACACAGCCCCCCTAATGTAAAGTGATTCACTTCAAAGCTCTGTGAACTGAGAAATTATATGTCAGTTCTGAAGGGACAAATCATGGAAATTCTGTAGAGTGAGTTCATGAAGCTTTTGCACAGGAGTCATTATCTTGGCCAGCCAGAGATACAACCTGAGGCCTTTGTCCTAGAACTAACAGCAGCTTCAAGCTATGGAATCAGATAATTAATCTACAGTTGGATTGCAATGTCCATGGTGATTCTGGCATAGTATTAGATGTCACAACATGGTAGAAGCATAACACTGATTAAAAAGAGTTGGATTTATTGACTTCTATTCACACAAATATTCACTATTGCCTTCTCCTCTACTCCTTCCTCAACCACACCAAACAATGAAGCTGTCCATTACAAACTTTCCTACCAGGTGACCTGAAGTTTCAATAGCCTATTAGGTAGTGGTTGTGGCCTTTGTTTTAGGGACACTTCTCAAAATATCTATTGTACTTTGATTAGTCATAGTTTGCTTGGCATGGCTAATTGAATTGTGGCTTGCAGCTGACAAATAGTCTAGATGGGGTCCAACGAACCTGAACACAAACAATAAAGGGGATGTGTGGTTTGGTGGTTTGGGAGCTGATCTCCAGTCCTTTATGAATGCATTCTCCTTGAAAGATCAGGCTTATAGTTTGATGGTGATATTAGATCTGGTCATGTGCAGCTGGCCTCAGTGGATGGTGAACTGTCCTGGGTTCCTCTGACATCACATCTGACACCACTTCTCACTTCTTCCATCTCAGTCAGGGAGACTTCTGGGCAGTAGGGTGGGTGGTACACCAGCAGAATCCCTGATCTGTTTCAATGCCTATCACCTGATGCAGGCTCCTTAAGCCAAGCTCCATTCATAGGGCTCTCCTGGTGAGGGAGATAGAAACTCTGAGGGCTATGGAGACACTCCCCTGGCCTCCTCATCTGCGTTGGTGCTGCACCTTATATACAGGTGGGCAAAAAGAGATCTAAACAAAACAATGTATCACAAATAAAAATAAGCAGTGTGCAAAGCTTTATTTTTTAAAAGTTCAGGAAAGCCTGACCAAACATACATTTTAAAAAGCCATTTAGCTGTCATTACGCTCTCTGAATCACTTGAGGGAGTGTCTTCCAGAGCATGGGTGCTACACCAAGCAGGTCCACCTCCAAATTGTCATCAAGTGAAAATCTTCTAATCATTCCTTGGATAATCTTAAAGACTGGCTTAGTAAGTACCACAGGAGGCAGTTTGTTGAGGATCCTGTTCTCAAGTTGTTTTGGGATTTAAATGCCAGCAACAAAAGCTTGAACTTGGATTGGTAATTAATAGGTAACCAGTGCAGATCTTTCAACATTTTATAATAAGCAGGATAACTCACTAAACACCCTAGCACCTGGATTTTGCAATAGCTGCATCTTCTGAACCTAGGATAGACCCACATGCAGTGTGTTTACCGTAATCTAATTGTATGTTCAAGTTTGTTGAATTTCCTGTTTAAAGTATTACTTTTCCTAAGAAAGCAAACTGAAATCAAGAACAGGGATTTTGAGGAGGATGTTCAAATACTGCAGAGAACTTTGACATTCAGTCAAATAGGAATTTTTGTTTCCTTCCAGCTCTAATTAGTAATGAGTCCAATAAAAATCGAAGGTGATTGAACGTTGAACAAATTCTGGTTCATCAAGGAACATTTGCTCAACTCTTTTGGAATGACCTGCTGCAGAATCCAATGTCCATTTAGGGTTTTGTTTTGTTTTGTTTTGTTTTGTATGAGGCTGTTGCAAAACATTAGTCTGTGCATTAAGGTGGTTAACTGGATGGATTATGTTTCCATTCTCAAAGTTCATCTTACTTGTAACCCTTCATTCTAATTTACTTACATTTGCTCATTCTGTGGTGAGATACCTGTCAATGGAAGCAGTGCCCCAAATCTCCAATTGCCTTTTCCTCTAAGGCAGTTAGTGGGCAGTAATGAAATTGGTCAAAGCATGGTAGGTCAGCAGAAGGGCAATTCAAACTCCCAACAGAATATTCATCACTTCTAAATTAATAATAATCTTCCCCAACACAAATCATGATAGAGAAGCCTGTAGGGTGTCAGCAGAGGCTCCCCCCCCCCAGTTATTTTGGCATGTTTTAATCACTTAGATATGAATAATGGAGAGAAGATGGAAGTGTATACAAAATCTTCCTTAATTGCACCTTAAGCTTCAACCGACAGAAGGCTGTCCATGTTCAACATGCATTTAGCTGAAAAGAGTATTTTAAATGTACTACCTACAATAATCCTACTGCAAATAATTGAAGCTGCCAAATGATTAAATTTTTTGTCAATTAACTCTCTTGCCCTTAACTGATTAATGGATTAATTACCCAATTTAAGCATTACAGTATTTCAATAAAGGTGATATTTTGAGGATATTTAATTAAGTACAACAGCCAGATCAAATTAGGACCAAGCGTTCTTTCCAAGGGGGTCCAGCTTTGATTAAACCCACTTACAATCCAGGTATCATGAATGACTGATAAGAATAGCATTAAATATCAAGATTACCATTTCAACCCTATAAACAGACACTGATTGTAAGGCTATTTTTTTAATAAGGATGGGCTGCAAAGAGCATACTGTATCTGTCCTGGGTCATTTGCTCTGCCTTTCTGTTTGCATGGGACCAATAACCTTTAAAGCTCTCAAATGATGTGATGAAATGCCTCTTCCCTCCATCTATAGCTCTCTGCTCCTCAGGTCAGCTGGTAAAGCTCTCCCTCTTCCTTAATTTGTGTATCTTTTGGAGCATAGAGTATGGACTTTTTGTGGCGGTGCCAACTTTTTGAAACTCCTTGTCCATTGCAAGGGGTTGGACTAGATGCCGCTCCGGGTCCCTTCCAACTCTACAATTCTAATTCTAGAAATCCAGCAAATTGTATCCCTCCTTCATTTTGTCAGTTTTTTTTATATAAAAAGAAATATATCCAGTTATGTCACTCTGCTGACAGAAGGATCTTTGATCTAGCAGAAGCATCTATGAGCCAAGGGAGGCAGGAACCCCCTCTTTCCCATCCCTCTGGGGGAGCTTTTGGGGAGGCGATATTGTAGATCTGGAGAAAGTTCTGAAAATGGCAACCAAAATTGTCATGGGTTTGAAGCCTTATGTGGAAAGGTCACATCATTTGGGGGTTTTATAGTTGACAAACAAAGGCAAGTAAGGGGAGGCATGATGGAAGTATGTAAAACTATGCATGGTTCAGGGTAAGTGGATAGAGAGGCATTTCTCTCTCCCCCCCCCCATCATGTAGGGCCAGGGGTGAACTTTGGTAATAATCATGCTCTGAGCAAGGACAAAATTTGGTGTCCCCCAAATATTTCTTATTTTCATGCCCTACTCCCTCTTCCCTTCTGTTCTGTGCCACCTTGGCTCAGCACCTTGTGGGGGAAACCACCCACACTACCTTACATCTGGCATTGCCAGGGTCACCCAATGAAGCTGGGTTCTGGAATGTTTAGGACAAATAGTGGGGTGGGAGAGCTGAA
This sequence comes from Podarcis tiliguerta, assembly GCF_965153285.1. Classification (NCBI taxonomy): domain Eukaryota; kingdom Metazoa; phylum Chordata; class Lepidosauria; order Squamata; family Lacertidae; genus Podarcis; species Podarcis tiliguerta. The sequence goes on from NC_139536.1 coordinate 40,470,486, forward strand.
AAACATTTCACTTCTGGAAATCAATGTGCCCCTTGGGTTTCAGATAGTACATGGATAAAGGTAAAGGTACCTCTGCCCGTACGGGCCAGTCTTGACAGACTCTAGGGTTGTGTGCCCATCTCATTCAAAAAGGCCGGGGGCCAGCGCTGTCCCGAGACACTTCCGGGTCACGTGGCCAGCGTGACATCGCTGCTCTGGCGAGCCAGAGCTGCACACGGAAACGCTGTTTACCTTCCCGCTAGTAAGCGGTCCCTATTTATCTACTTGCACCCGGGAGTGCTTTCGAACTGCTAGGTTGGCAGGCGCTGGGACCGAACAACGGGAGCGCACCCTGCTGTGCGGATTCGAACCGCCGACCTTTCGATTGGCAAGCCCTAGGCGCTGAGGCTTTTACCCACAGCGCCACCCGCGTCCCTAGATGAGTCTAAAAAGCCCAGGATACAAATTTTCACGGCCCGCTAGTGGTTTTGGTGGTTCATTTACCCGAAGCAATGTATTTAGTGTTAATTCTGGAGGTGTAACAGAATGTGGGTGGCACTGTGGTCTAAGCCTGATCAGAAAGTCGGCAGTTTGAATCCCTGCAAGGGGGTGAGCTCTCGTTGCTTGGTCCCAGCTCCTGCCAACCTAGCAGTTCAAAAGCACGTCAAGTGCAAGTAGGTAAATAGATACCATTCTGGTGGGAAGGTAAATGGGGTTTCCATGCGCTGTTCTGGTTTCGTCAGAAGCGGCTTAGTCATGCTGGCCACAAGATCTGGAAAAACTGTCTGTGGAGCGGACAAACACCGGCTCCCTCGGTCTGTAAAGTGAGTTGAATGCCACAACCCCAGAGTTGTCTGCAACTGGACTTAACTGTCAGGGGTCCTTTACCTTTTTATAATGGAAGTGTATACTCGATTCTGGCCAAACTATGCCTAGAGCACAATATACATCATTATTTTATAAAAACCAGGGAAAAAATATTTTGAGATTGAGAAAAGCATTAATGGAAGCATCTATCATTTTCTTTTTTAAAAAGTCATGAACTTATCATTGTAAAACATGAATAAGAGATGTTACCTGGTACCTGCCAAGGTTAATTTTCTGCTGGGCACAGAATTATCATTCTAGTCATAAGTTATTTCCCAAGAAATAACTTAAGATCCAACATTGTTAAAATGCCAAAAGAGCCATGCTCATCACACATGACATTTTCATTGAGCTGTTTTTGACATTTCACACAGAGATACAGTAGAATAGAATCTGAACAGGAACTTGGAATCATTTGCAAATTCTGGGTTATTTTGAACCAGAATCAGGGTTTGTGTGTTGCAGAAATACTTGCAATGGACATTGCTTTGACAAAATTGAATTAAACAGAGCCTCTAGCTACTGGCACCATTTGACTCGACTTTGATGAAGAAATGGACAATGCCAGCTTGTTAACTTCAGCTTCCAGCTAATCTATCAAGCTCATTAACTAAGAGGAACATAGGATACAATTGTGCACAAATAAAAGGATAAAATGATTACAAATTCTGCCTACTTCATATCTTGAGCTGTGGATATGCAATGAAAATCAGACTGAATGATCTTGAAAATGTGACTCACCAGATCTGAATATTCTTCTTTCTATAGCTGTCCTTGGATGCACACTTTCATGTAGCTATCCTTGTCTAGGCTGAGATGAAGCTATGAAAACAGCCTGGCTTTTTCCAGCAATTAGTCCAAGTGATATCCTTAAGAATACATTTACCTCCTGCAGTTTCCATTATCTGGCTAATGGGTGTAGTCAGTGCCCCTGGAAACCCCAGGACCTTTGGCCACTTCATATTGAGGTAAGATATGGGGGAGGGGAATCTTTTTTTCTGCCCACTTTGTCCACGCAATGCATAAATTTCCACACTTTTATCATGTCCTCCACCACCTTTTTGTAAACTAAAAAACCCCCAACCCTCCTCATGAGGGTTTTGTGCCACACACATCCATCATTTTGGCTACCATTTTCTTTTTTTCCAGCTCTACAATATCTTTTCTGAGCTTCACCGACCAGAATTGTACACCACATTCAAGTGTGATCACACCATAGATTTGTTTCATAGGATTATTTTGAAGTAACTGGATTTTTATGAGGTAAAATTTAAATGTAAGGAGGTTTTTCCATTGTGAACACTGTTAGGTATGAAAATTGTTAACTGTGTGAATAGAGAAAAAATATGATTGTGGGTTCAGCTGATAGTCTGCCAAGAAGCAACTCGGCTGTTGTACTTTCAAAAGTGGTGTTTTGAATGCATACTTGCAAGGTTTTATACTACAGCAGTTATCAACATGTCTTCTATATGGGTCAGGAGAATGGAAAAGAGCCAGCTTTAGGTCTTTAGTTGACATTCTATTCAAAATCATTGGTCCTTAGTTACTGACCAATGAGTATTCAGAATTCCAGGGAGAACCTGAAGATTGGTCAAAGGGTCTGATTGGAGTGAATATTAGGGCAGACACAGTAATGTTTTAAACCTGTCAGTCACAGGGTGAAGAGACAAAGAAGGAGCAGAAAGTGAGCTTAGGATCACTGGAGGTTAGAAGCTGAGGGAAGACACCCAGGAGAGGGAATCTCCAGAGGCAGCTCTCCAGGGTAGCTTCTGACAGTGGCAACAGGTGGACTGCAGGAGTCTGTTCTTCAAGTACCTGACCACAAAAAATCTCCGATCAAAGGCGCCAGTGGCTGAGATGGAACATAAGGAATCAGGCGGTCCTTAAGGGACTTTTGGCCTATGTTGTTTAGGGCTTTGTGAATTAACAGCTGTGATTATAGCGTACCGGGAAGACAATTCACTGTGATTAAAGCTTGACCTATTCATCAAAATGAAATATCCTGCGTCCTCTGTAACCCTCCTCTCTTGAGTTGGCAGTGTTTCTCCAGTCAACTTGGTTTCATTTATTTATTTTTAGAAAATAGCAGGGAGAGAAACTTTTTGGAACAACAGAAGCTATAGAGCAGAGTTGCAGAGACCTTGATCCTTCTCAACACAGTTAAAGGTGTGATCTGACTTTCGAATGTGAGAGTCTCCCATTTTGACTCATTATTTGGAGTTGATGTAGAGTCAATGGACATCCCTAATATATACAGAGATACGCCTAAAAACTAAATAAAAAAATGCTTCATTTTTCAGAGTACTCCGTGAGCAAATATCCTGGCCAAATATTCCACTTAAATGTTACAGTGGGTTGTGGCACATCTTGATTCAGGGCATCAGGGACTCTTTCATGAAAGAGAGGAAAAGGGGCTGCTTGTAGAAGTGATAAAATAAGTTTTCGCTGAGGAAAATCTCCTCAGAAAGGCGCATCAAATAATGGATCTACCCTAGACATAATAAAACACTAGCTAGGTGTTTCTGATAAAGAGCAAAGGAACAGACTTGACAGGCAGAATTTTTTCCCAGCACCTGTAAGAGATAGGAATTGCTTTATGTCACTTGTGTGGACAACATATAGATACAGAGGCTTTTGATTTTGGTAAGAAAATAGGGTGGGGGTGGGCAGGAGAGGATAATCAGATCAGTTGTAATCAAAATAGTGTCAGGACAAAGACTGACATTTGAGACAATCACCCTTTTGCAAAGAAAAAAATAAGAACGATCCTCTTATTATATGTTATGTGACCAATAAAATGAACATCCTGGTGATGACAGTTGTAGGACTAAAGTGGCACGCACATTTTCATATAGGTATATGGTTGATAGATCATGTTGATTGATTAAGGGGAAACCAAGAGGGTTCAAGTATATGGGGACATGGAATCATGAGACTAACAGCATATCACAGATAAAAGCAGGTAAGAATTTGCAAAGAAGCTGATGCAAAGCAAGGCATGTAGAGTATGACCAGGCAAGGACTTTAAATAGAAAGCTGATACACATAAAGTTTTTTTTATTTCATTCTACTATAGTTAAATTCTGCTATAGTTAAATTCTGTTAAAACATTTGATTGTCTGATCTATCACCACTTGGTTCAGAAGGTGAGGAGACTCCAGTGAATCCCAGTTGCATCTTCAAGCAAGGTGTTAGAATCCCTATTGGAGAGTACTAGACTAATATTACACAATAACTCATTAAATAAAATAATTGCACTTCAGTGATGGTCTGTTCTATATTTTTGTGCCATTGTTGTTGCAGTAGGCACTTAGAAACAGAATCTTTTCTTGCTTCTCCTGCTGCTTTGCCTGCTACCTGGAAGTGGCAAAAGAATTAACACTATATTTTAGACTATCTGCTGTAACCTAGAGATGGGGAACCTCTGGCTTTTGGACCTAATTAAGGCCTGCTAGGTCATTTTGGTCAAGTCATGCCCAATTACCTGATGTCATATATGACATCAGGTGTGGGTAGGTAAAAATGCTGCTGTCTCAGGCCAAAGAGGGCTTCTGAAGTGCTGATGATCAGCTAATTGGCAAGACTTCACCTGACATTAGGTGATAGGTGGGTGGTCTCGCTCACCTGTTAAATTTGGCCTGCAGGAGTAGAAGCAATTCCAGTTCCCCATCCATGCTACGACTAAAGATAATAGATTGGTTTTAATGGGGACATATCTCAGTACTAATTGAAAATTCAGAACTGAGTAGTGTGGACTTGAAAGAACTTCTGCTATGCCGAAGATGCTGTGGTACAATGTGTCAATGTGCCTAATACTGCAAAACAGCTCCTAGGTGGGCCCTGCAATAGCTAGGCTGCAACATGGCTATTGCCTCAAAAAGAGACAAGGGGCAAGCCTTTTCTGAGCATGCAGCAATAATTTGAAACTGTGTGGGATGGCACGGCTGTGTGTCAAGAACCACTCGTGAGCCATGAAATATTAGATAAGGTTGTGATCCTAAACACACCATTAAGCACACAGTTGTTCCTGTGGGCCTAAAGCATCCACCAACTGAGGAGCAGAGAGCATTGTCTAGTAGGAGATAAGCTGTTTGAACTCTTTCTGCTTTCAGTAATGTGCTTTCCCCATCTCCTGCCTGCTCATGTTTTCTAAAACCACAGAAGTGCATGCTGGCGATGCTTCGACACTGTAGGATTCCCCAGGCTTCTTCCCATTATTTTTAAAACAAGTGTAACATAGAAGAACACAATGGAACTGTGGGACCATAACTTTATTGATCTGTATCGACTTGAACCAGCCAAAACATATTTCTCTACAAATTTACCTCTATTCTAGCAATGCAATCCAGAATTGTGATAATCTCAATGGGTCGTAAACAGGCTCTCTCTCACAGATATCTGTTGGGATGTGAATAGATGCCAGGAGAGGATATATTTATTAGATATTATCCTTCCTCGGGTTTGTGAGTTCATCAGAGTGCCATTCCTTTGCAGCTTAGAAAGAAGCTTAGGCTCGTTTTAACCTTTTAGTTTAAGTAATTCAGGATGCTTTAAGGCAGACTAGGTTTTTCCTGGTATTTCTCCCTTTTCTCCCCTTAAAATAGCAACCACACAAACCGTATTGTAAAATATAAAAAAAATAACATTTACTCAGAATACTTGTTGAAGAGTAACAAATACAGCAGCTTTGTTCAGGCCAGCTTAAAGTGTGTCTGGCCTTGGAGCTCAGACTAAGCAGATGTTGCCACATTGCTGTCAGAGCAGAAAGAGACTGAAAGGCAGGTAGGAGAATATATAGCTATGCCCTGCCTCTGTCAGGGCCCAGTGGGAGTGTTTCTCACAGTCTTCTCTAGCAAACTTAACAAGAAACTCTGTGAACTTCAGCTCCTATCACATCCCTATCTAGCAAAACACAAATTGTTGGTTTGACTGCATCTTTAAATATCCCACAATATCCAGCACAGCAAGACACCTGAAAAGACAAATCTTTTATTCCCCATTCCCAAACTGGGAGCCATCACTTTAAAATAAATGTATGTATTATTTATTTTTAGAGCATTTGTACCCTGCTCTTCAGAAAAAAGACTACCAGAGCAGCTTACATACAAAACAAGGCTACCCATGGGCTAACAAGACACACAAGGGGAAAGGGAAATGGAGGGAAGAGGAGAATCCAAATAAAAATCCAGGCACCAGTTTCTAAACAGTTGTTCCTGTAATGACCAGTTGGCACAGTTTAGGGACAGGAGGTGCTGATTGATGTATTGTTTCACACTGCCAAAAGAAGTCCAGAAGCCATTTACAAGGAAGGACATACAAAATATAACATGAAACTCAATGAAAACAAAACAAATACACTAAAAGTGTTTGTCCACAAAAATGGGCCCACATAAAACAACCACCCCACTCACCTAACAATTAGCATCAAGTTTGACAGTAAGTTGACAGTCTATTGATTCATTGGACAAGCTTTGCAGTTCAGTTCTTCTTATCAAACAAGAAGACAATGATAGCTAGTTCCAGGTAAGAACTCTATAGTAATCTGTCCCCTAGAGTGATCTATCAAATATCCCTGAAAATGGAATGGTGGAGATGGCCATTCCCATCTAGCTTGGAGCTCTCTTTCTGCCCCCCTTTCTCTCTCTCTCTCTCTCTGTGTGTGTGAAGTAAAAAATGCCCCTATGTCCCAAAGTGCGGCGGCGAATTAAGCTAGATATCACAGAAAAGCAAATTAGTCTATCCCTAGGACAGATGAGCATTGCAATAGGTGAATGAATTTAATTATTAAAAACACGCTCTCATTCCTTGGTCTAGTGAAATCTATCTAGCCAGTTGCAATTATTTCTTAGATTAGCATGACACACTGTTTGAAACTTAATCCAAACATTAAGTGGAATAATTGCAGACAAAAGTAAGTTAGAAGACTGAACCTGGAAAAGCTTCTCAAAGCCCCTATACAAAGGAGATTATTATTATTATTTGGATTGCTGTAGGATTTGTAAACTCCCAAGGAGACTATTCTGCAAACATACAGTGAAAGAGAATATTCCTTAGGTCAAAGTGAAAAGATGCAGGCAGAACACGCTTTCTGATATAACATTTATCATTTCCATGAGAATAATTTATTGAAGTGGTCTCATTACTCCATATGCAGATTTCATTTTCAAGATTAAATATAAGAGCAGGATGTAGCAGGCAGATATTTGAGCTAATCTTGGAGAATGAACACACTGTGTGTGTGTGTGTGTGTGTGTGTGTGTGCCTGTGTGCCCACAATACATGTATATATAAATGTCCCAATAGACAAATGAAGCTATCACCTTTCCCAGCCTTTGGACTACAACTACCATCATCCTCAGGGAGTATGGCCAATGCTCAGGAATGGTGGAAGTTATAGTCCAATGACATCTGGGAACCTCAAGTTTCGAAAGGCTGATCTAGTAAAATGCTGGCTGACTTGGTGGTTGCTCTCCAAGGTTTCAAGAAATGGTCTTTCTCAGCACTGCTGAGATTCTTCTAATAGGCGATGCCATGGATTGATGTTCAGACCTTGGACAGCTAAACTACTTTACGTTGTTCTGCTTTGTTCTCGGGGCTGGAGAAAAAAGACGCCATAATGCTGTTGTCTGTAAATATTCTGTAAATAAATAATAGTTTAGAACTACGATGCTTCTTTCTTTTGCTGTGCCAAGGGAGAAGGCTGGTGTGCATAAATCCAGTTGGTTTATGTCGCTGGAGCACCCTGGAGAAGAAGGGGATGCCTTTTCCAGAGCTATGCTCACCGGAGGACAGTCGGAGATCGGGGGGCGGGGGCTGCAGATAGCACAGAGTGCTCTCTCGACAGAGCCTGCAAAAGAAGTACAAATTCCTAGCTGCTCAGATTAACAAGCAAGCCTGAGTTTTGTGCTTATAAGGGGTAAGGGATTTCACATGCCCTGCTGTGACCTATTGTTGTTCAAGAACTTCCTTGATGTGGCTGGTGTTATCTCCTTTGGCCAGAGTAGAGTCATAGTATGCAGATAGCATACATGATGTCCCTTATACCCTCAGTTTCTGATCTATTATAGGTGTGAATCTAACCAACACCTATTCAGAGCTGGGTCTGAAATCCTGGGGAAAGGGTGGACAGTACTGTGCTAGATGAACCATGGATGAATCAGCGTATGGCATCTTCCTGTATTCCTGTGAGAATATGATAAGAACATAAGAAGAGGCTGAGGCCAATGGCTCGTCTAGTGCACCATCCTGTTTTCACAACCCTGCCCCCTCCTGGTTGCCTGTGGGAAACCAGAAAGCAGGATTCAAGTTCAAGAGCACTCGCCAAACCTGCAGTTTCCAGCACCTGGTACTTAGAAGCATGATTGGCTCCAACTATGGAGGAAGAGCATTGTCATCATGCTTCGTAGCCATTGGTAGCATTATGATTTCATTGTCATAAAATGTCACTCTTGGTATTGGCCCATAAGACCACATGTAGCATTAAAAGAGAGAGCCAGTGTGGTGTAGTGGTTAAGAGCAGTAGACTCGCAATCTGGGGAACCGGGTTCACATCTCCGCTCCTCCACATGCAGCTGCTGGGTGACCTTGGACTAGTCACACTTCTCTGAAGTCTCTCAGCCCCACTCACCTCACAGAGTGCTTGTTGTGGGGGAGGAAGGGAAAGGAGAATGTTAGCCGCTTTGAGACTCCTTTGGGTAGTGATAAAGCGGGATATCAAATCCAAACTCTTCTTAAAAGCTAAACCTTCTTTAAAAAACAACAACACTGCTTGCATTTGTGTGTAAAATGCCTAGCTAATAAAATAAACTAGTGAAATAGTAATTTATATATTTTTAATATCATTTTTATTTATTTTCCATTTAATATTATACATTCACATCATCATTATCCACCATACCACCCTGGCTCTTAGAGCCTGTCAGTTTCCTTCCCTCCCACCTCATGGCTTTCAAAATTAACCATTACATCATTGCAATTTGTACGTTTTCCAATTCTAATTACACTCATTACAGAATAACTCAAAAATTAAATACATATAGAAAGTTGGAAAAAATTATCATTACAAGTCTTCAGACAACCCTTCTAGTGATGTTAATTGCTTACAATGATCTTTCAGATCTCATATAAATTTACTCCATTCCTTTTGGAATACTTGATCATGCTGGTTTCGTATTTTTCCTGACAGTTTTGCCAGTTCTGCAAAGTCCATCATCTTCATTTGCCACTCTTCTTTCAGTGAAGAGATACCAAGGGAAGATAAAAGACTGTTTTTGTGTGCAAGAACTGCAGCAAGAATCCTTTTAGCCCCAAAATGCAAACAACAAGAAATACCAACGAAATAGTAATTTATAGATGCAATTCCTGCCCATTCATCACCTCAAAATTTGGGAAAGGTAATGTGAATTGATTTTGCATCCATAATACATTTTAGATAGGGCGAGAGAGAGCACATGAATTTGCACTCCACTGGCATGTTGTCATGGAGAGAATAAGTTCATTTTGCACTTGCAGTCTTGCTTAAGTATTCTTATTGTGGCATTTTGTGCTGTCCCAAGCCTTGTCATGCTTTTATTGTGCAAACAGCTTGCCTACTAATATTACCTTATTGCTGTTGCCTCTCTCTAGTGGAATGTTAAAGGCAGCATGAAAAGATGGGGGTTTATTTTGCTCTTGAGCTTGATTCAGTCTCGTAATTTTCTTCTCCATCCTGTTCACTTTGTTTTTAGCAAATATATATTTCTCTCAAATCAGAGTTTTAGAGTCACAAAAACTGTCAGAACTATTGCTTACCTATCCCTGTAGCATGCAATGAATTAAGAGGAAAACCAGCTGATTAGCTAGCAACAATAGTATTGTTGCTATTTTCTGCTTATGATGCAAATGTCCAAAGATGAGATGGAAGATTTGGGGAATGAAGAGAATTCAGAGCAGTTCATGGTTAATCTAGTGCAAAGACAATGGGAGTCAGAGGAAGGGCTTCAGTCCAGTATACCTGAAGGAGCATCTCCACCTCCATCGTTCTGTCCAGACACTGAGGTCCAGCGCCGAGGGCTTTCTGGCAGTTCCCTCGCTGTGAGAAGTGAGGTTACAGGGAACCAGGCAGAGGGACTTATCGGTAGTGGCACCCTCCCTGTGGAACGCCCTCCCACCAGATGTCAAAGAGAAAAATAACTACCAAACTTTTAGAAGACATCTGAAGGCAGCCCTGTTTAGGGAAGCTTTTAATGTTTAATATGTTATTGTATTTTAGGGTTTTGTTGGAAGCCGTCCAGAGTGGCTGGGGAAACTCAGCCAGATGGGCGGGGTATAAATAATAAATTAATTATTATTGTTGTTGTTATTATTGTTGTTGTTGTTATTATTATTATTATTATTATTATTATTATTATTATTATTATTACTATTAGAACTCAACCATAACATAGAAGCTGAGTTTCTTAAACTTAAAGGAAATCTATTGTTTGGGAGATGTTGGGAATTTTGACAGTTGTTTAAGAGTCCATTGTTACAGTCTGCTGACAGAAGCTAATTTCTTTGTTAACTCCCAGATTCAGTCTCTAGCATCTTCAGGGATGCTGGGAATAAAGCCCTGTCTGAAGTCCTAGACAGCTGCCAATCAGTATAAACAATACTGAGTTAGATGGATGAATGGTATGAGTTGGTATAAGGCAGCTCACTGGGTTCCTAATTATTTTGCCTCTAGAAATGACCAGGCAATATTCTCGTCTTGTTACATGTCTGTGTGTATGTGTGTAATTACACATTTGCACAAACCTCTGAACCTCAATCTGCCTCTGTCTCATAATCTCATTTTTGTATAACTCTGAATGCCTCTGAATTTGTAGCTTCCTTCACAGATGACTAAGGATCACCCATTCCTTTTAAACACCTTGTCTCCTACCCCAAGGAACCTTTTCATATCCTCCCATTTTAAATGTTCTATTTATGACAGCATAAACTGACGGCAAACATATGGAAGTTAGTGTTAACTCCCCATATTGTAACCATTCAAGGTAGCTAGCTAGCATGTGCATCCCTTGGAAACAAGACTGTTGACAAGAGGCATTTGTTTACATCTACAGAGCCCCCCCCCCCAATAGTTATTGTGACACACCAAGAAAAAATCAAAATGAATGTTGGGTGTTGGGCAAGTGAATATTTACTTGGAGAAGCAGAGAGAATAGGGAATAGGGTAGTTTATTGAATCAGTGAAGCTCCTAATAATCATGAAGTTGTGTCATTATAACCACTGCTGGCAAGAGCAGGGCTTTCTGCAGAGTTTGAGGCTATCGTTTACACCAAAGTGACACAAGCTGCTGTGCTGTGAGCTTTTGCCTGCAAAGACCTGGAGAGATCAGAGTTCCTTAATATGTGGCAAAATCTGTATGCACACAGCACACACACACAGCCACTTCAGTACATGCAGAAGTGGGGGGTGGCATTTGCAGGTACAATCCTGCTTCCCCTCTGCACAGTCAATGTACAGAACGTGTGCATGGAGAAATGCCTGCAAACCTCTTACAAGAAGTGGACTGTAGGGGTAAACATACACTCCAGGTTAGGTAAATGTTAATGCTTATAGGTAGCAGAATTATGACACTGGCTTTGTCCTGACATTCACATATTTGGCTTGGGGCTAAAAGGGACTCTGTGCGCATGGAGTTATTAAGCATGTGGGCTGCTCCATGCTGCTGGGGAAAGTGGGGCAATCCTGATCATGCGCAGAAACATATATGTATACAGTGATATATCATAGAGGATGGTGGGCATGTACTTGATCTCTCAACAGCTGTCACTGCTATAGGGGAGCGGTGAGAAGGCAAGGAAGTTGGTGCAGTGCCAACGCACCAGCAGAAACAATCTGGTGCTGCTGGTGGTGCATTTGCACCTCCTGCCTCCTCCTGCCTCACCCTACTTCTTTCCTTATTGGTAAGTAGAAATGACCCAGCTGTCGGGAGGTCAGGTAAGCACCTCTGCCCCCTCCCATGATGCCTGCTACTTCCTATAGGACTGCAGGATAGGGATGGAGAAGAATTCCATTTGGTCTACTTTTTCTTTTTTTATATAGTCAACTGACCTAATTTGCCGCACAGCTTGAAATGTAATTATGCTTTGGATTTCACACTTCTCTGAATTTTGCAATAAAATGAATCAGAAAGTATGAAACCCCTGTATTTTAGGACAAAATTCAGGTTGAAATGCATACCTTGAGATATGTATTTAAAACAAGCAATTGGGGATAAAACACATGTTTAAATATGATTTTTTAATGGATCTTTTAAAACAAAAACAACACCCCAAGATTAATGCAGAAAAAAGGATCTACGACTGGAAATAGAGTGATTCTTTCATCTCTACTGTAGAGTCCCTTTCATGCTAATGCTGAACATGCGGGTGTCAGGTTGTGGGAGAGAATATGCCAATGTGGAGGTGGAGCCAGTGGGCATACATTGTGTGTGTGTGTGTGCTTGTGTTTGTGGACACCTTAATACCCTATCCTCTTTTGTCTGTGAGACAAAGGAAACTGGGTTCAGCCTGTGTTCTTTCTCTGTAAGCAAACAGCTTGCTCATGAAAAAATTGCTGTGAATTGTTTTTAACTGACAGACTAACAGGAAGAGGAATAGTTTTCCTTTTAAGCGAAGACTGTAATTTATTGAAAAGGCTTTGTGATCTGCATCAATTTACTCATACTAACAACAACAAAAATACTCTTTCTGCTTTCTGTTTGGTTTTTGTCCGAATGTGAAGTAATAAAATTATGACCATTTCAGAAGCATTTTGAAACACAAATCGTTAACTGTATCTAGCTTTCATAGGTCATGACATTGGACCCAGTTTGATGTGACACCAGCTCCAAATATGTCCAATTCTGAACTGTACCATAAAATATATAATCAAGTTGTGAAATAAATGCTGTGAAAATCCAAATTACTCGAGCTTCCACTGCAGAAAAAGATATCAAATCCAGTGCTGACACCTGACATGAATATGGAAAGCACAATTTTCAGAGTTCCATTTTCCACAATTAGAAGTCACTCTATTTTGTATTTCCAGTTCTGCAACATTGTAATGATATTCTTGGAGTCTGTATTTGAGGTTAAATGATAGACATCAACGTGATAACTCCTGATAGTCACAGTTTTACTGCCAATAGCAAGTCTGATAGAAAACACACACACACCCCAAAACAGAACTACAGTTCAAGACTTTTGGAAGTATCTGCTTGACTATCATAAATAAACACTTCCCAGCATAAAAATGGGCAACTTTTGAAATGTATTTTTGGAATCCTCTTCCCTGCCATTCAACCTGAGTTCTATTAGCAGCATCTGTTTGATGAATTGAACTGGCAGAGTATGTGAAGAGCTTCTCCCTCTACCTCAAAATGCAATGTTTATCAAATGAGCCTGACATCTTACTGAAGATCCTCACTGTCACATGTTAGCTAGAATAGCTTCATGGAAGCATTTCATGGTGGGCCTGCTTTGTGCCTCCTTCATGGTGTGGCGAGAGGGAGCCAATTGGGCTCCTTGTCTGGCTGGCACTGTCTCACTGAAGCTCAGCAGACTTGGGTCTGGTCAGTGCTTGGATGGATGACTGTGTTGAAGCCGCATCTATGCTATTTTCAGTGCCATAATGGCAGAAAGATAGAATATAAATGTAAGCAAGTAATGGGTTGACATCATTGGGCACATGCTGAGTCCCACACTTCTCCAGATGCCCCCAGGCCATTTCTGGAGTCCTCTGGACTTGCTCCTTCTGCTACTTATCCACTTGCCCTCTCTAAGTGAGCTAAGGGGAGAGCATGGTAAAGGAGCTATCTTAGCATGTCCTATCCTCTCTTGCATGGTCACTTTAGGAGGAAGAAGAAGAGGAGAAGGAGGAGAAGGAGTTTGGACTTGATATCCCACCTTTCACTCCCCTTAAGGAGTCTCAAAGTGGCTAAGAATCTCCTTTCCCTTCCTCCCCTACAACAAACACTCTGTGAGATGAGTGGGGCTGAGAGACTTCAGAGAAGTGTGACTAGCCCAAAGTCACCTAGCAGCTGCATGTGGAGGAGCAGGGATGCGAACCTGGTTCACCAGATTACGAGTCCACCGTTCTTAACCACTACACCACGCTGGTGCAGATTGGGTACCATTGGAAAGGCAACTGAATGGGGGAAACAACCAAGACAAAATTAATTTATTTACTTTCTTTAGATGATTTATATATTGTTCTTTGCAGAATAATAAGGTAAAAACAAAATCAAATAAGGAATACATAAAATCCTTCAAATAACAATGTAACAAGAGGAGGAGGGCAAAACCACTCAGAGAGATATTTGTTATTCACAACCCTATATTTGTTATTCACAACTTTGTAAACTGTTCTGAATGATGCTGTTGCTGACGATTTTGCTGAAGGGCAGTTTAGAAATCTGTCAGATAAATATATAGTTTGGCCACTTGGTTGTTATTGGAATCAGACGCAAGCACTATGGTGGAAGACATTTGTAGTTCTGAATATGTTGTGTCACCCTATTGATCTTTGTATATAATGTTAGATTGTACTAATTTTCATTATTATTCAACATTATTTGCATTTTGTGTGATACTTTGGCATTCTTGTAGGGAGCATTACTTATGTATGTAAGTTTTTCAATGATAAACTTTGTTTTCTTTACAATTTTTGCTTAATCACCATTGCTTCTACTTCACTCCTTTGTTGGGTGACAGTTGGGCGGGGGTGTGTGGTGGGAAATGTTATTGATATATCTTGCCTTTAATCCGTAAAAGGCAGACACTGGTGTTGTCTCTTTTCAACTCTTTACCCTGCCTTCAACAGCAGATGTGCTTTGAATGAAATGTGGCATGTTTCCACTTGATCAAAAGAAATTTTCAGGTATTTTTAAACATGCATGGAGATTAATCCTAAGGCATGAAGGTATTTTTTTTTAAAAAAAGATGCAGACAATAAAGAGAGCTATAATTTCTAGAAGGGAAAGATGATGGCTTCTCTTGGGTTGAGATTTACGACCCAAATCTATATATCCATCAATTGGGGAAAGTGACTGAAACCATCCCAAGAAGGACTGAGGTAATAAAAATGCAACAGATGTTGATTCCCAAATCAAAACAACCACACAGGAAGAATGGGTTGCATGTTGAAGAACA
Organism: Podarcis tiliguerta; assembly: GCF_965153285.1. NCBI lineage: Eukaryota > Metazoa > Chordata > Lepidosauria > Squamata > Lacertidae > Podarcis > Podarcis tiliguerta. The sequence goes on from NC_139536.1 coordinate 40,485,489, forward strand.
AAGGGAAAGATATATCATAGAATTAATGTCTACATTGATGTTTGGGTTATTGCAATGCGCTGTATGTGGATCTACCGCTGAATGTTCTGGAAGCTGTAGCTAGTATAGAATACAGATGTCAGGTTATTAACTGGGGCAGCAACATGGCAGAAGTAACACTGATTACTAAAGTACATCACGGCCCGCATCTAATCTATTGGGCCCAGTTCATAGTGTTATAATAGGGATGGGCAAATCCATCCATTTCAGTACCTCCAGGTTCACATGTTTCCAGTCTTCTTTTTTATAATCTTTTTTATTGGTTTTCAAATATATAGACATACAGCATAAAGCAATACAAAGTCCAAATATCGAGATAACTCTGAATCTCCTGACTTCCCCCTATCCTCTCCATGGGTCCTTTTTTATTCTATTTTCAGCTGAGCATCAGTACTTATCCATTTTTTCACCTTCCTAATTTATCTATATGTTTTGTTAGATTACAAGTGTATTTAAAATCCTGCTAATGTTTTGACCTGTTTACAATGATTTTGTTTATACATTATGAACATTTCCCATTCTTTTTTAGATTTCTTGTCATCTTGATTCCTCAGCTTCCCAGTTCATTTTGCCATTTTGGCATAGCTCATCAACTTGGTTTGCCATTCTTCTCTGACCGGGACATGTTTCCAGTCTTAAGTTCACTTTTTCACATTCCTACATCAGCTTGCATTTGTTTGTTTGTTTGTTTGTTTAAAAAATCATCAGGAAAATTCAACAGCAGTTTTTCCTAATATGAGCATTTTTGAGTGAAGTTTCTCCTAATACACAGTTTTCCAAAGTATGTTTTCCCTAATATTTATATTTTCCCTAATACAATTTCTGCGTATTATTTATAGCATTTTGTGTGCAGTTTATAGCAATATACGCATCTTTATGCATACTTGCATACTTTGCCCCCGTATATGCATTCCTGCACTCCTTAATTGGCTGAAGAACTGAGTTGAGAATTTTGATTGATGGCTGTGTCTCATTTTGTGTATTGTTTTGGAAAGTGCGTAAAACCTAGAAATACAAAGTAATTTGAATTTCTCCCCCATCCCTCGTTGGTAATAAATCTCTAAATAGCTCAGGGCCCCAGTATCTGCAGCAGTGTCTCCTCCAATAGCAGCTGATTTGATCCTTAGATCAGCAGTGTGTGTGTGTGTCTGACTGTTTTTTGTATGTCTGCCATCATTTGTGCCACATTTCTATCCCTCCCATTTCAATCGCCTTCTTTTTATCCAATATTCAGTACTTATGTGAAAAATTAATGGCATGATCACAGCACCAATAAACTATGCTGTTCTTTGTACAGTCCTAAATGTGCTTTGTTTCAGGAACCCTCAAAGCAACGAAAACACAACAAAGCAGCATTGCACATGAATGAATCCTAATCAAATATCCAACAGTCACATTTCGTCTATTAGATTGCTCATCAAACAATATTTCAGTAGGTTTAATTAGCCCACTAATTTCTTCTTACAACGCTCCAATTTGCTAAAATGTGGAAGAAAACTTACTCAGAGAAGACATGCCCTGGGAAGGCAATTTTCCTACACCTTCAGTAGGTGTTCAGTCTTTGATGATGAATATAAATGACTTGTGACACATTCAAAATAGGGCTTCCTTCACATCTGCTTCTCCTGTTGGTAAAAAGGAAGCAGATGGTATGAGTGTGTATGACTGATTTAAGACTCAAGATGCAGCTTTTAAAGGGATTTTTTTTAGTTCAATGCAAATACCAAAGGAAGATAGCTCAATACAGAATGAAATACAAATTAAATTTTGGGCCGTTTAGACCAAATGGAAATGACTCTTGTTGAAATTAATGGTGCTTCTTTCACGTAAATATTTTGAGTTTGCAGTGTGGTGTTTGACTAACAGCACAGTCTTAGATTATGTGCTGACTCAAAAATAAATTTGATAAATGGGGCTTACTCCCAAGAAACTGCCAATCGGGTTACAACTTAAACCTGATTAAACTCAAGTCCTATGCAGGCTTTGTCCAGCAAACTAGCAAGGAACGCGGAAATGGATGAGCAAGCTTGTTCCATCTCTGTCTTGAACGTATCTTTGAACTCTGATAATTACTCTTGCTGCTGGGTGGACAATAGACAGTGAACATATGTGGAAATTAGCCTATGGCACAAAGGTAAATGTTGTTTCTCGCCCTACCCACCACTAGTGTGTTGTTCTCCGAAAGCTTTCCCTGAAGAGAATGCGGCTCTCAGGCTGTAGAAATGGCTCCCGGCCCCTGCTTTAAACCTTTCAAGAGTCCTGCACGTGCTCACAGGGGCACAGGGCTCTCTCTTCATAGGTCCTGAACGAGGCAGAACTTCCCTGAATGGCCATCACATAGTCCAATGGGCATTTGAGGGAGCGCTGTCCATTGGTAGCCCGCATGTAAAGAAACTCATAGCTTTCTTGCTCTTTGAAAAATTCCATGGACTCTAGCAGCAAAGGAAGGTTCTTGTGGGGCATCCTGCTGCCCACAGGTAAACCTGCTCCTAAAAGATCTGCGCCATTTTCTTCCTTCTGTTTCAGGTCTTCACAGAGCAGCTTCAATACTAGGAGCCCAATGGAAGATTTGTTCCAAGTACATTATACATAATGAGCCAAGCAGCAAATGAAGTTGGTTGCAATGATCTAATTGACTCCTGTCTGTCAGCTGCCAAAAGTGTTTATTAATATACATTACTCTTAATTAGTAGAGAGGACCTAGGATTGAAGTATTGCCTAACTATGTTAAATTGGACAGTTTCATTAGGCTCCCTCTACCGCTGCAGGGCAGCGGCTGAAGAAGGAGCCAAAAGGGGTTTCTTGTGTGTGTGATTCTTGTGGCTGATTAGCTGATTTCCCTGGTCAAAGGTCAGAGGGGGCAGGGTTTCTGTTGAGGCAGGTGATTAGCTGTGGGAGGAGCTTATCAGTGTTTGCAGGGCAGCGGCTGAAGAAGGAGCCAAAAGGGGTTTCTTGTGTGTGTGATTCTTGTGGCTGATTAGCTGATTTCCCTGGTCAAAGGTCAGAGGGGGCAGGGTTTCTGTTGAGGCAGGTGATTAGCTGTGGGAGGAGCTTATCAGTGTTTGCAGGGCAGCGGCTGAAGAAGGAGCCAAAAGGGGTTTCTTGTGTGTGTGATTCTTGTGGCTGATTAGCTGATTTCCCTGGTCAAAGGTCAGAGGGGGCAGGGTTTCTGTTGAGGCAGGTGATTAGCTGTGGGAGGAGCTTATCAGTGTTTGCAGGGCAGCGGCGCGCGCCTATCGGCGCGCGCAGTTTGAACCATCTTTTAGATTTAGGGGAGCTAGTCTCAAGCCCAAAGACACATTCTCAAGATGGAGGGGGAGGGAACAGCTGCAGTCGCCTGCGGTTCCTGCGCAATGTTTGCCATCTTGCCAAAGGTTGCAGGCAGCTTTACGTGCAGCAATTGCATGTTGATTGCCCTCCTAAAAGACAAAGTCCAGCAACTGGAGGAACGTGTAGCTACGCTCCAAAGAATTAGAGAGCTGGAGCTCTTCTTGGAAGCAACAGAGCACACCGTCTCCACCAAGGAGGAGACAGGGGACTCCCCTGAGAAGGAGGCTAGTTCACCAACACAGGAGCCCGATATGTGGAGAAACGTGACTCAAAGAAGTAGGAGGCCCAGGGTTCGCTCTGATTGTCTAGAAATACACAATCGCTTTGAGGTCCTCTCCCCTAGCATGGAAGACGAAGAGCAGACTCCATTTGAGGATCTCTCCCTCATTACAGTCGATCACGTATATGAAGATGAGCAGCAAAGTCAGTCCTCAGGGAATGTGCAGGCGACCTTGGAACGGACCGCTCACGGAAGAACCCTGACCAAACCTAAGAGAAGGCGTGTAGTGGTGATAGGGGATTCCCTACTGAGGGGAACAGAAGCAGTGATCTGTGGGCCTGACAAGATGTCTCGGGAAGTGTGCTGTCTCCCCGGGGCTAAGATCCAAGATGTAACTGAACGACTGCAAGGAATCATAAAACCCACTGACAAATACCCCTTCCTCTTGGTTCATGTGGGAACCAATGACACTGCAAGCAATAGCCTCCAGAAGATCAAAAAAGACTACGAGGCTCTGGGCAGGAAATTGAAGCAATTAAATGCACAAATCGTCATCTCATCTGTCCTCCCAGTTGAACGACGTGGCCCAGGGAGAGAGAGGAAAATAGTGGAAGTAAACAGCTGGCTTCGCAAATGGTGTAAACAGGAACGGTTTGGATTCTTAGATCACGGACTGCAGTTTCTTGAGGATGGACTTCTGGCAAGCGATGGGCTGCACCTCACAACGGTTGGGAGGAATGTTTTTGCCAAAAAACTAAGAAACCTCATCAGGAGGGCTTTAAACTGACTAATGTGGGGGAGGGAGACAGTGCTCCTGAAGGTAGGAGTCTATTAATTGATGAAGATGATCATCCAAATGTCATAGACCAAATGGAGCAAACAGCAAGCAGACCTAGTGGTGGGAGGAAAAAATCCTTAAATAAGAGACACGGGGGAATGACTAATGGACTTCAATGTCTGTACACTAATGCACAAAGCATGGGAAATAAACAAGATGAGCTTGAGCTCTTGGTACAGCAAACTAAATATGACATAATAGGCATCACTGAAACCTGGTGGGATAAGTCCCACGATTGGAATGTAAAAATGGAGGGATACAATCTATTTCAGAGAAACAGACCAGACAAGAAAGGAGGAGGAGTGGCGTTATATGTCAGGGATGTGTATACCTGTGAAGAGATCCAAGATCTAGAACCTCAAAGCCAAAGTGAGAGCATTTGGGTCAAAATTAAGGGAGAGAAGAATAATAGTGACCTCATTGTGGGAGTTTACTATAGATCCCCAAGCCAAACGGAGGACATAGATGATGCCTTCCTGGAACAGATGGCCAAGCATGCAAAAGGAAGGGAGATAGTAGTAATGGGGGACTTCAATTACCCAGATATTTGTTGGAGGTCAAACTCAGCCAAGAGCATAAGGTCAAACAGATTCCTCACTGGCCTTGCAGACAACTTCATTGTCCAGAAAGTGGGAGAAGCAACAAGAGGAACAGCCATTTTAGATCTGGTCCTAACCAATGTCGATGACCTGGTTAATGGGGTAGAAGTGGAAGGATCATTAGGCGCAAGTGATCATGCTCTTCTGAAGTTTACTATACAACGGAAAGGAGCAGCCAAGCATACTAGGACTCAATTTCTTGACTTTAAGAAAGCCGACTTCATAAAACTTAGGGAAGTGCTAGGTGAGATCCCATGGACAGTAATACTAAAAGGAAAGGGAGTTCATGATGGCTGGGAGTTTGTTAAGAGGGAGATAGTAAAAGCACAACTTCAGGCAATACCAATGAGACGGAAACATGGAAGGTGCCTAAAGAAGCCAGGGTGGCTATCTAAAGAACTTTTAACTGAGTTAAGATTAAAAAAGGATGTGTACAAAAAATGGAAAAGGGGGGAAACCACCAAAGAGGAATTCAAACGAATAGCCAGCACGTGTAGACACAAAGTCAGAAAAGCTAAAGCACAGAATGAACTCAGGCTTGCTAGAGAGGTTAAAAGCAACAAAAAAGGCTTCTATGGGTATGTTCGTAGCAAAAGGAAGAACAAAGAAACAGTGGGGTCACTCAGAGGAGAAGATGGTGAAATGCAAACAGGGGACACAGAAAGGGCTGAACTCCTCAATGCCTTCTTTGCCTCAGTCTTCTCCGATAAAGAAAACAATGCCCGACCTGAAGAATTTGGAGGAAATGATTCAGCAGAGGAAACACAGCCCAGAATAACTAAGGAGATAGTACAAGAATACTTGGCTAGTTTAGATGTATTCAAGTCTCCAGGGCCAGATGAACTGCATCCAAGAGTATTAAAAGAACTGGCAGATGTGATCTCAGAACCACTGGCAGTCATCTTTGAGAATTCCTGGAGAACAGGCGAAGTCCCGGCAGACTGGAGGAGGGCAAATGTTGTCCCTATTTTCAAAAAGGGGAAAAGAGAGGACCCAAATAATTATCGCCCAGTCAGTCTAACATCAATACCAGGGAAGATTCTGGAGCAGATCATTAAGCAAACAATCTGTGAGCACCTAGAAAGGAATGCTGTGATCACCAATAGTCAGCATGGATTTCTGAAAAATAAGTCATGTCAGACTAACCTGATCTCATTTTTTGACAGAATTACAAGCCTGGTAGATGAAGGGAACGCAGTGGATGTAGTCTACCTTGATTTCAGCAAGGCATTTGACAAGGTGCCCCATGATATTCTTGTAAAGAAGCTGGTAAAATGCGGTCTTGACTATGCTACCACTCAGTGGATTTGTAACTGGCTGACTGACCGGACCCAAAGGGTGCTCATCAATGGTTCCTCTTCATCCTGGAGAAGAGTGACTAGTGGGGTGCCACAGGGTTCTGTCTTGGGCCCGGTCTTATTCAACATCTTTATCAACGACTTGGATGATGGACTCAAGGGCATCCTGATCAAATTTGCAGATGACACCAAACTGGGAGGGGTGGCTAACACCCCAGAAGACAGGATCACACTTCAAAACGACCTTGACAGATTAGAGAACTGGGCCAAAACAAACAAGATGAATTTTAACAGGGAGAAATGTAAAGTATTGCACTTGGGCAAAAAAAATGAGAGGCACAAATACAAGATGGGTGACACCTGGCTTGAGAGCAGTACATGTGAAAAGGATCTAGGAGTCTTGGTTGACCACAAACTTAACATGAGCCAACAGTGTGACGCGGCAGCTAAAAAAGCCAATGCAATTCTGGGCTGCATCAATAGGAGTATAGCATCTAGATCAAGGGAAGTTATAGTGCCACTGTATTCTGCTCTGGTCAGACCTCACCTGGAGTACTGTGTCCAGTTCTGGGCACCACAGTTCAAGAAGGACACTGACAAACTAGAACGTGTACAGAGGAGGGCAACCAAAATGGTCAAAGGCCTGGAAACAATGCCTTATGAGGATCGGCTAAGGGAGCTGGGCATGTTTAGCCTGGAGAAGAGGAGGTTAAGGGGTGATATGATAGCCATGTTCAAATATATAAAAGGATGTCACATAGAGGAGGGAGAAAGGTTGTTTTCTGCTGCTCCAGAGAAGCGGACACGGAGCAATGGATACAAACTACAAGAAAGAAGATTCCACCTAAACATTAGGAAGAACTTCCTGACAGTAAGAGCTGTTCGACAGTGGAATTTGCTGCCAAGGAGTGTGGTGGAGTCTCCTTCTTTGGAGGTCTTTAAGCAGAGGCTTGACAACCATATGTCAGGAGTGCTCTGATGGTGTTTCCTGCTTGGCAGGGGGTTGGACTCGATGACCCTTGTGGTCTCTTCCAACTCTATGATTCTATGACATTCTATGACACTCTAAAAACAGGCAGACGGGAATAAAAGGAAATGGATTCAAGACTTGCCTTGCCAATGTAAAGAAGTCCTCTGAGGTAATGGGAGGATGCAGATTGTTACCAGGGAATCTGCTTATTTGTTCAATCAAATAGAGATGTTTGGCAGACCAAGAGTCACACTCAGTGGAAGCTAGATGCGAGTGAAAAGTGATCCCAGGTGTTCAGTAAGACATAGACAAACATTTAAGAGAAATGCACACCTTCAATTTCCTGTTACTGTCTTATTTACTGGATGTGGTTTTACAAGAAATAGGTTTTCTTCATAGAAACCAATAAGGCTACATCCCAGTATTTGAAAAGATGACATTTAACCTCCCAGCAAAAGCAATCTCTGATGTGTGGCTGTAACTATATTCACAAATGGATGTTTCAGTTGTCACTCCAGTGCCATGTTTCATCAACAGAAATATTTTTTCCTTCAAAATTCCACAGTGGTGTTGAACTCCCCTAAAATGAGGTAATCTTGAGAAAGTTCCAAGGCAAGTGTCATGTAAACAGAACTAAAACATAGATTCGTGAGTTAATTATTGAAACAATTGCTTTACGAAATGGTGCACTATATGAATACAGGGAACAGCTTGAAGCTCACATACTTAAAATATTGCTCAGAAGTAAGGCCCATTGTTGAATCATGCAATCCTTTACAATCCCTGGTTAAAAAATGGCCACTTTGTGGGCTGGGTGGGTGCAGGTTTAATCCAACATGAGCCATGGGATGTTTACCAGTCACCACTTTCCTATCATATTTTAGCTTAGATATTATGGAACTGGCTGCCCTGAGATGTAGTGATGGCCACAAGCTTGGATGACTTTAAAAGAGGATGGATGATTGAAAGAAATTCATGAAAGATAAGGCTATTACCTCTTCTTACAGCTACTGCTCCTGATTCCACAAGCTAGCTGAATTTATTTTATGTTCATACTTTCTTTAAACATTGGTTCGTTCCTCCCTCTCTTTCACCCCTCTGATGAGATATAATCAAATGTGCATATTCACACCTTCTAATATCATGCTGGTTTCCTCTCTCATGTAGAAAGACCAATGGAAACTTTTTAGCTGCACTCAGCCCATAAACACCCATGGGTTCACCTTGCACCAACATAATGAACAATAAGGATGCAATTATCTGTACGCTGCTTAGAGGTAAAGGTAAAGGGACCCCTGACCATTAGGTCCACTCGTGGCCGACTCTGGGGTTGCGGTGCTCATCTCGCTTTATTGGCCGAGGGAGCCGGCGTACAGCTTCCGGGTCATGTGGCCAGCATGACTAAGCCACTTCTGGCGAACCAGAGCAGCGCATGGAAACGCCGTTTACCTTCCTGACGGAGCAATTCCTATTTATCTACTTGCACTTTGACGTGCTTTTGAACTGCTAGGTGGGCAGGAGCAGGGACCGAGCAACGGGAGCTCATCCCGTCGCGGGGATTCGAACCGCTGACCTTCTGATCAGCAAGTCCTAGGCTCTGTGGTTTAACCCACAGCGCCACCCACATCCCTTGCTTAGAGGTATTATTTGCAATTAAGCGGTATGCAAAATCTGTCAAACAAACAAAAACAGACAGTGGGCCAGGCACCTCAGACTCTCCATCAGCTATCTTATTAACTCATATAAGTTTGTGATTGCTGGCTTGGCTTTCATCCCAGAAGAGCCAGTGTGGGTTAGTTGTTGGAGTGTTGGATTAGGACCTAGGTGACCAGAGTTCAAATCCATACTTTGCCATGAAGCTCACTGGCTCTCTAATCCAAACCTAGTTCATAGGGTTGTTGTGGGGATTAGATAAATAGGAGGAGAACCATATATGCTGCCTTGAGCTCCTTGGAGGAAAAAGGTGGGATATAAATGCAATGAATCATCATCATCAACAACAACAACAACAACATCCCAGGTTTAAAGACCCTGCAGCAGAGAATTCAGATTTAAGGTGTTTCTGTAGTCTTCATATACAGAATGAAAATGCTCTGACTTCTGTTGTTTCTATTATGCTGTATACTGATTAATATTAAAGAAGGGAAGCAAAAAATTGGAAAGGGGGGAATGTTACAGAGGGAGAAATAGGGGGCAGAGATGATAAAATTTATAATGGGGAATGAAATATATATGATGGTAGACCACATAAATGTGAAAAGGTAAGATTCAAGGCTTACTGTGAGAAATGAGAAAAAGCCACAAATCCTGGAATAAAGTGTTTATGAGTCCAGTGACTTAAATTATGTTTAATCTCTAGGTTGAGACTCCAAAACAGTGAAAGCTTTTTTAAAGAAAAAAGAGGGAACAAAGGAAGAAAGGAAGAGAAAAATTGCTCAACAGGAAAGCAATTTTCAGGTCTAGCTAGATGACAAAATGACTGAGAAACGAATGATATACAGGTGAAAGCAGAAGGTGTGCCAGTATTGGTATTATTTGCAGGAGAAATCAAAGTTAGATTGGAAATTTCATAAAGAAACCTGTCACCGTAGAGGAGACGTAGGGGTCAGGATAATATGGAGCCTCTAACAAGTAGTAAAATTACATGATGTAGAGCAATGGAAATAGGCTAATAAAAATGCCATTTGTGGCTATTTAACAAACTGCTCCTTAAATGACATTACTTTCATATAGATGTAAATAAAATGCTGACTTTTATGGTGCTTCCTTGAAGAAGGCAATGTGAGCAGACCTATCTTACTGTAAGTCAAAACATTTGCTCCCATAAATTCTGACTACTATGCTGCGGTTGTGGGCCTATTCGGATGTTGGCCATGGTAATTTTATTGGTTTCTGTTTGTGTTAAGGGCACCCTGTGGATTTCATTTCAGCTAAGCAGTTTATCACAGTGTTGAGAGACCCTTTGCTCAAGAGTGCCAGGAGGCATCTGTTAATATCGGCTGCCCACCATAAGAATAAAATCAATGACTAAATAACTATAGCTCTATGCTATTTAGAATATATTTCAGTACTGTCCCCCCCCCCATCTCCATCAGCGAGAGAGTGGGAACAGGCAATCATTAACTATGCCATGGCCCCTTAAACACCTATCACATTATGGCTGAAATGATATAGCTTTAATTAAATCATTGCACAACTACTTTGAACTGAAGTCAGATGGTATGGTAATGCAGAACTATCCATATAGCCCAGCTATAGATAACAGCCTCTCCAGGAGGTTGTGGCAGCAACTGCATGTGCTTTATGCAGATGTTGTTGGATCAGTCTGTTTTCAGTTTGTGCTTCTTCAAGTGTGTTAAAGTTTAAGTCTGTTCCATTCTATTTCCACATTCATCTGCATTTAAAAAAAATCAAAATATGCCCCACAAATCATATTTAATATGCTTTTGAATGTATTTTTGCTCACAAACTATGCATTTATAAATTATATTAGCAATCTGATACTCAGCATTGTTAAGGAATTCTGAAAAAATAAAACAGTTCAATTTTGAAATTAGAGTAGTTTTGAAAGGTAGAGTCCACCATCTTGATTAAAAATGGCATGCAATTGTATCCAAACATAGATGCACACCTGCTCCTTCATCTCAGGAAATACCATCCCCCTGGCACTCAGCTGTAGCCTGGGACCTTCAGCTTAGCTGCTGCTGTCCCTATCAGCATTGATCCATGGGCTGCCCACCACAAAGCATGGGGGGTGGCCCAAGCAAGGAGAGGTCAGTGGTTGCTGGCTCGCCAAGCAGATAGGTGGTGAGGCAGGGCAAAACAAGTCAGCACCTTGGAAGGAGAACAAGTTGTGGGTTCAGGACCACATCTAGTGCTCCTAAAGCTGAGAGCAAACATTAAAGATGCCCTAGCAAGGTCCTGGAACTACTGTATGAGTTTCATAGCAAGACTAGGTCGTCAATGACTGGAGGTTTCACCCACCTCAAGTCCAGTTAAAACTCCAGGCCAGTTAAAAAGTTGGCGCCTTTTTCTGCAGCCATTGGCTCCTTCAAGCTAATGGAGTTTCCAACTGTGGGGATGACTCAGGGCTTTCTTGATTCCCCTGGGGAGTCTGTGGACCAGCCATCAGAGTTTGCTGATATTGATGCTCAGAGGAGATGGGCTTCAGGGTGGACCAGGATGTGGATTCATCTCAGCCTTGAAAATGAAGTTACTTGAGGACTCATGACACTGCTGTCATGAGTAAGCCACTTCCCTCTGGGTAGTAACCCCCCCCCCCCCCAGTGGTGATAACACTTTAATGGTCTAGGAGATTTAGTTGCAGCCACCTGGTACTTTCATAGCAGAACAGCCACTCAGCTCCCAGCCAATTGCAGTGATGCAGTGATGGTAAGTCCGCCAGCTCCTCATTCAGGTGGCAGCAGCACTAGTTCCAGTTGGCCCAAGTGGTAACAAGTGCTGGGGATTAGTCAGCAATGAAGTGAACCAAGGGCAACTCGCCCCAAGATTTGGAGCTGGCCTCAAGGGAGAAAAAAGGGACCATATTCACAGAAGGAAGAAGACATGGTACAATAGCATATCAACAGCAAGGTATCTCGGCCACGTAGAGCAACAATGCAAGAAACAACAGGAGCTGTGGCTCTGGATCTCATGCCAGTGAAATGCCATATTTACTTGAATCTAATGCTTACCATTTTTGGCCAAATTATGTTGCGAAAATCAAGGTGCACATTAGATTCGATGGTGCATTATACTCAAATAAATACGGTATGAATGCGGCCATTACAAAGCAATGACTACATTTTGGGTGTGCTGCTGGCAACAATAATTTTAGATACAGAAAAGTAAATGGTTAAGGTTAGCATCTTAACCACAGAGCCACAGAGAGAATTTATGATGCATGATGAGATCTTGATGGTCTCCCAGGGGCCTAACAAACTTCCCCACGAAGCCCAATCCACATGATGATCCTGATTATGTAGAGGATACATCTCTGAACCCCCAAAAAAGCATGCTCACTTTTCATTAATGAAATGTATATCCAGGTTTATCCTTAACTAAAAAACACGTGTGATTTATTAATACCTTCAATATGAGCTTCAGCAATCTAATTGCTAAAGTTACGGTGTGCAGACAATATTGAGGGACAAATAATTCACAGGCAGTTCATTAACAGCAGTGTTATCCTGCACACAGTACTGACAGCAACACTGGTAGAACATTAAATAATTATGCCCCAATATTTGACTTCTGTACGGAGGTCACTTCCTACTGGAGTAATGGGAATGTTAGGGACAAGGGTCGATACTCTGAGTCTACACCTTACTGAGTTCAGTCTTGAAAAATGTATTGTTGAAATCCCATAATATTTTTTTCAAAATGCTAATTTTGAGATGAAGTGTCAGTCTAACTGAAACACTTTCCAGAGGGGTAGGCATGTTAATCTCTGGCAGTAAAAATAAAGAGACTTGTGGCACCTGACAGCTGAGCAAATTTATTATGAGAGAAGCTTTTGTGGAATATAATCCATTTCATCAGATGAACAAAGTGTTATCCTGAGCCGTATATAGACAACATGGTGTGTACATGTGGAGATTATAATAAGTGAGGTCAGAAGGAAATTAATGCAGAAAACTACAGTTGGTGATAATTACATTATTAACAATGGTCATTCATAAAAACAGTTGGGTTGATAATGAAGCCATCGTGGCACTGATAAGCCAATTAGCACATGTAGCATGATAAAAATCCATTACACCAATTTAATCCACAAGTGATAGCACTGAATTCCTTGCTGAATGTAATTTAATGGTTTCACACTGCCATCTCCCTTTGTTCCAGTAAATAAAGAAGATGTAAACAATTGACATCAGACTTTCCTCAAACTACAACCCTCACCCAATAAAATGAAAAAACAAAAAACCCAACTCAGATAAAGGGGTTAGAGAAATGCTATGATCTACAAGGTTGCCAAGTAGAATTATCCCCATATTGCAGATGGAGAGGGTGAGTTTGAAACCAGTAGTGGTGGATGTGGTGGGGCAGATCCAAACTCCTGACTTCAGCATCACTGCTGCTTACCTTGACAGAGGTGAGACAAGAGCTGTGTGGGCACACTGGGGAGAGACAAACTGGTACTTCTGATGGTGCACCTGTATGGCCTTGACCCTGTCCAGGTAAGTGGCAGTGATACTGATGTCAGGAGGATTTTGCCATGGCACCACCAGACCATGTGCCCCATTACTGTTGCCTAATGCAATGGTGGCTGAGATTGAAACGGGCAATCTTTTGCTTTACAATACATTCTCTAAGCCACTGTGACACACCAGCTGTCAGTGATGAACTTACGTGTGCATGAATAGCACTTCTAAAGCATCTATGCAGGAAGCGTTAAAAGGTGTTGATCCCATGCCATTAAAATAAATAGGAGTTGACGTCAGTTGGATATGGAAACATTTTCTATACAGAATATATTCAAATGGATGCAAACATTAATTTTCTTTGGCTGTGTTCATTCTGTTTCATGTAATCAGAGGTCAAATGAACTGCCACGGAATGCTGTTCTCTTGATGGGTTTATTCAGTGATTACTCAAGCAATAAAATGCTGAAGACTAAAGGTATCATATTTCAGGTTCAGTTCCTGCCTACCAGTTTGAGCATGATGATGCGCAGAGCATAGCAGTAATGTCAGAAAGAATTCCACATACACAGGAAATGAAATGCAATCATATTTTGCCTTTTGATTGCTTTCTACAATAGTAGTGTAAGATCTTTGTCCATGGAGTTTTCTTGGCAGGGATACTGGAGTGGCTTGCCAGTTCCTGCTCCAGGTGGATCACGTTTGGTCAAAACTCTCCACTATGACCTGCCCATCTTGGGTGGCCCTCATGGCATAGCTCATAGCTTCTCTGAGTTATTCAAGCCCCTTCGCCACGGCAAGGCAGTGATCCATGAAGGGGCAGTTTTAATGAGGGTGAAAGAGGAGAGCGCAAAATATGGTCTGAAGCTCAACATCAAAAAAACGAAGATCATGGCCACTGGGCCCAGCACCTCCTGGCAAATTGAAGGGGAAGAAATGGAAGTAGTGAGAGATTTTACTTTCTTGGGCTCCAGGATCACTGCAGATGGTGACAGCAGTCACGAAATCAAAAGATGCCTGCTCCTTGGGAGAAAGGCGATGGCAAAGCTAGACAGCATCTTAAAAAGCAGAGAGATCACCTTGCCAACAAAGGTCCGTATAGTTAAAGCCATGGTTTTCCCAGTAGTGATGTATGGAAGTGAGAGCTGGACCATAAAGAAGGCTGATCGCCGAAGAATTGATGCTTTTGAATTATGGTGCTGGAGGAGACTCTTGAGAGTCCCATGGACAGCAAGAAGATCAAATGTATCCAATCTTAAGGAAATCAGCCCTGAGTGGTCACAGGAAGGACAGATCGTGAAGCTGAGGCTCCAATACTTTGGCTACCTCATGAGAAGAGAAGACTCCCTGGAAAAGACCCTGATGTTGGGAAAGATGGAGGGCACAAGGAGAAGGGGACGACAGAGGACGAGATGGTTGGACAGTGTTCTCGAAGCCACAAACATGAGTCTGACCAAACTGCGGGAGGCAGTGGAAGACAGTAGTGCCTGGCGTGCTCTGGTCCATGGGGTCACGAAGAGTCGGACATGACTAAACGACTAAACAAAAGTGTAAGATCTGAAATGGTCATTGTATCATTTTGCATCTCAGAACAGAATAGGACTGGGAAATTGTGGCAACCAATCAAAAACACAAGCCCTACTCATCTATGCATATATAATATTTTCATTTACTTTTTTCAAATTACAATAGGTGCATTTGAGAACACAACTGTTACATATTATATAATTTCTGTCGCCATCATCTCTCCTTCAAACTGGATGTTGCCAGGACAGTATTTAACAATATTTTAAGATCCAAAAATCCACACTAGAACCACAAAGACAACAATATAAAACAAGTTCTTTATTTGGTACGAGGGTTGAAGACAAACATGCAGTTTAAATGAAGACACATCCTGACAAAAGGTTCCATTCCTCTTGGGGTGGACATTGGGGTTCATATACATGGTGGGGAAATGTGTGGGTTCAGACATACACCTCATAAGGTAAAGGACCCCTGGACGGTTAGGTCCAGTCAAAGGCGACTATGGGGTTGTGGCGCTCATCTTGCTTTCAGGCCGAGGCAGCCGGTGTTTGTCCACGGACAGCTTTCCGAGTCATGTGGCCAGCATGACTAAACCGCTTCTGGCGCAATGGAACACCATGACGGAAGCCAGAGTGCATGGAAATGCTGTTTACCTTCTCGCTGCAGCGGTACCTATTTATCTACTTGCACTGGTGTGCTTTTGAACTGCTAGGTTGGCAGCAGCTGGGACAGAGCAACGGGAACTCACCACTGTTGCACAGATTCGAACTACCAGCCTTCCAATTGGCAAGCCCAAGAGGCTCAGTGGTTTAGATCACAGTGCCACCCGCATCCCAACAGGCAAGAAGCACAGTCCTCACAGGATCTGAGTGATGTAACAACTCACACCAACACTACCGGGGTTCCAGCTTCAGTTGCAGTCGGCCCTCTAAGACTCTGTGATCTTGCCTGATGATTCTGCCTGCTGGTGCCAGGCCTACCATACAAAGTAGCAATGAAAATTAGATTTTCGTGAATTATTACAATAGAAAGCCAACAGCACAGCAGTCAATTAGGTTTATCATCTATTTTCCAAGTTTCTGCTTGTCACACAATTAAACTTTTGATTAGAAAACACCTTAGTGGGGGTGATGGGAAAACCCCAGCTGTGTAAAATATTTTCATAGCATTTTTGCCTATACATTCAGTTGTGGCGGTCTTGTGATAACAGTGTTAATGTGAATGCTAATGCTGTGCCTATTGGAACAGAAGTCACAACTTTGAAAATAATTGCCTCCCTGGAGCATATTGTGTCTCCCTCCAAACAGTTTGTTGCTGGCTTGTCAGAGCTGTTGCTCATTTTCATGAAAGTTTGAAAGCAGGGGAAGAAGAAGAAGTAAGCCCTTAGACTTTAGAAGCAAGCTTTGGACTGGGCTCTGTCATTCCCTTCTCACAGTGGAAAATGTCTCAAGAGGATTTACATTTTGAGTGACTCATCTTTGATTGAAGACTCTAGGAAGTAATTTGGAGCTCATCACTGAAGAAAAGAAGATTTACATTGTGCATCTGGTGGGAGGGGGGAAGAAGCTGCTAGGTCTCATTTGGAGAAAAGAAAGAAAATCTGATTATTTTAATGCACCACAGTTTACTGTATCACCTATGTTCTGACATCATTGGAGAAATAGCTCAAAAAAATATTATTATTATTTTGCCCACCACACGGCAGCTCTTAAAACATTACTGAACAGCACACCAAGTTGATAATGCATTTATGATGTCCATTTGAGAGGAAATGGTGGGAATGTGTCATTATTGTGGTACCAGCCACAAAGCTAAAAGCATTCAGATATGCTCCTGCTCAGTATGGGCATCATTTTCAAGCCAAAGCCTGAACATTACAAGAGGGTGCACAAGCTGTGGGGATATAAAACTGGCAAGCTACAAAAAAGAAAACTAAAATCTGTGAACTTTAGAATGAGACCCTTGCTTTCTTTATGCCACCCTCTTTCAAAAAGCACCAAGCTAATAGCTCAAGGTGCAACCAACAGCTTTAGGAACATGCATTTTCATCAACAACAAAAAAGGCCTTTTAAAAGTAGTAGCATCCTTTATTTAGCTTAAATTTTGTATTTCCTTTTAAAGTCCATATTATTCCCATGGGAGAGGGAGACTCCCCAGGGATGTTGCTACTTTAAGGTCTTTCCTTTGGAGTGTGAGGGGGCAAGGGAACTCCCCATCATTATTGGCTGTGGATGGGCTGGCTCCTAAGAGAAAGACTGGAGAAGCAGATTGCCCTGATCCAGCACGCTCTTCTTATGTTCTGAGAATTGCCCTCTAAATTCCCACTCAGCTCCAGCAGTGAGTGACAGAGAAACCTCACATTGCCTTCTTCCCATGGATGAGCAACCACTCACATCCCACCGCCTGCAGACAGACTCCCATTGCATTGTCTAGGAAAAAGGATAGGGCAAATGTGCTCTTGATGAATGCTGGGGAATCATTAATTCTTTATATTCACAGTTTTAAAAGCAGCCCACATTGCATGGATCACCCCACCGAACTTACACCACCAGAGAATTAAAACTGCAACACATACATCATTTGTTCTGCAAGCAATGAAGAATTCTCTCGCTCTCTCCTCTAAGATGCATAGAAGCAGAAGAGATGCCATTTTAGTTCCCTGCCTAACTTTGGCCTCCCATGAGTTCTCCCCCCTCCATAGTTTTGCTCTCTTGCTCTGCTACACATTTTAAATGTTTCTTGCCTGTGAATTCATTTAAGTGATGCTCTGATCAGTTACCGGTAAGTCTCCTTAGGAAGAAGGAGCGGCTGCAAACAGATGGATCACAAAAGCATATGAGGCTTTTAATGAAACCAATCTTTCTAATTTACTTTCCACCCGCAGAATGTCATCTGTGGTTTTCTCACTCCCATAGAGAGCATCTCTCCAAATCATCTGCTTGACCGTGATCCCGTCGAGGCATGCGCCGCTATCATAAAACACAAACATTAAAAGGATAACAATGCTTCAGCAAAGAAGAGGAAGAAATTCACAGGTGTTGTCAGAGTCTTTAATTTTTTAGTGTGCCATCATTCAGTGGCATCACAATTGTTACCTTGGATGAAGATTCATTCCTGCCTTAATGCTGGATGGACTTTCAATGGTTTCATGGCTCATGTTAAGCCCAGAGGAGCATTCGGAGTTTGACTTTTTCTGAACTATATCCCTCACTTAAATCCTCAAAGCAACCTTGCCTTGCAATACCTGCAGGTAAGTTCATTTCAAAGGATGTTGGGATCTGGAAGGCACAATGAAGGCTAGTATGTTCTGATGACATTGGCACCATGAGAAACCTGGATGGGTGAAGCAATAGCTAATTTTTAGCCTATTATGCATAGTTTTTGTTTGTTTATTAAATGCACATGGTATCCTTCCTCCCAAAGGAGCCCAGGACACCACTTCAAATTACTTATTAAACAGAACAATGTTAGGAACACCTGGGGGGAGGGGGAAATTAGATTAAGAAGTCTGAAGACCAGCCAACTTATCTGTCCCAAATGCAGCAATGACTGCTTCGGGGGAAAGGAATATCAAAAGTTCTACAGAATACAAAGGAAAGCTCCCTTCTCCTTATACACTCAGAGTAATTCACATTCAATGATACCAATAATAATTTCCTCCGGAAAAAAAAAATCTCCCCAAAATAATAATCATACTAGTTACATGAGGTAGTTGCAATCAAACATCTGTGCAAAAATTGATTAAAGATCTTATGGCTCATTTTAAAGGGGCAAATATTGTTTAATAGAGTGGTTCAAATGCATTGTCACTCTTTCAAGGGGCATGTGGAATCCTCTGAACAGATGTACTGAATTCTGTTGGTGTTTTGATGGCACAAAATAGAGCAGATTAACAGCTGTGTGGTGGTTTGTGAAATTATTTGTAGCAATATTTTGTAGCATCAATGTCTTAAGTGTTGTTTACTGATCTTTTCAGAATAGCATCGAAAACTGCTCCCCATGGTTTGCCATTAATTTTTCTGAATTTATTAATGCACAACATATGCTGATACTGTTTACTGTTGTGAATGGATTTTATGGGTCTGTGTTTTGCAATGCAAATGTAGGTTTGTTTAGCTAGGCTTCATATTCACTACATTGTAATGTATTTGTGGTTGGAGGCTCCATTTCATCATAGTGAAATGGGAAACCCAGTGCTTGAAAAGCATTTAAATGTTGCAAGCTGCTGTGCTGCAGCATAGGGTCCAAACATAAATCAGGGACCACACAAATAATCAATGTCTAACAGGCAGAATGTCAACAGGTGAAGCTTTCCCCATAATTGTATTTCCATACTAGAGACCTAACACTGTTTCATTTGTGCCAGTTATGCAACTATTAACATTAGGCATCATTTGCTTTGTTGCTGAGGGCTGAAATGAAGACAAGGAGAGAAATAAATTTAAACCAAGGGCCACTTCATAAAACTCGTATATTTAATCTTCAGAGAGAAAGCTATCAGTGCAGGAGTTAACTACTATACCCCAGGCAATGTCTGAGGCTCTTTGGCCAGTGAGCCCCTGCTGGAGGAAGGAGCAGCAATAATGCCCGCCCTTACTCCAGCCCCGACCAAGATGTGCAAATATCATGACCTCTGTGGGACCCTAAAACCAGGAGTGGATGAGGCAAGTTGGCTCCAAAGGACGACTGTATGCTGCCCCTAGGCCAGGCATGTCCAAAGTCCATTTCGGGGGCCTAATCCGGCCCACCGTTCAGTTTAATCCAGCCCCTGTGGCGGCAGCATATAGGGTAAAATCCTTTTAAAAAACCCCTCAAAAACCTCAATCCTAAGAGAACTTCAACCCTAAAAAAAAGCTCAACAACTTTGGGGTAAAATGATTAAAAAGCTTGGTTGGCCCTTTGGTCGGCCCCCACGGCCCTTCACTTCATGAAGTCTGACACTCTTTGAAAAAAGTTTGGACACTACTGCACCCTTTAGCCCTGAGCTGCGAGCCTTAGAAGCTACCCACCACCTCCAAAGTTGCCTAAGGGCAATCACCGTTTTCCTGTTTTCCCTTCTCAACCTTAGCGTGAGATGACCAAATTAATTGAACCAATTATTCTGTTTAACAAACCACTGTCCACAAAAAAACAGTGTGAAGTAGGCAAGAACCTACCCCACCCTGCATTCCCTTCCCAAACCATGGCAAACTGGTGAAAATAACTGCACCAAAGTGACCACCAGTAGCAGTGGCTATATCTTCCTGCAAGTTACTCATATTTGAAGAGAATAAAGCTCTTCAGCAAGGAAGATACAAGAATGTCTCACATGTCCTCAGCAATAGCAGCCTATCCATATGTGCCTAATAAGTCCTAGAAAACTGCCTCCATATTTTGCTTTCTAACTTTCTTTACTGATGTCAGATTCAGCTTCCATTTTTGTTTTTAAAGGTAAACCAGAGTCTGAGCCTCCTGCTGGGGGTCAGGGGAGAGGGAAGCAGAAATCAAGTTTTATCCTCAAATTAACTTAACTCACCTTTAGTTCACCCTGAAACTATGGGTAATATTTTCAGGGGTAGTTCAGAGACTTTGTTCAAATGAACTAGTTAATTCCACACACTGGGTAAACATTACCTGCAACTAGTCTACTTCAGATTGGACTACACTGAATTGGTGTTCCTCTGGTCTTTGCTAGCTTTTTAGAAAAACAGCTGATGGAATAAACTGGATGACATTTAAAGCACTATGATACTACTTTAAACAATCACAGCTTCCTCCTAAAGAATTATAGGAGCTGCTGTTTGTCTGAATACTACCCCAAATTTTGTTACAAGAAATTACAATGCAGAACTTACAGAATTTTCCTGGCTAAAAAAGCAAATAATATGCAAATGAGCACTAAATTTCTGCTAGATTCCACTAGTTTTCCAGAAGTGGCTTTTACGCTCGTGAAAAAATTAACATAAAACATGGAAATTATCTGGTAAGGAAACATGGGGGGAACAGAATCATGTGCTATCTGAATGTAGCCTATATCTATGAGAGAATACAGAATGCTTGATTGATTTTTTTGTACCAGCCTGTCACACCACTGTTTGTTTGGGGTCCCATTTCTCATTTAAGTCTTATATTAAGCTGTTTCAGAATGTTTTGCGCGCTCTCTCTCTCTCTCTCTCTGCTATTGGCCTTTTAATAACAATGGCATTTATAGTTGTTGCCGCTGTGATATTTTGTTTTTGAAAGCCATTACATTTGTAGGAAAGGGAAGCAATGACATATCTCTATTTTAAAAAATCTTTATTCACTTTTTACCTCTGTTTATTCTTTCATGTTTCTGAAACGGGGGATGCTACAAGGCATATGGCGATATAAGACTGTTGATTTATTATGCATTCTGAATTGTTCGTGTAATACCATCTCATGTATATCTTCCATTTGATGGTAGATGCTTATTATATTTGACTCAATGTTTCCTTTATATATGCTATTCATTCACAGTGCCTCCGAGGAAGATTGCTATCAAAACATGTTGGGCAATTTACGTTTAAGAACAAATTACTGCTCTTCATCACTAGCTGGAGGCTCTGCTTCTCCTCTTTTCCTCCTTTTTTTTTACACCACTCTTCTTTTTCTTCTGCCAACTCATCCAGAATCATATAGTGAGAGTAATGACTTCCTAGTGTCACACAGCCAATCAGATTTGGCTACGTGACATCACTACTGAGGGCAAGGACAGCCCTTTCATGGTCCTTGTTCTGGATGGAAGGAGTGAAGGAATGCATCCTCATTGCTGAGGCAATTGGGACAGTCCTTCCTGTCTTGCCATCCTTGTTCATCAGCACTACATTACAGGACTTTTGCTGCCATCAAATTCTAGTGGACAGGTTGAAACAGCTTGCATATGAGTGTGTGCAAATCTCAAGGGCCAGCATGATGCGCTTCAGATGTTGTTGGCCTAAGTTCCCATCATCCTTGGCCATTGGGCTTTCTGGCTGGGGCTAGTAGAGGTTGAAGTCCAACGAAATGGGGAAGGTACCACGTTGGGTACCCTGGTCTAAATGCACATTCCATTGGAAGCATTACATTGTATTCACATACCTCTCCAAGTGCATATGCCTATCTACATTTGACTACACTTCATATATGTGACATTGGACTAGGGTTTAAGAATACATCAGCCTGGAGAGGGTAGGATGGGGTCTGTGCTTTTTTGCAATTTGTGGAGTGTGTTGTACCAAGGGGATGTGAAAAATAACAACAACAAAAATAACCACCACATTTGACAGGATGATATGTCTGCAAAATCAACAGCCATGTTCTTGGACCATCACTAACTCTGTGTTGTTGTTGTTGTTGTTAAATTCATATAGCACCCTTCATCAGAAGATCACAGGGCAGTTCACAACATAAAAAATACAAAACGAGAACACAAAATACATGATAAAACGAAAAACAAAAACAATCCAATAACCCCCTGCCACAAACACATTTAAAAGGCCACAGAATATTTAATCAGCCAAAGGCCTGATTGTAGAGAAATATTTTCACCCTGGTGCCTAAAGCTATGTAATGAAGGCGCTAGGTGAGCTTCCCTGGGAAGAATACTCCACAAGTGGGGAGCCACCACAGAGAAAACCCATTCTTATATTGCCACCCTCTGGACCTCTCATGGAGGGGGCACACAAAGAATGGCTCTGATGTTGATTGCAGGGTCCAGGTTGGTTCATATGTGAAGAGATGGCCCCGGAGGTATTGCAGTTCTCAGTCATTTACTTTCTGCAGTATACATACTAATAATATGTCAGTGCATGTGGTCAGATCGTATTGGTAAGAATATTCATTCTTTGAGTTAACATTTCTGGAAAGATTTCATTGAATGAGGTTTATTGACTCTGATGTTATGCTTAGACTAATGGGGTAAAGATGAGCTTCGTACACTGGACTGACATTCATTTGTGGAGGTTTTGCCATCAGAGATTGGCCCCATTATCTTTCTTGTATCATTCACTACCACCCTACCAACCAGGTAATTAGACTTCCAATGTGTTTTCATTCACATCTCAGTTGAAACTATAGTCTCATGGGGGGTTTCGTTGAAAAGCAATTCCACTTAGAGACGGGGAAATATATTTCGGCTTTGAACTCTATCATTGTTTAGCTGGCTTCATCACATTGATGAAGCAGGTAAACCAGCTGAGATTATCAGTAGAATATATTTGTTAGCATTTGGGCCTCTGTAACTCATCTCGTCAGGAAGAAATAGGTAGGATCTAAAATGAATATCCCAGGTGGGAGAAAGGTGGATGAAATCAAGGCAAAAATGTGTTTGTATATCATGTGCAAGATGTCCTATGAATACTGTAAAGTAATAATTATTAGAAGTTCTATGGATTGCAATTCTCTAATATGAGAAACCATATAAATATAACAAAAAAGAAAACACATCTATCCCCCCAATAGTTTATTGAATTAAAAAGAATAAACATTGGGGGAAAATGAGTAAGAAAGTATGATAGAATCAGAGTTGGAAGGGTCCCAAGGGTCATCTAGTCCAACCCCCTGCAATGCAGAAATCTCAACTAAAGCATCCATGTCAGATGGCCATCCAGCCTCTGTTTAAAAGGAAGGAGGCATGTAAGTAAGAAGTATATTGGGTGAGTCTCAGTGCATGCTATCAGAACCTATCCCAATGATTTGGGCGAAAGAGTGAATCGGGTTCTTCTTATGATCCAATGAAATGCTCAAAGGACATAATTTATTTCGGGGGGGGGGAGAACATGAAGTACCTCCCACTTCTCAAGTGAGAAGCAGAGGGTCACAATTAAACAGAAAACTGTAAATTTGTCCTATTTGACCTTTTGATTTTTTCTATATTGAAATGAATATTTCACAATATTGATCTCCTAGTCAATGTGCCAGAATGAAAACCTTTTTGAACCTTCAGTTCCATCAATGACCAATGCGCTACCATCCACTTGTTTCTGGACCCTTAATCTCATCAGACCTAGCCTTTTTGGCCAATGATCATGGGTGATGGGTGCTGGCAACAAATAACATCTGAAAGATGCCATGTTGACTACCCCATTCTGTTTTTAATCTTTAAAAATGTCAAAGATGTCTTTTTTCAAAGAATTTAGAAGATGATTTTTTTTCCATATTCTATTGGTAACATTTTTAAGATTGTAGCCTCAATAAGCCAAATAATATAGTTACATTTTTTAAAGCTTAAAAGCCCAGTATATCCAAAATGAACAGTATAAATGGACTTTTGAATCCTGCTGTTTTCATATTGACTCTTTTATGGTGATTGTGTGCTTTATTGGGTTTCAGTTGGATTGTAAACACAATAAAATATGCAATCCATAAAACAGTCAATTTGAAAACAGTAGGGTTCAGAACACACAACCCCCTTAAAAATCATCATGGGAAAAGTCCTTATTTACTTTAAATGCTTGACATTTTTTAAGAAATATGCCAAGCATTTGTACTTGATTGTTTCAGAGATATGTAGTAAAAAGCTGATAATATGGTCATAATAAAGTGCAAGCGAAAGGCATTCTTCAGTCACATTCTTTTTAGAAAGGCCTATTTTTCACAAAAATGTGGCAGCACCATTTTTCTGTTCTGAATTTCTCTCAGTTCCATCTTTCTATAAAATCACATCTGTTTGCATTTCTTTTTTATAACTGCCCATGAATGATTTACCTAACTTCTCTTCCTGGAAGATTGCTTTCCTTAAAATTTTAATTGCCTAAAAGCTTTAGCATGAAGCAATATTTTGCCCAGAAATGTTAGGCTATAGCAAGACTGGAGGTTGCCTTGATGAAAATGAAATTCCCAAAGTATGTCTCCCAATCATGTTGATGTTTGAGAGCATCTCTTTTTTTGGGGGGGGGGATGAGGAAGTATGGGTTCCTACTAGATCTGGGGACATTTTTTTTATACTGAGACTCTACTTTGAATAAAAACAGGGCTGGGTCCAGGTTTCTGTAACACAGGATATAAGTGGGCTCTTTAGTCCTTCCCTTTCCTCAAACCTTACTTATCTCTCTTGGCCATATCCCTTTAAACTAAAATATTTGTTGTCCATTATGGCAACCTCCTATAGTTAACACCTGCCCTCAAATATTAGCTCAGTAACTGCTGACATGCCATTAGCATAAAGTTCAGGTGTGCCCTCTGCATGAGCTAGGAAGCCTGGTGCCTAAAGGTGTATAATGAAGGTGCCAGGTGAACTTCCCTGGGGAGACAATTCCACAGACAGGGAACCACTGCAGGGAAGACCCTTTCTCATGCTGCCACCCTCCAGACCTCTCGAGGAGAAGGCACATGTAGAAGGGCCTCAGAAAATGATCTCAGGGTCTGGGTAGGTTCATATGGAAAGAGGCGGTCCTTGTGGTACTGCGGTCCCAAGCCATTTAAGGCTTTATGGGTCAAAACAAGCACTTTGAATTAGGCACAGAAACTAATTGGTAGCCAGTGCAGTTGGACCAGGATCGGTGTAATATGCTCAAACCGTCTTGTCCCAGTGAGCAACCTGGCCACTGAATTCTGCACTAGCTGAAGTTTCCAAACCGTCTTTAGAGGCAGCTCTGCATATAACACATTGCAGTAATCTAAGCTTGAGGTTACAGGGCACAGAAAACACAGTAGTTAGGCTATCCCTGTCCAGATAGAAGTGTATCTGGGCCACCAGCTGAAGCTGATGGAAGGCACTCCGGGGCCACTGAGGCTACCTGAGCCTTGGAGTGACAGCAAAGGATCCAGGAGTAATCCCAAGCTATGGACCTGATCCTTCAGAGGAAATATAACCCCATAAAGAGCAGGCAATCTCCCACCCATCCGGTCTAGGGAACCACTCACTAACAGTGTCTCAGTCTTATCTGGATTAAGTTTCAGTTTGTTGGCTCTCATCCAGTCCATTGTCAAGGCAAGACATTGGTCCAGCACTTCCACTGACACACCTGCAGATGTAAAGGAGAAATAGAGCTGAGTGTCATCAGCATACCGCTGACAATGTACTCCAAACCCCTGGATAACCCCAGTCAGTGGTTTCATGTAGATGTTAAAGAATGTAGGGGATTGGACCGAGCCCTGCAGAACCCCACCTTGAAGGTTCCAACTGATTACTACACTGCCAACAATGGCAAAACTGTGTACTGCACAAAAATGGGGAAAATAATGATCCCTCTCCCATAATTGTTTGGTTAAGGAAAACTTCGCAAACTGTCAATGAAAGATAAATGCAATACTTAATAATAAAGAAAAGAAATTCATTGAGAGGTGGGCCTTGTTTTTACATTCCTTTCATGAAAAAATATATGACGATCTTTTTCATTTTAATTTATTTATGGTATTATAGATGTTTTGCTATGTTTTCCCTCCCCCTATGTCATTTCATTGTTTGTTTGTTTCTTTTCTTTTCTTTTCTTTTTATATCACTTCTTTTCTTTTTTTGCATAAGAAGCAAAAAAGAAAAGAAAAATGAAAAACAAATGAAGGATGGTTCCTTGAAAACTCTGCCAATATTCGGAGCACAGCTCAGTCTTTGAATACTCAGGCCAGCAATTGTTATATACCTTGACTGGCTTCAGCCATTTCACATTGTATTTACTCTATATTTAATGACTATCTCACAGGCAGAGGCCAAGGCTAGACTCTTTGCAAATGAGCTAATCTGCCATGAGCTGACACCAGAGGAATGGTTGTGGAACTGTTCCTTGACAACAGAGCCAGGATGGACTCCAAAACATAGCTGGCAACCTCCTTTTCTATTCTCAGGGTCACATTCCACTCTCATTTTATAGCTCACTAATCCCAATAGAGTAAACGGAGCAGAATGTGATCCTTAATATACACCACAAGTAATTTGAAAGACGAGTTGTCAACTCTGTTTTACAGACTGGAGTTAAAACAGCCCAGCTTGCAGACTTCCTCCTTCGACTCAGTTGGTTCAGGAGGTGAGTAAGTAGGATCTGACTACTAATGAAATAAAGCTAATCAAAATTCAGGCAGAGAAATCTGGAAAAGGTAGAGGGATAAAGTGGCAATATTTGAATATAAAGTAAAGCAAATGCATATTCTCTGCTAAGAAAATAAAGGCATGTGATTTTGCAGGCTTACCCAGGTCTTTGAGACAGGAGTGTCTACTGATATCTCAGCATCTGATATTACTTGGTATTTTCTGGGTTTATAAATGTATCTTAACTGTTCTCATTTTATGGATTACATTGTTATGTTGGTCACTGTCCCAAGCTGCTATGGGAAGGAGGGCAGCATAGAAAAGGAATCAATGAATAATAATACTCCTTGTGTTCAGTGAAACTCAGGCTGCAATCTTCTGCTAACTTACTAGGCTATTCTAGGTACTAAATTATGCCAGTTTAAATTAAGACAAAATAAAGGCCACCATATCCAGAGCTAATTTAGGGAGGTCAGAAAAGAGGAAATGCTGGCAGAGCCAGACCAAGCCCTGGGAAGTGGAAATAAGCCACCAAAATACAGAGAGGCAAGGAAGCAAGAGCCTTCCTGATGACCTCCAAATCTCATCAGTATGGCCAATGGTCAGGAATAATGGGAGAAATAATACAACAATGTTTAGCAAAAAGACTACTTCTTAGAGTATTACCTGAGACATCTATGATTGCAGTGAGCATGTAACACTTAGAAACCAGTGATCAGATCCAAAATATCTGCTAATATGAACTGATGAACTGATGAATTTTTTGAAACAATGGTATATTTAAATGCCTTCATGGCATTTTCCTGACTGTCTACCTTCATGGCACCATAAACAGTAAAACCATGCATTGACATTTGTGCTTATTTCCTATGGTATGTATACAATAAGGGTCTGAATAACCTGTCAAGTGCAAATTCAATTTACAAGGCCAGTCTGCCTTGCGTTGTGTTGATTACTTAAAAATACAAGTAGGGTAGAAGCAATTTATCATTGCAAAGAAGATTTTGATTGATTGGTTTACTGAAGGATTGATTTAAATTTTATTCCCTATCCTCTTTGGTATGCGATGGGTCTCTTCCCTTATTAAAATATAAAGTAGTACAACAAAGAAGCGCTGCTAAAATAACTCACTGCTTACTGTTAGCCATTAAAAACATGAAGTTTTGTTTCAGACTGTAGATTTAGTTAGCTTTCTGAAAAGGGAAATGTAATACTTCATGCCAAGTAGTCATATGAACAGAAGAGAAGCCCTGCTGGATCAGAGGAAAGGTGTATCTAATTCAACATCTATTTACCACAGTGGGAAGCCCAAAAACAGGCCATGAGGGCAATGGCTCACTCTTGCTGTTCCCCTCTACTGCTGCTCTCCTAACCCTCCTGCAGTTGACTAGATACCTGCTGAGGCCCTGCCCAATGACATCATAACTAGTGGACCTACCACAACCAGTTGCTACAGCCAGGCACACCCCTCAACATGCATTGCCATTGAATGTGTGTTCAGGGTCCTGGAATCCTGTTTCTGCTGCTAGCATCACACAGGGCAGCATGTAACAGGGCTTGAATGTGTTTATGCCAGATTTTCAGATCACCCAACCAAGTGGAATGGGCTTAGGATCTAGCATTAGCCTTCCCTCTACTCCCACTCGCACCAATCCTCCCTAATTCCCCCTTTCCAAAGCCTACACTGGTCTAAGAGCTAGCTGGCTGAGCTGGGAAGTGGTATTTCAGCTGGGGCATCTCCCATTGAGGTCCCTCCATGGAGCTGTCTCCACCCCATCCTTGGCCACTCAGCCTGGTGGATCTGGACTCAGGACTTGCACCCTTAGTTATAAGTCTTTAACATATTCAATAGTAAACGAGTGAAGGTGATCTTGGAAATTTGCACATTTGCATGTATAGTCGCTGAGAAACATCTCCTAATCTCTTGTTCAGAAGTGTGCAGTATGTACCCCTCGGCAGCTTTGGACACACTGCCTAATCTTCCCCAGTACACAACATACTCTCCCACTGTCCAGCTAAGCAGCAGGAAGAATGGGGCGCAGTCCAGCCTCCTTTCCCCCATGCTCAGCTGTTCCTGGTCACCTGAGCAGCGCAGGAGAATCACAGGAAGAAGATCATTGTTGTCCATTCATGAGATCACCCCCTACAACTGGAAGTGGTGAACCAGGTCTGAACTCGGTTGTAAGTTCTTAAAATAGCATTCCATGTTTATTTTCTACATCTGCATATTTTATTGAGGCATGGAATAAAACCATTAAAGGTTAAGCACCAGAATGACACTCAGATCTGCCATTCTCTGCACACTTCCTTGTCCAAGGAGAAAAGTGGGACTTCATTCTGCGTAAACAGAGTATATCTGCAGTAATAAACACAATGGACAAAGGTGGCTATTCCAAAACCACCAGTCAGATTTCCATAGCCTTTCTGCTAGATACACCAAACACTGTCAACAAGTACAGTAACATATCCTTAAAAAGTTCAGTCAAACAGAGAGTAGAGTCAAAGAGTCAGCAGAATTGAAATACAGATATAATGGATGTACTCAATCTTGATTAAATCAGGAAACATCATTTCTTCTCCTCCACTTCCAGGGAGTAGCTTAATTGCTTATTCCCGCTATTGCCCTTCTGATGCTCTAAAGGTCTAAGGTCACCAGTTGCATTATCCCTTGTTCTTTGTTAGCACATTAATATATTTATTTTTCCCTTCCCAAGCACAGTGCAACTTTTCAGAAGTCGCAGTTCTGTTCTTCCTATTTTCCCCCCATTCATATGGCTTAGTATTCCACCCCAGCATTCATGCGCTTTAAATTTTTATTTTGCCTCATTAGAGTTGTCAGCACTATGCCACCATGTTTTTGAAGAACTCACATTACCAGCTAGCTAGAAATGCTAATCAGCTGATTTTGAAATCAACAAAGAAATACATGTCTTTGTGATATTAAAATAAAGTGGGAGGGGAGGTAACAGTTTCCAAATTCTCCCGTAAGTTATTTTGTATTCTTAATGTAGCCATAAATCTTTTGTGAACAAATTTTCTGGATAGTTAAAAACCTCTCTACCCCACACACTTGAGTTTTTTTGTTTTGTTCTGTTTTTTAGGGGAGCTTCATATATTCCCCTCTTAAGGTTTCTAAATAACAATGTTTCTGAGACAATAGAAGATACAATGAGCATAATTCTCTTGTTAGGTTCTAGACCAGTAGTGACTGGTAACAGTGTTTGACTTAGGTTTTTGTTTTTTTAAGTTTTATTAAAGATTTCTTAGATTTCAAAAATATGTGCTCTTGTCTCTTTTTTCAAGTTGCGTTTTCTACAGATCAGTTTAGTGTTTGACTTAGTTGGTCTGCAGTTTTTAATCTTGCTGTTTTCATCACAACACAACTTATATAGCACTTACATTCCAACCAGCAGACAATAAATTAATGTTCATTTGAGTCAGAGCACATCAAAACATATTTGCAATACATGGCTCAGTCCTGAAAACGCAAATAATCTCTGCTCATGTACAGAGTTCATCACACCAAACTAACCATAATCAATCACTGTTGATCTGGGAGAAAACCTTCCAGGAATGGGAAGGGATGTGGAGTCATATCCAGGCAGGTATAGAGTCCAACTTTTTATTTTAGAAATTCGCTGATAAATGCACAGAAGAGCAAGGTGGAAATAATAGTGACAGCCTTTCCCTCAGTTCCTGGGCATTCATGATACATCCCCTGCTGAGTGGGAGATTGAATGGGACTCTGCGGAACCCTACAATATGACTAACATGGGGCCAAGGAGAAGTCTCCCAATGCTACTCTTTGGAAATGGTCCGGCAGGTAGGAGTGAACCACTGTATCACTATGCCTCCTGACCCAGAGAGCCACTCCAGGAGGATACCATAGTCAAGAATGTGTTACTGTGAACAATTGTTTCCATGGCATGTTGTGATGACTGTTAATCAGCCGATCTGTGTCTCTGATCTGTAAACTGTGGCCGACAAGGGCACAGTTCACTGGCCAGACTTTTGGTCATTCAGCAAACTACCTTCTCGTTGCCCAATTCACTTTGCTTGATACTGAGTGGATGGACGCAAAAAGGGCCAAGCCGCACAGTATATTTTAGGTGTACACGAAAGGGGAAGGAAGACCTGTACACAAACAGAAGGAGCAAACATGGGCAGAGGAGGCAAATGTCATGGGATGGGCCTGTGATGCTGCCATCCTGATACAAGCTTCCCTCAAGCCTATATCTTCAGCCAACCCTCAGTCTCCCCTTGGGCAGTTATGGATACTTGTGACTGGCTCAAAGTCACCTGGTGGGCTTTGTGGCTGTCAAAAACATCAAAAACATCAGGAGGACACCAGATTGGGGAAGCCTGGTTTAAAGCATCCAGCTGTTCAAATAAAATATGGAGGGATGGAGAAGTCAGGTGGTCACTTTCTGCTCCTTCAGGCTGCTGCTCAGCAGGTGAAGCCAACTCCTGGCCCATGACACACACTGTAAAATGTGTGTCTAAACTGTAAAATGTTGATGTATCATACACAAGTGAGCTAATGTTGTCTCTGATTTCTCTCTAAGTCTATGCTCTAGCCGGCACAAGTTTATTGCTGTGAACTGATCCAGACAAGTTTCCTGGAAACTGAATTTGCCTGTTTGTTTCCTAGTAAAACACACTTTCAGATGTTTCTACTTCTGCCCACTATTTTTCTTAAGAGAAAATGGTGGCATTGAAAAAGCGAGGAGGGGCAGCAACAAACATCTCTCTCTACAAAGATTCTGACTACTAGGAATATTTATCCCTTGGGTCAAGCTCGCATATGAGAAATGAAATGGAAGAAGACTTTGCTAACCGAGCAGATTATTGAATGTCTAAAATAATTTGCCTGACTGGGAGAGAATATTTTAATACTGAATATTTTAAAATGCAGTTCAAGAGCAAGAAGTCGTTTTCAAGGGAGAGGCCAAATAACAGGCATTCATGGCAACAAATGAGCTGGCGCAATCTACTGCGGTGCGTCTGCTTGCAAACAAAAACAAAAACCCTCCAACTATACAATGTGTCATTATGAAAGATGATGAAAGCGATAAAGAATAAGATGGAAGTGCCAGCAGCCAAACACTGAAAGGATCCAATAATTTAGCAAAATTAAGCATCTTAGCTAGCTGCCTCTCTGCTTTGAATGCTACCCTGAAAATGAGTGCGTGTTCTGTGAAAACACAGGTTAGTTGCTGAATAAAGAAAAGGGTCCGCATTACATCCTCTTCCAATGCTGTCTACAAAACTAGTTTCATCATGGACAAGGAAGGGACTTTTGCATAAGTTAGTGTGCCCTGTAAAAAGAGCTATTAATAAGAAGTGATATAGAATGCAAAAAAAAGTGAGGGGCGGATTAGTCAGTTTTGAGCATGTGCTCATCAATAATTCCATTCCATAATGTTTCTATAAAATGTGTTTTCTCTTAATTGCATTTATGCACAGAATGCACTTTGTTTTTTGCACATCCTGGTACATTTTTTGAGCCAAGAAATTCAGAGAAGTGCAAAAAATCAAGAGAGAACTGATTTGTGTACCGTAAGATTCCAATTGCAGTAGTGGCTGACAGGGCTGCTCAGGTGGGGCTGCATTGCTCTTCTGTCTTCCCTATGCTGCAGATCACTGTCTCTTACTGAGAGGGAGAGGGCAATGGGAAGGTAGCGGGAGCTCAGTGTGGTATGGCCATTGTGTTGTATTGGTTCTGCCACTACACCCGCACCACCAGCCACTAGAAGAAGAAGAAGAAGAGTTTGGATTTGATATCCCGCTTTATCACTACCCGAAGGAGTCTCAAAGCAGCTAACATTCTCCTTTCCCTTCCTCCCCCACAACACTCTGTGAGGTGAGTGGGGCTGAGAGACTTCAGAGAAGTGTGACTAGGTCACCCAGCAGCTGCATGTGGAGGAGCGGGGACACGAACCCAGTTCACCAGATTACGAGTCTACCGCTCTTAACCACTACACCACACTGGCTCTCTCTCTCTCACTACTGCCCGTTGTAGTGGATCCAATAGCAAAAGTCTGTTCTTGTGGTTAGTGCTGGCAGATCCAGTAGGCTAAGCCCATTTTCATGTTCTTGTGTGGGGTAAAGTGGCTATATGACAGCAAACCCACATGTGTGCTCAAGTTTTAGGAGATGTACACCTATGCCCTCTGTAGTTTCTTGTTCATATGAAGTGGGCAGCTTAGGCTGAGCTCAACAGGCAAAGAATAATTTCAAGGTATATCTGGCAGGGTAAGAAGCCAAGAATTCAGTTTAAGTTACTAACAGATGCTAAAGAAAGAGGAGGCTTCACCCTGCCAGACCTGAAATTATATTATGAAGCTTCATGTCTCTGTTGGTTAAAGGAGTGGATAAAATTAGAAAATACAGAGATGTTAGATATAGAAGGATTTGATAATAGATTTGGGTGGCACGCATATTTATGGTCTGAAAAGAAGAAAATCCATAAAGGGTTTGAGAACCACATTTTCCGAAGATCGTTGATAGAAATATGGGATAGGTATAAAAGCCTACTTGAACCAAAAACTCCGCACTTGTTGTCTCCATTAAAGGTTATGAGTGTAAAAAAAATCAATATGAGAAGGAATTGGATTACATATGGAAATCTGATTGTTAAGGAAGGGGGGAAATGGAAAATGAAACTCTATGAAGAAGTAAAAGAGTTTGTATATGATTGGTTGCATTATTTTCAAATAAATGAAATGTTTTAAAAAGATCTTAAGGAATATGGATTTGTAGAGAAAGATTCAAAATTTCAAATAGAAATAATAAACAATGAATATAAAACTTTATCTAAAATGTATAAGATACTGCTGGAATGGCATACAAAGGATGAAGAAGTTAAATCTGTTATGATACAATGAGCCAGAGATTTTGGATATAATATACAATTTAATGATTGGACTAAATTATGGAATGAAAATATTAAATTTACTGCATGTACTGCATTAAAGGAAAATGTTCTGAAAATGATTTACAGATGGTATATTACACCGGTAAAACTTGCAAAAATGTATAAAACATGTAAGAAATGTTGGAAATGTAAAGAAAAGGATGGTACTTTTTATCATAAGTGGTGGGAATGTAAGAAAGTGAAGAGCTTCTGGGAATTGATATATAATGAATTGAAAAAAATGTTGAAATATACATTTGTTAAGAAACCAGAGGCCTTTCTCTTAGGAATTACAGGAAATGAAATAAATAGAAAGGATTGTAAACTTTTCCAATATGCAGTAACAGCGGCAAGAATACTACTGGCCCAAAAATGGAAACAGGAACAAGTACCAACATTGGAGGAGTGGAGAATGAAGCTGATGGACTATGCAGAACTTGATAAACTGACAGGGAAGATCAGATATCTACGAGACCAAAAGTTCATTGAGGACTGGGGAAAATTAGTGGAGTATTGGGAATGTATAAGTGATAATGAAATAACGTTAGTGGCATTTAAAGAAGCTCTGTAAAAATTTAAGAAATATTGCAAAAAAGGAAAACAGATGTGGAAGGGTATGTTAAAATGCAATAGTAAACCTAGGAAATGTGTAACT
This sequence comes from Podarcis tiliguerta, assembly GCF_965153285.1. Lineage (NCBI taxonomy): Eukaryota > Metazoa > Chordata > Lepidosauria > Squamata > Lacertidae > Podarcis > Podarcis tiliguerta. The sequence goes on from NC_139536.1 coordinate 40,519,965, forward strand.
AAAAAGTTTAATTCGGATGATTGTCAGAGAGGTTGAAGGAAGTCCAAAAATGAGAAAATTTGTCAAAGTTGTAATGTGGTGTGATATTGTGATGGGATGAAGAGCTGCTTGTGTGTAAACTGCAAATCCCTCAGAGTTTGAACAGTTTCTCAAACCTCTGCCTGTGACGGAGCCCCTCCAGCATGGCTGCGTCAGTCGCTAGCAGAATCCGAAAGTGGTTGCTTTCGGAAACGTTTCCAACATAAAAGCTCCTTAACGGAAACACGTCTTCTGGACTCTCTGCGTGACAGTTTCCGGCGAGGAACGGGTGTCCCTATAGGAGGACCTGAGACATCCCCACTGTTTTCGCTGGAAACGTCTCTGAGCCATTCCTCCGACTCTCCTTCCCTTGACATTCCTGTTCGCCCCCTACTGGTTCCCTCTTCAGGTGTTATGTCTCTCTCTACTTCAGAGAGCCTTGGCACCTCTTGTGCTGCCGATGGCAGTTCCCTGACATCCACCTCCCCTCCAGGGCCCCCTTCACCCCCTCCCGTCTCCTCCCCTTCAGGTTGGGAGGAGGCAAAACCCCGGAAAGAACCTTCCTCATCGTCTGAAGTTTCGAACACCTTTCTCCACTTGTTGCGGTTCCTAGTCTCTCGGTACTCCTCGTCGTCTGAGTCCGTTCCTTCTTCCAACTCCGACTCCGCGAATCCTTCCAGTTCCTCTTCCTCGTCTGTGGTGCCGAAATACTCCCTCCTAAACCTTGCTGCCGGCTGTGGTTTCCTCGGGAATCTTTGGTGGAACGTTTCTGTTAAAACCTCGTCATTGACCTCCTCTGCTGTCACCCAAGTGTTTTCTGACTCCGGTTCCCCTTCCCACGCCACTAAATACTCCACCTGATTGCCCTTCCACCTGGAATCGAGGATTTCCGCTACATGGTTACTGCTCTCCCTCTCTTCCAAGACTGGTCCCCTGTTGTACTCCCCTTCACCTCCCCCCTTGTACGGTGACAGTAACGACCTGTGGAACACTGGGTGCAATTTCATGTGGTTGGGTAACCGGAGTTTGAAAGCCACTGGGTTGACCTGCTGAATGACCTCAAAGGGTCCCAATCTCTTGGGTCTTAATTTCTTACAACCCCCTTTGAACGGCAACCCTTGGGTGGACAACCACACCTGATCCCCCACCCTTACTGTTTCACCTTCCCTCCTGTTCTTGTCTGCCTGCTTCTTATATTGTGCCTTGGCCCTTTCTAAGTTGAGCTGAAGCTGACGATGGATCGCTTCCATCTCTTCTACAAAATGTTCGGCCGCTGGGACGCTCCATCTCTCGCCTCCCTCCCCCGGGAATGCCCTGGGGTGACACCCGTAATTGGCCAAAAAGGGGCTCATCCCTGTGGACACATGCTCCGCATTGTTGTAGGCAAATTCTGCCAGCGCCAGCTTTTCGACCCAATCATTCTCTCTGTCATTGACATAACACCTCAGATATTGTTGGAGGATGCTATTTGCTCTTTCCGCCTGCCCGTTGGTTTCAGGGTGCCGGGCCGTCGAGAAATTGACTTCCACGTGCAGCAAGCTCATGAGCTTCCTCCAGAACCTGGAAGTAAATTGTTTCCCGCGGTCTGAGATAACCCTCAAGGGGGCGCCATGCAGCCGGAAGATGTGTTCTACAAACAACTTCGCTGTTTCTTCCGCTGTGACTGCATGTGAACATGCTACAAAGTGGCACATCTTAGTTAACAGGTCCACTACTACCATGATGGCCGTTTTCCCTTTGGATTTGGGCAGATCCGTCATAAAATCTATTGATACCGCCTCCCAAGGCCGTTCTGGCGTGGGTAGTGGTTCTAATAACCCTGCCGGCGCCCTTCTTTCCCCCTTGGCCCTCTGGCATTGGTCACACCCTCTTACATACTCCTTTACATCTTCCCTCACCTTGGGCCACCAAAATTCCCTGGTGACCATCCACATGGTCTTGTGTTGTCCAAAATGTCCCGCCGTGGGACTATCATGCAACTGCTTGAGTACCCTCCCTCTCAATTCACCTTCTGGTATATACAGTGCCCCTTTGTAACACAATGCCCCATTTCTTTCTTCAAAACCCTCCGGGCTCTCACCCTCTCCCCTGAGACCTCTGAGCTTATTTTGGGCATATTCGTCATTTTCCGTTTCTTCTACCAGTTCTCGTCTCCCCACCAGCGCCGCCCCACACACCCAGCGGTCCTCAGGAATGACATGTCTTTCTTCGATTGCCCCCTCCCCCTCCAAGTACTCTGGTTTGCGTGAGAGAGCGTCCGCCCTGACGTTCTCTGGGCCTGGTACATAACAAATCTCGAAGTGGAATTTGGAAAATTCCTGTGCCCATCTCACTTGTCGTTGGTTGAGTACTCGAGCTGTTCTCCAATACTCCAAATTCTTGTGGTCGGTGCACACTTGCACCTTGTGTTGTGCCCCAATCAATAAATGTCTCCACCTCCGGAACGCTTCGTGAATGGCGAGTAGTTCCCTGTCATACACCGTGTAGTTCCGCTCGGACTTATTCAGCTTCCTCGAGAAAAAGGCACACGGTCTCCACTCCGACGTATTTCTTCCCGGCTGAAGAAGCACCGCCCCCACCGCTCTGTCTGACGCGTCTGTCTCCACTCTCATGGGCTTCTGTAGGTCCACATGCAGAAGTTGTTCTTCCGAAGCGAAAGCCCTTTTCAGTTCTTCAAAAGCTCTCTCCGCCTCCGCCGTCCAAACAAATTTCTTCTTGCTACTGAGGCAGTCGGTGATGGGCGCCGTCAAGTGTGCAAAATTCTTGATGAACTTCCGATAAAAGTTCCCAAACCCCAGGAACCTTTGCACATCCTTCTTGGTCTTCGGTGTCTTCCATTCCAGCACCGCCTGGACCTTGCCTGGATCCATGGCCAATCCTTGGTCTGACAGGCGGTACCCCAGGAATTCCACCTCCTTGGCGTGAAACTGGCACTTCTCCAGTTTCACCCACAGCTGATTGGCTTGCAGTCGGCCCAACACTTCTCTCACGTCCCTCACATGCTGCTCTTCATCTTCCGAATACACCAACACGTCATCCAAAAAGGCCACACAATTCTTGTAGAGCAAAGGTCCCAAGACGTGGTTGATAAAACTTTGAAAACATGCGGAGCCGGCTTGGAGACCGAAGGGCATTACGAGGTATTCAAATGCTCCCAAAGGGGTGAACATGGTGGTCTTCCATTCATCCCCCTTCCTTATTCGTATCAGATTGTACGCCCCCCGCAGGTCCAGTTTTGTAAAAATCTTCCCCTTCCTTACCCTGGTCAGAATGTCATCAATTCGGGGCATAGGAAAAGCCAGGGGTTCCGACACGGCATTTAGGGCCCTGAAGTCTACTACAAGCCTCGGCTTATCTGTGTTTTTTTTGTCCACAAAAAACACTGGGCTGCCCCCCACCGCTCGGGACTCTCTGATGAAACCCCTCTTCAGGTTTTTGTCAATGAACTCCCTCAGCTCCTGCATCTCCCTGTCTGACATGGCGTACAGCTTGCCCACTGGGAGTTGAGCCCCAGGGAGTAGGTTGATTTGACAGTCAAAGGGTCTATGCGGCGGCAGTTTGTCCGCTTCCCTTTCGCTAAATACGTTGCTCAGATCTGCATATTGCGGAGGCACCTCCCCTTGCTTCATTACCTCCATCCCAGCTAGGGTGAGCTTGGCTCCCCCTGGATCCTTTCCCTGCTTGCAGTGTTCTAGGCAATGCGCTGACCCAAAGGAGACCACCCTCTGGTGCCAGCCCACTAGAGGATCGTGTAGTGCCAGCCAGCTCATCCCCAAAATTATGGGAGCTCCTCCCAAGGTGGCCACATTAAACGCTATCCGCTCGGTGTGCCTTGCCACCCTCATTGTCATGGGGACTGTCTGTTGGTTCACTTCTCCTCCCAACAACTCTCTGCCGTCAATCGTGGTTACCTGCAGGGGTTTACTTAAGGGGAGGGTTTGTATCTGGTGCTCAGCTGCGAACTCCTTACTCATGAAATTACAGGAGCTGCCTGAATCCAGAAGGGCCTTGATCTGTAGAGGATATCCGTTTGGCAGCTCTAGCAACACCTCTATCACTAGAGCAGGTCTGGGAGGTTCTGGTGCGGGCACTTTCACTGCTTTTGAGCCTGGCTGCTGTGCCCCGACGGCAGCCAGGCGTTGGCTTTTACTTGCTCCGTGCTTTCCTCCTCCTCTCCCCCAACAGCTCCTGCCATGCCTTGCCATTCCTTTCTCCGTGGACAGACTCTGGCAAAGTGTCCTGGCTGTTGGCAGAGATAACATTTCTTCCCGCCCTTTCCCTCCTTCTTCCGCCCTTCACCGATGTTTGAAACTGCGCGCGCACGCGCTGTTCCCACTTCCATCGGCTCTGCCGGCGGGAAAGGCTGCTCTGGAATGTCTGGAATGCGGAGCTCCCTCCAACGTTCTCCTTTCCCCTCCCGCTTCTCCAAAGCCCTCGCTTCCTGGCGCGCTCCTATGGCCAGCGCGGCTTTAGTCAGCTGGTCCATAGACTCCGCTCTGGGGGTCCGGGAAAGTTCATCTTTCAAGGACGAAGACAGACCTTCTTCGAAAAGCATCTGAATGGGCTCAGCAGACAAGTCCCACCCCAATCTATGAATCAACATAGTGAACTCAGTCCAGTACTCACGGACAGTCCTGTTTCCCTGTCTGCAAGCCATTAACTGCCTTCGCACCCCTCCCTGCTCAATGTCGCTGGAAAACATCAGGTCCATGGCACGAAAAAACTTCCTTGTGTCCTTTAGGATCTCATTATTTGCTGCCATCAAGGGTCTAACCCAGTCCTTCGCCCCTGATTCGAGATGGCTAATTACAAAAGCCACTCGCGATTCCTCATCAGGGAAGTCATCAAATTGCAGATTGAGAGCGTATTGCATCTCTGTCCTAAAGGCATGATAGTTTCTGGGGTCCCCCCCAAATTTCTGCACCAATCCTGGCATCTTTCTGTTGAGTGGGGTGGCTTTCTCCTTCCCCCTTTCTGCATCCTGAGCCCTCCTCTCTTCCAGCCTCGCCGTCTGCAAGGCAAGCTGGATTTCCAACGTCCTGTACCTTTCCTCCAGGCTTGGACCTCCTCCAGCTGCCCCTCCAGTTCCGGCTGGTTCGCTCATGATGCCTCTCCCTGGCACAAGCTAGCTTTCGGTGACTTTCGGATTGCTGTGATGGGATGAAGAGCTGCTTGTGTGTAAACTGCAAATCCCTCAGAGTTTGAACAGTTTCTCAAACCTCTGCCTGTGACGGAGCCCCTCCAGCATGGCTGCGTCAGTCGCTAGCAGAATCCGAAAGTGGTTGCTTTCGGAAACGTTTCCAACATAAAAGCTCCTTAACGGAAACACGTCTTCTGGACTCTCTGCGTGACAGTTTCCGGCGAGGAACGGGTGTCCCTATAGGAGGACCTGAGACATCCCCACTGTTTTCGCTGGAAAAGTCTCTGAGCCATTCCTCCGACTCTCCTTCCCTTGACATTCCTGTTCGCCCCCTACTGGTTCCCTCTTCAGGTGTTATGTCTCTCTCTACTTCAGAGAGCCTTGGCACCTCTTGTGCTGCCGATGGCAGTTCCCTGACAGATATGTATTTTCTTTTTTTGATGGAAAATTAATAAAAAATATTATTAAAAAAAGGCTGAGCTCAACAACTTCTCCAGCCACTCTGGGTTCCTTTAGGAGGAAGGGTGGGATATAAATTCAATATATAAGTAATTTAATATAAATAGCCTTCACAGTCCACTAGCTGAACAGGAGGTCAAAAATCAAGCTGGGGCAGAATTTCTCTTTCCCTTGTATTTGGGCAACCCTACCAGCCACTAGCAGCAAACACTATTTAAGTAGAATGAAATGTACCTTCCCAAATTAAATGCTTGAAATTAATTTCAAATTCAGAAACCCACTAGCAGGGCCTACAGCAAAACACTGCAACGTGGAGTGTTCCTGACAGGGTTCTAGTCATGTTTTCTTTCAGGATATCCCAATGATCATGCCCCCCCGGTTAGTTTGCATTCCATGGCTATTGAGCATACTCAGTCCTCATTGGTCCATTTGGGGTTCCTACGAATAATAGTGAAATACTATACATGACTAAGGGGACGCCGGTGGCGCTGTGGGTAAAACCTCAGCGCCTAGGACTTGCCGATCGCATGGTCAGCAGTTTGAATCCCCGCGGCGGGGTGCGCTCCCGTCGTTTGGTCCCAGCGCCTGCCAACCTAGCAGTCTGAAAGCACCCCCGGGTGCAAGTAGATAAATAGGGACCGCTTACCAGTGGGAAGGTAAACGGCGTTCCGTGTGCTGTGCTGGCTCGCCAGATGCAGCTTGTCACGCTGGCCACGTGACCCGGAAGTGTCTCCGGACAGCGCTGGCTCCCGGCCTCTAGAGTGAGATGAGCGCACAACCCTAAAGTCTGGCAAGACTGGCCCGTACGGGCAGGGGTACCTTAATACATGACTGCTGAGAAGTACGCACCACTGAATTTAACGGGACATTTTTCTTGATAAAGTTGACTAGCATTGGAGCTTTCATTTCCCCACTAAAGGTTTTTGTACTTTCCCCAAGACTGCAGAAACCTCTTGATTCACACTCAAGAGTATAAGTACACCATTAGCAGATTCCACCAAATGTTCTCACATACACACTGGGAGGAGCAGCTCACTGTGGAGGTCTTGCTAGCCAAACCTTGTAGAAAAACAATTCATTCTTCCCTCCTGCTAAATGCATGAATAAATGAGGACTCAGGAGTGAATAATAAATATTAATTAACGAATAGCAAATATCAGGTACATGATTCTTTACATGGGTGTTCCTCCAGAGATTTTCATGGTAGTAATTAGTAAAGGCTCAATTTTTCTCATTATTTATGATAATTTAATTCTTTCAGGGTTCATAAAGCACTGAATATATTTTTGTACAGCTGGCAATAGAGGTTGGCTTGAGTGCTGATAAGAGAGGCAAAAAGTTGTATTTTTCCCCTATTAGTCAGGAGCCAAAATATTTTCCTAAATCAAATGACGTGTGATAAAAATTGAATTCTTGTTGCTATTTTCATAAACTTTTATGGAAAATAAGTTGTTACTGCTATATAAACATTCATTTCACTTCAGGCAATGAAGAATACATTCTTCCAGATTGGTTTACAAGACACTGCGCACAACTTAGCTTCATAGCCAAACATAAGGCTATCAGGCACTACCCTGCTGCTTGCGTGACACAAGTGCCCCCTCCCCAGCAGGCCCGACTGCCAAATAAACACACAGGAAAATATTGCTTTGGGTCAAATCAGGCTACAACTTTATCAATTACAGATGTAGAGGTTTGGCAAAGCCATTGGCTATAACCATTGAACCTCCAGCTCACCTGCTGGAGAGCCTGTGTGGTGTAGTGGTTAAGAGCGGTGGACTCGTAATCTAGTAAACCAGGTTCGCGTCTCCGCTCCTCCACCTGCAGCTGCTGGGTGACCTTGGGCCAGTCACACTTCTCTGAAGTCTCTCAGCCCCACTCACCTCACAGAGTGTTTGTTGTGGGGGAGGAAGGGAAAGGAGAATGTTAGGCACTTTGGGACTCCTTCAGGTAGTGATAAAGCGGGATATCAAATCCAAACTCCTCCTCCTCTTCTTTTTCTTCTTCTGCTGGGACATACCTGTCAGGGGTCACCCGAGGCGAAGAGGTCCTATGTCACACATCAGGTAGGAACCACTTGTGGGCTTGCCACCTTGAGGAGTGCTATGGCCGTAGCCCCAGCCTGGGCTTCTGGACAGAAGTAACTCTCGCTGGATCCTCTTAAGGGGGTACCCCTGAATCCTGCAGGGCCAGGTGGAGGCTACAACCTCCATCCATGAAGGACTAAGACTTACCCAATGCCTAAACCACATTGGGTTGTGACACTTGCTGTGAGGTACGCCAAACCACAAGGTTATTCAGACTCTCGCGAAGCTATGGACATGGTCCCTCATGGACAGGGTGCAACATCTCTGCCCGCCAGTGGTGGAGAGCAGGCGGGAACGGGGCTGGCATGTGTCCTGGGGGCGTGGCACGCTGCCTGCAGGGGTGTGGCGCCAGTACAGGCGGAAGGGCAGCTGCGATGGCACCCCACAGGGATCGTGCTGCTGGGGGCAATGTGTTCCCCCCACACTCCTCTTCCTCCGCCAGTGCTGCCAGCTCTGGGACTTGCCTCTCAGTTCCTCATCTGGGTGTCAGAGTCTGAGCTGGGCGGAGGTGTTCTGCTTCTAGATTCCTGGCTCCCTCTTATATAGTGTAGCACTATGCCAGGCATGTCCAATGTCCATTTTGGGGGCCTAATCTGGTCCGCTGGCTGGTTTAATCTGGCCCCTGTGGTAGTTTATTTCTTTTAAACAGCTGAACAACTTCAATCCTAAAAAAAAGGTCAATGACTTTGGTTGGCCCTCACGCATATTCATTTCATCAAATCTGGCCCTTTGTGAAAAAAACTTTGGGCACCCCTGCACTATGCTGACAAGGCTGATTTGTGCATTACTCACATCCATCTGGCCTATACGTCACTGGCTGTAATGTTGCTTCTGCATTCCTGGGACAAGAGGGCATCTAGTGTGGATATTCTCATGGCTTTGAATTAAAAGCAATACTACAAGCCAAACCTTCGGCTTATCTATGAAAGATAAGCCGTCAGCTAGTTTCAGCCTTTGATCCTCCGAGTTAGTATATTGTTTCTCATACTTCACCAGTGAAGTGACATTCTACTCTTTTTTAAAAATAGAAAAGAAAAGAAAACATAACTAGTGAATATATAGTCAAGGCTGTTTTGGGCTTTTTCCTGAAATATTGATGACATCACACTAGCTCCTAATGATGCAACGCTCGCCTGCAATTTGCCCCTACAGTGCTCTTGTGCTAAGGAAAGGCCTTTTGATCCAGAAGAGGTTCTGCTAATAGAAGAGATGGGAAGCACAGACCCTCCAAGTGTCCCTATTTTCCAGGGATAGTCTTGTCCCAGTTTTCTGATTTGATCCTGAATTTCCCATTTTTCCTTAGGACATCCCTATTTCCATCAGAGAAATGTTGGAGGGTATGGAGTTATGTGATCCCCCGAACCAAGGATATAGGCAAGTTTGGAAGCCATCTGAAATAGGGCTGCCATAAGGCTGGATTTTCCCAGACATTACTGGGAGTTCAAAGGTGGAATTGAATTCCAGGGGAATTTCTGAAAGGCGGCGCTTTGTCCTGGATATTAGGGAAAAGTCAAACTGCATTTCTTTGGTGTTTTTGTCAAGAAAAGATTAACAATTGTGGGGTCTTCCTAAAAAACAAAAACTTTTGGGGTGTTCTGGTTTTATTTTTTGAAATATGGCAACCCTATCTGAAGACAGCCCTGTATAGGGAAGTTTTAAAAATGTATAGTAATAGTAGTAGTAGTAGTAGTAGTAATAATAATAATTTTATTACTTATGCCCTGCCCATGTGGCTGGGTTTTATATATGTCAGAAGCCACCCAAAGTGGGTGGGGCAACCCAGTCAGATGGGTGGGATATAAATACCATAATAATAATAATAATTAAGTAGGATATCCCTATGTTCATCAGAGAAATTTTGGAGCCAACTCTCATCAATTTTCCCTTCTCCTTTCAGCCTTCCAACACCACCTTCTACCCTGCTCTGGAGAGGCCCCCAACTCTCTATATATGATTTTCAGAAACTGGGGGCTCCTAGGGTATAAGCAATAAATTATGTCTTCTGTTAGTGGAGCTACTGGATCCAGATATGGAGGACACCGACTGAATTCCACTCAAATGATACAGTGCCCTACCAACAGCAAGGCCTTTAATCTTGAGCAGATGGTACATGTGAGAAGGCCTAATTATTACAAGCAGAATGCATCTGCAAGTAAAATAACTGGGATTCCCAAATGGCACTGTGATTTAATCTCTGTGCCCAACTTTCAAGTTCTTTTCTAAATGCTGCTGATATACAGCCTATTTTCAGGAGAACTAATTGAGATTTCAGCACTATTTTGCTTCAAGATAGTCTTACATCAAGCTGTGAGACAATCATTGAACAGTCCTATTTCAAATGGTAAGGAAATTGTAGCAATCAATCCTCTCTGCAGCTAAATGATTTATTTTTTTTAATCTAAAAAAATGTGGATTGGAGTAATAATGATCATATTGCCTATTAGTCCGTAATCTAGTTAAGAAGAGATGCACAGGTATTCTGCTTTAGGTAATAGTGTAAGAAGAAGGAAAACACAATTTCTTTCTAGTCCCTTTTTCATAAATACAGCCCAAATCCTGTAAAGGAAAGTAAAACCAGAGTTCAGGAAACATGTATTGCAATTTGAACTTGGACATACAAAGACATTTTATGTGTTTTTTGTGTGTATGAACATTTCCCCTTTAATTTCACAGTGTTTGTCCTGGAACTGCCTGTGACGTTACCATGTATGAGAGAGTGCTGGAGGGGAAATAGTTAAATAGGTTGCACAGACAGGACCCAGGGGGGTGGAGTCAGTGGGTCTATAAAGGAGTTCTGGGAGGAGTCCTGGGTTAGTTCGTTGGGAGTTGTGGGTGGGTAGTTGGTTGGTTTGAGTGGGTTGGCTGGTTGGGAAAGGCAGTTAGTAATAGAGAGACGGTTAGGGCAGTTGGTCCGTGAGTGTGGGGTGGTAGCAGAGATAGAGAGAGGAACATAAGACTAAGAAAGTAAAGAGGAACACTGTTTGGAAGGCTGTAATAGTTTTGTTTTTTAAGTTTGAAATAAAATACACTCTTCTTTATGAATTGAAAAGCTGACTGAGACTGAAGTGATTTTACCAGGGAGGACCTGGTTGGTGGCAGCGGATTAGTGGTGCACGGGTCAATAGTCCGTGAGACGACCGGGGGCTCCGTACGAACGCCACACTGCCTTTTTGCAAATTCATTGTGAGAAAATATGTATGTGCTTGGTGACCATTATTGTAATATAAGTCCCATAGAAATCAGTGCGATGGCTACAGAGATGAGCACAGTATAGCAAAATATAATTTCAGTACTTAATTTCAGAAAGAATTATTCACAGTCTCTTCTTCTTTTACATTCATTTTCTGCTAATCTTCATACTTCCTCAAGCAGCAGCCATACCTCCAAGCACCAGGGGTCCTCACACTTTCACAAACACATCCCTCCTCCCAGATGCACATGCATGCGTACCTTGCCATGCCTCAACCATGGAACTCCAGAGGAAGATCTGACCCAAGCTCTGAGTCAGTGGACAGTTCTTCAGTTAAGTGGATGCAACAACTGTGAACCTCCAAACCAGAGGTGCCATCTCCTTAAGATGAATGAAGGGGCCTGACGCAATGTCCTGACATCACGCGATGTCCTGAAGTTGCATGCGCTACATCACAAGGAGTCGAACAGCCTTTGAACATTGAGAGGGCCCAGCTCCCTAAAAAAAAGAAAACATGGGAGCGGGAAGTACCTCAGCCCCCAGGAACCAGTGCCTATCCCCCAAACTCTCTGGCCTCCCTTCCACTGAAACTGTGGTTAGTTTGTAACATCTCAGATGTACACTTTGCAATAGTTCTCTGAAGTTTGAGTTATTTATTAGCTTGCCTTTTTCAGTTGTAGTTTTAGGTTTAGTACAATGTTTGTCTTCCTCGCGCTCCCCCTCAAACACTGATATTAATGAAACCAAGTGTGGGTGTTGAAGTCTGTGTGGAAGAAAAGAAGGAAAGACAGCTTAAGAAAATGTGGCCTTTTGCTCACCGATTTGTCACACCCACTTCTACTTCTTGGGGAAATGAGCTACCCTGACATAAGAGGTACAATTTAGAGTAATGTAAAGCTAGATAGAGCCTGGCGTGCTCTGGTCCATGGGGTCACGAAGAGTCGGACACGACTGAACGACTAAACAACAACAACAACAACAAAGCTAGATAAAAGAATAGTGATATTGTTCTCACCTCCGTGAACAATAAAGAAGGGGACCAAAAAACAATCCCATTTAAATTATGTCACATCAAGGAAAGATGTGGTAACAAGCTGCCCACGTCAAGGCTTGCATAGCTTCCATGGGATCAAGAAAGTCTTTGAATGGAGATTCACCCCAGCAGTTCAGGGGAAGAATATTTTGATGAAACGGGGGGGGGGGGGGAGGGTAATTTGACCTACCCTTAGGTCAATTGCCAGTTATGTCTATATACCTGAAGGTCCTGTATACCTGAAAGAGCGTCTCCAACCCCATCGTTCAGCCTGGACACTGAGATCCAGCACCGAGGGCCTTGTGGTGGTTCCCTCATTGCGAGAAGTGAGGTTACAGGGAACCAGACAGAGGGCCTTCTTGGTAGTGGCGCCCGCCCTGTGGAACTCCCTCCCTCCAGATGTGAAGGAAATAAGTAGCTATCTTATCTTTAAAAGACCTCTGAAGGCAGCCCTGTTTAGGGAAGTTTTTAATATTTAATGCTGTATTGTTTTTAACACTCGATTGGAAGCCGCCCAGAGTGGCTGGGGAAACTCAGCTAGATGGGCGGGGTATAAATAATAAATTATTATTATATTATTATATATTTCTGAAAGCATGATTGCCTTCCTTTGTGACTTGATTTTGTAAAGTTGTCTTTAAGGGAGCAAATGCTGGAGAAGCAGGTCACTGATGGGAACCACTTGCAAACAAGTAGAATTCCAGCTTCTGCCAGTAACTGTTGGCAGATATTGGAAACAGGGTCACCTCAGACATCTACCACAGATGACCACATTCCTGGTTGGTCAGCCACTTTTGCTGATGACAGCAACCTCCTGCTGTTGCAGCTGGCCAGTCAGTAAGCATGGCCTTGCATGATGCTGAGTGAAGCTGGGCTACCAGCTGAAGATGATGGAAGGCACTCTGAGCCATTGAGGCTACTTGCGCCTCAAGTGACAGCAATGGAAGCAGAAGTACCCCCAGACTCCTTCAGAGGGAGAGTAACCCCATCAAGAGCCGGCAATCTACCATCCATCTGGGCTAGGAACCTACTTGCTGACACTGCCCCAGTCTTATCTGGATTGAGCTTTCATAGCTCTTTCAATGCTGAGGCCCCGTTCCCTTCTGAACCCTTCCTCGTCTGTAAGAAAGCTGCTTGCAAGAAACTGCTACCTAGTGTCCATGATACAAGAACTTGGAAAGTGATTAGCCATTTGAGAGCACTCTTTAACCAGTGTGAATGAGAATTGCCTAACAAAAGGCAAGTATTAAATGTTAAATTAACACCATCATAAAGCTCAAGGCAAATGGAAAGTTGTAGACTGTGCTTGTTGGACCTCCAGTGAAGTGGAAAAGGCTGCAGGGTTAACTTTTAATATGTGCATAAAAGTAAAATTGTTTTCTGGCCATTGTACTGCTTTTATTGCATCCACATGGTAATTCAAGTTATGCAAATGCCTTTACTCAATGAAGTCTAACCCCCCATAAAAAAAATATTTCCTGTATGAATGGGGGATGAAACAGCACACAAAAAGCAAACTGAGATGTCTTGCTTGCACCTGCTTCGGCAAGTGTCCACCTCCTTGTACTAAAAGCATGTAGCTGTACTCTCACCCCCTACTCTCCTTGACTTATTCCTCTCCTTGTTGCTGTCCTATGGCTTCAACCTGACAAAAGTGTGGTGGATGCTTATCTGAGAGATGTTGTTTGCAGATGATGTAGTCTTGACAGCACACTCCAAGGAAGCTCTGCACACACTATTCAGCCATTTTGCCCAAGCCTGCAGGGAGTCTGGCCTTACCGCCAGCCTGTCAAAGACCAACATCCAGGGCCACTATGTCACCAGTACTCCATGCATCAGCAATGGTGACCTCATGCCTGAGGTGGTAGAAGAAGAAGAAGAGTTTGGACTTGATATCCCTTTAAGGAGTCTCAAAGCGGCTAACATTCTCCTTTCCCTTCCTCCCCCACAACAAACACTCTGTGAGGTGAGTGGGGTTGAGAGACTTCAAAGAAGTGTGACTAGCCCAAGATCACCCAGCAGCTGCATGTGGAGGAGCGGAGACGCGAACCCGGTTCCCCAAATTACGAGACTACCGCTCTTAACCACTACACCACAGTGGCTTGTCTATCTGGGTTCCACTATAACCAGCGATCTTTCCATCAGGACAAGCATATTGGCAAGGCAGCTACATCAGTGGCTTGGGAGTGGGTCATGGGCAACTTACAACCATCAGGAGCGATGCCTCAATGCCTTCCACATGTGCTGAATCAGGAGGATTTTGGGTATCCAATGGCAGGACAAAGATGTTAGATGTTCCAAACAAAGATGTGCTCTCCCAAGCCCACATTCCCAGCATGTTTGCACTCCTGCCTCAGCCATGTCTATGCTGGCTTGGTCTTGTCCACAGAATGGAAGATGGCAGGATCCCCAAGGACATGTTCTATGGGCAGCCTGGCTTCTGGCACCAGGCCCATTGGCAGACCAGCTCTGAAAATGTGACATGAAGGCTGGCAACATCAACCCCGCCATGTGGGAATCCCTTGCAGACAACCACAGTGCCTGGAGACAGGCAGTCAAATTATGTACCCATAGCAGTGACCAGAGGAGGAATGACTGCTGGGAGGAGCGCAGGGAGGAAAAACGCCATGGTGCATCTGCAGCAGCAGAACTGCATGGCTTCACCTGCACCAAAACATGTCTCTCCTGCATCGGTCTCTACAGCCACAGCAGGTGCTGCAACCTTCAACAGCTTGACCTAATCCCCGAAGGCGCACTCTTCAATGGTCTCCCAAGGCAGACAGATGCCAGCCATGTTGAGAATTGTCACTAGAAGTTCTGCAGCAAGATGCAATCACTATGCTGATGATCCCCACCTCTATATCTCCATTACAGCTGAGTCAGGAGAGGCTCTGCAAGCCCTGCATTATACATATTTTTGTAAACATTGTTTGGTGAGAGAGCTGCATCACTAAATTTGGAAGAGTGAGAATTTTGAAGGATGGCTGTCTTTCAGATCTTGTATTTTCTTGGAAAGAAAAAGAAGAAGAAGAGTTTGGATTTGATATCCCGCTTTATCACTACCCAAAGGAGTCTCAAAGTGGCTAACATTCTCTTTTCCCTTCCTCCCGCACAACAAACACTCTGTGAGGTGAGTGGGGCTGAGAGACTTCAAAGAAGTGTGACTAGCCCAAGGTCACCCAGCAGCTGCATGTGGAGGAGCGGAGACGCGAACCCGGTTCCCCAGATTATGAATCTACCATTTTGTGGAAAATAAATCTAATTTCTCCCCCATTCCATACGTATTTCACACACTAGGAAATAACTACAGGATCAGAAACTGGGGGGTTAAGTTTTCAGGTAAATCGGCATTGAATTTCCCTTCAGTCATAGAACAAATTTTTGTTTCCATGTCCATTGTACGTATCTCCACCATACATTTTCTTCAAAAAAGGAAAAGGAAAAAAGACTAACCATGTATTAAAGCTGCTAACACATGGAGACAAAAAAAAAAAGCTTTCTTCCTTAGTCATTCAATGCTATTCACAATAGAATTTGATAAGAGCTCATCAATGACATCATGTAACCCCCTCTTTCCTTGAACTTTCCTGTTTTGCGCAGGCAGCTGCTCTGAAAATACTGAGCTTTTTAATCAAAGCACAAACACTTCAGCAATTAATCTTAGTTTATTTGGAAGGGGGAGGGAAAGGGAAAATGAAGCTAGCTATATCCAAGAAAGCACACTTAGCTCTGAACCATAAGGTTTTTTAAATTTTATTTTTGCTTGGTGTTGCTTTGTTTGGGCTTGTTTTGCTAGAACTGTAGAAAAGGTATTTTGCTGTGGATATGAAATATTTCTTTTTTGCTTCCACAGAACATCAGTCATCAGAGAAGAAAAATGTGTGGATTAAAATATGACAATGACTGCTTCACGGAAAGGATCTGGAAACCACATTGGTGGAAATGCGGCTTGAAAGGAGATTCAAAAACACTTGACCTGGCACTTTGGCAAACTCCATGCAAATTTTGATTTATAGGCCACCCAGAATGTTGCTCAACTGAGGCTTTCAGTAGTAAAGAACTTGAAGAATTACTTTCACAGTCCATTTATATCCCTCAGGTAAAATCTGTATGCAGTGATTATAACTTTATAACAGCTTTCTTCTGCTTTATCTATGCTATGTTATTTTGTTACAAAAACTGTGGCCTTACAGCTCTTTCAGGGAGTACTTAGGCTTCGATTCATTATTTCCAAATTAACAAGTGTGGGGAAAACCCACAACTGAAGATTTGCAAAGTGACACCCCCAAACCAAAGATGGCTTTGCTAAAGCCATGCGGCTATTTGGGATCAGAGCCATCAGCACAGACATCTTTCCTGGTCAGTTACATGATGGAAATGGGAAAGAGGGAAAAAAGAAACAAGGAAACTTGACTTCCTTCCTTCTAATGTGAGGGACTGTGGCCTAGCTAAGTCTAGGAAAAAAGCTTTCACTATGGTCTTGGTGCCTTAACTAGAGCTAAGCATGTGAGAATGAATTATCTCAGAAATTTGAGGCTCCCTTTGAGCTTTGGGAGGGACGCGGGTGGTGCTGTGGGTAAAAGCCTCAGCGCCTAGGGCTTGCCGATCGAAAGGTCGGCGGTTCGAATCCCCACGGTGGGGTGCGCTCCCGTTGTTCGGTCCCAGCGCCTGCCAACCTAGCAGTTCGAAAGCACTCCTGGGTGCAAGTAGATAAATAGGGACCGCTTACTAGCGGGAAGGTAAATGGTGTTTCCATGTGCGGCTCTGGCTCTCCAGAGCAGCGATGTCACGCTGGCCACGTGACCCGGAAGTGTCTCCGGACAGCGCTGGCCCCCGGCCTCTTGAGTGAGATGGGCGCACAACCCTAGAGTCTGTCAAGACTGGCCCGTACGGGCAGGGGTACCTTTACCTTTACCTTGAGCTTTGGGCCCAGGCCAAATTACCATCTTGCCTCGCCCCCCATTGGCCCTGGATCCCCATAGATCATAGCTGTCAACTTTTCCCTTTTCTTGCGAGGAGTCCTATTCGGAATAAGGGAATTTCCCTTAAAAAAGGGAAAACGTTGACAGCTATGCCATAGATTTTTCCTGGTTTGGATTCAAGTTGCATCTGCAAACAGACATTTCTTTCAGCCACATATGAGAATGCAGGTTTGGTCGCCTTAAGGGACAGCTGCATATTCCTGCATTGTGGCGGCGGCAGAGATAGCTATATGACCCACAGGGCCTCTTCCAACTCTATGATTCTGTTATGTACTGAGCTGAATCCTAGAACAATAGGATCCAGAATGCAGCAGTCCAGCTCCAGGTAGAAGTGAATCAGCGACCTGATTGACCTGCAGGAGCAGCCAATCAGGCTCCTGGATGAAGTGAATCAGCAACCTGATTGGCCTACAGGAGCAGCCCGGAATTAGCCAATCATGTGGGGCCCATTGTGTAAATAATGTATATATAGCTAGACGTTTTGGGGAAAGATTCATTCATTGCTACTTCGAGCTGAATAAAGAACATGAAATCCACACCCAACTCCGAGTATATTTCATATACTATGACTACATCTTCATCTGCCCCACACCTGATATCACAGATGACATCAGGTGAGGAGGAGGTAAGTGCAGTTTGGGGAAAATAGCTACACAGGGCTAACTGGGACCCTTGCTGGGCCCAATTAGCCACGTGGGAGATTCCTCACCTCGGCCATTACTCTGGTAGTTGCTGCTTGGCTTCAACCAGTTATTTCTATTGATTTAACAGTAACAGCGATGCACGCCTTATAGCAGTGGAGTGGGAATGGTTGCTAAAGTTAATAATGAAAAGCTTTTAAAGCTATAATTCCCCTATCACTTTCCTTTCTAACTACTCATCAGACTTTTCACCATTCACATATTCTGTCTGGCAGAAATACTAAGTGCTTGATTGCAGCATTTGGTGCGCCTTCTATTCCTGCCATTAGACAACTCTGCTAATTCTATTCCGAAACTAGAATTAATCTTTCATTTGGTTGGATGCATAGCTTGCCCTGTTTGCAAGGCTTTAAGGCAAATAATACATTACACGTTACACTGCTAAATGAAACTTGCCTTGTGTGTTGCAGCTGAAACAATATTACCATGTCCAGAATATGCTCAGGTTTACCTCTTGGAGAACCGCAAGAAGAGAGAGACACACGACAAAGAATGCTGAGGTGCATAATCTTGATGTCCATACTTCGTGTACAGATACATTAGAGGGTATCTTTGATTAAGATCAGAAGAAAAAGATAAGCAATTTTAAAAATAAAGAATATGAGAAAGTGGACAAGCATCACTGAAAATAATAATTAAAAATGTGCAAAATGCGCCATGATCTCAAGGAGCTGTTTTATTATTTATTATTTATTACATATTAAATTTGTATTCATTGGTAGATCTCAGGGCAATTCACAGCATAAAAATCCAAGATTAAAACACAAAATACGTAATAAAAACAAGAAAAGGAAGAAAACCAAAAAACCGCGTCTCCCCCATCAATACCTATTTACATTACATTGCACATAATGCTTTTATGTCAGACGACTTCTAATACCAAATTTTAAAGTTTTCTGGCAGACATAAATTTTGCATAGGATTGTGCCCCAGGTTTTTTTTTATTGCTGTAATTATTAATTACGTTTCTTTTTTGCTTGCTATAAAACTGTCTCACAATGATCTGCAATTATAACAGTATACATAATTCAAAATTTAAGATACATAAAACAATAAATAAAAGAACATTAATTGACTAAAAGTGCTAATCTTGCAATAACATAAAAACGGGGGGGGGGGGGGTTCCTACTAAAAGACACCAATACACCAATAGGCATAAGTATATTCCAGTCCCATTACCTCCATGATGTCTTTGTCAGGAGCCTACAATTTTAGGCATATTTCTCTGAGGAGAGCAGCACACATTTGGAGAATCACCACTGAAAAGGCCCATTCCTACACAGCCACCCTCTACATCTTGTGTGGAGGGGGCACAAAGAGAACGGCCTCAAGTGATGCATACAAGTTCAAGGTAGGTTCATGTGGGGAGAAGCAGTCTCTAAGGTGTTGGGGTTCTCAGCCATATAAGGTTTTATAGGTCAGAGCCAGCGCTTTGAACTGAGCCCAGAAACAAATCAGCAGCCAATGCAATTGGGTCAAGATTAGCCTTGTATGATCAAACCTCCTATTCCATACAAACAAACTGGCCATTAAATTCTGCACTACCTGCAGTTTCCAGAATGCCTTCAAAGGTAGCCCCACATAAAACAAATTGCAGTAAACTAACCTAGAGGTTACCAGACTGTCGACAGCAGAAGCTAGTGAGCTATGCCACCAGCTGAAGCTGATGGAAGGCATGTCACACCCGCACCCTCCAACAGTGTGGTGTAGTGGTTAAGAGCGGTAGTCACGTAATCTGGGGAACCGGGTTCGCGTCTCCGCTCCTCCACATGCAGCTGCTGGGTGACCTTGGGCTAGTCACACTTCCTTGAAGTCTCTCAGCCCCACTCACCTCACAGAGTGTTTGTTGTGGGGGAGGAAGGGAAAGGAGAATGTTAGCCGCTTTGAGACTCCTTAAAGGGAGTGAAAGGCTTGTTATCAAATCCAAACTCCTCTTCTTCTTCTTCTTCATTTCTCCAATAAAAATAGGGACATCACCACTGAGGCCACTTGCCCCTCCAGTGATGTTGGTAGGTCCAGAAGTATAAGTGAACTATGCACCTGCTCCTTTAGAAGGAGTTTCATTTTGTAACCTATAATATGTTGTATTAATGGAATAAAGTTATACACTAGATGAAGTCAGGCAAATGTGGGGAAAGCTCAAATCTCTGTTATTTAATTCTATTATATCTTATGACTTTCAATCCCATTATCCTTCACTCCGCTTAGAATATAAATAATACCCCTCTGCCCTTTGTGGTGCAACAGCTTTCATGCCAAAGCAATTATAACCATTTTCCAATAGATTTTTCTCTCTAGCAAGATGGCAAATGGCAGGAGATAACATAGAAAAAGGCTTCCTTCTTCACAACAGGCTACAGAGAATATACAGAATGATCGGGACTTCCCTGCTATTCAGGGCATGTTGGACTTGCTTAAAAGAGAAAAATAATTTGGAAATGGAATGGAATAGAAAGTCTGTGGCAGTAGAGTGCCTCTGTGTTCTCTTAACCTATGAATTGCATTCAGAAAGATTCAGAGAATAGGTTCCACCTTTGAGAGACTATCAGCAGTCAAGTAGGCAGCTGAAACCAACAAACAGATAAACAAAGCGTGTTCTCCTTCATGGAGAGCACGTGTTGCGGTGGGGGCCGCCAGGACACTCCAAAGTTGGGGGCGGGCTAATTGTTCATTGGCCACTTATGCGATTGGAGCTTCCCTTGTTGTTGGGAAGAAGTTAATGTTGCCATTTGTTGATTGACAGCCAGAAATGCAAAAACTCCTTGCACAAGGCTAGGGCTTCCTCTTTTCGACCGTGCATCGGATTGCCCGTTCCCCCCTCCCTAGAATTAGGGTTGTTCACTTTGACCTTGCTATGCCTGTCATGGGGTCGTCTGCTCTTGGGGCAGGGGCCTGGTAGGAATTTTGTCCATCTGGCTGATTGGCTGGGGCCATTTGGTTTTTGCCTACTGCGTAGCAAATCGTCACAACTTGTAAGGTTGCGGTTAGGCATTGGTTTATGGTTTGGTTGGTTAAGGGGAAGTGGTTGAGTGCCTGCCATTGGTAGGTTGAGTGCCTGCCCCTCTAATGCTGCTGCTGCAAGGGATTCCGTTAAAGGAATTGGGAGCTAACTATTGCTTGTGCACTCTGTCAAGGGGGCTTGGGTCATAGCAATGAGCTCCTGTTTGCATTTGGGGTGAGGGCAGGTTCCCTGCTCCGCGTAACCCCCAAGTGTATTCCCCTATTCTGACTTTCGCATCGTGCGGAATGTCAGTCTGTCCCCCATGGTGGGGGCAGATAGTCGCAACCAATGCCTAAGCAACCACTCACAAATATGTATTTCAATAAAGGTGTGGCCAAAATTATGCCAAAAACCTTAAACAAAAAAATCTGTGTGATGTGTGAGTTATTGGGGTGGCCCTGGGGACCTCGACACGCAACTATAAAGAACAACTCAGATAAGGCCCAGCCATAGAACTGTCACTTTTGATGTCATCTGCTAATTATATTTTTACTCAAATATGTGCAGATATTATCTATGTAGCATTTTAATGGAAATTACAATCAAGATGCAGGCCCACACATAGGCATTGGCCGGATGGGTGGGTAAGAATTAAAGAGCCAGGAGTTGGTTCTGGGTTAGAATAAGGCCACCTCTTTATGGTTTCTAAGAATAGGTTTGGTTGTAGGCATGGGGCAAGGATATGTTCATTGAATAGCCTCAATGTGCTTGTTAGCCCACAGGGTATGCCTAATGATAGGGTCTGCCATGATGTTAACTGCTTCTGGCAGGCCTTTTCATGCAACCTGGCAGGGTGCTAAGGCCCATCAGCCCCCAAAATGGGACAAGAAGAGCCACCCTCCAAGATCCCTTAAGGTTATACCTCATTGGGATGGGGGTTGGGTGTCCCTCTAACAATACCCAACAGCCCAAAGCTGCTCCTGCCATTACAAGTTGAGACATGATAGAATAAACAAATAGGCCAATTTGTGTGATTACTGTGAGGTAAACCACTCAGAAACACAGCCAGGCTTCCAGACTGTCACTGGGATTCAATCACATACCAGCAAATTCAGGTTGCACAATCATAGTTGACTGGGAGGTCTTGCGCAACAAGCTAAGTTTTAATGATGGGGGGAAACCTGTGCACCTCAATTTCAAGGCTTTGTGACAATTTTCAGGATTGAAAACAAGCTGGGAAAGCTTCAGCTGGGAATGCTCCCAGAGTGGCTTAGAAGCTACAACAAAAAATGAAATGGAAATGCAAAGGATAGAGGGGGAAACCTGTGGCGTTGTCTGAATCACCATAATAACAAGCATGTCAAGGGTTCAGGGACATCGTTTCAGTGACATTTAGTATAAGGATCCCGTTAAAGTATGCTAGCATTGCTATCTCCATAGCAATGGGCAACTGGGCCAGGAGAGACTAGTCGCCTAGTGACTTACGGAAGAAGAGAGACTTGTAAAAAGGAATTCCCGGCAAATTTGCTCCCTCCCTGAACTTACAGTGAGAGTCTGAACTCAGCAGGCGTGCAGGGGAGGAGCCTGGAAGGGTGAAGTACTTTGAGTCAGGCATGATGGTTGCTGTTTGAACAGCAGCTGCCTGTTTTGATTTTCATACCTCCTTTGCTTCGAGTCGGAAGGCAAAAGAACAAACGATCAGGCTGCTTGTGTACAGCACAGAGCTGCATTGTGGGAAAGCTCAGGATGGGCAGAAATGAGTTTGGCAGTGGTGTGTGTGTTGATATAAATGAAAGTCGAATTGGTTGGGGAGAATTTGCTGTTAAATCTTGGGGCAAATTAACTGAAGGGGAAATTGACTTGAGGGACTTGATGTTTGAGGCTCCGACTCATCATTCTGCCTTATTCTGTGTTTGGGGCTTGGGGCGAGTCACTTTTCACCGTGGTCACATCCACACCGTTTGTTTAAAGCAACCGACTTCCTCCCCGCAAAAATCCGGGGACCTGCAGTTTGTTAAGGGTGCTAAGATTTGTAACTCTGTGAGGGGTAAACTACAGTTCCCTTATTTCATTTGGGGGAAGTCGTGCGCCTCAAATGCATGGTGACTCATCACACCCAGCAGCGGACGCTTACATGAGAGCAATAGCATTCCTGCTTCCAGCATTAGATATTCATTGGCAGACAGCCCCTCAATATGGAGTTTCATGGCTGCCAGGGGAGGCTTTTGTGGGCAGAGCAAGAGTGCACAAGGGAGGGAGAGGGCTGAGTCAAGAGAAAGTGTAGCAGAAGTGGCTTGGGAACACTAACCTCCCCTGCATCTGATCAACATGTGGCCTGCGTCCGCAATTTTAAAATACAAGAGACTAATGGAATGATGTTGACAGTATTATTTCCTACAGCTTTTAGATGAGACTTCTTAAAAGAGCTTGGGTACTTAACAGAAAGAGCACCATCTGCTGGTGTCTAATATTTCACAGCGTCTATAAATTAGTATGGAAGGGATTGCCGATTCCACATGGCTTCTAGTGTGGTGCTATTCATATGAAGCGTCAGCTTGCTGGAGAGAAGTCATGTTTTGCCATTTGTTTCTGGCATGGATGGGAAATCTTAATGAGGAATAGCCATATCATAACTTTTTGGCTTCCGGCTGCCCTGATTAAGTAGGAGGAAAAAAAGAAAAAGGAAAAAATATTTTGCATACTAAATTGAGAAAGATTTTGTGTTCTACGTGCATGCAAAAAGGGCTAGGCTGAATCACTGGCAAGCCCAGATAGTGAAAGGGAAGTCTTCTGTCTGAACCCCTGGAGAACGTCTACTGGACAGTGTATAGACAAACACTAAAACAGATGGGGCAATGAATAGCATAGGTCAGTTTCATCAATACATATATGTTGTGTGGTGACTGAAGCTAAAGGCCAAATATTACTTTCATATAATGGTTAGCAACTGGGTGGTGGATGTTTTAACTAGGAGTGGGGGTAATTTTCATCAGGACCACAGAACACAGATGGTTTCACCATCTTCCACACATGATAGGCTTAGCTCCCATTGGTGCCGGTGGGAGTTTTCCCCATCACCACCACCTAAAGCTAAGTGCAGTTCTTGTGGGGGGGTTATTTTCATCAGGATTGTGGCTCGGGAGGTAAGGGATAAACCTCATGCCCTGCATGCCATGACCACCAATGGAAATGGCCTCTGTACACTTCTTAGTTCTGATGTCTCTTCTGAGATCAAACAGTAGATATGACCACAGCATGGACTTAAATGAGCATTATTATACTGGGTGTTTTATTTTCAATTTCTTTCTTAACACTTCTCAGCATGGAATTTGCCTGTTCGCAGATACTGCAGCACACTGAGTCAACATTTTCATTAAGCGATTCACTGTTTGCCTAGTACTTCAGAGACCCTCAGTTTATATGTGATATTTTGGGTCTTTTGCCTCAAAGTACATCACTTTACACTTATGTACACTGACCAAAGCTTATTCTGGTGCCCTTTTATCCAGTTTGGAGGGGTCTGGAGAGATGGCAAGAGAGAGAGAGAGAGAGAGAGAGAGGAGAGAGAGAGAGGAGGGAGAAACTCGAGACGGAAAACAGAGGGGGCACACGTGTGTTTATGATGAGGTTTTGGAAGAGGGAGATATTCTCCTAGGAGTTGCTAAGTTGTAGGGCAAGTTTCTGTGCAGTTAGAATTTACTAAGCACCATTATTGTCTGCAGACGTCTAGTTTAACTTTCTGTTTACGGTCTGTTTCTGGAACTTAAACTGAGATTTGAGGAGTATATGAGTCAGTGCTTTTAAAGGTGAATTTCGTCAATTGCAGTTATTGTTGTAATCATCATATTTGCTAGGTATACATTATAGGGCATGGTTGTAAGCATTACGGAAGCTCTTAGAAGCTCTCAGACATGACACCAGGTCAGTATCTGTAATGATAAAAATAAAGAAGATTGCTATGGTTTCTGCTGTAGCCATGATTGTAATAGGCAAAGGACTGACACTGCATGGCCTGAGAAATAACTGAATATGGTCTTGTAATGTTACATTGCCAGTATTGGGCCCAATCCACCCTCTCAAGCAGGCAAGCCTTACATTTGAGACTCAGAGCAAAAGTGTAGCTCAGTGGTTCCCAAACTCCCCCCAGCCTACCTGCCCGCATGTACCTGCTGTAGTATTTGCATTGTGCTGAGCTAGATGCTGTATAATTTATTGTGTTTTATTGCTTTTTTATTACAATTTGTATTCCATTATAAAATACAGTGTAATAAATAAAAGAAGCAATAAAATACAAATATACTTAAGTGGACCTGCCTCAAACCAGCTGAAGGACGCTCATGGACCACAGTTTGGAAACCTGTAGCTAATTCTGCACTCAATGCCCACTTTGAGGTATGATGGCTGCATTTAGTGTTATCCATGCAGAATTATGAATGCAAATCCCAGTTTTAAGGTCCAGTAAACTGCAGCTGGAATGCCCACCATAAATACTTATCAGTGCTTGAACCATTCAGCATCAATCAGTAAGGACACATCAGGGGTTTTTTAAGCTTGCTAGCCTGTGGTGATTAAAAAGTCAAACAAACTCAGAATTCCAAAACCTCAAAAAATAACAGCAAAAAAGCACTCCTTTAGTGCCAATAATTTAGTTACATTAGAGATGCAAAAAAACTAAAAATGGCATGAAAGAGGAAAATATAGTTTCTTAGAGTTCCTTCTAGTTATAAAGAACACCTCACAACTGATTTATTAAGGCACTGGACCAGTTGTCATAATTTTGTATGCATTTGGCTTATCTAAAATTGAGCCAAACATTCTTAGAGGAGAATTTTCTTTTTTGTTATTAAATTTCTTTTTCAAACTTTTTTTTGGGGAAGGGAAACAACTCTTGGAGAAGGTCTGTGGCTCAGTAGCAGAACCCTTGCCTTGAATATAAAAGATCCCAGGTTTAATCACTGGCATCTCCATGTGGGTCTTGCAGTCACCTCTGGCTGAAATCCTGAAGAGGGACTGCCAGGCACTGTAGACAATACTGAGCTAGATAGAACAATAGTCTGACTCAAGTGTGAGGCAAGTTCCTAGCTTCCTAAACTCCTCCTAAAGCGTTGGAGAAATGCCATCATCTCCTGCAGAATATTCAACAAAGTGCAAGCCCACCCCTCCAATTTCCCCATGAAATTTTGGGTGCCCCTGTGGATCCAGTTTTAATTCTGTTTGATATTATTTTCATGTTGCTGAAAAAAGTAAAGGGCTTGCTGTGACATTAACATATGAGAGTGCTGGAGGTGAAATAGTTAAACAGGTTACCCAATCAGGACCCAGGGGGGTAGAGTCAGAGGGACTATAAAACCAGCTCTGGGAGGGGCAAAGGGGGGAGTTTGTTGGGAGTTGGGTGGTTAGTTGGAGTGGGAGTGAATTGGGATGGAGTCTGTGGGGAAGTTGAGTTAGTGTAGCGAAATAAGCTGAGTCAGGAACAGTTAGGGGCTAGGAAGACAAGTACCGTACTTTCTGCTCTATAAGACTCACTTTTTCCCTCCTAAAAAGTAAGGGGAGATGTGTGTGCGTCTTATGGAGTGAATGCAGGCTGCGCAGCTATCCCAGAAGCCAGAACAGCTTTCGCTGTGCAGCAATCCCTCTTGCTGTTCTGGCTTCTGAGATTCAGAATTATTTTTTTCTTGTTTTCCTCCTCCAAAAACTAGGTGCGCCTTATGGTCTGGTGCGTCTTATAGAGCGGAAAATACAGTAAATATCTGAGAGGTGGTTTAGTGAGTGAGAGCAGGTAGCAGAAGTTATAGGTCTGGATAGGCACTCCATGATTGTAATTGACTGATACCATTTATGAAACCACACGCTTGTTAAACTGCAATAAATAAACAAAAGTTTATGTTCCAATTTAATCCTGCCTGTACTCTGTATTGTACCAGGTAGGGCCTGGGTGGTGGCAGTGAGAAATAAAGTGGTGGCACAGGGATCAATAGACAGTGAAGCGTCTGGGGACCCTGTGTGATCGCCACACTTGCCCCCTCCATCTTCTAGCCATCCTGTCTTAGCCCAATGCTACCTTCATCCTCCAATATGAACTAATGACAGACTTCAACACTCAGTGAACTGAAATTCCTCATTGAAAGAGAAATTTCTGATTCAAACGGTTGGAGAATTTCACCTCCCCCCTGAAGAACATTTGCTAAAGTGTCTCTCCTCCAATTTCGCTGCTTTCAAATGAAGTGTTTGGGGACGCCATTTTCATTCCACTCCAGCTGATGTTTTCAAATATGAAAGGAAATGCGAAAGACTAGGCCCACATGTGAATGAAGACACCTGGAGTGATCCACTGGATCCAAAACACCACAGAATGGAGTCCATACCCCGCTGAAGTGAATGGCAACTCCACTATTGATGTTGACACCTGTGCATTGAAAGACTTCAATTGTGAAATGCCCTGGCAGTTTTGCAACTTTTTCCTTTTCCCCAGCATTTTTTGCATGTTTGCTGCCCATTGATAAGAACGATTTATTCAGGAGGTTCCAAAAGTAATTGGAAAGAAAAAAACCCAGCACATATCTAATACATGGATCGTTAATTCTGTAGCTGGGCTCCTATTTTGAAGTGAAAAACTTTTTGTCACCGCTATAGTCAACATTATTGTCCTTAATTAATCATTTGTAAAAAGATCGTTGAACACCTTTCCACGGTTTAAAAAGAAGTTTTATCGTTTGTCCTGCTGCATGCAGTATAGCTCATTTCCTAGTCCACCTCCTTTCATAATTTAATGCATTTTGCCTTGCTTTCTTTCCATTGATCCCCCCCTCCCTCAAACAATTAGGCAAAGACACTGATGAATGAGGGCATGTGCCTGCTTGAGGATGGAATCCTATTGTCTCCTGAATTAAAAGTGGTTATTTGACTTGAAACAGCTTCCAGATTGGAAGTCTATAGCTGCGTGTTAACTAAACATTGGAGGGAAGAGTTAAATTGAAATCTCAGGGACTCTTTAGTGAGGCATCTCTACATCAGGAAGGCTCTGAATAAGAAGTGGAGAAGCACCAAACCTCTACAGCCATTTTTGACTGTGTAGACATTCCACATAAGCAGTGGTGTCTAACAGTGCTTTTCTGAAAAATGGAAGGGTTGGTAAATAATTGCTGTGTTGTGGTTTGTATGTATGTGTGTGTTTACTATATTAGGAACAGAGAAGCAGTTTTAAGGCATGGAATTGTGGCAAGGGGTGGGGAAGAAATGATAATTGTTTGCTTCACAACTGAAGGGGTTCAAATGGCCTCCTAAAACTCTCCCCATCACCACCACTCACCTACGTCCAGGGCGTAAAATGGCTTGACAGCAGCACTGTGTCCATTTGCTCTCATGGATTATTTATTTATTATTTTATATCAACAATTTATATACCACTTAACACTGAATTTGCTAAGCGGCGTACAATAAAATTTCAAAAAATATATATACAGTGGGTAAAATAAATTAAAACAAATCATAAAATTGGAAACTGATTGTGAGCTTTTGAACTGGCCCCTATCCTTTAACCAGACTTCGTGTGTGAAGTTTTTGATGGCTCAGATATAGAGATGTACTAGTGTTAGACTCACTGATATTATTTTAGCTGCTGCTGTATTGTTATTATGCATTAATGATGTAAAGTATTGGTTTAATCTAACACTATTGTGGCGCTGTGGGTAAAAGCCTCAGCGCCTAGGGCTTGCCGATCGAAAGGTCAGTGGTTCGAATCCCGCGTTGGGGTGCGCTCTCGTTGTTCGGTCCCAGCGCCTGCCAACCTAGCAGTTCGAAAGCACTCCCGGGTGCAAGTAGATAAATAGGGACCGCTTACTAGCAGGAAGGTAAACGGCGTTCTGTGTGCTGCTCTGGTTCGCCAGAGCAGCGATGTCACGCTGGCCACGTGACCCGGAAGTGTCTTCGGACAGTGCTGGCCCCCGGCCTCTTGAGTGAGATGGGCGCACAACCCTAGAGTCTGTCAAGACTGGCCCGTACGGGCAGGGGTACCTTTACCTTTATTGTTATATTTCAGTTTTTATTATGTGCTGTGAACTGCCCTGGGGTCTTTTGAAAAAGAGCAGTCTATAAATGAATCAAATAATAGTAAGCTCCTAGATTTGGGGCAGACTTTCTCTGGAATTGCACAGCTCAGTTGTTTGTAGGGATCAGGAATGAAGTCCCTTGAGTTGTGCCTCATACCAGGGTCACTTCAGCTCCCTGGAGCTTTAAAAATCAGCTGTTGGGTGTTTTGCGCAGCCCAGCTTCTTATGAGCTGTGATTAGCTCCCAGGAGTTGGATGAAAACTCAAATTTGTGCAAAATCTCATTTTAAATTATAAAATGGAGATGAACTTCTCAGGAAAATGACACTCAGTTTGTGACATATCTAAGCGTTATGAGCTGGATAAATTTCTATTTTGAACAACATCTTTATGAACATTAGCAACACCATCCCTTGTCACATGATGATACTAGAAAATGACCACCATAGGGTCACTCTCACAGTTCCTGTTACTGGGTGTGTTTTTATGAAATCAAATCTACAAAACAGAAAAAATGGATCATTCTTTTGAAAGGAACAATACTAAGCTGATTTACATCATTTGCCCAGCAATTCTGTACATGTCTACTTAGAGGCCAGCCCCAGTGACTCACTCTCAGGTATAGGGCTGCAGCCTCAATGAACAAACCTTCTAGCAAGCCATTGACAAGATGGCTTAGGAAATACAATCCAGTCAGTCAGTCAGTACATTTGTAGTTGCCATAGTAACCAGTTCATTCCACTACTCTAGAATGAGATTGTTAGCATTTCTTAGATCACTATCTTCATCCATCTAAACGTGTGGGAAATCGCAGAAAGAATATTTTTTTTTTTTTTTCAAAATTAGCTCCTTGAATATTCACAATTATTTTATAAACACAGGTCAGAGATGGGGAACTCGTTCCCTTCAGATATTGCTGAATTATGACTCTCCTCACACCTGATGGTGTTGGCTCAGTCTTATGGGAGTTTGGAGTTCAACAACAAGCTGAGGGCCACATCCTCTGCCTCTGTGACTTAGGCCCTGTCTGCACCAAACATTTAAAGCACTATAATAGCATTTTGGAAGTGAGAGCTGTAATGAAAGTGAGAGCTGGATGGAAGTGAGAGCTGGACCATATGGAAGTGAGAGCTGGACCATAAAGAAGGCCGATCGCTGAAGAATAGATGCTTTTGAATTATGGTGCTGGAGGAGACTCTTGAGAGTCCCATGGACTGCAAGAAGATCAAACCTCTCCATTCTGAAGGAAATCAGCCCTGAGTGCTCACTGAAGGGCAGATCATGAAGCTGAGACTCCAATACTTTGGCCACCTCATGAGAAGAGAAAACTCCCTGGAAAAGACCCTGATGCTGGGAAAGATGGAGGGCACAAGGAGAAGGGGATGACAGAGGATGAGATGGTTGGATTGTGTTCTCAAAGCTATCAGCATGAGTTTGACCACTGCGGGAGGCAGTGGAAGACAGAAGTGCCTGGCGTGCTCTGGTCCATGGGGTCACAAAGAGTCAGACACAACTAAATGACTAAACAACAACAACAATAGCATTTTAATCAGTCGTGGTTTCCCGCATAGAATTCTGGGGGCTATTACTATTAAGGTTGCTGAGAGAGGAGACCCCTGTTCCCCTCACAGGGTTGCAATTCTCCCTGGGAAGAAGGATTGTTAAAAGGATTATTGAGAACAGTAGCTTTGCGAGAGGACCAAGGGCTCTTGTTTACAGTGGTATGATACTGCTTTAAATGTATTGGAACAGAAAAATAGATTGCTGGACCAGGTCAGTGGCCCATGTAGTCCAGCATCCTGTTCTCACACTGGCCAACCAGATGTCAGTGGGAAACCGGGGAGCAGAACACGAGCACAAGAGCCCTCTCCCCTCCCATGTTTCCAGCAACTGGTATTCAGGTGAATTACTGCCTCCAACTGTGGAGGTGGAGCATAGCCATCATGGGTATTAGCCATCAATAGCCCTCTCCTCCACGAATTTGTCTAATCCTCTCTTAAAGCATCCAAGTTAGTGGTCATCACAGCCTCTTGTAGGAGCGAGTTCCATAGTTGAACTTTACACTGCATAAGGAAGTACTTTCTTGTATTCTTGTATTATTGCATATTTTGATGGTTTAACTGAGCAGATGTGGGATTTCATCCTGGGATTTCTGTTGACAAAGGGCGATTTATAAAACATATCAGCGCTAAAATCTCAAGGTCAACTGCCTTGTTTCAAATATTCATTCCGTTTGTGACATATTTTTGTCGCTTAGGGAAGTGCTGGAATAAAAATGAAGGCAAATACAGGAGATAAAAATGAGTGGCTGTGTGCCTGATATTGCAAAAATGTTCATTTCTCAAAAGCTGCCAATCCATGCAGATCCTGATTAATCCAAGGCCCATACAAAAATGCATTATTTCAGCTAGTGTCTTTTCACCCACGCACATACCCATTTTTCAAATTTGCCTGTTAAATATGCATTGGAATTTTCTGTTTTGGTCAGAAGACACCTGCCTAAGATGTTAAACTTATTTACCCAAGGCAAATAAGCCAAATACTCATCATGCAAAAGCCTTCACCTAATCTGACCACCGCCATATCTCTTATTGACACTGATGGAATTTTGCTTTTCTTATATTATTCCTGGAAATGTGCACTAAAATGCCATAAGAGTTTTTGGTATCAGCATGTCTGCATGTCTCCAGAGTCTATATTGTGAAGTATTATCCTTTTCTAGCTGATTTTACTGCCATCATCAGAACTGGCAGCTTATTTCTATAGCTCATAGTTTCAGAGATTGAATTTCTCCCTTTCTTTTGTAGTTGTCTCAGTGCTCTGACTTGCTGGTGATAATCTCTTTGTGCACATACAGAGACTTATGCATAAACCTCTGTCTCTTGACATGGAAATGAGTACAGAAAAGGCCACAGACTCTTGGCTGTGAGTACAACTTCACGGTCTTCAATGGAACCAGATGAGTGGGACTCTTTCAGTCCTCGGTGACCTTATAAACAATTAACCTGTGGATGTCTAACCAGTTTCAACACATCCTGACTGGAAAAATCCAGAGGCATGCATTTGGGAAAGGTCCTAGTACCACTATTTTAAAAATTGAAAACCCTATGCATGTCCCCTTAGAAGTAAGTCATATATATGTGTGTGTGTGTTAGTTTGTTTTTTAAACGTATCATTTTCAACAGTAATTAAACATACTTTTACATCTTATTCAAATTTTTGACTTCCATCAATCCTGTCTGAAAATTTTCCAATCTAATCTCTCAGTATGCATTTCTTATCTTCCCTATTACATTTCAAACTCATAACCAATATCTCTATCTTTTTCTACTTTGTAACACTTCGTATATTTCTCCTTACAAAACTTCTTGTAGTCCTACTAGCGTAATTTGTCGATTACAGTTGCTCTTCAAATAATTCATATACTTCCTCCAATCTTCTGTAAATCTCTAGTCCCACAGGTTTCAAATCCTTCCTTAGAAGTAAGTCTAACTGAGTTCAATGTACTTTGCTTCTAAGTAAGTGGCAATTGACTTGTAGTCTCTGGAATGCTGGATAACTTTTGTTGAAAGTGGAAACCAGACGGGTGAGAGAATGGCAGCATTCTCTTGCAGGTTCTCACTTTTAACTCCTTTAAATGCCTCTGCGATGACCTAGCAAAGAAAGACCTTGTTTCAGCAGGCGCTGAGAATATACACGTCCTTGGAAAGAGAGATGTACTTGGGTTTCTTTTATCTGCTGATGTTCTGCCTCTGAGTTCTTGATATTGTGATGATATTGTTCTGTTATTTATTGTTGATATGTATGTTGTGAACCACCTTGAGCATTTCTGAATAGGAAGGCAGGGCTTAATAATAATAAGGCATCAATAAATGGATTCATGTGCCGACAAGAGCCTAATAAAGCTTACCTTGATAAACCTTACAAGAGAGAAGCTTAATTCTGGTTTCATGGCTGCAGGATCTGGAAGAAACCATCTTTGCTTGCTCAGCAAGAGGGTACCACCCCACCTAGTCTTTCATTACTATTATCAAGGAAGGTGGTCTATTCTGCAATGTGCTAGAAGCGTGGCTGCTGCTTTGGGCAGTCCTTCCTCCTCCTTTTCATATTTAATGTTTTGTTGCTTACAAATGCCAAGATGTTTTCTGTATGTAGTGTGTATACCTGCCAAATTTGAACCAATTTTGAAATGGAATAAATTCTATTTCCAGGTTTTAGACTTTAGGGAATTGCCGTGCTTTTTTCCTTAAAAAAATGTTTAGAGGTACTCTCATTTTCCTACTCATATTGAAATACTGCCCCTCAATGAGGCCAAACTTAGATTTGCAAAATGCTTAGGGGTATGCATACCCCTGTGTGCCCCCAGAAAAAAGTACTGGGGAATTGTATTTGTGTGCATTGGGGGTGTTGCTGTATGCTGTTAGGCATGTTATAATGATTTAATTCACACGGAAATGAGAATGTCTAAATATGTATTGGTAAAAAGATTTAACATGGGGATCTTCCATGGGGCTATTTTAAAACCAAGAGGAGCACAAAAGTTTGCCAAAGAGTAGGGAAATGACTGGGAACTTTTATTAAAGTCCACATTACCTTTGGTGTTCCATGTGCATAGTATAAGGTTATCCCTTTGCCATTTTCTTTTCATGTCCCATTAAATATTTGAAGCACTGTGTTTGGGACAGAAGTGATTCCTATGCAATGGAAATTAGGAGATTATATCTATAGCCATATCTATCTATAGATACTACACACACATGAAAAATCTGCAACCATTCTAAGAGAATGACTCCACAGTTAGAAAAGATTGTTTGACGTGGGGGCGGGAAGATCATTGTCTATATGCTTCCAGAAGTTTGATTTGAACAATGCCTTTAATGATATATTCTTCTACTTTTTCACACATAAGATGAAAGAACTCATCTTCTTATCTCATTATAAGTAAGAATTAGAAACCAATAGTAACCAAATAGTACAATGGAACATCTGGTGTATAATGTGTGTATGTATCCCCCAAAATATTCCTGAATATGTATTGTGTTTATCTGTACCTAAAACCAGTAGACAGAATCCTCTTGTTTAGCCATTGTGCTTCTGGGACAAAGCCACTATCCTTAACATAGACATATATAATTCCCTTCATTTGAAGATTTCCCATAAATTATTAGAGCATCTTCCAGAAGCAATGTGAAATTAGTGGCAAGACAAAGATTGGTGTGACTTTTTTTTTTAGCTGTTGTATTTTAAAAGTCTGATTTGTAACCATAGGTTAAACCATTTATCCATATCACCCAGCTCAACTCAAAGCATGTCTCCATATAGCACAGTACTGACTATGACTTGCAACAGCCCTCCAGGAATTCAGACAGAGGCTTTTCTCATCACCTGCTAATCTGAAACTTTCCTAAATGGAGAAAGGCAGGGAGTGAACCTGGAACCTTCCACTGGCTAACCATGTTCTTTACCGCTGAGCTAGCATCTCTCTAAATCGGCTGAACTGTTTGCCCTGCATAGTATGAAACAGATGTTGCCAGGTCTCACTAACCCCAGACAAACTGGATTCCAGAGACTAAGCTGCTGTGCAGTAACCAGCAACACTGCTGTGATGTGATGGGAGTATCACAACATCTCCACCAAACATCCTCAAGCCCATGGCTCCTTCTTCCTGACTGGGTGTTGGACTGGTGGATTGTGTTCGCAAGACCCGATTGCCATGCAACAATCATGCTGTCTTCCACCCCTCAGCAGTTACTGAATTCTGATGCTCTATAATGCCATCAGTGTACAGAGTGCATTTTCTTCCTTCCTTTTGACATAGGAACGTAAGACACTGAGTCACACAACTAGTCCCTCTAACTCACTATTCTTCTACACTGACTGGCAGTTGCTTTCCAGGGTTTCAGCAATGAGTCTCTCCAAGCTCTAACTGGCAATGGAAGGGATTGAACCTGGGACTTTTGCATCCAAAGTAGATGCTCTACTGTAGTTTATATTGCATTTACCCCATATCTGTTCAAAAAGCATGAGATCATATACAGCACCTGGGTGCGCATGCAGACATTTGCATGCGTGGCAGGGGAAGAGGAGAACTCTACTTAGAATATGGCGATAATTTGCTGCAGAAGACATTTGAAAGAAAATGTCAGGGTGGTTTGTTTTGTTTGTTTTTTTAATGCTTTATTTTGGAGGGAGGAAATAGCTTCTCTACATCCCATTCATTACGGAGTCTTGACAAGTTACAACTTCAAGTTGCACAGTCAGGAAAAGAGGAAATTAAACTTCTATAAAGATCAAAATGTGATGTAACCCTTCCAGGTTATCTGCAGCTGAGCTGATAAAGTACACCCCATTTATTTTTCTTTTTAAAAAGAAGCATGAATAACACAGCCCTAAGGTTTGCTGTGGTGGCATATCAGCCCTGAGAAGAGAATGAATGACACATACATCAGTTCAGTCTAGAATCATGGGGGTGGCAGTGCTCAGCATGATGGAGATAACCTCAGCTGAAATGAAATTTCCATAAAGCCTTAGGCCTTATTGGAAGGCTCAGAGCTCCATGCAAGGAAGGACTTCAGCATCAAGAAATATTCTATGTGCAGATGACTGCTGAGCAGGTGGACCATCATGCACTGGCATTCGGAATAGGGGGACTCCCACCTGCAGGCACCAATATAAAACACCTCTATATGTGCCAGAGTCTCTGGACAGGCAGATAGATTTGCAGCTTTACATTCTGAAGATGCAAACATCTTCCGCACTTACCATATACAGTGGTACCTCGGATTACATACGCTTCAGGTTACATATGCTTCAGGTTACAGACTCCGCTAACCCAGAAATAGTACCTCGGGTTAAGAACTTTGCTTCAGGATGAGAACAGAAATTGCGCGGCGGCAGTGGGAGGCCCCATTAGCTAAAGTGGTGCTTCAGGTTAAGAACAGTTTCAGGTTAAGAACGGACCTCCAGAACGAATTAAGTACTTAACCCAAGGTACCACTGTATAGTGGTATAAATGCT
This sequence comes from Podarcis tiliguerta, assembly GCF_965153285.1. Taxonomy (NCBI): domain Eukaryota; kingdom Metazoa; phylum Chordata; class Lepidosauria; order Squamata; family Lacertidae; genus Podarcis; species Podarcis tiliguerta. The sequence continues at coordinate 40,555,580 of NC_139536.1, forward strand.
GGTTTTCTCTCAGATTTTTCTAGCATGCTGCTTTACAATGTCATGATTATTCAGCTGGTATTCTAGAACAATGTATTTAAAAACCATTCTGCCTTCTACTGCAAAAAAATTCAACATTTTGGAAAGATCATTAATTGCTCCTCAATGTTTTCTTCCGTCTGGCATGTGTACAAGTATCATCCTGGTTTCTGTTGGGAGGAGATAGTGGTTGGTGGGCGTGACTTGGTAAACATCTGTTTCCTGTTGCTTTCTTCTGAGTGGTGCAAGTTGTCAATTTGTAAGCTCAGTTCAGAGGAGAAATATGGAAGACAGAGACAACGGTACTGATTCAAAGCACTACCCCTGACATCAGTCATCAGCTGCAGACAAAATTTCATCACAAGAGCCATGTTTGTCATAACTCAGCCAGGCATGTAGTTTCTCTTCTAATCTCCTATTGCTGGCATCTGTCTGTCTCGAGAGACAATAGAGTAAAGTCAAACCCATGGAGAATCACAGCACCTGCCGCGGCTGCAGAGACTGGTAACTCGTAACTGCTGCTTCCTGCGTTGTTTTTTGCTGGTTGCAATGTTTCATTTGGGTGTGAATGGAGGTCCTGGGCTGCCTGGATGACATGACCCTCCCCACTCTGCTTTGCTGATATGGTCCAAAGGAAAGCAGAGCAATACATTTGGCACCAGCTGGGCTGCAGGAGTTGCCGGAAGGAGGAGTACAAGACTCCACCCAACGGTCTTAGGGACTCCACTCTGGATTTTTGTAGGGTTTACTTCTTAGCCTTTCCCTCCCTCCAAAAGTGTCCCACAAGGCAGTGGGTATGCATAGTTCCTCGGGGTTTACTCCTGAAGTACTACAAAAGAGTATAGCAAGACAGTGGAGCTTTAGGATTAGAGTTTTCTTTCCCCTAGACAGGCTACCTTCCCAGGTTGACAAGCTCCATCTGCCCCTGATTTCCCTTTATAGCACCTGTGGTAACCCACTTCTTGACCATTGGACCAACTATTGGTTCTGTCCACTCATTTAAAAAACCAAGCAAACCTGAGTTTGTTGTCCTTGGAGTAACAAAATTCTGCAAGCATTTGGAAAAAAAAAATGTTTCTGGCAATCAAGCTCTTACTTGTTCATCCAAAATAAATTTGCTGGTCTATAAAAGGCATGGCTGGTTCCAAATATTGGAATTTTAAAAAGCTGGTATTGAATAACCCTGTGCTGCAAGACTGCTAAGTGGTGACACTCCTTTTTTTGTCCAGTCTATCTGAAAGAAAAAAGAAAACTATGGGCATTTCAGTCTGCATCACTGAATCATTTTCCTTGGATGGTTGTTTATCCGAATACATTGGCTGGGGGCAGGGAGAACACACTTTTTCACTCTGTCATCCTATGTACCCTACTTAGAACAGTACCCTTTAAAAACAGCCATGCCCACCTGTTTGAGTATTTAGTGGATCTTCAGTGTCAGAGCTTCACCTGTATGTGATCCTGGCTTCCTCATCTTCAAAGCTCCCCCGGTAAGCCTGTGAGGCTCTTCTGATCTGACACATCTCTTGTTGTGTTTGTGATATGTGCTCTGTGCAGTCCTGAAGGATAAGTCAGGCAGCACTGTACCTGAAAACACACAAAGTGCACTTTTGAAGGTAAGCCCCCGAGGCTCTCACATCTGCTCAGTGTCAAGAACTGTATGAACTAACATCTGAGACTGTCCCGATTCAGGTCAGAAGAAGTTTTGATCGCATTTGATGCTTGGGAAACTCTTTTGCCTATACCTCGCCTGCAACTAGTTAATTTCTCTCGCAGTTTCAACAGTCACACAGGCAAAAATCAAGAAGTATTGTGTTCCCTCTCCTCCTTCCAATCTGTTGTGACATCTATCACAATGTCCTTTTTGTGTGTAAAAAAATAATAATACTTCTTTTATATACTGTGAACAAAAGGCTGATGATGCTACAAAAAATGTACCATTATTTAGATTAAAGCTTTTGTTATGGAAATTGGCACATTGCTGCATTTCAGAGTGAGAACTAATCAGGGACTATCAATAAAATGAAGGGGAGGGGAACAAAGAAAGCATGCAAACAGAAAAGAAAACCCCTAGACCAAAAAAAAAAAAAAAGGAGACTACATTAACGAAAGACAGCCACAAAGATGTAACAAGTCTGACACTTTTACAGATCAACACAAAAACTGAAGAAAAACAAGTAAAAATGTTTTTTTTTCAAGGGGGGAAAAATAATGACATATGTCTTCTCTCTTCCTGGATTTCACCAACATACACTGCTGTTGTTTTTGTCTTTTTCTGTACCATTGCCTCTGGCACCTGGTTATTACATGTTCTTTTGCTTTTTTAAAAAATGGAATCTAAATCTTAATAAATAAGGCTTCCAAAGGCCCCTTGCTTGTCATGAAGTGAATAAATGATTACTTTAAACTTTTCAAAAGAAATCGCTTTATGCCATTGACTTACCTTGCTTAGGAATTCATAGGCTTGAAACTGGCTCCCCATACTCCCAATGACAGTATGCCTATGGGAAGGGGCTGCAGCTCAGTGGCAAGGCATCTTCTCTGTATACGGAAGGACCCAGGTTTAATTGCTGGCATCTCCAGCTAGGGCTGGGACTGTCCCTTGTCTGGGATCCTAGAGAGCCACTGGCAGGCTGTGCAAACAATCCTCAGCTAGATGGGCCAATGACCTGACTCAGTAGAAGGCAGCTTCCTTTGTGTAGTTGCTGCATTCTGAGAAATCTTGCAAAGAACGCTGCTTATTCTGTCCTTGGAAGGAAAATGATGCTTGGCATCTCCAGTCAAAAGGGTCAGGTAGCAGCAGGGAAAGACTTCTGCCTGAGACTCTGAAAAGAAGACGATTTGGACTAAATGGACAAACACTGTTTAGTCAATTCTTGCTATTAGAAACATATGAGTTCTAATAGCAGTGCATTTGTATAGGCAATTGCTCTGGTCCATAGTCCAGCTGTGCAAGAACTTTCTTTGCAGTGACAACTAGCCATTACCTCAGGTATAATGTAGGATGCTTCTTGAAGGAAGACACAAGACTGGGGTTGATCATCATGTGAGCTGCGGACAGGTGAGCTGAAGCAAGCTGCTGACCAGTCCTGTGGAGCCTCCTTTTATTGAGACAAATATGCAAGCCAGGCAAATACATTTTGGGCTGTGACCTTTACACATCTTCCGTCCTGAGATCGTGGGGTGGTACAAAGTTATTTTGGCACCTGTTTCCACAGCGTCATTTTCCCCTTGCACAGTGTCTGACGAAGGAGACAAAAGGTCTCAGGGACAAAGGTTACAGACAGGACACCGCAGACTACTGAGACCGCAAAAGGTCAGACAGAGGAGACGATGTTCCGACAGCCGTGGCTTGTCTGAGGGGGAGTTTCCCCTGCACCCCAAGGTCACGCGTGCAGGCAGACTGTGCTCCCTCCGGACCTCACTGTCCACTCCGCGATATCCCTACACTTCTGAATGCCAGTTGCTGGAGAACACAAGTGGAAGTGTGCTGTAGCTTATGGTCTTTCCATTGGAATCTGTGGTCTTCCCATATACTTCCCATTGGCCATCATAAGAAAATACTGCTGGCCTAGATAAGCAGCAGGGGTTGTTCTATGCTCTTTCTTCAAAAGAGAAAAGAAAAAAAATGCTAATTCTATATGACTGGCTAATTTGGTTTTAGGCTTGAAAAGCTACACCCTGAATTATAATAAATAATAATAATTTATTATTTATACCCCATCCATCTGGTTGGGTTTCCCCAGAATAGTTGCTTATTGCCTTGACATCTGCTGGGAGGGCGTTCCACAGGGCAGGCACCACTACTGAGAAGGCCCTCTGCCTGGTTCCCTGTAACCTCACTTCTCGCAGCGAGGGAACCACCAGAAGGCCCTCGGTGCTGAATCTCAGTGGGGTGGAGACGCTCCTTCAGGTATACAGGACCAAGGGCTTTAAAGGTCACCATCAACACTTTGAATTAACTGATTATTTTCACATGGCAAGGCATAGTTAATATGTACATGGAAACCACTGGACCAATGGCAAAGCCACTGGCTCCTGGTTCAAAATTTCTGAAGCGGGGTTGTTTTATGTTACTGCATCTCAACCTAGAGCTTTGTAATAAATGCATCAAAATATAAATATCTACACAATTTCTATGTACAGTGGTGCCCCGCAAGACGAATGCCTCGCAAGACGGAAAACCCGCTAGACGAAAGGGTTTTCTGTTTTTCAATGCGCTTCGCAGGACGAATTTCTCTATGGGCTTGCTTCGCAAGACGAAAATGTCTTGCGACTCTTGAGGGTTTTTTCCACTCCCCACCCCCTTTTTCTAAGGCGCTAAGCTGCTAATAGCCTTTTAGCAGCTAATCCGCTTATCCCTTAAGCCTTTAATAGCTGTTAATAGCTGCTAATAGCCGCTAAACCGCTAATAGCGCTAATCCACTAACAGGGTTGCTTCGCAAGACGAAAAAAACGGTAGACGAAGAGACTCGCGGAACGGATTAATTTCATCTTGCGAGGCACCACTGTACAATACCATTCACGGGGGGGGGGGGGTTCTTAGGAGAAACCAGTTTTTCTTGAGATACACCATACAGTTCTTTACACATGTTTTGCTTCTGTGTGTAAGAGATCATCCAAGAAATGGTGGCAGGTATCATGCACTAGGGATGTGAATGTATGAACATGCAGTTGACACTAGTAATTTTCTGGGTATTTCCTTCATGCTTTTTCAAGACACTAGTAAGGATACGTAATGTAATAAACAACCTTGACACCTTTTTACATCACTGATAATTGTTCTTGTGTTGAAAATATGTTTTAATCTCCTGTGCAAATTAAGGGGCTCACCTAATAAGTCCTGTCAGCGGAAGCCGTGAACAATGTCTTCCACTTGCGCAAAGGGAATTTCCTTCCTGTTCTCCCTCTGTGAAATGGGGTGTCAGAACAATGCCAGAAAAGAACATGGGTAGGAGAGGGGAAATTGTTCTGTCTGGCAAGTTACAATGCTCTTCAGAACATGGAATAATTGGAAGAGCACAATGTTGAATTCCTCCCCAAGTGCTTTTCTTCTCTATGTGTTTTTGCTGTTCAGTTTCTTGTTATTAATTCTCTGAACAAATTGGCCTTTTCCTCCATTCTTGAAGGGATAGATTTCAATGTAAAACCAGGCTCCCAGATTAGGAAACTACATTCCACCTAGCTGTCATCTGTAGGGAAGAACATGATACATGCTCTCACACAGTGCCCTAAGTGAATAAAATCTTCATCGCTGCTCATTGAGAGCATTGCATTTAAAAGTGCCATGAAGCTTTTGCAGCACAGTGAATATCCCTGTCCAGCCAAAGCCAGAAACAAGCGTTATACTCCTTTCTTTACTTCTCAGCATAGGTTGTTCTTACTTGCTATTCATTTATATTGAAACCTTCAATTGCACAGTCTAGATAACGTAGCGATAACATCATATTCACTTGCTTCCTTTTCTTTGAAAACATGCTTTGTTCTCATTGCATATAGAAAAATGCCAGCAGGCCCGATTTCTGGACTCAACATTTTGTTCAAGCCAAGGCTGATGAATACTCCGCAAACGTTCTGTGGCGTAACTCTTTCAGTCAAATGGGAGTCAGACCGTTGAGTAATACAAGCTGTAAATTTGGACTACCATATTTAAATCTGCAGGTGAGCTACCAAGATAAGGCTGTAGTACAGGCTCAACTGTGTTTTTGCCAAAATGAGGCAATGTGTTCTAGTTATACTTTAAGATAATAATTCCATACAACTTGAAGTCAACTTCCAAACCATGGTCTCCAATTTTGTGACATGTAGTAAAATGATAAACTATGTGAGATTTTGTTTTGGATAAATCCTTCATAGACCTTTGTGTTCATAACCGAATCACAAATGGCCCACTACCTGTGTTGAAATAATTGATGAGTTCATAACTGCATTGCCTGTTTGTTGAGTTACAGTCCGTATGCCAATCTTAAAATCACTTCTCAACATTTCTCCAGCAATTTACAGATTTTTTGGCAATTTTAAAAAAAATATTCATGGAAATTCATTAGCATATTAGTGTGGATTTTTCTTCTTCTAATTTTAGTATACATCTTAATAATGTGCATTTTTTTGCAAGCAGTGTCCCCTAACATGATGCATTTTATAAGTTATTGTCACTAATATTTTGCACTCATTTTTAATATTGTGTTTCAACAGCTTATAACCTACCCTGCAACCTTAAGCTGAAGAACTGGTAAAAAATTAAAACAGTAACAAGAATTAATAATTATATATACATGTTTATGCATGCTGTCCCCTAATATATGCCTTTCCATGAACATTGGATGGTGAAAATGTGGATAAATGCAGATTTTGAAGGATGGTTTTGTTTGGGCTGGAATACTGTTTTGGAAAGTACAAATTTGATAGGTTCACCTTTAAATGCAAAGTGAATAAAATTTCTCCCCATCTCTACTCACAAGTCAGTGTTTAGCATTGCAGGAGTTCAGGTTTTGGAAGGTTGAAGCCCATGCACCCCTTCTCTGCTCTTGTAATAACTGAGAACAGCATGAGCCACTGTTGAGCAGGAAAGAGTTTTGTTTGTTCCAGATATATCACATACTAACATTCTGAGGATGTGTCAATTCAAAATAGCAATACGTTTTTTTAAAGAAAAAAAGACGTTATTTCTAAAATATCTCCAGGTAACTGTGTTGGTAGAGACTTTTAATCTCAGGGTTGGGCAAATTTCCTGCATTGCAAGGGGTTGAACTAGATGACCCTCATGACCTCTTCCAACTCTACAATTCTATGATTCTATGGTTCATTTTGGGGGGGGGGGTTACTTTCTAAAATGCTACAAAGAGCTGTTATTTGAACCAATAGCTAGCTACATTCTAAGTGAGTTAGGGAGTGAGATTTATTAGATTTATTAGAAAGACCATACATGGAAAGAAACTCACTTATTGCAGATTTCCCCGTAAAGGAAGATAATAATATTTTAGTGAGCAGGAGCAAGTTCAGTTTCTGTAGCATCAGGTTTCAGTAAGTATACAAGTAACACACACACACACACACACACACAGACAGACAGCATAATAGGGACTTTATGTCAATCAACTTGGGAGGTCAGCTGGAATATGAACTTTGAGCATAAATAAAAATCAGACATGATTTGAATTTTGTGAAGAGGAAAGAGCTTGCTATATTTTGCACAGGTCCACAATTCTTGACCTATGCTGAACCTGAATAGATTTCATTTATTGCTCTGTCTGGACAACTGTAAACTAGTTTTAGGTTTCTCCTAGGTCAAAGAGCCGTATATTAACAAGTCTAAGCAAGCTACTGAGGCAGCTTGGGCTACGGGAAAAAAATGAGGTGTATCACACACCAATATTTTCTTACTATATATTTTGGAAATATCAGTGGTGTTCCGTGATGAATAATGGAAAACAAATATAGGCATTCCCTAAAAGAAGTCTTGTCCAACCTGGTGCTCTCCAAGTGTTTTGGACTACAACTCTGTTCTTCCTCAAGCAGCATAGCCAATGGTAAGGGATGGTGGGAATTGGAGTTCTAAAGGGCCACAACTGAGGAAAGATGGACTAAGGAGTCCTAGATGCTTTAACCTCTCTTGCAAGGGGACATCCATGACTTTATTATAGAAGGAGTCTTTAGGCAGAATGACATGATTGAGAGTCGTTGAGAAAATAGAGGATTGCGATACATGGGCATCAGTGAGTCTATATGTGACAATCCAACACAAGTAATGGTATCTAATTATATTAAGGTGTTATGGAGAGGGATGGGGGTCCATAACTTAGAAGGGTTCATTCATTCTCTCCACTTTAGCATATTCATTTTGTGAAGATTATGGCTGGAGGACAACTGCCTGGCAAGTTGAAAGCCAGCTTGATGGACTTCATTCTGTTTCTTGTCCCACTCAGATGCTTTCATATTCAAGACTGGGTACGCTAGGTTAAAATCTCAAACAACCCTTCTTTGAAGATGGGCCTTGTGAATCCATATAAACCTTGTTCTAATGAAAGGACTTTGTAACCCTACTACAATTTAAACTTGGCAGGAGTCACATAGCTTTAAGGCTAGAGAATTAGACGTTGTGCCTTCAAACCAAGCAGAACTAAGGCCCATACTATTAATAACAAAACTGTATTTGCTCTTGCTCATTTCCAAGCCTTTATTTGTGTGTTTTTTTAAAGCCCTGCAATGGAGAGCAGAGGCCAAACATCTCCTTCTATTAACTCTATTTTAACAAGGGCTATTATATACTGTAGCATTATTCTCTCTACACATGCATGTCCCAGTTTTCTCTCCAGACCTCTTTTTATGTGTGAAAACTGCCTCTTCTCACTAATTAAATTTCATTACCTCCCACTGAAGGGAAGAAACTGAGGGATGTTGGCTGACTCCTTTTGATATAGTTAATTCCTCAAGACCAGATAATGGCACCTTGGGGGAGTTCTTATTTTCTTTCCTCCTCTGACACCCCCCCCCCCCCACTTCCGTGCTCCATCAAATCTTTTGGGATCATTATAGGCAGTTGGGGAGACATTGGCAATGCTTTTCAACATATACTGGGTCCTGATTTTGTAACGGAAATGTGACCACGATGTATTTAATAAAATGTGAGCATCCTCGAGGGACAGAGGAAGCTGCCTTATGCTGAGTCAGCACTAGGTCCATGTTGTCTGCACTGACTGGAAGTAGCTCTCCAGATTTTCACACAGATGCCTCTCCCAGTCCTATATTGCCAGAGCTGAAGAGGTTTGTTTGCACAATAGCTTTTGAGGGACAGGAGAAACCACTTTAGTGTGACATTGCACTGTTTTATTTGGAGCAAGATAGTAGCTTGGTTACAGAACACAGGCTTTGCAGGCAAAAGGACCCAGGTTCAATTTCTTCACTACTATTTATTATTACTATGTTTATATCCTGCCTTTTGTCTATCATGGCAGCATGCATGGAGTCCCATGCAGGCATTGACCAGACCTAGAACCACATTATGTGCCCTCAGACCATCTAGTTCTACCACTTTATCTTTAGCATCAACAGGATGGGAAAGACTTCTGCCTGATCTGGCCTGCCAGGCCTCTTCATTCAGCCCTTGGTACTCCACTTAGGATATGTCCCCGCCCCCTTGTCAGAGATCAGAGAAACAAGCTTCAAAAATCACCATAGGAAAGACGAATTGGGAAGGGAGATAAATCTTATTGAGAGTGGGGCTGAAAAAGAGCTTATAATCTGTTGATCCAAAGACTTCCTCCTTGCTAGAATGCTGACCTAAGTGGACAGGGATGGCAAAACACTTCCTCCATTCCCCCACATGAATCAAGGGAAGGAAGGGAGAGAAGAAGGGGCCGGAAGGCTGAGGCTAATCCAAAGTTAGTTATTTAATTAGAGGATGGGTGAGAGCAGAATCAGGCAGATTAGATGCTGGAGGGGGCATAGTGGTTAGATTTTCCCTTCAGTGATTCCCTTGCTGTGTGGAGAGGAAGAAAGAGGGAGGATGCTGAAGCAGCTGCTCCAACAGCTGTCCCTCCCTCCCTTCCTTCCTCCCTCCTTACTTCCTGGAAACAGGCAAAAATAGTGAGGTGGCAAATAGCAAATAGTATCAGCTGTGGTTTGGTTGCTGCTGGGAGGTGGTGGCATCAGAGAGTGGCTGATGTACTGCAGCACCTGAAAAGCAGATGGAAGCGGATTGAGAGAAGAGAGACACGCAGATCCCTCCCGCTGGATCAGCCCGCCACCCTCCGTTCCTCCCAACTGACCTTCCATTCCACCCAACCTATCTTGTGACAAGGATCTTTGCTCCCTTTTTCTTCTCTTCTCTTTGCTTGTTCATTTGCTTCATTCAGAGATGCAGCGATCTCTCCCTCCTTCCCTCCAGTCAGTTATCTTTCCCAACCTACTTGCACTACCCCATATATCTCCCTGTCCATCACACCGTGATAATCCAGCCCTTGAGCTGAAAAAAAAAAATCCCCATTCCCTGGTGTAAACAAGACTGATCTAAATACTCCAGTACTCTGATTCCTGTAAGGCAACTTCCTCTATGTTTAGATAGGAAATGATAAAGCAGCTGGCAGTTGCAGTGTGGCTGGCAAAGGTTTGGCTTTTGTGGCAGGTTGGATGAAGGAGCATGAAGAGTCCCCAAGCAAATCTTGTGTATTTTGTTTGCTTGCTTTAGAGAACTGGTGCTACTTTTCAAACTAGAATCATCTGTGTGCTGCTTGCCTGATCTCTTCAACACAACATATGCATTTGGTAAGCACAAATCACAGACGTGCTGGTGTCCTCTGCTCACAAGAAATTAGACCTGGTGGCATCTGCCCTTGGGTCTTCCTTCTGCTCAGGGAAATGAAGCACTGCATGCCCAACACAATATTGTAAGTTGCAATGGCAGTCTCCTATTACTCATGGAAATATTCAGCAAAGGATAAATCCTACTTAATGCATCGCATACCCATCCAGTCATAATTACATAGCTGCAGAGAGGCATTTGCATGAAAACTGGTAAGCCTTGTGTCTCTGTTCTCATTCCCCGCTGCTCACCTCAAATCACTGGGACAAATTTGCTGCAGATTTAAGGAAAGGATATTGCCGTAAAGGGGGGAAGAAACAAAACAAAACAAGAAAACCAAGGGATGGCGTTTTCTGTTAATCAGAGGTAAGCCTCACCGCTCAGCCAGCCACACTTCCCATCCTTTGAAGGTTTCCTGAATCTTGATTGAGTTGCCAACGGAAGCAACAAGAGTGCAAAATTCATTTTCCAGCGCTTGATGGCACACCTTTAGCAACAGCGTAAGGACAGAACAAAGAATGCCAAAGCAAAACAGCCTTGGATTAGAACAGTGGGAAAGGGAAAGGAAATGTCAGGTTTAATGCAATCCAAGCAGGCAAGAAAAGAATCACTCTCCCGAGTTATTCTGGATTGGCAAAAGAGGGGAATGGCATTTCCCTCATTTTAACCAATTACCATGGCTGCTTGTTGGAAAGTCTTAACGCGATCCAGTCAAGATCAGGCACCTGCAGGGGTGGAACTATACATGCCAAGGAAACATGGGGATGTGAAATTCAATGTTTCCCTCATTTACGGGCAGGGGAGCTTAACCCTTGCTTTCCCACCAAGTATTTATTTATTTACACGTGGGTGTGTTTAAAAAAATGATCTCCCAGAATAGTTTTGAGGCAGTGTACAAAAATGGAAGATCAATAAAAATACAGGACCATCTAAAAGAAACGCAGTTGAAAACAGGCAGGGATAAAATAGGTCACACATAGGAACTAAACACCAGCAAAAGTCTGGGTAACATATTAAGAGAAATTTGTGGTTCGAGGACCCGACCCCCGCGAAGAAGAAATGAATATGAGGCTGGGGAGAGGGCTGGCGCGGTAATTTGAAGTTACCTGGGCACGCCCCCTGCCGGCTCCCGATTGGGTGCCGGCCAGTGGGCAGGGCGCCAGCCAGGTAAACTGGGAAAGCAGGGGGCAGCTGCCCCCTGCAAGGGGCGGTGCTCGGGCTCCCGCCCACAACCACTCCCCTCCCTTCCAGGGAGGAGAGTCTTTGCCCTAAAATGCTCGTGAGAACTTAAAAGAAAATGTGGAGAATGGAATTTAAGATTGGAAAAATTAGAAGCTGGGAAAAACCTAAATTGACAGAGTTGCCTATCCCTAGTTGTAAATTATGGAGGAAACTTCTGCCTTTTAAGTTAAGGAGATTTATTCCCTTGGACTTTCACTTCCAGAAGCTTCTTTATACAAGTCACATTTCCCTCCTCTTAGATATATAAAGATTCCAACTTTGTAATTGCAGAAAATGCTTTTTTTTTTTTTTTTTTTACTTAGTACTGAAATTTTAAGAATACTTTCTTCATTATATAGCTACCTGCTGGCACTTAGAAATCTTTATACATAGCCCTCCCTTTTATTTAGATGATGAATAGCCAACATCTACAGCTTTGTATATATATTATACATTTGGTATTCTTTCTTCTGGCTTTTTTTGGTAAGGGACCTTGTTACCTTATTTTCAAAATATATTTTTTCCCATACATTTTCTGCTCCTTTTAAAGGTTTAAAATTGGGCTAGTATAATTGGTCAGATGAAGAGGTTGTATTTTTGCTGGAGGTCAGAGAATGGGGGAATGGAAATGTTGAACCATTCCAAAAGGGAGCATTTATGTTTGATGAGATATATGGTGAGAGCTATTCAATCTTTTACGATTCTGAAACATCTCACTAGGAGATGTGTAAAAAAAAGCTAAAATCATCACATCGCTGACACTGGTAGTGTGCCATCAGTATAAGAGTACAGGTTGAATCCAATAAAGTCATATTTAGAGTAGATGCAGTGAAATAAATGGACATGGCTAATTGAGGTCCATTGATTTCAAAGGACAGTCTCCAGCTAATGCATCCCATTAGCACAAGGATTTCCACTTGTGTAATGGAACTCCCCCCTCCTCCCCTGTGTGCCCCTTACATCTGTTCTAGAGGTTCCCCCAAGCTTCTGGTGATTTGAGGAAAGCACAGCCTGCACACAGGAAGAGGAGAGGGGAAACTTACATTGCACAAATGAAGACAGGACGTTTTAATTAGATACCACCCACAAAGTCCACTCTGAGTAGAAGCTACTTGGACACAACTCTATTTATCTAGAATAAGTGCTTGAACAACTGCAAGTAGTGACATGCAATTGCAGATACAGTGGTGCCTCGCAAGATGAAAAGAATCCGTTCCGCGAGTCTTTTCGTCTTGCGGTTTTTTCGTCTTGCGAAGCAAGGCCATTAGCGGAGTAGCGCTATTAGCGCTATTGGCAGTTTAAGGGCTAAAAACGGCTTTTTAAGGCTTAAGGGATTAGCGGTTTTGCTGCTAAAATGCTTTTAGCAGCTTAGCGCTTCAGGAAAAGGGGTTTTGGAGCGAAAAAAAACTCAAAAATTTTCGCCAATTTTCGTCTTGTGAAGCAAGCCCATAGGGAAATTCGTCTTGTGAAGCGCCTCTGCAAACGGAAAACCCTTTCGTCTTGCGGGTTTTCCGTCTTGCGAGGCATTCGTCTTGCGGGGCACCACCGTATATGCTTGCATGCGCGCACACACACAAACATTTCACAAGGCTGATGGTGGGGTTGGTTTCACTAGAATTCCTCAGATTTTCTTAAATGAAGGAGAAACATGCTTCAGATTTTTATTTAAGCAAAATCTGGTAACAACCTACAGATGTGCAGAATATTTCCAACCAATTTTACTAGTCTTGAAACCAGTGCTTTTATATATATATATAGAAAAATAGGTGCTGGTACTCACCATGAATTTGTAAGTGCAACACTTTTTAACAAAAACAAAAGAGGTGCCAGTACTGCGTACCCTGGGGGGAAAACCACTGCTTGAAACCCTGTTGGATCACCATTCAATTCTTCAAATGTTTCATCTGATGAGGATTCCCCAAATAATGTTGATATTTGTCGTAGGCAAAATATCAGTGGCAATTCCTAACAGAGCCTATGACGGTCTGTAAAATATCATGTTGCTGTGCAAACTTGAGACTGATTAGTATAAATATTGAATCTGCACACAGTTTCCCCAAAGTTAGGCTTTTTATTTTCAAGGGCCATGCTGATCCAAGTGTTTAAGGGCTCTTAAAACAGTTACTGAAGAGCAGATCTCATTGAACTCAGTGGGATTTAATTCTCACTTAGGATATCTACACATAGAATGTCAATGGTGTTTGACATTGGGCATATTATGCCCATTGGTTTTCCCCTTATTTTATGCATGATTTTTGTGACTGTGGTGATAATATCTGTACATGAAATATTGTTTAATAAACAATCCTATATCCATGGAAACACTGAAAGGAGATTATCCATTGTTTTGTATGGTGTCAATAGAGTGCAATATTGCACATTTCAAATGTATTATTTGGTTAAGTGCAAACAGAACCAAGGGTTTCAACAATCTTTCTGATAATCACATCTGCCAACAAGTTAAGACTATGAGACAAGTTTCAAGAACTACAGGGCTTGGTTATTTATTGATTTATCAAATCTCTATACCACCCTTCATCCATGGATCAAAGAGTACTGAAATTTCCTCGTATCATAAGGTTGCAGATTACATCCCCAGGAGTTATTTACTTTCACTCTATTACATAAGAATTCCTGTAGGGCTTAATTATACAAGGAAAGTCTCTCGTTGTTGTCATTGACATGGCAAAAAAATGTTTATAAGGTCATCCACAAGACATGTCAAACCAAAATGTGGCAGGGGGAGGTAGTTTCATTCCTGAGAGTTAGTGGGGAAAATATCACTTTTATTGGCAGTGCCACCTGTTTCATTTAAGAGGTTGTACAGCTGAAGGCAAAGGTTGAACTGGAACATATTGTCGAGAAATATTGGAACCTTGTCTTTGGTCGTCATTATACAATAACTCAGGAGATATTTCTTCCTAACCCACTCAGTTAACAATTGGCTTCTGACCTGCTGTATAAAGGTTTGTATTCCTTCACAAAGCTGAACAAATGGATTTTTATCTGTTCTAGTACCACTTTAAACTCATTTATTTATCTCTAAACTTCTGCCATTTCTCTGACCCCTGATGTTGTACAATTAATTTCATTATTGTGCTGGATAAAATATATTTTTCCACAGCTTCCTTCCAGAAGATATAAACAACAGGGGATAGAAAGCAAAAATTGCTACATTTAATCATGTGTGGGGTTTTTTTTAAAAAAAAATAATCATTAACAGTGTGGTTGGTCAGTGTTGATGTAGCGAAGTCCCTGACCACAGAGGCACAGAATATATAGATCGACAAAGAATATTTGGCTCTCCAGGTCCTGTTGGACTCCAATTCCCATGATCCCTGATCTCTGATCATGTTGGCTGGGGCTGATGGGAGTTGGAGTCCAGCAGCATCTGGAGAGTCATAGGTTCCCATTGCTAGTGTAGGGAGATATGGATGGACAGATGGATGGATTTTTCTTCCATGTTCCCCACCCACAACTTCCTGAACAAAGCCTTGATAACCAGCCAGGGAGACTAGATGGCTGTGTGTGAAACCCAGCTCTGCTCAAGAACAAAAGGGAGTAGCCATTGTTTTTAATTTGCCCCTATGATCTACCCAAGAATAGTTGGTACATATTGATGGTACATCATTATGCTCCAATTGCAGACAGAGTTTCACTTTGTGTGGAAGAAGCTATTCCAGATGTCTAATACAGAAGAAGGAAGGAAGGAAGGAAGGAAGGAAGGAAGGAAGGAAGGAAGATCAGCCCTTAGATCACCTTCCAAGTACATATCTAATTTTGTGGTAATGTTTTGGGATTTCCCCTGAAAATTTACATGGCAATGGGATAGGATGGACTTACCAGTGAACACATAAAAGAGATATGAACTGAACTAAGGACATTCTGTATATCCCTAGGTATATGACACCAATTGGTCTTTAAATGGAAGTTTTGGAGACATAATGTGGAGAAAGAGGTTCAATCTTACATAGTGACTTTGCACACCCACAGCTAGGGATGGAAGAGGAATTTGGTTCAGAATTGTTATAAATGCACATCTAATGAATGTGCATGTTCCAAAACTGTATGCACACCAAAGTCCAGCTGTCCTTTTGCACAAAAATGTTGATGAATCTTTATGGGGACTTAAAAAAAATATGCCAAAAGCTGCTGAAAGTTGGAGAACTTCACTTCAGAGTGAAAAAATGAGAAAATAAGAGAAGCTGAAATGGACAGATTTGTGCATCCCTGCCCACAATTATTGTTTTTGTACATATAGCCTAATCATATATAACAAATATGTATGTTAATATAAAAATGTTTTTGACTTCAGCTTTCTTTTTAAAATCCTATTAAAGTTAAACTTTCTTATTAGAATTGCTTTTAATATAAACAAAGACATTTGAAATGTTGGAGACATCGAAACAAACAAACAAGTTTGGAAAAGCTGTTCGATCCTTTTGACAACCACAAAGTCACTCAGGGTTACCTCAGATGACTCAGGATTTATCATGTCAAATTTGAGGTGAAGCAACTTTGTCACTTTGATTTGATAAGAGGTGACACATTTTCCTTAAACGTCCTTAAAGAGAAAAGCTTTTGTTATGTAATTCTGACTACAGCAGGGAGCCTTGGCCTTATCCACATGCAAAGTCTGAGTAAGCAAAAGACAAGTGGGGTAGGGGGAAGAAACACTTCAGGGCTATTATTCATAGCCATTATTCTACGGCATGTGCTACTGAGTTCCTTCTCAGAAAGCAAATACACTGATGGGGATAAATCCTTACTTATATAATTTTCAAAAAAGAACAGTTGGGAGAGAGTCACAAGAAGAGCCTGCTGGATCAGGCCAATTGCCCATCATGTAGCCCAGCACCCCATTCTCACAGTGGCCAGCCAGAAGCCTGTGGAGAACCTGCAAGCAGAACTCAAGCACAGGAGGCCTCTCACCTCCTGTGCCTTTCAACAACTGGTATTCAGAAGTGTTACCGCCTCCAGAAGTGTGGAGACAGGGCTTAGACATCATGGCTAGCAGCCTCTGATAGCTATTTACTCAATTTTTCGAATCCTCTTTTAAAGCGGGTGGCGCTGTGGGTTAAACCACAGAGCCTAGGACTTGCTGATCAGAAGGTCGGAGGTTCAAATCCCCATGATGGGGTGAGTTCCGTTGCTCGGTCCTTGCTCCTGCCAGCCTAGCAGTTCAAAAGCACGTCAAAGTGCAAGTAGATAAATAGGTACCGCTCTGGCGGGAAGGTAAACGGCGTTTCCATGTGCCGCTCTGGTTTGCCAGAAGCAGCTTAGTCATGCTGGCCACATGACCCGGAAGCTGTACACCGGCTCCCTCGGCCAATAAAGCGAGATTAGCGCTGCAACCCCAGAGTCGGTCACGACTGGGCCTAATGGTCAGGGGTCACTTTACCTTTACCATTAAGTTGCTGACCATTATTGCCTCCTGTGGGAGTGATTCCATAGTTGAACATTGTGCTGTGTAAGGAGGTTTTTTCTTGTATCTGTCCCAAATCTTCCAACATTCAGTTTCTTTGGATGTCCATGAGTTCTCTCATGATGTCCATGATGTTCTCTATCCACTTTCCCTATGCCATGCATAATAACTATCATGTCCACCTCTTCCTCACCTTTTCTATAAACTAAAAAGTCCCAAATGCTGCTACCGTCATTCACGAGGGAGTTCCGACATCCGCTGGATCATTTTGGCTGTCCTGTTCTGAACCTTTTCCAACTCTACAATATCCCTTTTAATGTGAGACAACCAGAACTGTATACAGCTGTCAGAGCTGGCTCCGGGTCCCAGCTCACCAAGGACCAACGCTAGCCGATCGTACAGTATCAAAGTCTTTATTGAAGAATAGTCTCCATTTACAAGTCTCAGCGTCCCAGCCCTACGTCTGGACTTTAGACCGGCGAAGCTCTGTCTGGATCTCCACCCCCTGTGCACCAGTTTAATACTCTAATCTTACTCCACCTCTTCCTTCTCTCTCTCTTCCTCTGGGTCTTACTACCCCCCGGGGTCTCATTCCTCCTGGACTCTTCCGACGCAGAGCTTGACCCCTCTGACTCCTCCCCCTCTCTTCGGCGGGCTTTAGGACCTGGCTCCCTACCCGGGCTGCCCACCTTGCCGCCCTCCTGTACATTTGAACTTGGCGCGCGCGCGCGTTTTACTTTCCGGATGACCGTTTCCTCGCTCCCTGACGAGGGTGTGGTCAGTCCTGCCTCACGTTCTCCCTCTGCCTGCGCGCTCCCTGATCCCGATGCCTTGGACTCCTCCCCCCTACTGCACTCTGGGGGGGACGCTGGCCCGGATTTCCAGCTGCTACTCTCTGAGTCCCCTCCTTCCCGAGGTGTCCCCCTGGGCACTCCCCTTGCCCTGACCATGGGGGCCCCTTTCTGTGAATCCTCCGAGTCACTGGAGAGACTCAGAGACCTCGGACTACTGTCGCCGCTGACATTTCCTTCCGACTCCTCCCCCTCGCTCTCCGTTTCTTCCCTCTCCTGTGACTCTGCTCCTGAACCCCTGACAACAGCATTCTAAATACAGTTGCACCATAGATTTGTACAATGGCACTATGATGTCAGCAGTTTATTTTCCAGTTCCTTTCCTAACGATCCTAACATGCAAATTGTGTTTTTCACAACCAATGCACACTGGGTTGACATAGTCACTGAGCTATCTACTATGACCCCAAGGTCTCATTCCTGGTCAGTCACCAGTTCAGACCCCATGAACATATGTTTGAAATTAAGATTTATAGTGCCAACATGCACCACTTTACACTTCCTTATGTTGAATTCCATTTGCCATTTTACTACCCATTCACTCAGTTTGGGAGGGGTCCATCTGTGGTCTCTTAGAAATTATGGTGAGCTATGACCAAGTTTTTCATATACTTTCCCACAATTTGAGAGCCTCTTGCTTGCATATGTAATAATGTTTTAGATATTATTTTCAAGGGCAATTCTAAAAGGATAAAACATAGCATTTCCTATAAAGACCCAGAATCATTCCAGGCCATGGAATGAATAACACAGTAAAATGCTGTCCTAGCATGGCTAGAGAATAGAGAATAACTAGTAAAAAAAATATGTAAGGCTTCTCCTGCAACATCAATATGAGTGTTTAACAAAAGAGCCTATAAAATGGGTGTTGAAGTGCTCTATAAAACATGCTGCACTAAAGCAATAATAGTTACAGTAAGATAAAATGGTGCAATGACCAAGGTGAAGATTTATACCAATTTTTCCCCAGTACAACTGGATTCTTGGTCTCCCAAGTTAGAGACATCTGCTCCTGCCAATACATTATTTTGAAAGAATTCACCTTTCAGAGTTTCTACTTTTTGACATCTGATTGCTTATAGTGTGGAACATACTACTTTGAGAGTTGAGAAACCAGAGGACAGAAACTGGGCCAGAGCAACTTTTTCCAACCTCATGCCTTCCAGATATTTTTGACTGGAACTCCCATCAGTCCCAGCTAGTGCAGCTATGCTGTGCCTGGGCTGATGGGTGTTGCCGTCAAAAGCAACTGGAGATCATCAGATTGGGGAAGGCAGGACCAGAGCATCATTTTTAGTATTGACCTGGTGAATACATTGGGCTGCATCCAGGCTTAGTCATGCTTAGAATAAACTCATTGAAATCAATGTGATTTAAATTAGGCACGGCTATGTTTGGATCTCACCCATTCCTTGCTACAGTGAACATCATGATCTCAATATTGTTCATGAACATCAAGAGCTCATTAGCAACATTCATTGTTGCTTTTAAAATGCATATTATACTTATGCATATTATACTTATGCTAAAGAGCTATTATTGGCTACAGGCTTACTGGGCACTTTATTATACTTTATTCTCAAATGCATTTTACATGCTTTGTCTTTTAAAATAGCATTGGAAGCATGCTCTATTTTAAAACATAGGAATCAAAGGGTGTTATTCAACTTAGGTTTAGCCCAGAGCAGACCTGTTATTTTCACTGATATATGCATGTTTGTGTACACTCTGCCCCAATATGTGCATTTTTGTACCCATTGTGTGGCTGAAGAACTCCATTGCAAAATCTGGAGAAGTGCGAATTTTGAAGGATGGTTGTGTTCCAGTTCACATATTTTGGGAAGTAAAAATCAAATGCACATCCCCCGGCCATCACACCACCCCTCTGTCCCACCTGTAAGTCCATCCCATTTTATCTGTATCTCCACCAACAGAAGGATTCCACCTATGACATCTTATGTTGGTGCATCTGATGTGTTCCACCAGCATATCTCTCCAGTAGAATATTATATCTGGCATCCCACCAGTAAAGCACAGCATCTACTGAATTCTGTTGTCCCTACCGCTACCAGCAGCTTATGTCTACAACAGGACTTTGGCCTTTAATCAGAACTTTTTCGACTGTCTACACACTAGAGCCCATTTGTATAATGCCTCAGGCATAATATATATCCTGAACCAAGAAATATACTTTCAATCTATATCTTCCTATTAGTCAAGACCAGGTACTTTTCATGCTTCCGTTAGAACACAATGGGAAATGTCCATTCTCAAGAGGGAAGAAAATAAAGCCGTAAATCATAGCGCTAACTACCAATACAGGAAGGGGGGGGATGCAAAACCAGCAGAAAATACTGATTTAGCAATAAAAGATGGAAGCATATATAAAAAATTATTTATATCCTATAATTATTTTAGAATTAAATTGCACAGACAGATCTTATGACTATTAGGCTATATTGGAAAATTGGATAAAGCATAAATGCAGGAGATAATGAATGCAGGTGCATAGAGAGGCAAATGGCTTATAACATTCAGGTAGCAGTAAAAACAATAATCTTACATTTACACCCTGCTGTGAAATTTTAACATGTTCTATGCAAAATGGCTTTCAGAGTCTTGCAGAGTGATGTCACTATAGATTCTCTTACTGGAGATACACAAGTTTAGCTTCTCCTTCCAAGTTTTGTTTTTTGTTTTCCCAGGGAGCATGCTGGGCCAATTTATCCACAGTAGAGCACGATCCACCTCAGTGAATAGGTGTTGCTCATGCTCATTGCTAGAGTTTGGGGTAAAATGTTACCTTTTTAGATCTCTTTTTCTGCTAGACCCCAAAACAAATGTTGTAGATGTCTGTTTCTTGCAGATTAAGATAGGTAGCCGTGTTGGTTTGACACAGTTGAAATAAATTTTAAAAATTAAAAAAAAAAAGTCCAATAGCACCTTAGAGACCAACTAAGTTTGTTCTGGGCATAAGCTTTCATGTGCATGCGCACTTCTTCAGATACCTTCAGTGGGGATTATTCGCAGGTAAATGGGGTTAGGGGCTGCCACTGGAAACCCCTTGTATGTATTATTCAGATGTAAAGCACACTCAAGATGCGCTTTTAGCCCCACACTCATTACCAGGTCTTCTTTTCACAACAATGACACCACTGGGTGAGCTTCTTCTCATGTGCAGGGGTTCTCTTTACATCCACACAATTGGGGCTCCCAGTCATATGGAGCCCCTACACATGCAGTGTGGAGCTGGCAGATTGGCTTTTTGATATAAGTCACTGCAGACATGGTTTTGTTTTTAAGACTTGGCATCATGGACAGGGCTAAAGGCATGGCTCTGCACCGGACTGCATCCTTTAAACAAGAGCCACATGGCGGCTACATGCTATATGCTTTTTTAAAGCCATAGTTACAAACAGACAATATGTCAACTGACAGATTTTGCCTTGTCTAAGCTTTACAACTCAACACCTGTTCCTTATTCTAAAGATGTTGCTGTAAGAGATTAGAGCAACCATGCACCACTGAATTGGAACACAGCACTGGATAAATGACAGGTATTAGATAAGAAAGCTAAGAAACAGCCCAGGAAGACTGCACCCTGAACCATGGTTTACATAGACTCAAGGTTGGTTAAGGGAATGAATTAGACTTGATGGGAAAATGCTGAAATGAGTGGCAAGGATCGAATGTAACTAAATCTTTATTTAAGCTGCAATTCTTATTAGGGAGTAAGCTAAAAGAGACTTGCTTCTGAGTAAACAGGCACTGGATTGCACTGCTGAGATGTATTTCTACTAATAGAAAAACCTGCAATTTTGCCCTCTTCCCGGAGGGAGACTTCCATAAGAGGACAGGGGAGGGAACCAATTTCCACTGATCTCCCCTCCCTCTTTCAGTGAGGATTTGGCAATACTTGCATAAAACCTTTCAAACTCTGGGTTGTTCTTTGTTGAAACAATAGTTCCCAGTAGGGATTTTGTTGTCTTGGACAGTCCTGGTCTAGCATGAAAACAGGTCCTTAAATATTCTATTTAGCTTGCCCCAATGAGTTAGTGGTGATAATCAGAAAGGGACCAGGATCAGATAAAATAAAATAAACCTTTCCAATGTATTTGGATCAAAGCACAGAGATGATGAAAATATACATACTTGGCAATAACTGAAATATAAGCATAGAAAGTAAGGGACACGGGTGGCACTGTGGGTTAAACCACTGAGCCTAGGACTTGCCGATTAGAAGGTCAGTGGTTTGAATCCCCGTGATGGGGTGAGCTCCCGTTGCTCGATCCCTGCTCCTGCCAACCTAGCAGTTCGAAAGCACGTCAAAGTGCAAGTAGATAAATAGGTACCGCTCCAGCAGGAAGGTAAACGGCGTTTCCATGCGCTGCTCTGGTTCTCCAGAAGCGGCTTGGTCATGATGGCCACATGACTCGGAAGCTGTATGCCGGCTCCCT
This sequence comes from Podarcis tiliguerta, assembly GCF_965153285.1. Taxonomy (NCBI): domain Eukaryota; kingdom Metazoa; phylum Chordata; class Lepidosauria; order Squamata; family Lacertidae; genus Podarcis; species Podarcis tiliguerta. The sequence continues at coordinate 40,577,849 of NC_139536.1, forward strand.
CGGCCAGTAAAGCGAGATGAGCACCGCAACCCCAGTTGGTCACGACTGGACCTAATGTTCAGGGGTCCCTTTACCTTTACTAAGCATAGAAAGTACATGTGAAATTAATACAAGGGAGTAATTGAAAAACAATATTAGACCGGCAAATAAAAATAGCTACCAATAGCTATCAATAAAGCATGCTTGATTACTAAGCCGTAAAATACATCCTCATAAAGCTTCCACCAGTCAAAACTGGTTAAAAGCTTAAGATTTTCTAGCAGTTTAACCTAAAGATTGAGAAGGAATTCTAGCTACCAATCCAAGCAAGGATTTGAGAAACTGACTTCTCTGCTCCTTCTGCATGTCATATACTTCTTTTGGATTCTAGCTTCAAAATTTTCTGACATTACAGATAGGGATATAAGCAGTTGAGAAACAAAGATCATTATGAGAATAAATGTTCATTCACATCCAAACCAAGCTAGCTGGTATATTGAAAATGGAACCATGAAACATACAAGTTACTTTGAAGTACCTAAACCTATTAGTCAAAAATAGCTTTAAGCAAATATTTTCCAACAGAGGCTGCATTTTGGAAGCCAGTACCATCCATGTATATGATCCTGAACATTTTGTACAGCTAGCTCTTTAATCTCAGTTTACTTTGCTTCTTTGTGGAACAAAGGTTGGCATCTTTTAACTCTTCTAGGGTTAACTTGGACTTAATTAATTTGTCCCAATCTGGATCACACACACATGAGTGTGGTTCATTTTATAAATATGGGAATGTGGCTATGCATTACCTGCTGATTGCCCTTCTCTAGTGAGATGTTGAAGAAAAGGAAACAGAACAATTGGGTTTGTAGCTGTTACGATATGAGAGCAACGCAGCTGCAAACTGGCAGCTTGGTGAAAACATCACATGATGTGACTAGCTGTTGGAAAGAATCTTCCCGGAAGTTCACAGGCTTCAAAAGTCTGTGCTCTGTGTGTAATATGAGACCTTCCTGTTGCGTATGTGAAGGAAGTCTTTGTCGCTTGCTGAACACTGAACTGTTCAGACATGCTTTTTGTAGAGTTACATCAGTCAGAAATAAACGAGATGTAAATAGACTTTCTGACTATCTCCTTTCCCTGCTAGGGAAGCAAGGAGGGAGGGGGGTGTGCATTTTCCATGCTGGGAAATGTCGCCTATCGAGATCTTCCTGGTCTGCGGGGATGCAAACCAGCTCCGGGAACCTGCGAGGGGGGCCAGCCTTTCCCAAGGGGGCTTGTTTTCCAACAACAGGTAGCACTATATTGTTTCCTGACTCTGTGCCTTGCTTTGTTCTTAAAATGATCTGGAAGTTCAGCCATGTATGTATACTTCAGGGGTGACTCTGTAGTTCAATAAGGTTTACTTCAATATTAGAATTTGGCACGTAGAAATCTCTAAACACTGGGAGGGGAAGGAAAGGAGCAAGAGAGAGAGAGAAAAGCATATAATCAGGCAGCTACAAGAAAAATAAGAAAACATTAGTCATATTTTTTTTTTGCAGAGCAAAATGCCACCACTCTCTTCAGACTCTCTGCTCTGCTTCAGATTGCTTTGTTCTGAAGCTAGAGAAAGGGGCACAGCTGAATGGCAAGCACATTGAAGCAATGACACGGTTATAGAAAATAAGGACGTTAAAGCAGTAATACAGAGACATAAGGGCAATTGGGTGTTAAAACAAAAATTTAGAACAGCAGTGCTTTTCTAGAATTGCAGAATTCTGTTAAAAAGATCTTTTGATAGATAGACTAGATAAAATAGAGTGGCTGTTAGGTTTTAATGAGGGCTTGAAGAGGCTATTACAGAAAGTTGTGAGCTTGGAATAGCCATCCTGGCTTTGTGCTAAGTTTATATTGTTGTTTTTAAGTAATACTTCTGACATTTCTTGGTGTGAAGCAACTTCATTAAATCCCAGTGTGAAACAGAAATGAAACATTTAGAAATGGCCTTCTGATGTTCATAACAGTAGACATATGAAACAATCAGTTGTATATACACATTATGCTGCATTGCCTTTCCCTGGTTGCTCTGACACATTTCCCCTTTGAAAAAAGAGGAAAAGTTTATAATTGCTATCTGTGGGCTTAAATCAATAATATAATCCTATTTTTGTATTGTTGTTGTCTATTTTCCTTATCATCACCCAGAGGACCATATCTATATTTCCAGCATCTCTACCATAATGGTGCTGCATCTGACATTCCACCCCCATCTTCCAGCCCAGACACTGAGGTCCAGCACCAAGGGCCTTCTGGCAGTTCCCTCACTGCAAGAAGTGAAGCTACAGGGAATCAGGCAGAAGGCCTTCTTGATAGTGGTGCCCACCTTGGGGAACACCCTCCTATCAGATGTCAAGGAGATGAGTAACTATATAATCTTTAGAAGACATCTGAAGGCAGCCTTGTATTGTTGTTGTTTAGTTGTTTAGTCGTATCCAACTTTGTGACCCCATGGACCAGAGCACACCAGGCACTTCTGTCTTCCACTGCCTCCCGCAGTTGGTCAAACTCATGTTGGTAGCTTCAAGAACACTGTCCAACCATCTTGTCCTCTGCCGTCCCCTTCTCCTTGTAATGTTTTATATGTTTTTATATATGTTGGAAGCCACCCAGAATGGTTGGGGTAACCCAGTCAGATGGGTGGGGTACAATTGTTGTTGTTGTTGTTGTTGTTGTTGTTGTTGTTTTTAATTGATAACTGAGCTTCTGCTAAAACTTAGAGCTCTGCAACCATTGCAACTAAAGTATATAAGATTTCACCTTCAATGTATGAACTAATGACACAGGTGGTACCTCCTCTTTTGTCACCTGAGGTGAAATGGGAAGGTGCTGCCGCTCTGCCGCCAACAGCTAGGCTGTGAGGCAGCACATGTGAAGCAGCAGTGGCAGACCTGAGGTCGTTTGACATTTCAGTGAGATCTTGAGATGTCAGTGAGATCTCACCAGAAGCTATTGCTGCCGCCACCACTTTTCTGCCAGCAACTGGGTGCCTGTGGGATGTTAACACTTGGCATTCCACCTGCCTTCATTGGGCAGGCTGGCCCTGACTAACTACATCAAAGTCCCAACCTCTCTCACCAAGCGACGCTGACACAAAACCCCACACATACACTAAGTAGAATAGAAGCATTGCCACCCGACCCCACTCACCGTGCCCCCCTCCACCTCTTCCCCCCTTTTCTTCCTAATGTAACACTAATGTCTCAACAAATGAAACTTATCTGTAGAAAATGTAACATGAAAAAAAGAGACATTGCACATACGTTTGTAAATCAAGAAATCAATAATAATAATGTTTTTTTTAAAAAGAGAGAGAGAGAGAGCACCGTGTTTGCATGCTGTTTTATGATGTGAGAAATCAGATCCTTGTGAATTCTGATCCTAACCTGACCCACAAGTGCAAGACTAATGGGGACAAGTAGCCATAGCAAAGAAAGCTGCTTTAGAATCCATATGTTTCTAGGAAGCTGCCTTATAACAGGTCGGAGTATTGGTCTGTTTAGCCCATATTGTCTACTCTAACAGAACCTTTCCAGCATCTCAGGCAGAGATCTTTCCCATCACCTCTTGCTCCCTGCCCATTTTAACTGGAGATGCTAAGTATTGCACAGATCGTGAAGCTGAGGCTCCAATACTTTGGCCACCTCATGAGAAGAGAAGATTCACTGGAAAAGACCCTGATGTTGGGAAAGATGGAGGGCACAAGGAGAAGAGGACGACAGAGGACGAGATGGTTAGACAGTGTTCTCGAAGCTACAAACATGAATCTGACCAAACTGCGGGTGGCAGTGGAAGACAGAAGTGCCTGGCGTGCTCTGGTCCATGGGGTCACGAAGAGTCGGACACGACTGAACGACTAAACAACAACAAGTATTGCACATTTTTCTTCCAACAGTAGAAGAATAAGTGCTCTTTGCAATATCTATCAGAATCCAGCAATTGTAGATAGGAAGCTGCCTTCTATCAGGTCAGGCCGTTGGCCCATCTAGCTCAGTGTTGACCACATTGACTGCCAGTGGTTCTCAGGGGTTTGAGACAGGGTTCCCCCCTAGCCCTACCTGGTAGGGATTGAACCTGTGACCTTTTGCACAATTGCCAGGAAGGAGATGGGGAAGGGTGGCCCATCGTCCTCTAGCTTTTAAGCAGGACTAATATTGGCTTCCAATTGTTTATTAAGGTTGTAACACTACAGGGAGTAGCCAGAGCCTCTAAACTAGCAGTAACTCCAGCATTCAACAAGCCTTCAAGTTTCCTCTTCCCACACTACATTATAGCATGCAGATATGTATTTTCCTACATTTTAATGAGAAATTGTTTAATTTTCACTTCTCAAATTAATGCTACACAATGTGTCGGTGGAGCATGTATAAGTCCTTGCCACCCTCACCCCGTTCTGCCCCTTTTGGTGATGTCTTTATGATGTTTGGGGTCTACTTCTGGGTTTCACATGTGGACAATTACATGTTATTTGGACACACCTAAATTAGCTGTTGCCTGTAAAGCAGTGCAGAGCTGTGGACCAGTGTGTCTTCCTCGGCCAAGCCTGTAGTCATGGTGACTGGGGTGGAAGAAGTTCTGGCAGAAAGGACCAGAGGGTCTTTGAATGGAGCTGAGAAGGGACAGATCATTCATACACAGCACCTTTTAGCTTTCATTCCCATTCTTAGTGCATTTAATTCACAAATTTGGCCTAGATGTGCCCGTTTTTGTGCATTACATTTCTGTGTACACACACAGTTACATAATTGAGTGCTACTATTAACACGATGCGACAGCACCAAATGTCTTCCTATGTTTATATTGGTTTGTTTTTTTAAAAAAATTGTGTTTAATCTGCATTAGGAACTCCTGTCAGGGTGAGTGCATTTCTCTAGGCTTGGTGCAGCAATTAAATGGGCATTTAGCATCTCCACCGAGAAAGAGGTTGGGCAGAAGACAACTGCTAATCCCAGGAGAATGTTGGACTAATGAAGAGCATGACTAACAAGCCTCAGGTGTATCTGCTGTGAGCCAGGGCACTTGGCTTCAAAGGCAGAGACAGCAAATATGGCATTAGTACGCTTCAGAGCACCCTTCTGCGGTAGCTTCCGTACATGGATTAACAAATTAAGCAACTGAAATAATTAAGATCAGAAAAAAGAGTAAAAAGTTATTGATGCATTTTGTGGGTTGGAAAGAAGTAGAGTACCTTAGCCCCAAATGCCTGCAGTTTTGTGTGCGCATATCCAGAAATATGCTAAGCGTTGGACAACATTTAAATCAGGATTTTATTAATAATAATGAAGTTTGGGAATGGCTACATAGACCAAACTATTACCATGATTTCCCTACAATTCTGCCCTAATGAATGAATGCATTCACATAACTAGTAATCATGAATATTTATTTACTAACACAATTTCCCTAGTATTGTGATGGTGTTTGTTGTTGTTGTTGTTGTTTAATGTTACCTGTCTTCTATTGATTTGATTCATTTTTCAGATAGCCTGTCTTCAGTTGCTGTTATATAGAACAATCACAGGGTTTGGTTTGGCAGTAGCCTAAATGATTTATTTTGAACTGCTGGAGATTTCATAATAATTGAAGTGTTTCAGCACCACATTCAGCCAGAAGGCCAGAGTACCCTAAGCAGCAGTTATAAGACCTTTTAATTCCATTAGCCATCCATTCTTAGACAAATTTCCATATTCCATTTTAATGTATTGTCCTCTCTAGAAACATGCGGAGGGGAAAAAATGTTGAAATAATTCTCCTCTCTATTTTCCTCCTATAACTTGCTCAAAACAGCCACCCTTGCAGGATGGTTTATTGCCCACAAACAATTAGTGTGTGCAATATCCCCTCGGGTAGAAATGGAAGAGGGAAACCAAAAATGCCTGCAGCAACATGATGTTGTTGGACTCAGCCCCAGCTAGCAAGGCCAATGGTCAAGAATGATGGGAGCTGTAGACCACCAAATGTGGAGAGCCACCAAACACTTATTATTCACACACATCCAAGGATATCTGCATTCAGCTGCAGAGACTGTGTTAGTGAATAGCGAAATCTGGGACTCAAGTTCACCCTTCTGCCACTGACAACCATCCAGCTCCAAGGTAGTGGTGAAGCTTGAATTAACTACAATTTAGGATACACATAATAATTAACAGCAATTAGTAACCACAGTCTTCAAGCATCTTGGAACTTTAGTAAACATGGAAAGCCCTTATCACAAGCTGAAAGGCCTTTTTGACTGCTAATTGAATCATGATTAATATCTGTTCATGAATCATTTCCTCTCACTGTGTCTTCTTCAACCCAGTAAGTCACTCTGAGAAGTAGCTTTTTAAAAAACCCAAGTTTAATGCTTACTGGCAAAAAGTACTTTGCCTGCTGTCACTAACTGTGTTTTGCACCAGTCATTTGATTGTGTTCCTGTCTCAACTTAATTGTAGCAAATTTTCAGATCAAATGTGAAAAGGGCTTTTTCTGTGTACTTCGGTAAGTGAATAAAAGGCAGTCCGTCATATTCCTGACAGACCTGAAATATGCATGGAGATGCGCTCAAAAAATTGGACGCCAGAAACATGATGCGAATGCCAAATGATTAGCTGAGAATGGATTAGATGCAGTGACAGTTTAGAAAACGCACGGCGGAAGGAGAAGTACCTGAAGCACCATTCGATATGATCCATGTTCATTATGGGGTGGTTTGTGTCACAAAATGACAGAAGATGCTAATGTGGGTCAGCAAGCCAGCTGAAAAGAATCTGAAATCTGAAAAGAGATTATGTAGGTAGAAAATGAACTTTGGAAAACAGGAAGCAAGGGCCTGAAAAGCAATAGACTAAAAGCCAACAGAATGAGGAAAACCTGAAGATTTATGATTTAATAGCAAGTGTTAATGCTTGCGAAGCAACTTTCTGTGCAAAATCCCATCAAGGGTAAAAACCGAACAAGAATAATTGATAAAATATCCCCGCAGAAACAAATGGGAGAGCCCAACAGCATTAGCGTTCTCATCTGTATTGGTAATCCTCAGGATCATGAAGACAAGAGGTGGTCTCTGCAAATACTTGAATAGTGAAAAGGAAGACTATCAGGATTACTTGTTAACTGTGACTTGAACAAGTGCATGTTATGATACCCTTTGTGATTTCATCAATGGACTTGCGTACCCAGTTGCAGCACCCCCTCCCCAGGGAGCAGGAGCCTCTCAACAGTGCCACTAATGATCACACTGGAACAGGAGCCCTCTGGAAGGTAGTACCAGACAGGCTGTTCCCTCTCGCCTCTTCACACGGCCAATCCACCAAGACAAAGAACACCAGAGCAGGACTCCTCTAAAGGCGCCTGAGCTAACCAACACACCAAGGTGCTTGGGCGGCTAACAAGCCAAGAGCCTTCAGCTCTTCTGAGGGCTCGATGCTGCCGATGCTCTGCTCAGGGAGCCTGCGCCTTGCTCCTTGCCACTAGCGCACTTCCTCAAAAGCAGAGAATCCTGGTGATCCCTGTGGCTCTGCTCCCAGTGCTCCTGTACTGCATCATAAACAATCTCATGAGGACCCTCTCTCTGGGTCTTCTTCCTTCTCTATGATGTTCTCTCATGACGTTCTGGGCCAACTGCGTTGCTAAGAGTGGTGCCGGCCTATTTAAATGCCCTGGGGGCAGACCAGAGCAACAACTTTGGCAGCCAGGTCCACTCCTCGGCCCATCCTGTCCCAGCTGCCGCGGACTGACGCAAATTCATATCTGGGTCTGGCGGACCTCAGAGTTGGAAATGGTTCAGAAAAGGGAACCAAAATAATCAAGGGAGTGGGGCAACTCTCCTTTGTGGAAAGGCAGATCCAGTTTGGGCAGCAGGAGGATCCAAAATGGGATCTGCATGCAAAGCAGATGCTCTACTACTGAACTAAATTCCCTCCCCAAAGCGTATTTCTCCTCTTTCTTTTCCACGCTGCTGACTCGAGCCAGACCAGGCAGTTGTTGAAGATCTTTGAATGTCACTCCCCAGCTATTTAAGATTGCACTTTAAAGTAATAAGAAAACAATGTTTTAAACCATCACCTATAAATTAACTACCAGCTGTCCTGCCAGCAGCTTGTGCCAATTTCTGTCTAACAAAAGGTTTCAGTTTAATTCTTTCACATTTAAGTCACCTTTTCAGTTACTCCTATGAAAGGATTGCCTCCCTGCTTTAAAGGTTTTCATAACTATAGGTCTGGAAAACATCAAGTAAGAACCAACTTATTCAAGTGATCTGAAAGATAAATTAGAATCCAAAGAAGACTTTAATGCTGAATTTAATCTCAAGTAAATAGGATTATGAAAGTTCAATAGCATCTTCAGCATTATTTTTTCTGACTGAAGTATTCTAGATAACTTCTGGGCTTATTGATTTAATATGAGTGTTTGTGTGTTTCCAACCAGGAAAACTGTGCTCAGCATGAGATTTTATGCTTCGGCTCTAACAATCCTGTCTTCCCACAGAGATCTTCAAAAACCTACATTTCAAGCATTTTTCTTTGAATGTCATCTGAACAGAACAGCACTTCTATTTTTCCTGCTTGGTTCTGATTGGTATCTCTTTGTTTCAGCCGATGAAGATGTAACAAGATTTCAGAGAGGACTAGTAATTTCTTATTTGGTGAGAAGAGTTTTTCTTCAAAGCAGAATTCTCACTTCTACGCCATTCATATTGGTGCACCCCTCTTTTTAAAATGCTTTGGGTGTAAGTAAATTAAAGACCTAATCTGAGGTATGGTAACTTGAGATACTGGGTCCCTGCAAGATTTGGCTACCACAAAACAAATTTACGTTGGGATTATTTCCATGGGGACAAATTGTGCTGCCATTTCAAATTATGGACCGCATTATTAATGAGCTGCATGATAAAGGATGCCAAGGTTAGCTTTCTTCCATTTAGAGGAATGAGTCATGCCTCTGGCTGATCCTCTGTAGCAACAATTGTTACTTGACAGAATGGAAGTGGGGGAAAGAGCTTGGAGCAGACTCCATTAAAGCTCTGTAGCAATCAAGGAGCAATTTTCATTTCTTCATCTGGAACATCCCGAGGATGATTTTCAACTGGCTTTGTATTTTCTATCCCTATTTATGCTTATGCAAAGCCCACATATCAGTTCCTAATGGTGAAATGAACGTTATTTTCTCCCGCTCAATTTGCATGGGTATAGAGAAGATTTGCATTCGTTTAATATATTGCACATTGCACTGGGGAGAGAGAATTCTTCAGGGCAAGGCTTCATGACTCTCTGGAAAACTTCATGGAGGTTTTGTAGACTTGATACCGTCTTCTCATAGGGACTATGCGGGACTGAAATAGAACATGCCCATTCACGCACATAAATTTATATAGATAATAAATCATTTGCTTATTTAGGGGAAATGAAGGGGAGCTCACTTGAGATTGCCGCAAAAAGAAAGAAAGAATGGAATTTAGTAATGCAGGCAGTTTGCTACTTAGTCTGGTTTGTCAGAAAGAATTTCAGCTCTAGGATTCAATATTGATAATCCTCTCTGAATCTAAAAATCACCATCTAAGAGTTTGCATTTTAATTAATACCTTGTGTTTGGTAACAGAGGGACTTCTTTTGATAGTTATGAAGCACTCTCATTCCACTTTGCCAATACACCATGGAAGAAGACCCGAGAGACAGAGCAACGATTTATATTTACTGTATTCAAATATGACAACAGAAGTTATGCCAAGTTATGTAAGTATGGGCAGGTGGGTTTGATTTGGCTCCCCAGCCAGGGCTTAGGAGAAAATTGCCCCTAAATTGTCCCTACCTGCTAAATGAGCCTTGAGTATGTGGACCCAACATGCACACCTAGGTCCCAGCATGCCAGGCCTAAAGGGCAGCCCCAAAGATCCCACATCAAAGGTAGTGGAATGTGAATCAGGAGTGCCCTTAAAGCCCATAATGCCTCAAAGTGTCTGCCAATTAAGTTCTTAGATTTCATTACCTGCCAGCATTGAATGCCAACTGACCAAATAAGGAGAGAGAGAGAATAAAAAATAAATAACCCTGTAGTGTGGGGTAGGCATAAAAAGAGGAACGCCATGGGCCCATCAAGGGCTCCCCCCCAAATCTGCTCAGCTCCTGAAAGGATTACAGTGGTACCTCGGGTTAAGAACTTAATTCGTTCCGGAGGTCTGTTCTTAATCTGAAACTGTTCTTAACCTGAGGTACCACTTTAGCTAATGGGGCCTCCCGTCGCCACCGCGCAATTTCTGTTCTCATCCTGAAGCAAAGTTTTTAACCTGAGGTACTATTTCTGGGTTAGCGGAGTCTGTAACCTGAAGCATATGTAACCTGAAGCATGTGTAACCTGAGGTACTACTGTACTAGCAAAAACAAAACCCACCCTGTAGCAGGAAGGAAGGTGCAGCAAAAAAAAGGGGGGGAAGCAGAAGGTGCACTTCAGCATGGCTGTAAAGGTTATGCACAATGGTATCAATTCACCAGCATAGATTTATTATCCTTGGGTACTGTGTCACTCTGTCAGTGCAAAGCAATTTAACAGCAATCCTATTCTGGGTGTAAATTGAATATAAGACACCTCTGCCCCGTCTTATCATTCTAAAGACATTTTCCTCCTTTGGTTTTCTTGTTCTATGGCTATGAAGACAAAAAGGTGCCAAATGCATGCTGCACATACCATTGACGGGGTGGTCCTTTGCATATAATAATGTTCTATATGACTGAATAGTTTTGCAAACTTATGAACTGGGGTCCAAACTATGAGCTCAGCATTCAAGTTGGAGATATTTTGCAGAGATTAAATCAATATTGGAGGTGCTGAATGCCTTCTGAGTCTGTTACATCAGCAATAACAGGTGTCCTGCAACCTGAATATGATTATCTGATCATTTTCTGATCCCGTTAACAAACAAAACAGCATTTTATTTACTTCTTTTTTTACCCACAGTTATATGCTCAGCAGATGTCTTTTGTGAGCAGTCTCTGACGGGAGTGATTTTAATTCTGGTTCGTGCTCAACAAAAGCAGATGGCACCAAACAGTTAAAATCATTAGCTGCCATTTTGGAAAGTAAGAAGCAGCTCACTCCCAAACACACACACACACACACACACTCCAAGCCAGCAGATTTTTATAGGGGCAAAAAACAATGTTCAGAATAAATACACCAGCCACTAAAAGCAAAAGGTTGAAATTAATGAAACGCGTGTGCACACACAAAAAATCTCCAGCTGATTAAGATGAAAACTGTCTGCTTTTAAATAAGGCCAGGAATTAAGAACAAGACAACACAAAGAAACAACTTTGCATGAAAATAAACACACAAACGAATGGAACAAGACAATTAAGGGGGGGAGTGGGATGCTAATGTCTGCAGCTGCAAATGTTTCTGCTGTCAGTCAACAAATGCATAAGTAAGTTCCACAATGTCACAAATATGAACTGCAGAAGAGAAAACCTAGTTAAAGCACAAAAACAAAGGGCATCTTAAGCATTCATAAAACGACTCCCCCCTCCCCCTGATTAATTTAAAATATGCATAGGAGATAATTTGGTCCTGAATGCCATCACTGAAATGGCATTTGTGCAGATGAATAATCTGCATATTTTCATTAAAGTACAAGAATAATTATTTTATGGGAAAGCAACTCCAAAGGCCTCTGAGCCAAGGTGCAAGCATGTAATAACTGAATGGTTCTTTCCACATAAAGCATCTACACCGACCCCCCCCCCAACTTGCAAAAAATCTGTCTAGGGTGGGAGGTGGGAGTGGTCAGCTAGGTAAACTCCCCTGCTCAAATTATTGCAAGGGCACAGCTCAAGCTCACCTCAGCCAAGCACCTTGCTTCAATTCTGCTTGCACGCTTAAATTGTCTACTGCTGACCACACTAGAAGAGTGCTGGTGGATCAGGCCAAAGGCCTATCTAGTTCAGCACCCTGTTTCTCTCTGTGGCCCGTTAGATGCCTCTGGGATCTAGGTCAATACCTCTGTTTTCTTATCAGAACCCAAAGTCTGGTATTTGGAGACCTCAAGGGGAGCATCATGACTAGTAGCTACTGAGAGCTTTATCCATCAGGAATTTGTCTAATCTCATTCTGAAGCCATGTCGCTACATCTTGTGGTAGCAGATACCACATGTGTGAAAAAAATGCTTCCTTTAGTCCACCCTGAATTTCCCACTATTCAGCTTCATTAGCTGACCCTGGATTCTAGCATTATGAAAGATCAAGGAAAAGCCCATGGTGGTCAGAGGATGCAGTAGTAACCAGAACAGGGCTATCAAGAAGATAGGAGAGGTGGCAAAGTGGTTCTAATGGGGGCAGAAGTTCAGATCCCCACTCTGTAGAATAAGCAGGAATCTCCCTCTCCAAAATAAAAAGTTGGCTTACAACATATCCCATCTAAACAGCCCCTCACAACAAGAATTAGGGGTGCTATGCCGAAATATGTCCTACAATTTCTAACACAAATTCATCCACTGTGAAAGAGGATTCCAGTTTTGATCCTCATTCTCAGTGTACTTCAAATGAGTGTACTTCAAATGAGGGTTTCCAACATGAGCATTCTGGAGGTGCCTATGCCACGTAGCCCTGCTTGTCGGTGAGTCACTCCCACAGGTACAACGGATGGCAAACACACATTTGCTCCTGGGTATCGTGTGAAGCAGTTCGAATCCCGGCGACGGGGTGAGCTCCCATCCCTGCTCCTGCCAACCTAGCAGTTCAAAAGCACATCAAAGTGCAAGTAGATAAATAGGTACCGCTCCAGTGGGAAGGTAAATGGCGTTTCCGTGCGCTGCTCTGGTTCGCCAGAAGCGGCTTAGTCATGCTGGCCACATGACCCGGAAGCTGTACGCCGGCTCCCTCGGCCAATAAAGCGAGATGAGCGCCGCAACCCCAGAGTCGGCCATGACTGGACCTAATGGTCAGTGGTCCCTTTACCTTTACCTATTGTGTGAAGCAACCTAATAAAATATACTCAAAAAGTTTTGAAAATGATATCTGCCAACAGAAACTCCAGTTTTGCTTTCCTTCTGAAAACTACCAGCTGTTTTCCTTCTGAAAACTACCAGCCGAGCAACTAGTGTTCATTAGACATTCTCAAGTAATATAAGCAGAGATATCAACCACTATTTGGTGCAGATAGAACAAAGAAAGAAAGAAAAATGCACTCATAAGTCGCTGATAGCTATAGTAACTATATAATTTACATGAGCCTCATAAGAAAGGGCATAATCTTTAGAAGTTTCATGTTCTTTTTTTTCTTTTCTTTTTTGCTGAAACAGCAACATATTTTGCTGCCAGCAGGCAGAAGTAGCAAGTAATAATAATACATTGAAGAGAAGGAGAAAGTGATTTGCATTTTATCAACCAAGTTTGCAAAATGTAAAATAGCCAGGCCTTTTACGAGGAGATAGAATTGAGACATCTGTAGTTTTTAAAAGAGAGACAAATAGAAATGTCTTCTGTGACAACTACAGGAATGTCAGTTAATTTTTGCCAGCACACCCTGAAAGAAGACTCAACACACCTTATTGGAGGGGAAAGGTTGTATTTATTTAAATATAACAGATCAGACAATCTGCAAATAAGCCAAATCAGTAACTGGGGTAGGTGGAATTAAATCTATGTGTATGAAGGAAGCATACCTCCAATCCCCGGGCCTTGAAAGCTACCAGATTGTTGGCTCTCAGCCAATGATTGGGAGAAAATTCTTCCTTCTTGCTAAATGAGCCTTAGGTATGTGAACCCAATACAAGCACCTGGGTCCTGCTGTCCAACATTCAGCAAGGTGTCTACACCAAGTCCTAACTAATGGCGGTCTCAAGTATCCCCAAGCCTTAGGCTCAGGAATGCCCCCATACCAAATAAATCATTATGGTGCCAGGGACTTCCCTACCTACACAACAGTATAGCAATACAATACAGCAATATAATACACTGGTTTAATTTCCATTTTAAGATTCTGGTTTGCACCTCAGGTGCATTTTCTGAAACAATACGCAATCTGAAATGCAGCTCTCCTTCAAAATTCATACTTCTCTGAATTTTCGAATGGCATTATCCAACCAAAAAATGCACATATTATGGAAAGGTGGACATAAAATGCATCTATTAATGAAAATATTTCAATGCATTACTGGAAATTGTTTCAGAAATGTGCATCTCTCAACAAAAATACAGGTAAAAGTGTGGATATTATGAGAAATCTGCACTGAGATGCTGGTGAATTTTCATGTGGACCTTGTAAACAAAAAGAAGGAAGAAAACTGATACAGATATGTGAAGTACTCGACTTAAGAATGGAAAAACGAGAAATCTAAGTTGACAGATTTGTCCATTGCTATTGGTGACCATTCAAAAAAATTTCATATATGCTTAAGAGTGTAATCTTGTAAGAAGTAAGGCCCAACAACTTCAGTGGGACTTATTCCTAGGTAGTTGTGTATCATATTGCAGTGTAAGAGAGTCCTCTTTACATGAATGCCATGTCTCCCCACCCCTGTGTGTGTGTGTGTGTGTGTGTGTGTCACAGTTGGGTAATATGTAATCATTTTGGGCCAACTATTTTCATGTCCACAAGAAAAACAAGTGATCCTGTCATGTCAAGGCTACCTCATGCTGTATTGCCATAAGAGAAAGAGTGAGCCAAACATACATTTGCATTCAGGACTATGAATTGGCAAGCAGAAGCATCTGAATGGCCAATGGGACTGGCCAAAATTCAAACAGATAAGACAGATTTCCTTTGAAATTCACTGTTGGGGTTCAGGAAATGGAATTTGAAACAGTTTGTCCACAGGGTTTCACATCTCACTGGTTCCCTTTTAGTTAACAGCTCACCTGTCCCAGACATTTAAGAAGTCTTTCCCCCCACTTTGGGAAATGCCATGGCTTATTTATCTTTATTTTTTAGACACTGCTCTTTAGCACATAAGGGCTCCCTGAGTGGCTTAGAATAAAAGCAATACAAACTACACAAACCAGTAACACAACTGCAAAACAGAGCAGATAAATGTTAGCATTCAAAATGATCTAAAAAGCCTAGGAAAAGGAGAAAAGGGTATCACCTGATGTTCTCCGGTTCATTTGGACTACAACTTCCTTCTGCCTCATCCTGACAAGGCCTGATAGGGTTGCTGTCCAAAACAACTGGAGGGGACCAGGTTGAGGAAGGCATGGTAATATTTGAAAGGGGGGCACTTCTGCTCAACAGCAATCACTGTACACCAACTACATGTACATAGAGACCATCTTAATAACCTAAGAAAAGCCAATGGACCATCTTATCCAGCATCCTAAGAAAAGCCAATGGACCATCTTATCCAGCATCCTCTTCTCACAGTGGCCAACCAGATGCCCCCAAGAAGGACATGAGTCCAGGAGTCATACTGCCTCCAACAGTGGAGGTAGAACATAGCTTTGGGTCATGAGTTGTCCTGAGATCTATGGGTGCTGGGTGGTATATTACTACTACTACTAATAAAAATATTAATACAGTGGTACCTCGGTTGTCGAACGTTATCCATTCTGGAAGACCATTCGACTTCCAAAGCGTTCGACAACTGAGGCACAAAGGCGGCAAAGTCAATGGAGAAAACAGAAAAACACGCAGCGGAAGCCGTTCGACTTCCAAGGCATGTTCGAAAATGGAAGCATTTACTTCCGGGTTTTCGGCGTTCGAAAACCGAAATGTTCGGCTTTCAATACGCTTGAAAACCACTGTAATAGCCATTTTTGCTAGATTACCATTTTTTGTTTGCAGTGAGGCTCCTCAGGCCAAGGAAACTAAGCTATTAAATGCAATTCTGCTGAATGACTCCTGTTAGCTACATGACCAATGTTCCTTTAAGCACTGGTAGTTGTAAAAAATCATAAAGGATGATAAAGATTGCAACCATTAAATAAGTAGTTGATTGAATGAGGCACGCCACCTTTTCTTATAGCCATGCTAATCAAGATCACTTACCTGGAAAACAGACTATTTTCCTGCAGCAGTTTGGTCCTGGCTATTGCCGTTTCTGCCACAATTAATCATTTCTATAGCACTGTTAATAGACAAAGTGTTCCACACCCCTGGAGTGCAGTCCTGCCAATAGTGATACAAAGGTCAGTGAGACGGCCTTCAATGGGACATATGCATGAATAAACATGAACTGAATTGTGGCTCGACTATCCATATTTCTGAATGATCACCTTGGGAGTTAAATTCCATTATTGTGAAGAACTATCTGAGAAACAATTATGTGCCGAAAGCCACCCAATCTTCCACTGCAATTTGACCAAGGTTCAAACACCATCCGGGGCTAAGGTGGTGCTGAGTGAACTTCTTCCCACCTGATTCCACATGGGCTCATTTCAGGGTTGATTCAGATCTTGCAATTCATATATGCCTGATCCCAATTCTGAGGGTACAATGGTACCTTGGGTTAAGAACTTAATTCGTTCTGGAGGTCCGTTCTTAACCTGAAACTGTTCTTAACCTGAGGTACCACTTTAGCTAATGGGACTCCTGCTGCTGCCGTGCTGCCGCCGTGCGATTTCTGTTCTCATCCTGAAGCAAAGTTCTTAACCCAAGGTACTATTTCTGGGTTAGCGGAATCTGTAACCTGAAGCGTCTGTAACATGAAGTGTCTGTAACCCGAGGTACCACTGTATCAGGAAATGAAACTCCCAGTCCTTCTTGGCTTAATGTATTGAGCCAGGAACCATTGTACAAACAAGATCATTATGAGTTCTGGTGATATCACTAATAAGTAGAGACATAAGCCCAATAGTCCA
Source organism: Podarcis tiliguerta (assembly GCF_965153285.1). Classification (NCBI taxonomy): domain Eukaryota; kingdom Metazoa; phylum Chordata; class Lepidosauria; order Squamata; family Lacertidae; genus Podarcis; species Podarcis tiliguerta. The sequence continues at coordinate 40,594,631 of NC_139536.1, forward strand.
CCTGTTGTCTAACTGATGGGCCACATAGGGTGTGAGCTGAGGCCCAAATTTGTATTGTTTCTTGACAACCCCCCAAGACTATATAATCATTGGGTTAAAAGTTATTTACAAAATTTCTGGTAGGTTTATTTTTTGCTTTCGTCTTTCCAAGACACACTCAAAGAAACAGTCCTGAAATGAGTTTCATATTTGGTCAGTGCAAGTGTATGAGGTTAGAACGATCATACTTTCCCCCAAAGTGGTCCCTAGTAGATACACACTGACTAAACCCATTTTAAATGCACATTTTTTGGTAAGCAATTTGCCCTAATACTGTGTATTTTTCTATGTATTTTTTTGTGTTATTTTCAGAGATATATGCATGTTATGCACTTCCCCCCCAATAGATATGCTTTTTTTGTACACATTCTTTCATTGGAGATGTGCATTGCTAAATTCAGAGTAATTGTCATGAACCTCGTGGAGATGCTGTGGAGAGGATGGGCATATGAGGAGAAATGGGAGAGATGCAACTCAGGGCATTGTCCTAGTGGCCTAGGGAATAGGGATCAGGAACTCTGAGAAGATTCTGATGCTGAAGAGGATCACAGCCACTTCGGAGATGGAGACCTGCATCCAGGGGAAGGGCTGAGTGAGTTGTCAGATGAATGGTCTGCCTCCATGACATCAGATTTCCCAAGAGCCATGTCACTGCCAGTTGAAGCAGTTCAGGTGGCTCCTACTCCCCATACTTCGTTTGCTCAACCTTCACAGAGGTGTGCCTGCTTGCTTGCCATGTCCTGAGCCCACTACACTCTTCAAGAGAATAGCACAGGGCATGTGTCAACTGTTGGAACAATGTCTTAGCTTACATCCAGTCATGAACTTGCATCCTGTAGTCCTATATTGGGACACTCCACCAAATTCCTGAATAAAGCTTTTAAACCTAACAATCCTGGTGAGGTTTCAAATACCAAATCTGATGGCAGGAGCCAGGACAGCAATGTGAATTTGAAGGGTAGCTGTGCTTTGGTTTGTGTGTTATTCAAGAAGGACCAAACTAAATCTCTCTCCTCATCCCTTCTATGAGTTGCACCAGAAATGTAGTAGGATGTCTGCAGTGGAATTGCTATTGTTAGGAGCTTGAAAGGAAGGAAAAGGTCCTAAGTAACGGAGTCATTAATTAAAATATTATTATTAAGTCATTGTTATTTTAAAGCATATAATTATATGCTCTTTCTACTGGCTCTTTGGTTCCTATATTGCTCCTGGCTTGTGTGTTTGAACTTCATGATTTTGTGACACGTGGTTTTGTGAGTCTTTCACGTGCAATAATTTTGAATTGCCTACACTGCTTATGTGTTCTTCATGGAATGGGAAAGTGCTGATCGTCTACCTCTTTGCATTTTCAGCCACAAACTGATACACGGCTTATGGGAATTGGACATCTTTTAAGGTATTTCACTTTCATCTCTGTTTGTCGGAAAGAACTTTACAGGTCCTGTAAAACAAAAGTTTTACAGAGGACAGTGTAACCCCTTAGGAGTACATGAGGCAAAATTCTTCATTTCAAGAAGAAGTGTCACCAGATGTTCATAAGCAATATGTACGTATTACACTTTCAGCCTGTTGTCTGCAAGTCACTTAAAAAAAAATAAAACCTCCACACTCAAAAATGAAATGCTTCTGCCTCTCACATGTAACAAGAGAAGATGGTGATGGGAGGGGAGTTTAAGGAAACCCACATCTTCAACCATTTTCACCATGCACAACCACCGTGCTCTACAAACGTTGGGTTAATCAAAAGTTACCATGAGTGGAACTCTATTTGTTGAATGCTCCTGCCAGCAGAAGAGGGGAGATGATTTTTTAGTCAGACCCAAAGCTCCCTCTAGTCCAGTGTTGTCTACACTGACTAGAAGGAGCTCTCTGGGGTTTTAGGTAGTGTTCTTCCGAACCCTACCTGGAGATGCTTGGGATTGAACCTAGTACCTTCTGCATCCAAAACAGATGTTCTGCCACTGAGCTATGGCCTTCACCCTGAAGCCCTCTGTACCTCCCTAAAATCTGCTCTGGAGGCTGGAAAAGCCATCCCCACTCGAAAAAAGAGAGGGGAGCAAATTGACTGTGAAAAGAACAGCGGGAAAAATACAATATCTAACATATTACAAAGCTGCAGAGATGTCACACGTAAAAGAGAGACAACAGGAGGAGAGGATGGTGGTGACCAGTATATAAGCAGTCAGAACAGCTAGCAGCTCTCCCCAGCATCCCCTCCCCCCAAAAAATCCACACCAGAGATAAACATTTCATCCTATTGAAGGCAACTCAGTTACACAGTCTTGCTCTGCCACAATCATGTTGGTGAGGAGTTATATCTGCATGCAGAGTCCAGCCTTTCTTCTAATTTTGGGCACTCTCTAAATCCTTTATTTCTGTTTAGCTAGGCCTTGAGGTATGTAGGAAGTCCCTTGCTAAGACCCCTTATCCCAGTGTGCATGCAAGAGGAATCTGAGCTTGAGCAACACGCCAGCAAGGTATAACAAAGGGGATCTCAATTTCCGATGATTTTTGTAGAAAAGCATAGCAGGGACAAAGGCAGCAGGAATCCGGATAATTGGATTTTAAAATGGCTGTTGTTGTTCCACAGCCATAAAACACAGCAGCTGGGTTCTAACACCGATAACCCAATATCCCTTTTGTTGGACTCGAGTGACATCTTAGTTTCCCTGAGACATTACAGAAATGAAGGGCTAAAGTTTCTGAAGGTTCAGTGGGTAGATGATTTGTATCTATCATTTACCCCAGCAGGGAGTTTCTGACATTTGCTCAGTAGGGGCCTAGGTAGGGAAAGAACACCATTTTCATGTCATCGAAGCCAGAAAATGGATACGAGACAAGCAAGACACTCCACAAGCAGCGACACCCTTGAAGTATTTCATCGGTAACATTTTTCTATTGTGTTTCTCATAAACCCTTTTGTGTGGATTTCACAGGTTAGGAGCCTTGTAGCTCTGCTGAAGATATTGCAAAGGCTTATCAAAGGCTGTTAGTCAGAATCACCATTCATAGCTTTCATATACATAATTCTCAAACCTCTTTCCTCTCATGAACACACAATAGGAAGGACTCAAATGGAAAGTTTAAGTTACAACTGTGCACACTTGCAGAGCACATTGTCTCTTGACTGATTTCAACCATACATATTGAAGCAACTGGATGCATGAAAACGGGATCATTTTGGAGGGGCGGAAACATTGTTTGGACCCATTAGATTTTATTCAAAAACTTTGCAGAACATTCTTCAAAGCAGAACAAGAACATAAACGACACATCCAAGTAATTCCATAGGAGATAGGCTTATCCAAGCATAGGATCAGCATCTTCTTAGAAATAAAATAACATAATCAGAGCTGACAAACATAACTCTCTCTCTTGCAGGCTGCATTAGCCTACATTCCAGCCCCCAAGGCTGCTAAGCGCCTAGAGACATCTTGCTCTCACAGAGCCCAGGGGGAAAGGCTTCAGCCACAACCTTTCCAAGATGGCAGATTTGCAATTCAGTAGCTCTCCTGTGTGATCTAAAGTTAAACTCCTCGCTACTGGAGAACAATAATAGTTAATTATCAAGCCATCAAGGAGCTCTTGGTGCTCTCCAGTGGAATTTCCCAATGTTAAATCTTTTCAGCAATACTCATACATACACATTTTTTAATTTCAGCTTCCCAACCTGCCTAATGAACCCAAGCAACTTTACAGCTAAATTTGGAATCGTTCTTAGTCCATTTGATTCAGTCCTCTGTCCATGTTCAACATTGCCTTGCCCTCATGAAGTAAGCAGCAGTTGAACCCACAGCCTATTAATTGCTTAGAATTATAACCACAGGAACCTTTTATTTTAATTTATAAAGAATGTGATCATACTCCTTAACTTTACTACATTTCATACACAGCATGTCAATAACATAATTTTCCACCACTGATTCACATATTTATGGTTCCATTACAGAACAACGGAGCCAATATTTCAAAAACAGTTCACAATTTTGCGTGTGTCATTTATTTTCAATCAGATTCTCTGGCTCCTGCCATTAGCAGAAAGTTCTTGCCTATGACATCAGCTTTCAGCGATAATTATTCCACTGGCTAGAAAACCTTTCTAATCCTGATGTGAGTCAGTGCCTACAGATACCAGCAAGCAGCAATAGACTTTAAATTTCTTCTGATGCTGATATCTTTAGCAAAATATGACTGGAGGCAAAATTAATAAATAATACACTTCATCAGTCAACTCCTTATGGTGATTGCATGCAAACTTTTGCATGTCCCAGGGCAATTCTCAGGGAAGATTGAAGCCATATGATGAATTACCTTCGGTACAAATAGGATAACTAGATGCCAAAAGGACGCAGGTGTTTTTTTTGCTTGAAGATGCAGTCTTTACTGTTCCCTATAACTCTGCAAAAGAAGAAGTTGAACCTGTGGAATGTCTCAATCATTCAGATCTCGTTTGGAAAAGACCTGCCCCTTTAGGGAAAGGGCAGTGCTATCTAGACATCAAGCTTAGAGATACTCATTTCAGATACAGTGGTACCTCGGGTTGCATACTCTTCAGGTTACAGATGCTTCAGGTTACAGACTCCGCTAACCCAGAAATAGTACCTTAGGTTAAGAACTTTGCTTCAGGATGAGAACAGAAATCATGCTCCAGCAGCGCAGTGGCAGCAGGAGGCCCCATTAGCTAAAGTGGTGCTTCAGGTTAAGAACAGTTTCAGGTTAAGTACGGACCTCCAGAACAAATTAAGTACTTAACCCGAGGTACCACTGTATTAGGTACATGCCATTACCTTTATCCCGAATAATGAAAATCAGACTGAGCTCTTTTGAAACTCCATTGTTTTCATAATGTGACTTTGCTAATGGAATCCATCTGTTAAAATCCCAGAACTGTGCTCAGAAGGGTTGTTGATTTTCAGATCCCTGTTCACTCAAAACCTACTGGGTGGCGTTTGACAAGTTCTTTGACGGATTTGTTTGTTTGTATTAACCTTCGTGCAGAATTCCAGGGTAAACCACTTACTCCAGGTGCACTTTTCATTATGCAAGTTGCATGTAAGTAGATGTACAGTGCAGTGCTTCTAGGACATTGTCACAACTTGCATCTGTGCAACATCCCCAAATTTCAACCAGTTACCACATACTGTTTTCATTTGGGAAACAAAAAAAAAACCAACATAAAATGTCCCTGAAATGCACTGGTTGCAGTATGCTTATTACCCTAACCACTGTTAACTGATCAAGAGTAATAAAACACCACATTGTTTTTGCATAGGCAAAGAAGGTGTCAGGTGGTTGACACAAACCATATAATATTTTTCAGGGACAGTTTTCTAACCAAGAACAGTTTTCTTGCTGTTTTCTTTAATGGGGTTAGAAAACCATCTTCCCTGTGAAAATGTTCATAATAATTTTCAGCTGGCTTATGTGTTTTTTTCTGGACTCTTTACAATATTTCCATAATATCTTTACTTTAAAATATAGCTTTTTGTTTGTTTGTTTGTAACTGAAATAAAAACCAAAGCTTATCAAAGAAACAGAAACTGCACTGTGTACTCACTATGCAGAAGCAAATGTTTACAGTACAAATTCTGTCTCATCTGAATAAATGTTTACCGGCTCTGGCTTTAGGTGTTATCAAGCATACTTCATCTGATACCACAGACACAAATATTAGCTGGGATTTACATTCTGCAGTAAGTTGGAAATCTGATTGGAATGGGGGGGGCACTTTGAAAACCCTTAGTGTTACTACACACACACACACACACACACACACCTGTCAACTCTGGCCAAAGGTTAAGGAAGTTATAACCTACCTCTCCATCTCCAATGTGGGGTACGCAAGACAGATCCCATTAATAATATAATTATGGTTAACAACAAAAACACAGCAAGCAGATTGCTAATATAGTTTTTAAAACGGCAGTGGATTTAAACTTAGAGAATTAGAGAAACAAACTGCTCCCTTTTGCAATTTCCACTTAATGTTTGTCCCCCGCTTGCAAGGAATCTATGCTTCTGCATAGCAGTCTGCACTCTCCAGAAATCCTCTCCATTAACATGAGTCAGGTACCTTCCTGTACTGTTTTTGGCACCTGCTAAAAGCTTTTTCATTTCAGCAAGCCTGCCCAGACAGGTAATTTTAGCTTGAAATTTTTAACGTGCTGTTACATATAATTCTGTTAGAACGGCTGGTTTTATTTATATTTTGATAAAATGTTGCATCAACTAGTTTTCAAGATTTGCTTTTCGTGGATATTTCAAATGGTTCAATGTAAACTGTTTAGAGTCTGTTGTCACCAAGTAAGCAGCATATAAATGTAAATAAATAAAATAAAAAACATTGCTCAAACAACAGCTGAATTTCAAAGCCTGCAGGCCAAGCCTTTTGGTATGCCACTGAAGAAGGAAGCAAATGAACCTCTCAGGAGAAGGGATTTCACATTCCAGGTACCATGACAAAAAAGGCCCTGTAGCCAACCATTCCTCAGAGTGTAGTGCAGAAGGACTTCCTCAAGTTCCTTTAACCATAATGGATGAGGGTATTAATGGGGTGGAGCAGTCCTTCACATATCATGGTCATACATCATATAAACTGCAATGTGATGCACACTTATCTGGAGTAAGTCCCACTGAACTCAGTGGGGTTTACTTCTGATTAGACGTGCAGAGAAATAGGCATTGGGGAAAGGCTCTCCATCAACCTCTTAGACGGTGCCTCGTGGACAGATCAGACAGTGTCTACTCATTGACTCCCTGCCCCTGGCATGGCTGGAGGGAAAGGGGCAGGAGGTTGCTGAAGGTGGTGTGGAGCAAACCACCAGTGGAGACAATTCGAAGCTCCTGCTGGTGCATTTCCACCACGCTGACCTTCGCCTCTCCCAGTAAGCTGAGGCAACACCAGCCATGGGAGGTCTGATAACCAGAGAGCCAGTGTGGTGTAGTGGTTTAGAGCGATACACTCGTAATCTAGGGAACTGGGTTCGTGTCTCCGCTCCTCCACATGCAGCTGCTGGGTGACCTTGGGCCAGTCACACTTCCTTGAAGTCTCTCAGCCCCACTCACCTCACAGATTGTTTGTTGTGGTGGAGGAAGGGAAAGAAGAATGTTAACCGCTTTGAGACTCCTTCGGGTAGTGATAAAGCGGGATATCAAATCCAAACTCTTCTTCTTCTTCTTGATAAGTGCTGCTGCCCTGCTCTGCCAACTACTAATGTAGGAACCAGGCCAAAGTGAATAACAGAGGTAATGTGAATAATTAGAGGTTCACGAAGATTGTAGTACAGTGGTACCTTGGGTTACATACACTTCAGGTTACATACGCTTCAGGTTACAGACTCTGCTAACCCAGAAATAGTACATCGGGTTAAGAACTTTGCTTCAGGATGAGAACAGAAATCGTGCTCTGGCGGTGCGGCAGCAGCAGAAGGCTCCATTAACTAAAGTGGTGTTTCAGGTTAAGAACAGTTTCAGGTTAAGAACTTAACTTGAGGTACCACTGTAGCTAAAACCTGGTTTCATGGGGGAGGGAGAACCAAATCAATTTTGGAAAGGTATTAAAGATACTTTAATTCCCCCCACCCACCCCCACCCCGTAATTTAAATTATTTCTACTCAGATAAACCAGAAACCAGAGTTCAGCATGTTGGAAGTTAATTAGTTCATCACTCCTGGCTGGAAAACACTATTGAAGCCTCAATTTTACATATACAAGAGTCTCATTAATGAAAGTACCTGCTTGGGTCATCACTTCAGAGACTGTGATCTAAAATTAACAGGCAGAGTTCGGCCGAACACTGTTAGGTTTCATTCTATATGTGATGAGGAATGATATTGCTTGACCCAATTAGTCGTGATTAATGAAATAGAATGTGATTGCTACATAAAGTGCAAATTATTGTCCAAACTCTCTTTGGTTTCTGGATTTCCAGTTATTCAGTAGAATCAGTCCTATTTGGCTGTTCACCCTCATGTGGTTACAATTGTTATTATTTTCATTTAATTTCCTTACATTGATATCTTTCTTTTCTTCCATCATGGAAGAAGCACCATAGCTCAGTGCTCTGTCATCAGCTTTGCATGCAGAAGGTCCCAGCTTCAATTTCCAGCATCTCCAAAGAGGATTAGAAGAGACCCCAATCTAGAACCCTGGAGAGATGCTGCCAGTCACTATATACGCACTGAGCTAGATAAACCAATAGCCTATATAAAGCATATTTCTATGTTCCTATGTTCCTATCCCAAAGGTGATGCACCCACATGGTGTATCTAGGCCAATGCCAGAGCCCGAACTGATTAGCTCAGGCAAGATGGCAGCCTAATATGCCTTCATATGATCACACTTTATTTTTTTAATGTTTTAATGTACATTGTTCTCATTTGAATTATGGTATTTTGGTAACCTGTCCTGGGTGCATTTGGTGACAGATGGGCTATAAGTACTTACTATCTATCTATCATCTATCTATCTACAGATAACACATCTGCACTAAAGTACCTTTTTCTTTTGGTATGCCTGAGTTTTATATTTTCTGGAACAAATGTTAAGGTTGTATCTATTTCAGATATTGATATTACAAAGTTTGAAGTGACTCTGTTCATAAAAAACTGACTTCTTTTATCAAGGCCCATAAGTTGTTCAAAACTTTACTTGTAGAACTTTCTTCAGAACTAAACAAAAACATCTAATGATACATCCAAACAGTTCCATAAGATATATGCCAGTCCAAGGCATAAACTCAGCATATTACAAAATATGAAAGTCTTCCAACAGACCTAGAAGCAGAGGTCTGTTTTTCCCCACAGCCTGCATCCTACTTGAGGCTGTTTATCTGGAGAGCTTCATTTACACCCTTAATCTCACACAACCTGGGAACAAAAAACTCCAGGCACCACTCTTCCAAAATGGTGAATTTGCAATTCAATACCTCTCATGTGATCTAAAGTTAAACACTCATGTGTTAGCTAGCAGAAAACAACAATAGTTAATTATGAACTCAGTTAAAGCTCAGAGTCCCTTAGAATACTGCAATGGAATTTCCCCAACGTTAGCAATACATTAATACACATTTAGGTGTTTTTCAATTTCTGTGTCAATTAAACAATTATACCTAACAGTATCAATAATTCTTCTGGTATTCCAGAGTTTTTCTGACTCTTAAAATTGATGAATCACTGTCAGATATTTTGTTATCATCTTAGTCTTGATTCAGCCCAGAAACTGTGTGCACAAGCAAAAGATCTCAATTGACCAAATGTGGTCATTAGGCTCCATAGAGCTATACTTCCTATACAGGACTAACTATAGACCCATTTGTTTCCTTTACTGCCTCATGTTGTTGTGGGAACAGAATGCTGCCATGTTGACCTCTAAGCACAATGGTATATATTTCTCTGAGGTTTTTCCCCCTATCATTCTCTTAACTGTAGTCTTATTTAAGTTTCTCCCACTGAAGTTAGGATATTATTGAAAATAGCCTTAAGGGAATGGTATCTAGTCAAAATAGTTCCATTTGACTGCAATAAAAACTAAAACCCTGCTAGTGTATTGATTAAATTTCACACTGGGGGTGAGAGGAATTGAAGCAATGTTTGCAACATGAGGGCGCAGTATAAACAACTCAAAATATTTCTAGTTAAAGTATATGTGTGTGTTTCTATATCCTGTGTTTTTTCAAGGGGCTACACAGGGATACACATACCCCTAAACATTTTGTGAATCCTTGTACTTTTGTCCATTTACTGTATTTGTTTTTCCCTATTTGAACTATAAAACGGTGATTTCTTGAGTCAAAATGAGAGTACCCCTAAACATTTTTTTTTAGAAAAAAGCACTGTCTATACCCATTCAGCTCTCTCTCTCTGTGTGTATCTGTATGCAATTATAGAACCTAAAAAAGATCTCCTGATCAAAAGAATTGAGTGGGGTGGGAAAGGAGAAGTGAGATGTGTCCAGGGTTAATTGTAGTGTTTATAAATTGGATCACACAATTAGATTCTGATAATGCATTTCCTTCAAAGAACCTTTGAAAGTACCACTTAATTAGTTAATCATCCAGAAATGCCCAGCCAGCTTCATATTTAGAAGACCTGATGTAAACATATGAGATCAGACAAACATCTTGCAGAGTAGTGCAGGAAGCTAGAACAATGTGTGCTGTTTGTATATTAGTGTGTGACAAAAAAGGCGTACCATGAGAGAGGTTGAAGAGGTTGAAGTTGCGACACTGACCTAACTCCAGTAATTAATGCCATGGGGTTTTCGTTATCCATCCCAGTCCAAGCTCAACCTGTTGCAGAGATGGGAGAGGCAGGCCCCCATAACACCACACAACTGGTTCCCCATCGAGTTTCGTTTCCCCTTCTCGCCAGCGCTTCAACACTGTAGAGACAGGCTGACTACTCTAGCCTAAGCACCTGAAAACAAAGAGGCGGTGCATACCACTTGACATATTACCTGGTTGTGCCCCCTGTTTTGCTCTCTGCAACAGTCAATGTCTGAGATGTAGGGCTATTGCCCCAAACATTTGCATGACTTGTCTTGTTGTCATCTTGGTTTTATGTTGTGAACCGTGCTGAGATCTACGGATGAAAGGTAGTGTAGAAATTTTATAAATAATAAGAATCATAATAATAGTTACTGCAACTGGTGACATCAGGGGTGTAGGGAAGGTTGGGAAACCAGTCCCTATTGGCTCTGTCCAGATATTTGCATGGATCTCACAGGAGCCAACTTCTACGGGCAGAGGTCCCTTTAGTGCCCCCCTAAAATATTAGAGTGGGCCGGGGGGATTCAAATAGTGTGTGTCAATTATGTGGGGCGGAGGTAACCTGCCCCCACAATATTTTATTCAAGTTGGCACCCCTGATTGTTCTACTATCAGCCCTGCCTGTTTCTTGACCATGTTCCAGTTAAATGTGCTTCATTTGGGCACAATGTTCCAAAACCTACCTTCTGTTCATTAGAATGGGCAGATCTGCCTTCACAGAGTGTGTATTTATGAGCAGTTCACACGTATATCCTCTTTAAATATGTGGCTTTCCCTGGCTCCTGACTGTCCATATTTTGGATGTTTTGCTAGCAAGAAGACAGAAAAGCTGCCTTATATCTGGTCAGACTTTGTGTCCATCTAGGAACTCAGGCAAAAGGTCTTTACATAACCTGTTGTCCACTCCTTTTCCCATTGCTCTGTCCCAGCTTCTGCCAACCTAGCAGTTTGAAAGCATACCAGTGCAAGTAAATAAATAGGTACCACTGCAGCGGGAAGGTAAACACGTTTCCATGCGCTCTGGCACTCAGCACAGTGTTCCACTGTGCCAGAAGCGGTTTAGTCATGCTGGCCACATGACCCGGAAAGCTGTCTGCAGACAAACGCCGGCTCCTTTGGCCTGAAGCAAGATGAGCACCACACCCCACAGTTGCCTTTGACTGGACTTAACTGTCCAGGGGTCCTTTACCTTTCATCTTATCCACTTCTTTGGATATGCCAGAGATTGAACCCAGAGCTGCCACCATTCAAAGCGTGTGCTCTCCCTCTAAGCTATGGCTCTGACCCTAAAGGATCCTGTTCCCCACATTTTAGAAATTTCCATTCTAAAGAATACGGAATTCCAGACACCTTTTCACAGTTTCATTTGCAGAATACCATGGATGTGGAACCTGTGGCCCTCCAGATATTGTTGGACTCAAACTCCCACAATCCATTGCCACCAGCCATGCTCACTGAATTTAACAATATCTGGAGGGCCACCTGTTGCCCATTCCTGAAGTATTCCTTATTTTACTCACAGCCAGTGCACCTGGTCATGCTGCTTGCTTGCCCAAGAAACCCTTCAAGTAATCCACACGCTATCATTTTCACAAACAACAATGGCTATTAAAGAAATCTCTCTCTCCTTGCAGTTGACTTTTAATCACCTGCAGACATTAATAACTGTATGCTATCATAAGGCCACCAAAACCATCAGTGGTGGAGAGGGCAATAATATCTTCACAGGAAAACCTATTAAAAGATTTCAATCAGTCCACCTACTTGTTGCTCCATTTCCATTCAAATAATGAATTAGATTGCACCTAGCACCTTTCTTGTTTTGATATACTGTCTTGGGGACTGTGTTCCCTTGTCAGTCATAATCAACATTCTCCTTGAAGCTGTGTCTTATGGATGACTGATTTGATTTTAGGTAAATTGGGCATTGGTGCTTCTGCTCAAACCTAGATATGGCATCTAATGTTCATGTTTTGATCACTGCTCCAGTAAACACAGATATTATATTATTTATGTCCCTACTGCAAAATACAAAATTGGAACACTACACCCCACATGCAAAATAACACAATAAATCTTAGCAAAACCGTTAAGGCTGAATTAATTATACACTTCACATCATGCCACACAGAGACGTTTTCAGTGAAGTATGTTAGAAAGACAAGGTGTTAAAATGGAAAATTAGATAGCATCCCCCCCGTCCCCCGTTATCAATTATCTTTTTGTTCTACTTTCATTACCATGAAGTTCTCTTTTGGCTGGATTATAGAGTACTCCTAATATATCTGAAATATAATAGAAGCAGCTTTATTTAACATGACAGTGCAGTCTCAGAAGGAAATCACAATTAATTTAATGGGACTACTTCTAAGTAGATGTGCACAGGAAGATTTTGAAAATAATAACAGTCATCACAGTCTCTTCTTCAAAATGTCAAATATCTAAATATTACATTATAGAACTGTTGAGATAATACAATGCAACCAAGTTTTCTGGTTTGTACAAACAAGAGAATGCTGGTTTTTAATAGGGTTCATATGGAGTCCTTGAGGAAATTGGGTGGAGGAATGTTTGATCAAAGGACTGGAAATAACTTTTGTCATATCCACTTTGTCATCATCTTATCGTTTCCTTTCCAAAAACCCTTGGTTGAGAGAAATAGCCAAACTTCATTGTGATGAGAAATGTAAATGTTTACCAACCAAGCTGCTTTCCCCAGTATATTGTTGTTAGCATCCATCTATTTCAAGAGACCACGGAAGAGTGTGCCTTTGGGGGTACAGTCAAACTGTTGGAGAGTTACAGCGCCTGCTGTGGCTGTGGATGCTGATATGGGAGAGACATGTTTTATTGCAGATGGGGCAGATGAAGGCGTCTGGTATTACTGCTACAGGTGCACTATGATGCTGCTTCTCTCTGTGCTCCTCTCAGCGGTCATTCCTGTTCTGGCCACTGCTGTGGATACATGACCTGTCTCTAGATTCTGCGATTGTTTGCAAGGGATTCCCATACAGTAAGCTTAATGTTGCCAGCCTTCATGTCACATTTGCAGACATGCTTGTAACGCAGATTTGGTTTGCCAACAAGCCTAGTGTCCGAAGAGCAAACTCTCAGGGATCCTGCCATCTTTCCTATTATTTAATTATTTTTTAAAATGTGTATATCATCTTTTGTCTGTAGATCTTCCATTCTGAACTGACCAAGCCAGTTCAGTATATATTGTCCCCAATATATGCCAATATGTCATCTGTCCTACTCTCTTAATTAGATACATCATTGGCAGGGAAGCTCTGGCATTCTGTGAGGCTGCTTTGAGCAAGCCATGATCATCTCATATGGCATCAAGAATGGGACAGATAAAGCCCAGTATACCTGAAGGAACGTCTCCACCCCCATCGTTCAGCCTGGACACTGAGGTCCACCTCTGAGGGCCTTCTGGCAGTTCCCTCACTGCAAGAAGTGAGGTTACAGGGAACCAGACAAAGGGCCTTCTTGGTAGTGGCACCCGCCCTGTGGAACACCCACCCACCAGATGTCAAGGAAATAAACAATTATCTGACTTTTAGAAGACATCTGAAGGCGCCCTGTTTAGGGAAGTTTTCAATGTTTGTTGTTTTATTGTGTTTTTAATATTCTTTTGGGAGTCGCCCAGAGTGGCTGGGGAAACCCAGCTAGACGGGCAGGGTATAAACAATTAATAATAATAATAATAAGCTGCAAGTCTTAGAGTGCACTCCCACCGGCTCCTTTGCAGCAATGGCTTGGATATGACATGTTTGCATATGACAATTTTTCTTTTATGCTGCTTTCAGCAGGGATCTGATACGTGACCTTGGCATCCTTTCCAACACAATAATGGCTATGTTCCAATTTTTTAAAAAGGTATGCAATACTTTATAAGAAATTTGATGTAGATCTGATTTTGGACTGACATTGTAGGACAAGACTTGTACATCTTGTGATATATTAAACCAGTGGTTTTCAACCAGTGTTCTGTGGCACCCTGGGGTGCCTTGAACGTAGTTCGTCAAGGGAGCCGTGGACTCAAAAAGCTTGAAAACTTCTATATTAAACCGAAGGAAGGCCTCCATTTAGTTATTGTGGTCTGCCAAGTACTGTATAGTCTTCCTGTTTTTCAACTCCAGCTGAGCAGCAAACATACATGGTTAGATTAACAAACCTGTGATGTCTGGGTTGTCAGTCACAAGATTTTGCAGTTTAGCACAATGCAAAACCCTCGTTCATGGCAATCTGCATTGTTGGTTTAAATCTGGCAGGGAAATCTTAGTTTCCTCCCTGTGTCTGCTTATAAACTGAAATTCATGCAGGTTTGTATGGGTTACTTCCAATTATACATAGTCACACACTTTGGTCCTTTTCATCCCACAGAATACATAGAACTAAGGATAGAATACTGACGTTGTCCTGCACTGACAATATCAGTTGTACAACATTTATGATAGGGTATTGCTTTGAAATGCCTTTTCAATTTCTGCAGGGTGAGTTTGTGAGCCAAGCATGCCGGAGGAAATGTTAAAAGGGAACCTTAAAGAAAGCAGAGATTGAGCTTGCACTAAAGATGCTTATCCAAGTCTTTGGTATTATGCTGAAAATGAGATTGTACATTCCATTATTACAAGCCATCTTGTACCTTTTATTTAAAAAAAATTCCTTCATTTCTTTGGGGCTCGGCTAGGAGTATGGAATTCACGAATCTTTTTAATAAAGACTATAATGATCAAATAATTGTGTGAGAAGCTGCAAAGGCACACAGCTTTCTGAGCATAATTCAGTGAAGTTTTTTTTTAAAATCTACAAAGTCATTAATCTTGAACCTTAAATAATTAGAGCTTACTCTTCAAGAGCACAGGCCAAGTCTGGCCAACCACCTGAGATCCTTTCAATCTGTGCACTGAACCTGAGACATATCCATGCTAAGCACAGGTATGTTTTACCTCTGAGCTGCAATCCTTTCAAATATGTACAGATTCTTCTAGATGGTGTCATAGTTCCACTTAAGGATCAGTGGAAGTTCTCCTGAACTTGGCCATGCTTCTAGATGCTGAGGCTGCAGCTGTGACCTGGAGCTCAGTTGGCTGACAGGGCAGCTGAGTTTCCAAACAGGAACACAGCCACAGTCGTTCACACTCTGGTAACCTCCAGATTAAATTACTACAATGTGTTTCACATAGGGCTGCTTTTGAAAAATGTCCAGAAACTATAATCAGCCCAGACTGCAACAGTTCTCGCACTCATTAAGAGTGGACAAAATTGTTTTAAAAAACATTAATTACTTCATTTACGGTTTTAAATAACATATTTGTTTTTATATTCATTTATGCAAATCACTTTTGGTTTTTTAAATGCATTAATACTAATAACATGTGTTTTGTTCCTCAAATTCTAGTTCTCTCTTTCCTTATTTAGCAAGCTGTTTTTGTTTCTGCCTATGGCAGCAGCTGCAGCTTGAACCCACAATAGAGATGAGGGAGAAATCCAGTTACACTTTGCATTTTAATGCAAACCTGCCCTGTTTGCATTCCCAAAACAAAATGGGAACTGAAACCCAGCAAGCCTTAGAAATCCACACTTCTCCAAATATTGTGATACAATTCTCCAGCTGAAAAAGGTGCATCTAAAATTCTGTCTTATGGCAATGTGTGCATAAATGCATCTGAAAATAACATACTAAAATTCATTATATTTTGAGGAATAGCTTCCAAAAAATATTTATATTAGGCAAACTGCATACATAAATGTGTATGTTAGGAGAAATGTGCCCAGAAATGCTGTTGGTTAGACACTGAACAAGTTTCATATCCCAGTGTTTAGTCCAATATTCCAACCATTAGCCTGTGCTGGCTCCTCTAGGAGCAAAGTGAACAAGGGACCAAATGGGCCCAATTCAGTTCATTTCCCCCTTCATTCTGAAAGAAGTGCAACTCTTAGCACTCATAAGCCTTGTTTAAGCAACTCTTTCCTGTGTTTAAATAAATTCATTGGAAGGTGGGTTACAGCTGATGTTGCATAGTGTGGCATTCCCACTAAAAGATTCCAATATGTGGTTTGGAAGTGTTCTTGGAAGCTCAGCTCCATGAGTGACCAAAAGTACTTTTTACCAACTTTGGCTGGTACACCAGTTGTGCCCCTGTAGGGAAAGGGCTGATTTTGCAACAGTGATCTATGCTCTAATCAAGCCCAGACTAGATTCTAGTAGACATTCCAACTGGTCCAGAAGGTGTCATATTGGGGTGAGGCAGTCCACACCTGTAACACTCCTTGGAGTCTTTGGGAGAAGTAATGTGCTTTCTGTCTGCACTGGATGCACTTTCATTGATATGACAACAGTAGCGTATGAGACAACTATTCAAATGAAACATCTTTGGCTTCTTGTCTTTGTTCCAATGTTTCTGCAAGGATTCTCAATCATAAAACTCTCCTAGTAATATCTGTCCCCCCCCTTTCCCCCCCTAATTTATATGTTGCCCCCAAACAATATAATTATGAGAGCATTTTAGTGGGAATGACAATTTATGACTTCTTTTGGAGTCTTAAATATTCCCAGTGGAGGAGAGACCTCATCTAATGGCACAATTCATTCATTTAAGAGCAGTCATAATATAGTCAAATCTGTTTCAAAAATGCAGTACCCTGAGGCTCCCCATTCATAACTCTGTTCTCTGTTTATAGATTGTGGAGTTTCTAAAGAATAATTAGATCACGGGTAGAATCCCAATACTACAGTGGGACAATGCACATGATTCATTGACATGATTCATTTACTATAGCATCCTTTGAAGGCATTGCTGTGTTTTATGAGTGCACTTTTCTGAAAATGGAAAGCATCTCCTTCATCTTTAAGGTGAGTACCTGTGGAAAGTCTATAGCACAGGGTGGGGGACATGAGAATTCCAGCTGCAATTTGCAAGTACTAGAGAAATATGTTGTTTTCCACATGATACACTTCTGGTTTTTACAGATAAGGTGCATGTGTCTGCATGTGGATCTCAAGTTTTAGGTGCAAAATGTTGTCATATATTTAACCTGATCCCTACAGCAAATCTTTCCAAATACAAAAGGGGGGATCCTTTATATTTTATTCCATTCAGGGAGGAAATCTATAAAATATGATTTATTGAATGAAAACGGGGGAGTCCTTAAGGACATGCTAAACATAATCTGCGTTTCACTGGTAGGAAAATAGGTGCAAAGAATATGTCACCAAACAAGAAATTAATGTTGTTCAGCTGAAGCAAGGTTCTTTCCCAGAAATATATATGTCATACTTCAACTGCCCCAAAGGTCCCATGGATTTGAGTGCACAGACATGAGAGGAAGCAATACCTGTGCTGCCCCATGTAGGCAGTGGATGGTCCAAAGGTAATGACTTCCACAAGGCTGGAAGGGTTCATAGAATCATAGAATCATAGAACTGTAGAGTTGGAAGGGACCCTGAGGATCATCTAGTCCAACCCCCTGCAATGCAGGAATATGCTGCTGGTCCATACAGGGATTGAACCTGCAACCTTGAGTGTGAACTATTCACTCCCTTTGGTGCTAGAAAACTTGGCTCAGGATGCTATATGCATTTGGCTTCCTCAGGCCAAAAGGTTTTCAGCTTAACCATCCTTGAGATCATCTTGAAGGAAATAAAAAATTGCTTTCTGAAATTTCCCGGTTATTATGAAACAACTGCTTACCAGGAAAGTAATTTGGAGTTGTTCTAATGTAGTTACATATGTATGCCATCCCTGTCAGGATGCTAGTTTTAATATTTTATTGGCAGCTTAATTAAGTTTTATTTGGTTAATTGACCACTTTTTAAATTTTAATCATGATAGAAACTGGTGCTTTCAATAGTAACAAGCGGAGTGCTTCTCTGAAAAGTCCCCAGAAATGTGTTCTAAGGAGCAAGTCTTCAGGAGAGACATGTTTCTCTTATGTACACTGAGGGGTCAATTCATCAACTGGGGCACCTGATCTCATGATAAACTCTGGGTAGGGTCAGCCCACCCATGAGGTGGGATGAAGCAGTTGCCTTGGGTAGCCCAAAGCACTGCCAAAACAAGTCATTACTTATCATGTGCTCTTTATTTTTTCATTTTGTCACATTGCTGTACCGGACTTCAGTCTAAATCAACCCCTTGACTCAGAATTACTGCTTGCAGGGCTTTTTTTCCAGCTGGAACTCAGTTCCAGCACCTCTCAGGCGCTATTGCCATTATAAGAGAACAAGGGAGGCATTCATGGTGAGTTCCGGCACCTCTTTTTCTAGAAAATAGCACTGGCTGCTTGCATATGGCTGTCAGAAGTCACAAAACTTTTTTTCCCCAACTATGTGGATTTTTATAGGAGAGAATATTTGGTTCAGATTCTGCTTTTCCTGCAGGAGACACCCACTTCCACTAAGTTGACAAACTTGTATAAAATTTGCAGACTTAGTAGTGGTTTCTGATGGGATGGACCCTACCAAATTTCAGGGAAATGTATGCAGGGTTTTCATTTTAAATTTTGAGTGTGGTTTTTGTTTTTTTAAGAAAACTGCCAATATTTCCCCCCCACACACACACAAATGGATGAAATTTGCGCTGCCGCTTCTGAAGTTATAAATCCTGCCAAATTCCATGCAGATAGGAGCAGGGAATTGGTGTTTCTCAATGTATTTCAACTCATTCTCCCCATATGCTACTGGGTGACTAGAGTGTCAGAACAACTGGCTAAGAACCATTGGACTGAAAAGACAATGGGGCAGTCAGCAGTTTTACTCCACTATGGGATAGGAAGGCCAGTTTTTGTTACAAAAAGCTTCCCAAGAAAAGGAAGAAGTAAGGTGCGATTCTGCCCTTGGTGTTGGATTTGATATTCTGGGATACAACTCATGCCAGTCCTAGCTCAGCATAGTCCATGTTCAGGGATTATGGGAGAGAGAAGTTTGGCATCTTTCCCATACTGAGAGGAACAAGATGTAGGTAGCGCTCAAACACCTGCATTGCCTACATGAGAACTTTCCTCTTTGGGCATCGTACTAGAAGTTTTTTTAAAAGCAAGATGTGCAAGTCACTTGTGGGCAGCATAGTTCTTCTTCTTTGGTGATCACTTGTAACCGAGTAAGATTGTCTTCCATAAACATGGTTTTAACAATGAGTCCGAAAGTGACTGTGGAGGCCAATTCTGGATCCACACGTCCTTCCACAGTGGGGACATAGGTTTCTGGGCAGGAGTTGTTCATGGTGAGAGTTTGCCAAGTGTGCCTCTTTGCACGTTTCTCCCTTTCATCCTGAGTTTGAGCATCCTCAAAGTCCATGAGGCCTTTGGTAAAGGCTGTTCTCCAACTGGAGCATTCCCAGGCCAGTGTTTCCCAGTTGTCGGTGTTTATACTACATTTTTTTAGATTTGCCCAGAGACAGTCTTTAAACCTCTTTGGTTGACCACTAGCATTACGCTTTCCATTTTTAAGTTTGGAATAGAATAGTTGCTTTGGAAGACGCTCATCAGGCATCCGCACAACATGACCAGTCCAACGAAGTTGATGTTGAAGCATCATTGCTTCATCACTGAAGAAGAAGAAGAAGAAGAAGAAGAAGAAGAAGAAGAGGAAGAAGAGTTTGGATTTGATATCCGGCCTTTCACTCCCCTTCAGGAGTCTCAAAGCGGCCAACATTCTCCTTTCCCTTCCTCCCCCACAACAAACACTCTGTGAGGTGAGTGGGGCTGAGAGACTTCAAAGAAGTGTGATTGGCCCAAGGTCACCCAGCAGCTTCATGTGGAGGAGCGGAGACGCGAACCCGGTTCCCCAGATTACGAGACTACCGCTCTTAACCACTACACCACACTGGCTCCCAGTGTGATCACAGTTGAACTTGTTTGTCTGGGAAGATGCAGTGGTGTGCAATTCCCATCTTTCCTCTTCCAATCCTCATCTCTCTTAACACTCCAATTTGAAAGTTTTAAACTGTAAGTGCAATATTAAGTAGACATCTCTGAGTGGGGGGGTGGGGAGAGGGAACATTGCCCAGAGATCTGCAAATATCCTTTGAAGCGTTTCCTATCTCTTGAGTAAACATTCTCAGTTATAATTACACAGTTTTGTAAAACATGCAATAAAGAACAAGAAAGCTGGCAAAGCTCCAATGCCGTTTCTCTTTATTGTGCAAATATGTAATTAGTGGATTTTTAAAAAATATTACTACTCATTAGAGTCCACCTCTCAACCCCAGTGAAGCAGAAGGGTAATTTTGATGCTATCATATGTTCCACAATCAAGACTATTCAACACCAGGCTCTAATTAGTTGTAGGCTTTCATTGTGGACTTGTTGGTGATGGAGCTGATTTTGCCAAAGAGAATTTGTGAGTAAATTTCACTTTCATAGTTGAGAGCTGGGAAGGAATTTCTTGACATGATAAAAGCCAGTCAGTGGTTTGTATCCAGACCAACTTTAGCAGAATGGGGTTAGCAAAAGGTGAGTTCCCCCCCCCCACAAGCCCCCTCAGGGACAGGGGACCCTTCTGAATGGAGTGAGTTGTGTCAAGAGAAGGGAGGAGGAATTACTGAAAACTGGCAAAGACACATTCCACAAATAGATTTTAGCTTTCAACGCAATCAAGTTTAGATCAGAGGTCCTAAACCTCAGGACTGTGGGACAAAACAAGGCATTTTCAGTCTTTCCTTGGGCCCCTTTTTTTCTGCCAATTTTGTTTTTGAAAACTGCCAATTTTGTTTTTAAAAATAGAGGCTAACTTGTTGTCAACAGCTGATTTTATTGGTAATTTTAACATATACTGTATAAAAACTGTTTAAAGGTTCCAATGATTAAGCAGATCATAAATCCCATTAGATGATTTTAAAAGTAGCCACTCCTTAATATACGGTGTGTCTTTTCCTTTTTCAAAACATTATGTGATATATATTTCTTTTTTTAAAAAATTATTAAGTTTTCAATTTTACATTTCCAAAGAAACATTTTACAAACTTTAAAATATCCAATGACTTCCCTTCTTCTCTTTCCATGGTTCATTTTACATATCATACATCCCTGCATTTTTTACTATAAGCATTCAAATCAGTTTTCCACTTTTACATCCATCAAAAATTATTTACACTGTTGAATTTATCTTAGTGCTGCCAGCATTTTCAGCTGTATACAGTTATTTTCCATATATTCAATAAATGTTTCCACTCTTCTTTAAATGTAAGTTATGTGATATATATTTCTGGTGAAGCTTGAAAACTTGCAGTTTCACTTGTCAGCAAAATTTGGTATACAACAGGACGTGTAAAAGGTCTCAAGTCACCCAATTTATCTCTCCCTCAAAATGGTAGCGGTACTCATTTTCAAGCTCAGCCATGTGTTCGAAGGGAAGGATTTCCTCAAATCCACTTTCAAATGAAACAAGGTATTTCTTTTCAGTACCTGGCTCTAAGTGTGGAAAGGTTTCCAGCTCATCTGAATACAGTTGTGTGAAGGAGAAGAAAGCAGGATGAAAGTCATTCATAGGTCTGTAGGGTTGGTCAGTCAAGCTTTTCAACTTTTCAGTGATTGGTTTTGAAGGAAGGATTGTGGAGGAAAGCTGTGCTAATTCATTCTGGTTTGGAGTTTATATGACACATCAAACAATTGTCATCCCACCCTTTCTGGTCCATTCCCCCTGCCATGGTCCTTTTTTATTTTATTTTCACTTCAAAAAGTCTGATTTTGTGGCGGAAGGAGGGTTTGTTGTGTAAGTGCGCCAAATGTATTTTTATTATGGAACCTGAATTTGCTGGCATTTGAATGAACCCCACACCTGCAGTTACTCTGAGAGTCTGTAAATGGCCTACATTAATGTACCTAACTACTTGACTTGAAAAAAAAAATCTCCTGTTTACTGTCTTAGGAGCTTTAGACAATTAAGATTGTTGCATTTAACAGCTCACCTTAAAATAACAATATGAGGCTTCCTGAGAGAGATGAAATCCCAAGCCTGATCTGTCAGAGCTAATAAAAGCAGAACTTTGTCAGTCAAACAGTGAGAAGAAACCTCAGGAGAAGATGAATTAATGGAAATTTACAAATGTGTGTCTGTTGATTGAACATGTGCACCAAACAGCTGCTCTGTACAGAATTAAACAGAGCCTCAGCACTTCCGTAAAAGAATTGTTTCCATTTTGCCTACATTCCATTAAATTCCTGCCCTTGAAAGAGTGGAAATATAACTAATACTATAAATAAAACCTTTTGCTAAGGGCAGGTCCATACTCTGCACGGGAAAGTTGGATTGTTATGTTTTCACAGCTGTTCACAGTGGTGTTCCTGACAGCAAAGATGTAAAGATGGGCAACACTGATGTCTTGAAACTCAAGGCTCTTCCACACTTCCATTTCCCCTGCCACTTTCCCCTGGGGAAACCCATGGTTTAGTGCTGAATCAGAACAAACAGAAATTGGGTTTCCCGTGGATTGCTGGTTGCCCCCCCCCCCCCGTTAGTGCTAGAGGGTGGGTTTTCCCGAGGGAAAGCAGTGGGGCAAAGGCAAAACCTATTGGACCTGGGCCTAGACAGCATGGGCCCAGTGGGAAAGTGCTCAGACCCATATTTTCTAGCCATTGGACAAGCAGACATGTGGACCAGCCGTCATATTTAAAGCAAAGGCAGCTGTATGAAGGCATAAATGAGTAAGTACTAGCTTTTTTTAGTCTGAAAAATTGGGAAATACATGCTCTTTCCCTTTAAAAAAATTGATAAGTCTAGGTGCAGCTTACATCTCAATTTACACTTTGAGATGCTAATCTAGCTGTGTCTGCAAACACCTGCAATGCAGCTCTGAATAGTTACTGTATAAACCGGAGATGTGGGGCCTGGCAGACAACAGTGCTTCCAGATCCCTTTGCAGCTGCCTCCATCTTGCTTAATGCCCTGCCTGATGAAGAGTTCTAAAGGGCTTGAAAGTGTGGCACTTTAGTCATATCTAGTGAGCAGATTTACTATCTCAGCGCTTTAGATTCTCCTCCACTCCTTTGTAATGCAACACCTGTGTATTGGGAACTGGTTATGAAACAGGCAACCAGAGTTGGAGCGAAAAACCTTCATGCTTAAACTTCTGCCCAGTCTGGAACTCCAATCACACAGGCTTTTTCAGGCTTTTGTGGACAGCGACACCTACATGAAGAGAGCTCTATACAATTGGTTTCCCCTCTTCAGTGCCTCAGACATATGTAATGTCAGAAGCATGGCAGAGCATCTCAGCCTTGTTTCCCATATACAGTGGTACCTCAGGTTACATATGCTTCAGCTTACATACGCTTCAGGTTACAGACTCCACTAACCCAGAAATAGTACTTCAGGTTAAGAACTTTGGTTCAGGGTGAGAACAGAAATCGGGCTCCGGCGGTGCGGCAGCAGCTGGAGGCCCCATTAGCTAAAGTGGTGCTTCGGGTTAAGAACAGTTTCAGGTTAAGAACAGACCTCCGGAATGAATTAAGTACTTAACCTGAGGTAACACTGTATGAAACCCTCTACATATGTATTCTGAAACCCTCTACACATGTATCATATGGAGGAGCTAAAAGTTCATTATGTCTCCTTGTGTTAATCCTTCCATCACCTGCTCCCTTCTGTTTGGGCAACAGCAGCAGGAGGAACACAGCAAGTGACAAACAGTTCAGTATAACTCAGGGACATGCTGGCTTTCTCATCACTGCTACTAGACCCCTCACAAAATTGGCAAGTGGTCTTGAGCTCAAGGTGTACATGGCTGTGTACTATCAAGCACGGTGGTGCTCACAGCTGCAATCACGACCTGAACAGACAGCACACCGACCTGTTCATTATTGGCCTCTTTTATGATCTAAATCAACTCTGCAAACCATTTTTTAAAGAACATTTTTTTCTTGAGAAATACAAAATAGCATCATGCCTTCTGGCTAGAAAGGTCCATTGTAGTGTAAAATGATGTGCGCAGGAAAAAATTACACGCAACAACAATATTAAAATGCCTGAGATTTCATTCCCCTTAATGCAAACACTCTTCTCCCATAACCTCTGCTCCATTTCCTTTTATCCCTGCAAACAGAAGAAAAATGTTAACACCTGCAGTACTGAGGGAGGGATACTGTAGGACTGTGTGACTCTCCTACAGACACTCCTAAGAAGTAATTGACCCCCCCCCCATACATGCAAAGAAGACTCAGGAGGTTAAACATTGGTGGAATGACTGTATTTGTTAATATAACAACATTGGAGGAACTGCAAGCCCAATTAAGCAGTTTAACAAAATTCTGAAAGTATGGACAGGTGAAAATTTTATCTACGTACTTCTGGCAGCAAAGTATCCTTCCAGACCCCTGGGTATATTATGCAGCCACAGTCTGTGGTTCCCCAGCAAAGGAGCATGTGAGATCTAAAGGACACCCTTCCCACCAGGCACAATGCACTGGTGGATCCCAAAGCATGTCACTAACCCAATAATGTATCAGTATCTCTAAAGTTTCTCTCAACTTCTTCACCTGCTCAGACTCAATGCCATAGGAGGTGATCTGCTCCAGCTTGTTCGCTTCCCCCAGGAAAGTGGTTAAAAGCATTCTTTCTGCAGGTCCTCCAAGAATATGTCACATCCCTGGAGTGAAAGATGCACCTCATCATCTCTAAACAAATGAGGACAATCATATCATATCCTGCCATGGAGTATGTAGGCCCAACCTATTTCCAAAATAATAATAATGCTTGAGCATCCTATTTCCCCAGTGCCTCACCTTATCCTTATTGAGGTGAACTGCCCTGCCTTCATGTTCTACAGTCCAAGAGCTCAGGTGACAAGAAAAGCAAATTGGGCAAATTACACTTAATCCAACAAAGATCATGTGTTAATGCTATGTAACAGATCCAGACCTGTCCACTGGATGAAGTCTGGCAGCTGGCTCTGATCCATTAAAAAGGAAAAGGGAAGCAGTTAATTGAGATCCTGAACTGCATGTTACAACCAAACATAGGCTTTGAACACAGCAGATCACCACCTGTCAGTTGCCTGTATGTGTGCTGATGAGGCCCATTAGTGTTGCATCAGCAGATGCCCCAATCCAGAAAGTGTGTAAACCGTAATAAACCACTGGCTCTAGTCCCAAAGGCTTTCCAGAGCACAACCCAGAACTGAAATTGTGTCAGGATAAAGAAATAACCCAGCTTGCTAGTCTGCTAGCCATAAACCCTCAGGGCTGCAAACAGGCATAAACATGGGAATGGGCAGCTATGGAATTGGACTTTTCATCCCATGCCCCTCTGACCCCTTTTTACCTCAGCGACGTAATCTGAGCAGCAATCTTAGACAAAAGGCAGTGCCCAATCAACAAAGCCCATCTGGAATCATCACTGTTGGAGTTGGGCAAGACTTCTCTGGGTCAAAACAGGAATAATGTGAATAAATTCATCAAAACCAGGAACACGTAAGCTGCTGAATTCTGATAATAGCTCTGTAATACCATTCAGTGCAACATCCAGTGTTTGTCAATTATGGCTAGGGTGCTTCTTGCCCTGCTTTGCTTTCCAGCATCTTGCAGACTCTAAAATCAGGAGTACATTCCATGAAGCCACCAGCATAAGACTTGAACACCAAGATGGAGAGGTCTGATAGAATGCCATTGTACTGGCCATTGTCCTTTTAGTCCTTAAGAACACCAAAAACTTCATCAGGTAATCCACCAGGATGGATGTGTGAGAGCTCTTGGGAGGTCTGGAATCCTGAAACTCTACACAGGTAGACCTTATTCACACACACTTGTCCGTCCCCCCTTCACCATTTGAAGACATTTAGATGAAATGTCTGTTGAATATGGCTATTCTGATCACCTTTATAACTATAATATTATCAGAAT
Organism: Podarcis tiliguerta; assembly: GCF_965153285.1. Taxonomy (NCBI): domain Eukaryota; kingdom Metazoa; phylum Chordata; class Lepidosauria; order Squamata; family Lacertidae; genus Podarcis; species Podarcis tiliguerta. The sequence continues at coordinate 40,620,781 of NC_139536.1, forward strand.
CCAATGCAGTCATACATAGGAATGAAAAATAGTTCATGCCCAAATGTAGAGGGCATGAAGATTTGTGTACACTTATCAAATACTTTCCCGGGGGAAACATAGATTAAACTTATGCAAAATCAATCCTCAGAGTTACCAAAAATATACGTTTCAAAGGCCTTTCTAGATAACCTTGGGGACATGTACTACTTCTTTTCTAGTTCATTTTCATTTTCATCAAATCCAATTCAGTGGAAAAAAATGTTACTCATAGACTAGTGGGCTGTTCCCCTAAGTTAAAAAAAATTAACAATTTTGTCAAAACTAAAAAGAAATGGCTACAGACAACTTTGCACATTTCTAGAATGAAAATCAAAAGGTACATAAAATTAGAATGGCATATACTAAAAATCCTTCAGGGCTATTCTTTGTTGCCTTTCCAATAAAAGTGCAATGTGAATAGGAATATAATGAGATCACTGAATAGATGAAACCCCAGTGCCATTATCTTTCACTTATATTCCTTCAGCACACCCAGAATTTTCAAATTATCAACAGCTGTAGCTAATCAATTAATTAATGGATTGTTGGCAACATCTCTAAACTCACTCTCAATTTTAGCTGCTCAGCTCATGAAACATCTTCCCCCATCACATTGTGGTGATGGAAAAGGAAACCAATATGCAGACTTTGTGCCCCTAACATCCTCTATACTTATTATACTTGCTGCTCCTCACCTGAATAATGCACACACTAGTGCTGCTTTCTGCCTCGCACTCCCTTTGCATCCTTGTCACTCACTGTTCCAGTCCAATGATCTTCCCATTTCTCTTTCCAGCTAGCACATTCAAAAGCTCCACACAGCTTCTGCACTAGCCTCCAGTTTTTCTCTTTCATTTCCATTCCCCGATTTGCCTTGCTGTTGTTATTATTCAGTTTGGAATGGGTGTCATCATCTTCAAATTTTCAGATCCTGCATATCCCACCACTCCTATCTATTTGCAGCCCAAAAAAATCAAAGCTGGAAAATATTTAGAGAAGCTCAAGTTACATGCACAGGGTAAAAATTACATTTGGTGTATTTTGCAATTCTTTGTGAACTTCTGAATTTTTAAGCCCTTGGCAGAGGGAAGAGCAGAACCTAAAGAATGCAAGAAGAGCCTGCTGGATCAGACCAATGTCCCATCTAGTCCAGCATCCTGTTCTCACAGTAGCCAAGCAGATGCCTGTAGGAAACTCACAAGCAGGATTTCAGCCCAAGAGCCCACTCCCCTCCTGAGTTCTCCAGCAACCGGTATTCAGAGCACAGCTATCATGGATGGTAGCCAACAAGGATACTCCTCTCATATAGAACCCCAGGCTACCAGATTTGTGGCATCAGCTGTTGTAATAATAATAATAATAATAATAATAATAATAATAATAATTTATTTATACCCTGCCCATCTGGCTGACTTTCCCCAGCCACTCTAAATGGCTCCCAATTGGATGTTAAAACAATACAGCATTAAATATTAAAAACTTCCCTAAACAGAGCTGCCTTCAGGTGTCTTTTAAAGATAAGATAGCTGCTGATTTCCTTCACATCTGAAGGGAGGGCGTTCCACAGGGCGGGCACCACTACCGAGAAGGCCCTCTGTCTGGTTCCCTGTAACCTCACTTCTCACCAGAAGGCCCTCAGCGCTGGATCTCAGTGTCCGGGCTGAACGATGGGGGTGGAGATGCTCCTTCAGGTATACAGGACCGAGGCCGTTTAGGGCTTTAAAGGTCAGCACCAACACTTTGAATTGTGCTCGGAAACGTACTAGGAGCCAATGCAGATCTCTCAGGACCGGTGTTATGTGGTCTCGGCGGCCGCTCCCAGTCACCAGTCTAGATGCCGCATTCTGGATTAATTGCAGTTTCCGGGTCACCTTCAAAGGTAGCCCCACATACAGCACATTGAAGTAGTCCAAGCAGGAGATAACTAGAGCATAAAGGGCAAGTGTGCCTAAAGGTTACTTGAGATCTGGTATCATAAAGGCTGCAGCTTGGATCTTTCGACTAAGCCTATGTTGGTATTAAGTGGAACATTAAAGAAAAGCAATACCTTTAAGAATTATGCGGTGGTGTGCAAGTCAAACTAAAATAATACTAGTGTTGATGATAGTGCGACAGGGTTCAATATGAATAGACGTGTCCAAAACAACTCAGTCATTTGACCTTTGCTAGTGTGAATAAATATTTTTTTGCCTGAAGAATTAGACAGGTATAATATGCGTACAGCAGTAGCCAGCAGAGCTGTGTAGAGGGCTGTGTTGTTCTCCTGACTTATCATAACTAGGCATTACTGTCGGGTACCAGGAAGTGTTAGGGGCAGAGCAGCTCAGCAGGGATGCAGGCATAGCACTGGCCATGTCAGATTGGCTCTGCCCCAGGGTTGCACTGTGCCAAGCTCCCTGCTGCCTTGCCCCATTCCTTCTCTCTTTTGTAACCAGAGGTGATGCAGTGTTGAGAAGTCAGGAGAGCAAGGCAGCCTCACCTGCACAGCTCGGCGGGCTGCTACTGTATGCATATTTAAAATAAACATTGCTATGCTGAGTACATTAATATTTGGTTCAAGCTTCAAATGAAAACAAGAAATTACACAGGAAAGACAGATGGTGTGAGGGTTTTTCCTTCTGATTAACATGCTACTTTGTCAACTACAATTGCACCCAGTGAACTGCCTTTGTGCCCTTGGAGTTCTTCTGCATCTCTCTTATTAATGCAGCTTTCCTCACCCCCAGAATTAAAGCCTTTCTTTGCCAGATACAGAACTAAAAGAAACATCATTTGGACAGCAAGTCTTTCCATTGCAGTGAATCTTAAAGCAGGGCACTAATGTAACACATTATGATAATTTTGTTTGTAAAAACGGGCAAAATATGCATAGTAAGTAGGAAAATCTCTTCATTAAAAAAGAGGACATAAACATTGTGTCAAAGCTGATTACATGCTTTCTGTGCTGCAGTAGACATTTTTGCGTCAAAGAGCACCTTGGGTAGCAAGGAAAGCAAATAGCAGTAATTGAAATCTTAATTTATATTCCAACACAAAGTTTACCGAGGTCTATAAAAATGGACGTGGTGGGAGCATTAGAACTATACAGAAGTGTTAGCCTGATTATTCCGGGCATGACCTATAGCAAGACAATTCTGAAAGGCTGCCCAATCCAGGGAACCCTTACGCATGCAGAATAATGTTTTTCATCTGTTTATGTGGTCACATAAAAACAAAATAGCTTGCATTGTGGTTGATAGATAGATAGATGATTGATAGATAGATGATAGAGAGATAGATGATAGATAGATAGATAGATAGATAGATAGATAGATAGATAGATGATAGATAGATAGATAGATAGATGATAGATAGATGATAGATAGATAGATATAGATAGATAGATGATAGGTGATAGATAGATAGATGATAGATAGATAGATAGATAGATAGATAGATAGATAATAGATAGATAGATAGATAGATAGATAGATAGATGATAGATAGATGATAGATAGATGATAGATAGATGATAGATAGATAGATAGATGATAGATAGATAGATAGATAGGTAGATAGATAGAGATAGATAGATATAGATGATAGATAGGTAGATAGATATAGATAGATGAGAGAGAGAGAGAGAGAGAGAAGAGTAAAAAAAACTTGGAAGCTGGAGCTAACCCACCACCTATTGTCTGTTTCATTCACACATCACTAGCATTGCTTAAAGGGGCAAAATAAAGCACATAGGAGTCCCATTGGAAAAGGAGTTGTGTACAATGACTTCATCTTCACATTGTGAGAGGTAGTTTCATGGCTGCCTCATGCAGCAGGAGAGGGAAGAGAGTGAGCGAGCAGGAGGAAGGGGAGCAGCTTAGGCATACACAAAGAGTACTTTCCCTGACTATCTGTTAGTCTCAACCCTGCCCTTACACAAGGAATGCAAGACTACTTATAGCCCACAAACTTACACTTGGTGGGAGGCGAGGACACTGTGTGTGTGTGGAATCATTTATTGTATTTAAATACATTTTTTCCAGCCTTTGTTTACCTCCTAAGTACGGAACTCACTTTCTCAAGAGAAGTTCCTTCTTGAAGTCCACTTGCAAATAGACATTTTAATCTGTTACTAATGACTCAAATCAAATTAGAGCCATACTGGACCTCAGGTTAATCATGCCATTAGTCCTTGTGCAATATATATACATATAGACATACACACACACATACGCCATGGCACGGGATCAGGGCCATATATGCTGGAATTGAACCAGGGAGACCTGACTTCATACCCCTACCATATACAAAGCTCATTGCACCAATCGCTATGCAGGCATTCTGGAAATCGAGAAATATAATGGATGAGATGGATGGGGCCTCTGTCAACCTCTGCTAGATGGGAAAGTGATTGAAGTAGAGTACCTGCTTCTATACCATGCTGGAGGCGTCTACAAGTAGGGAAGGCTTCAAGGCTCCAGACAATGGGGTTAGAGGGTCAAAGCCAGCACACTTGTTCACACCCCCCCCCATCATGTTTTGTACTTATGGATTTCCAGATTTATCTCTCAGCCCGGTGGCGGAGGAACCCTCTCTGTCACCTGGGCGGTATGCCAAGGCACAGGGCGAACCGCCCGACAGCCCGACCAGACTGCACAACCTGTACAGACGCCGTGCGCAAGTGGCAGCCCGTACAGATGCTGCAAGTGGTGCCCATACTGACTGCGCACGCGCCCTTCACCGCTCCACAGCTGGGGGGAGGCAGCAGCCCTCCTCCCTGGGGCGCCCCCCTCACCCTGCCCCCTTTGTATGCCACTGTCTCAGCCTAAACTACTTCATGGGGTGCTTGTAACAAAAAAAGAGAGATCCCTTTATGTGACCCAGAGTTCCTTGGAGGCAGATATTTGTGTATAGTGCTATTTTCTACATTCAAACAGTCAATGGGGCATGCAGTGATTCTCCTGGTTATATTAAGGATCTCATCAACAAATAATGAGCAGAGAAGCATGCTTACTGCAAGGAATCCATTGTGGAAGCTATCATAAATTATTCACCGAGTTTCATTTTGGGCATATAGGGAAGCTGCACTCTAACCTTTGAAACGAACAATGAACTTCAGTGTCATTAAATGTGATAGCTCTCTCATATATAAGTCAGCAGGTGCTATATCATTCCATTCAGAGTGGAAATATGCTAAATCCAGAGCAGTATAAAAGGTAATTGGTGAACTCTACTATACATATATAATCTGCTCTATTTAATTTTTAAAAAAATGAGTTGAAAAAATGTCCAGGGCTACATTTAGTCATTCATGGCAACACACTCGGGCATAAAAAGCAAGTATCAATTTTACAAAATCAATACATTATTACTTTATGCTAATAGGACCCGGATTCCATATATAATTTACTTGTAGTGTTTTATTTTAGGCAGAGGCACATCTGAGCAGTACTGGCTTCCCTCCAGCATGAGCTCAGCTATTCAAATACAAAGTGTCGCTGGGATGAACATGGATATGGCCAGCATCAACTTCTGTGATTGCTTCTGTGATATTTCGCAACAAATATAATAAGGAAAAAATGCTTCTAGCCATACCTGCAATCTCCTGGATCCCCTGTTACATTAACCTATGCAATCGCTTCCCCAGATAGACTAGCATTCCACACACGGGCTGGATATATTTCATGCAACTGTCCTCAGATATGCAGTCGTCCGTTAATTTGTGTGACTGCAGATCCAATCTCAACAGGTCCAATGGTGTCTGGGGCTCATTGGAACTGGTGGGGCAGAAGGCAGGGAGATCCACAATAGGCAGAGCCAGAGCCAATTTCAGGCAGAGGTAGAACCAGGGAGAAGCAGAACCAGTTAATTCCAGTTTTGTCCCCATTCTCCTCCTTCCAGAGTTCTACAAGGGAAACACTAAGGGGAAGGAAGCTGACAGGCCATACTGGATGTAGGTAAAAAGGCAGGCAGGTGGGGCTGGCTGAGGGGAGACCGAGGTTGGTGGGGCAGTGCCCACTTGATCTAATGGATCAGCCTCCACTGAGCCATAGCTTCATCTGTTACAGATATCAAATTGTCCATGTGGTTTAGGGGGTGGGGCTATTGTAGGACCAGCAGTCAACTGTTCAGCCAACAGTTGGCTTTGGGGGGGAGGCGGGTACTAGAAGATTTTTGTGGAAATTTCCCCCTATGCTTCCAGCTGTGAGTGCTGCACTGTCCAAATGGAAGGTCTGGCAGTTTTGTGTTGACATATTAGTAAAATATCCAAAGAATATGAGTAACTGAGAGTTTCTAATCACTGAACATACATTTTATCAGACAGGCAATTCAGTGTCTAGAAGCAATGTTTATTTGGAAAACTATGGCTGAGCAATGTTTACTGATGCTTCATACAGATGAAGCCTTTTTCATTATTCATTACAGATAGTCACAGTCAACTCACAACACATCCCTATGCACGTTTACTCAGAACTAAATCCTACTGTGTTCAATGGGGTTTATCCCCAGATAAGTGTGTACCGAATTGCATCCTTAAAGTAATTAATTGCTTTTGTAACTCTGATATGTGTGTGTGTCTTTAAACTGAAGACAATTATGCCTTACAAATTGAAAAAGAGAAACGCCATCCCCCAGTGCCTTCCATTCAGAAGCATTTCCAGCTTTCCCTATTTTAATAATTTTCAATAAAATATTTGTCCACAAAAGCGTGCCTACTTTATGCTCGATTCCATATTCATACAACATTTTCTGCCTTCTCCAGACTCCCTGGAGCAAATAAATAGATTTTCAATGAGGAGAAGCATTCAGATTTAGATGTTGCAGTAATGAGACAATAACATTGTATAAGGTGAAAGATATCCTATGAACTGCACTGAAGAATAATGTAAGCTTTGGCTCTCTTGTACTTAATCCCCTCTTTTTCTAAGATGCCATTGCTATAGCCAAAACATATTTTTTTGCATTACTACTCTGTAGGTGATACCCAGCTAAGAAATGGAGGGAGTATGTGATGGTTACCTACTTGGATGGCTTTAAAAGAGGATTCAACAAATTCATGGAGGATAATTCTTATCAATGATGCTGGCAATGATAAATACTCTGGCTCCATGGCTGGGGGTAGTAATGATTCTGAATACTCGTTGCCAGAAACTGCAGGAGGAGGAGGAGAAAAAGAAGAAGATGGTATTTATACCCCACCCACAACAGAATATTAAAAACACAATAAAACATCAAACATTGAAAACTTCCCTAAACAGGGCTGCCTTCAGATGTCTTCTAAAAGTCAGATAATTGTTTGTTTCCTTGACATTTGACGGAAGGGCATTCCACAGGGCAGGCGCCACTACTGAGAAGGCCCTCAGTACCCTGGTACCCTGTAACCTCACTTCTCGCAGTGAGGGAACCGCCAGAAGGCTCTCGGAGCTGGACCTCAGTGTCCAGGCTGAATGATGGGAATGTTGACGCTCTTTCAGGTACACTGGGCCAAGGCTGTTTAGGGCTTTAAAGGTCATCACCAACACTTTGAATTGTGCTTGGGAACGTACTGGGAGCCAGTGTAGGTCTTTCAAGATGTGGTCTCGGTGGCCACTCCCAGTCACCAGTCTAGCTGCTGCATTCTGGATTAGTTGTAGTTTCCGGGTCACCTTTGAAGGTAGTCCCACATACAGCGCATTGCAGTAATCTAAGTGAGAGATAACTAGAGCATGCACCACTCTGGCGAGACAGTCCGCAGGCAGATAGGGTCTCAGCCTGCGTACCAGATGCAGCTGGTAGACAGCTGCCCTGGACACAAAATTGACCTGTGCCTCTATGGACAGCTGTGAGTACAAAATGACTCACAGGCTGTGCACCTGCTCCTTCAGGGGCCCCGTTCAGGACCAGGGAGTCCTCCACACTCACCTGTCCCCTGTTCCCCCCAAAACAGTACTTCTGTTTTGTCAGGACCTGCAGGTCTTGCTTTCAGGTTTCCCACAGGTATCTGGTTGGCCACTAGGAGAACAGGATGCTGGACTAAATGGGTCATTGGCTTGATTCAGCAGGCTCTTCTTATGTTCTTAAGAGGAGGACCCAGGGCTAATCCAGGAACCTCCAACAAAAGTCCAGCTCAGCTCAGTAGCGGGGATGTTTTTAATGCATTTCTCTTTTCTCTTGGTCTTAATGTACCCATGCAGGGTTTATTGTCTATTTGTTTGCAAGTTGTTTCGGGTTGCCCTGGGCAAGATAAAGTGACTGACAAATTTAATAAATGGAAAAGAATTAAAATAAAAAAGGAATGACTAGTTGAAGCCCATATGGACCACAAGGGCAGGTGGGTGGAATGCCACATTCACAGCAAAGAGGAGGGCAGCACTGCCTCTTAAAATGAAGCCACCACCTTCCCCCACTGGCCATGGGCCCCATTCATGTGATTTTCATTGTGGCTTCACAGAAGAGAGCACAAATCTGCACCCTGAAAACCCTGGAGGAGAAGCATTGCACCACACTAGCATTTCAAAACGTTGATAAGAACGGATAATTAATCTCCATGGTGCTAGAAGTAATAAAAAGCTTCAGTTGAGCAGCAGCAGCAGTATACCAGCTTACCTAGGAGTAAGTCCTATTGAATTCAATAGGAATAACTTCTGTGAAGACATGCATGGGATTTGCCCTATCAGACATACGCATTAATGTTCAATCTGGCAACAAATTCCTTGCTGCAAGTAAAAGGCAAATAGAGCTCCTAAGCTGTAAAACTGTGATAACCGAAGAACTCAAATGAGATTATTGTTCTTGTTCATCTTAAATTTCATAAGGGATTGCCCTTCTTCATCAAAAGGAGGGAGAAACATCCTCTGCTATCTTAGTATGAAGTTGAGTAGATAGGAAAAACAATTATATTTTCTGAATTAAAATTCATGAGTTAATCACATTTTCAAAAAGGCACACTTTTGAAGCGGTTTACATTTTTAACCTTATTTGTTTACAACAAAATATTGAGTGATAAACATAACATTATCAGCTAACACCCAAGCTGCTGCTTTTTTCCTGAATTTTTAGAAAGAGAAATCTATTTAAATAACATAGCAATTGCTTGGGTTACTTTTCCCACTTGAGGTAATTGCGTAAACTGTGCAAATGCACTTTAAATATATATATCAGAGCTCATTCTAGACGCTATGCATTTTTATTAAAATCAGACTTTAAAGAAAAAAATAATCTCCTGAATGAAAGTGTATCGTTCAATAAAATTGGACCCATAGCATATATCTCCAAAGAATTTCCCTGCACTAAAACATAATCCCCCAACAATGTAACTTTATTATCATATAATATCTTACTAAAAATGAACCACAGCTTTTCAGAGGGAAGAGCAACTGCATATTCTCTTTGTTCAACTTGTAGTCACATATCGTTTGTAGGAATGCTAATTTTTATATTTAAAAATCTTCTTCTTCTTTGGTGATCACTCGTAGCTGAGTAAGATTGTCTCCCATAAACATGGTTTTAACAATGAATCCGTAAGTGACTGTGGAGGCCAATTCTGGACCCACACGTCCTTCTACAGTGGGGACATTGGTTTCCGGGCAGGAGTTGATAACGGTGTGGATTTGCTAAGCGCGCTTTCCTCTTAGCATGTTTCTCCCTTGCATCCTGAGTTTGAATGTCTTCAAAGCCCATGACACCTTTGGTAAAGGCTGTTCTCCAACTGGAGCGCTCGCAGACCAGTGTTTCCCAGTTGTCAGTGTTTATACTACCTTTTTTTAGATTTGCCTTGAGACAGGCTTTAAACCTCTTTTGTTGACCACCAGCATTATGCTTTCCATTTCTAAGTTTGGAATAGAGTAGTTGCTTTGGAAGACGATCATCAGGCATCCGCACAACATGACCAGTCCAACAAAGTTGAAAATGGTAGTATATTGGTTGCGGGGTTGTTGTTGTTTTGCAAATTTAGCACTTAAATATTTCATGTTTGAATGTGATCATAAGATTTGCATGAGAAAGTGCCATATAACTTGGGGAGTTCTCTTGGCTACATTCTGTAGTGGCACACATGGTGTGAGGGTTCATGGAGCTACCCTCATGGCACCATCTTTGTGCTGTTTAGTAGGCTAGTGCCAGGCAGCAATGAGGTTGGGTGGGGCATCTGATTCGTGCTGATGGGAGAACTGCTATCAATCTGGCATTCCTATAGGTGCAGCCACACAGCCCCAACATGGCCACCGCCCTGCCTCAGTCCCATTCAGGTAAACAGCAGCAACAATGGTGTCAGGCTGGCAACTCTGTGGCTCTGCCTCCTCCCCACCAATACAACCTCTGTTTAATGTATTATCCTTTATTTATTTTATTGCAGACCCAGTATCATCAGTAACAAAACAACGTGGAGAGACCTGGGCCCAGAAACAGAATGTGTTGGGACAGGAAGTCAGCGAAGAGGCCCACCAGTCCTTGTCCTGCAACTTACAGAGATCAGACAGGTGTGTGAACCCACACAGGACTCAATAACAATCTTGCATCTAATCTAAAGTCTGGCAGAGCTTTATCTTAATGAAATAGATCCCACCAGTTTATGCTTTTACATTTACAGTGTCATCATACGCACGCCTTCTCAAACAGGGTTCAATGGGACTTATTTATCAGGCAAATGCATGCACGTTGTATGATAAATTAAAGGCTCACAGTCTAATCAACACTGTGCCAATGGAAAAGGAGACAGGAGGGGAAGATAAACACCAATCCTTTAATAATGTTGTATAAGGGTTACATAAGGACAAGGTATAATGGCTATTGTAGAAGACTGCAAAGGAGCCAAATGGCAGTGCGGCAGACTTGTGGCCCCACTTCTGGTTAACCATTGGCTTCCCTGTCCTGTCCCCCTAAAAAGCCTTATTCTGCCATATTTGCATTAGATATTCACAGGATCAATAAGAGACTTTGCACTGTCTCATAGCAATATGCTGCCCTCCCTTTTTTACAATTGCCACTGAAAGCAGTATGAGGTTCCATATCACTCTGAGAGTCTGCAGTTAGCAGTTTAAGCAACTTGAAAATATGTAGCTGCTGCTGACTAGATTGCTCAATGTGTCACAGTCAATAATACCAAAGTGTTAACTATTTGACAATCAAAGACTCCAACAAGGTCAAGTAATACTATATTCAGCTAAAACAGATCTGAAGACAGATGATCCACGTGGCTTCTCCCACACAGTGCCAGCAAGCTCAGTGAAAGTTTGAGCATTGCCAGAACATTATCTTTATTCATTTAATATTCATCCAGTAATTCATGTTCTACCTTTCTGGCCTCTGCAAGGTAGTTTCCAAAAACAAGCATAACAATGACTGTACAAGACAGTTAAAAATGTTCCGAAGGCAACAGACAATAAAAGAACAGCGGCTACTAATATAACGCTAGCTTGAAATCAACAACATTGAGTAAAAAGTGAGGTGAAACAAGAATGTTTTAAAAGTATTTGTAGTAACTAGAGAAAGAGCCATATGTATTTGCTGACAGAGGTGTGAGACCACCACTGAAAAGGCAATGTTACTGGTACCCATCTGTTTGTTCTTGATGTTAGGCCTTTGAGGTCAATCTCAGGACCTGGACGGGTTCATATGAATGGGGGAAATTTGAGTGACAGTCTGTGTACATGTGATTATACCAAAATTGGGAAAGAGAAAGTAGCTGCTCCCTGGATGTGGAATGAACTGACATATTGCATTATGGAAGGTGACATCACAGTATCCAGCTCATTCAATGTTTTATCTTCTTCCATTGTCGTAGAAATGTGCATGGCTTAACTCTAATCTGTGATGGAAATAGATGTCAAGCCATTTAGATTTCCCTACTGAAGCTTTTAGATGTTTCGTTCTTATTTCTATATTTAGTTTTGGAATGTCTTCACCATTTTCCAACTTAAAAAGGTCCCAAAGAAAATTAACAAACAAAGAATTAGCACCGCTAAAGAGAATCAATGCAAAATAGAGCATTAAAAACAATTGACTACAGAATGAAAAACAATAAGCAAGAATGTAAGATCAGAGAAGTTTTAGCATTGCTGCAGAAATGGCAGAAGCTTCAGTCCACCTCCGGACTGTGGCATCCCACTTAGGGTATGACTGCCTGAGTGGAGAGCTGCTCTTCAGGAATTATTTATTGAGGGCCATCTTGAATGTGGAATCATTTAACATACACCTGAGAAGTCTATATTATATGGATGTGCCTTAAAAGGGTGCTACCCATGTGGGATATTTTGAGGAAACAATGCCTTGTCTTTCTTTTCCTTCACCCCCACTTTAAATATTTCACCATTACAGAAGAGGCGAAATATTAACAAACATTTGTACAAGTGCAAATATTCCATGTGCAGCAGCAGTGGTGACAACGATGACAGAGAGATGGGACAGCAGGGTGATGGTGGTGGTGGTGGTGATTACTTCAGCAACTAATACCCCACCTTTCTCCCAGAGCTAGGACTCACAGCAGCTCAAAACAGTACAGCACAGTATTAGGAGCCCTTTCCTTAAAAACAGGCAGTTCCCCAAAGCCTACCAGAATAGAATAGTCTTCCCCTGCCAGCAGAAGGATAAGGGGGGAGCCACTCTAGCTTCTCTAGAAAGTTCCACAGCCTGGGAGCAGCCCCCTAGAAGGCCCTCTCCCATTTCTCACCTAATGTGCTTATGAGGCTGAAAGAAATCAGAGCCTGGGCAGGTTTGTATGGGAGAATATAGTCCTTCAGATAGCCTGGACCTAAGCTATATGGGACTTTATAGGTCATAACCAGCACTTTGAATTGTGCCTGGAAACAGAGCAGTACCCCATGGAGCTGTAACAAAGGAGCCATGTGCTCTCTGAAACCAGCTCCGGTCAACATTTAGGCTGCAACTATTTAGGCCCATTCAAAGGCAGCTCCATTCAGAGTGTGTTACAGTATTCCAAATGGGATAGAACTAAGGCATGAGACACTGTGAATATTCCAGTGATCTGCTTTATCCCAAGCTAGACCAGTGATTAAACTAGCTCAGCAGTACCTGTTTTGAGTGGCAGTGGCTCCCCAGGATTTCAGAAAGGAGTTACTCCCAGCTTTACCTGAAGCTGGCAGATATTGAAACTGGGGCCTTCATCAGGCATCACAGACGTTCTACCAGTGAGCCACAGCACTTCCCTTCTGAATGGGTCCACCTCCAAGATGGCACCTCATAGAGGACCTTCTAGGGAGCAAATTGCATGGGCCTGTGAGAACTTCTTATTGCTGGCATTGTTAACAATGTTAATAAAGTGGTTTGTTTTTTTTAATATACAGATTCCTAAATCTTCCCATGTCCCCACAAGCAGGAAGTAACAGCAGGAAGAATGTTGCCAACCTACTGGGATAAAAAATTGTTTGTTTTCCTAGCCAAGCATGTGTTTTGCATGCAAAAGTTCCCATGTCCAATCTCTGGCATATTCAAGTAGGGCTGGGATGGACTCTTTTCTTAAACCCTAGAGCCATTCGTTGTCAATGATACTGAGCTAGATGGACCAATGGTCAAACTTGATATAAGGCAGCGTCTTATGTTCCTAACTCCACCCTTTCCTTCCTTCCTCCTTCTCCCCTGTTCTCAGTAGCTGCTGCTCCTTCGGGGTGAATGCTGGAGAAAGTTCCGCCTCCTAGTAGAATCTGGGAAATAAGAAACAGGAACTTTTCCCCACTGTAGTTGAGAAATAGTGGTATATCAAAAAGAAAAATAGAAGGAAACTTTTCCTATTATTAAGGGAAAGGGAAACGAAATCAAAAAGTACAAATAGCAAAAACTGATGGAACAGCAATTAGCATAAATCTGCCACAGAGAATTGGTTGCACTATCGCTGAATTTTCTGAATCTTCTTCTATGAAATTATTACTGATTCTTTCTATGCAGACTCTGTCAGCCACCTGGCTATTATATTTCCTTGCCTTTAGAAAACAATCAAGAAAGCAAATATTGGCAATGAACTCTCTTTTCTGTCTTGAGATGATTGCATTTTATCGTAGGATCATTGTGGTTAGTTCTGTTTGATGATCCTCATTGTCAGAGATGAGTAAATAGCATACTAAACTAAAGAGGATCAACTAGGTGCTCAGCACTGTTATTACATTTTATAGAAGGGCCTTTTTCATTTCCATTTTATTTTTATCAAGTTATATTCTATATTCTAAATTTAAATTAGGGATGGTAACAGGCAATTCGCAGGCAGGATCAAGTCCTGACTGCGGGATCCAGGTATGATAATCCACTGTCTATGGCAGGGATGGGGAAACTCTTGTCTCCAGAAGCTGTAGGACTACAACTCCCATCATTCCTGAACATTGACTATGATGGCTGGGGCTGAGGGTGAGTTGTTATCTAAGAACATCTAAAGGTCCCCACAGGTTTCCCAGCGCTGGGCTAGGGATTCACTCTTTTCTAAGGTCAAACAATACATGATGCTACAATATAGTTTCTTTATTCTTTAAAATTGCTTAATTCTTTAAAATTTGTAGATACCAGCCGCTGGCGAGGTAGAAGAGGGAATGAGGTCAATATCAGGACCATGGCCAGCATCTTCTTCTCCTATGGTCCCCACAATGGTCCCATCCCAAGGACTGTTCTATTCAAGATGTGCCTTTTTCAGTGAGGGTGTAAAGGAGGTTGGAATTCATTACATCCCAAATACAAAAAGAGGCAAAGATATATCAGTATAGATTATTTATAGTGTTTTGAACATTACAAATGGCCACAAAAGTTTCACCAGCGTCTTGTAGAATGGGGTCTGAATTCTTCCACAGAGACATGCAGCTTCAGTTTTAACATACAACAGCTTTGATGTGACAGCAAGATGAAGCTTCTCTTTCTTTCAGGCTCATCTTCTGCTATGATTACATTCTTTCCTAACGCGAAAAGAACCCTCGTACAGCACAACCAATGCTTAAAAGGAGAAGATTCCTTCAAAAAGACATCAGAATGCATCCTTTATCTGTGAGGAAAACCTAGGCAAGGCTTTCAAAATCTTGGCAAGATCTTAGAGCAGGCAGTGGTTTTACATATCATCATTTCAGCATTTGCCTTTTCGGTATTTATAATCCAAGCGAGACAGTCAAAGCAAACAGTGATTATAGTTTTCGGAAATCTCTCCAGCTGTTGAAATAGATTAATGACATGCTTTTTGCATATCTTTAGGTTTTGTAATCTCATTGGCCGTTCACCACTGGGCTGGCAATCCATTACAATCACATCTCGAAACACTTGCCTTCATTTATGCTTTATGCAGTAAGCATTCAGGGCAAGTGAAACTCCCTAGGTAATTTCACCACTCTACAGAGCCCCACATGTGCTTTCTGATGCACATTTGAGCACATGGGTTCCCACCTCCTGTGGAGGCAACAGATTTGTCCAAGTTAAAAAAAAGAAAAAGATGCAGAGCTACTTCTTCCCCTGAAATGAAAGAATGTGGGAAGGTGAGAGTCTGCCATTCAGGTTTTGTTAAATGTTTATTTCTACTTTGAGATCGTTTTGGGTAATGGCAAAATTCAACTTTTTTGCCTTCTGAATTAACTTCTGAAGCAGATGTTGACCTTGAAGGAATTATGAAAAAGAGTAGGGATTTTTAGAAAGGAAGGAAGGAAGGAAGGAAGGAAGCTTATTTTGTTTTTAAACTATCTCATCCCCTAAAGCGTGAAATTCAGTGGATAGCTGCATCCCAATGCAGACATTGATAACTTAAAGAAAGCCCTGCTGGGCTCACTTCTGCACATAAATATATACGGTTGCACTCTTAGTGTAAGAATTCAGAATGGTCAAATCCCTCAAGTATTCTCACTCCTGCCCCCCTCCCATGGCAGAGCGTCAAAGTCTAAGACATCCATATAACAAAGCACAAGCAGCTTAAGCCAGTCAAGATCTTCTTTCCTTAACCAGGGGAAAGCGGTGTACTATACGGTCTGCAAAATGGAGCCGTGTCACTGATTTCAAAGAATTGGGATTTCAGGTGAGAAAAACCTATTGTCAGTGCTAGTGTGTTTATCTACCACCTCCTGTGAATAAGAGATGGAAGGATTTGTTCGTTGCTTCCAGACAGGGCTTCAGGCATCAACAGCCTGGTTCTAGTATGAAGGATGGATTCTTGAAGGAGAGAGTAGCAGATATAGAATTTATTGGTTTGCCTTCACCAGACTTTGCTGAATATATTTTTTCCCCCAACTGTCTCTGAAACATGTGAGATTTTGACTGCTCTCCCCACTTCTTCTGCCCTGGATGAGGGAAAGGAAATTCTGGCACATATGTCTGAAAATCCTGTCTGAGTTTGCTATTTCTCATTTGTTTCCTGTGCTTGAAGGGGTAACAAATTCTGACAATTTCCCTTAAACCTTGTCAGATCTTACTAATCCACACTTCTTCTTTTTGGCCTGTTGAAGCAAGGGTAGCAAATTCTGACAGATTACACTACGTACCTGCATGAAGAGACTGCCTACAGAAACTGGAGTGCAACACCTTCGTGTCTTATTCCATCTCTTCTCAACGAGACAACCCGAGATCTAAAAAGAAAGGCTGTTTAACCCATTTAGAAGACCTAGAACATCTAGCACTATGGAAACTAAGGTCTGTGTTCAAGTTAGGTAAGTGGAGAACTTGGGTTCTGAAACGTACACTTTTCTGTGTGAGGTTATTTCAGGTACATCACGTTCTCTTCCAAACAAACAGGATAGTTTACAAAGAATGTGAGGGGATGGGAAGGATTTCCCTTCCTTTTCTTAGAGGCTGATGGCCATGATGGCTGTGTTCTACATACACTGTTGGAGGCAATATGCTAGCAACCACAAGTAGGGAGAGTGCTGTTGCACCAGCGACGTCGCATCCTTTGCTGGTGCCTGGGGTGCACACATGTGCATATGCACATGCACCAGGAGGGACCAGAGTCTGGGCGTGGAGGGTAAACAAAACCTACCACACCAGCCCAACCCTTGCCACCACCACTGGGCAGGCGTGGAGCATGGAGGGTTCACGGGGCCATGCTGTGCCACCCACCCACACAGTGAGGAGTCTGGCTGGCTGATGCAGCCATTGATGGGGGTTTCCCCTCAATGCTGGCTGGGTGACCATTCAGCAAGGGGGGCAGGGATGCGGCAGCAAGGCAAGGGCAGACTCCAGGGCTCAGAAACCCCCAGCAGCAGGCAGGGCAGGGATCCCTGCGTGGCCCTCCCCACATCATGCCCCTATGTCACACTCCAGACCTGCTTGTGGGCTTCCCATAAGCATCTGGTTGGCCGCTGTAAGAACATGATGCGGAACTAGATGGATTTTGTCCGATCCAGCAGGGCTCTTTTGGATGAGCAATGGTCTGTCTCCTCAATAGCAGAAATTTCAGAAAAGTGTCACATGTGGCATCTTGTTCTCCAGGCTCTTGCCTTGGTGGATGACAGATGGCAGTGTTAGAATTCCTGCTCCATGATTCCAGTCATGGGAATGTTGTCTATCACATGACAGTATATGTTTTGACTCCACAGAGTGGGAAGTGACGGGGACAGGATGTTTGTGTTACTGTGTTCCGTGAAGTGAGACTATTGTCCTTTGTTCTTTTTCTTTTTGCTGTCTGATGCTAGAGAAAGAGGGAGCCATGTTGCAGTGCTCCGTGTATGTTTATATGTAAATAAAGTAGATTAGCCAAAATGCTGAGTTGCTGAGGTCTGTTACGCAAGCTGCGAAGACTCTGCGGATCCCTAAGTGTGCCAGTGTCTGTTGGCATCGGTCGCTGTGATGTTCAGGCAGAAGAAAGCTTTTGAAGCTCCCGAACGATAGACCAGGAGGGAGGGAACATGCCAGTCGGGCATGTGTCTCTGCCAGGGTCCTACTCGAGTGTAGGATGAGCTCCTGACAGGCAGCACATCAAATTGAAATCGCCATGTGCGCCTCTCCTTCAAGGGAGTATAGCCCTGTCTGGAACAGAATGCATCCCATGCATCCGGGCCTATTTCCCCTGACCCACACCTTTGCCCGACACTGCAAGGACCATAGCAAACTCTTCACACATGGAAAGATAGATTGCATTCAATATTCTTGAGGCATTTGTCATACATGGTGGGAGAACAGGGACAAGTATGCCAGCTCAGCCCTCCCCACCATTGTCCCTGCTGCACCCCATGATGGTTATGCACCCTTCACACAAGTAGAGCAGGCTCTTCAGTGGAGTCGGTTTCCCTCTGACTCATGGAGGGCAGCAGGAATGGTGAGTACGGGGCAATGCTAGCACTCTCCTTTACACTTTGCCCCTCATATGTTGATTTAACACATAAGACAGATGAATGAAGAGGAATAATGTATATTGCAGGGATGGGGAACCTGTAGCCCTCTAGTTGTCATTGGACGCTGACTCCCATCAACCTCAGCAATTGTCAAGGATGGTGGGAGCTGTAGCCCAGCAACATCTGAAGGGCCAGAGATTCCCATTCCTGGTTCATTCAGCTTATTAGCCTTGTGGCAGGGGGATGCGGAAATGGCAAACAGTGAACATTTTTGGATTGTTTTTACTCTTTTATTTTTATTTTTTTAGGAGGGGGAATGACAACGCTTTGAAATAATGGCAGAAGGAGCAAAGAACACATTGTCCTATGTATTTATGGAAGGCCTGTGGGAGCCAAACTGTATCTCACACAAGCCTCATGCTTGTCAACCTGCCAATTTGACAGCTCTGCAGAGAGGAAAGCGATGTGCCCACTAGGGAATCGCCACTTGACGTGTCTGTTCCTTCTCCAAATTATTCATATTCTAAACAAAGCAATAAATTCATGGAGTTAAAAAAAGGAAAGCAGAGGGGAAGCCTTGTGAATGTGCTTCTTCCTTTATTCGCAGATGAGGTTACAAGTTAATAGTAGCATTACTATCTCATTTTAAGAAAAAACTCCTGCTATTAACACTATCAGTTAACCTGCAATTACAGTTATATAGTTATGCCCATTATCTTCTTACAGTGGCTTGTGGAGTCACTGGTAGAATTAAGAGAGCTTTGTGGATCGTTTTCCAGAATCCAAGATATGGTAAGGAAAGGACATATGGAGTTTCTGGAAAACCAAACCTAAATAATGTAATCCCAGAATACAAATAAACCAGTGAAGGTCTAGAAGATGAACATAATATATTTATTCGACATATGCATGCAAGAATTTGAAAACTGTACCAAAACTAGATCTATGGCAACAAAAGAAGAGTGGCAGATGAAAATGATGGACTTTGTGGAACTGGCGAAGCTGACGGGAAAAATCCGAAACCAGCACAATCAAGTATTCCAAAAAGACTGGAGTAAATTTATTCAATATTTGAAAGATCGTTGTAAGCAATTAACAACACTAGTAGGGTTATCTGAAGACTTGTAATGAGGAAAATTTTACCTTTCTATATTTACTTAAATTCTGAGGTATTTAGTAAAGAGTTATATTAGAATTGGAAAATATATAAAATGTGGTAATATAAAGGTTAGTTTTGAAAGCCAAGAGGTGGGAGGGAAGGAAGTCGACAGGTTCTAGAGCCAAAGAAGTAAAGAGGATAATATCGATGTGATTATATATGTTTAAATGGAAAAGTAATAATAATAAAAAAATTAGATCTATGGCTGCTAGCCAATAGAATCTACAATAATGGCTAAACGGCCTTTGTGGCTTTACAACATTTTAGTACGAACACAATGTGCGATTTCACATAAATTGGCTCTCAGCTCTAGCTGTGCTGGCTTAATATGTCTTTAAATTCCTCGTTACACTACAGCAATAGAATATAAAACTCTTATTGCCCAAAGCCTTTTGAAATCCAAGATGAACAATGGTAACAAAACCTGTATTACAAATGACTTGCCAAATGTGTTTTGACTATGAAAAGTCTTGTTCAGTAGCATCTGTCAGAAGGGATTCTCCTTGTGTGTGGACTAAGATATTCAGTTCTTAAAAATGTGGTTAGAAATACTTTTTTAATAACACAAATCTCCAAAATTCCAATTATACTTCAATAAAAACTTCAATAAAAAATGGAGCTTACCATATAACATAGACTATTGCTGCAGGTTCGAAGTTTGAGTGAAATAATTTGCATTTCTCCTGCGATGCAGTAATATGCAAGGTCTTGTGAATATATTCCTTCTGAGTCATTATAATCCAACTTTTTAAAAAGCATAAAAATATTTCAGCCATAAAATTGTACTCACCAACACGCTCTCAATCTTCACTCGTATCTTACATATTCCATATTCAAACTTGCTGTTCTCAGTCCACACTCAAATATAAGCCAGTGAGAACCAACATGGTGTAGTGGTTAATAATAATAATAATAATAATAATAATAATAATTTTATTTATATCCCGCCCTCCCCAGCCGAAGCCAGGCTCAGGGCGGCTAAGAACAATCAAACAGTACAAAAGTACAGCACAAACAACACTCTAAAATCATTCATTATAAAATTAATTCATTCAAGCCACTGGCAACCATTGGGCCAGAGCTCTGCGAAGATTGCCGAGGGAGGGAGTCAGGCTGTGCCCTGACCAAAGGCCTGGTGGAACAGTTCTGTCTTGCAGGCCCTGCGGAAAGATGTCAAGTCCCGCAGGGCCCTAGTCTCTTGTGACAGAGTGTTCCACCAGATCGGAGCCACGCCGAAAAAGCCCTGGCTCTAGTTGAGGCCAGCCTAACTTCTCTGTGGCCTGGGACCTTCAAGATGTTTTTATTTGAAGACCGTAAATTTCTCTGTGGGGCATACCAGGAGAGGCGGTCCCCTAGGTTAGAGTGTTGGACTAGGACATAGGAGACCAGGGTTCAAATCCCCACATGGCCATGAAGCTCATTGGGTGACCTTGGACCAGTCACTGCCTCTCTGCCTAACCTAATACGCAGGGTTGTTGTGAAGATGAAATGGGGAGGAGGAGAACTATGTATACCACCTTGAGGTCCTTGGATGAAAAGATGGGGTATAAATGTAATAAATATTTATACCCACTGTAATAATTCTATACCTGGTCTAAAAAATGATCACGTTTAGTCCTTCAAATCTGATACTAGTGCTGCATAGATGAGCTTCATTCTGCCAGTACTCAACACAGTTATGTTGAAACTCCAAAACATGATGTCAGGGGTTCAGGAGCAGAGGCACAGGAGAGGGAGGAAATAGAGAGCGAGGGGGAGGAGTCCGAAGGAAATGTCAGCGATGACAGCGGTCCGAGGTCTCTGAGTCTTTCCAGTGAATCGGAAGATTCACAGAAAGGGGCTCCCATGGTCAGGGCAAGGGGGGTGCCTAGGGGGACACCCCAGGAAGAAGGGGCCAGAGGGGACTCAGAGAGCAGCAGCTGGAAATCCGGACCAGCGTCCACACCAGAGGGCAGTAGGGGGGAGGAGTCCCAGGCATCGGGATCAGGCGGCGGACTACCAGCGGGAGGACATGAGCCAGGAGTGGCCACGCCTCCATCGGAGAGCGAGGAAACGGTCGAGAGGAAGGTTGAAGGCTGCGCGCGCGCGCCAAGTTCAAATGTACAGGAGGGTGCAGCAGTTGGCAGCCCGGATAGGGAGCCAGGTCCTAAAGCCCGCCGAAGAGAGCGGGAGGAGTCAGGGGGGTCAACGTCTGCGTCGGAAGAATCCAGGAAGGAAGGGACCCCGGGGGGTAGCAGGACCCAGAGGAGAAAGGAGAGACGGAAGAGGTGGAGTAAAGCTAGAGTCTTAAACTGGTGTACAGGAGGCGGAGATTCAGATGGAGCTTCGCCGGTCTAAACCCTAGACGTAGAGCTGGGGCGCTCCGGTTTGAAAATGGAAACTGTACTTCAATAAAGACTTTTGTACATTACTACCGGCTAGCGTTGGTCCTCTGTGAGCTGGGACCTAGAGCCAGCTCTGACACATGACAATACAAAACACATAAATACAATGTATATAATCACAATTAACTTCCACAGAGCCGAAAGCTTACAGACAATGGCATGGAATATGAAAAAAGTAAATCAGCAAACAGAACATACCGTACTTTTCCATGTACAAGACTTGGGGGTTTTTTACTTTAAAATAAGGTTAAAAATCTGGGGGCATCTTATACACGGATAGTGCATATGCCCATTTTCTAAATTTGGGGTCCCCAAAAGTAGGGGGCGTCTTCTACATGGGGGCATCTTATACACGGAAAAATACGGTACTTTATCATACATAATGGGCATCCAGTCTATATTATGTTCTTTCTTCTCTAGTATGAATATATATGTGCATATGAAAGTAATTTCATCTGAAATTTCTAGCACATGGGGAAAGCCCATAAATGTGAATAAGGTAACAAGGCAGCACAGAAAAAGAAAAGTCATTCTGTCTTCAGCAACACACTTCTTACAAAGTGGTAGACCAAACCAGTCTGATTTTTATTAGATCAAAATCTTTTCAGTTAATGAGCATGCACACTTTCAAGTGAACCATTTATCAAGAGAAATAGAAAAAGGAATGCCTTTTCTGTCTGATTTTAAGCTGAGATGCTTTTAAGTCATTTTAGACAGACAACCATTTATCATTGGTGTTGTCCAATTGAAACTGTGGCTTTGGCTCATTCCCAAAACCCACCTACTTTGCACCACTTAGGACAAGTCTACATATTACCTGAGGTACATGGATTTTGTCTTAATCAACTTCCTTGTGGCCAGTGTTCCAGGCCATCATTGGATGTTCCTGACAGCTGTTGGTAATGGGAAGGGAACTCTCCACACAGTGCAAGAAAACACTGTTGTGAGCTGTTCTCCTTGGTGTATAGCAGCTGCCGTGCAGAAGCTGTTTCAGCCAGCCTCCATATGGCTCGTGAAACATGCACTCCTTATTCTCTGGTATATATGACACACATTGGGGATATCGCTGCAACAGCTGGCTTACCTACCTTCTCAGTTCAGTTCATTTTACTGATTTGAGCCATTGGTCATAGTATGAATTCCACCTCCAGATTCCCTGCTTGTTACACTGGGTGGGCAGTGTTTGATGGGATGTCAGTGCCTGACTGAATACATAAATAAAGCCCTCAATTGTTTTCTCTGAATTGGAGGTGAATTGTTATTGCTACTATAATGCACTTCCTTTTGGTCAATAAACTTTTGAATGATCACCTGCATATGGCGTTGTAAGTTCACGGTAAGTAGGTGGCATATTTCTCACCATTACAAAACGGTGTAGGGAAACAACATCAGATCAACATTGCTGCCGCTATTTCATTGAGGGGTTTTTATTCCCTTTCACCCCCATACCACTTCAACATTTGGGATCAGCTGTTTTATAGTCTTCAGCATGCTGGGACCATCCTGATTCTGGGCTCAACATTGCAAATGTAGCTTTGTTGCCCAGAAATATCACCCATCCCTAATGAAATATCACCCATCCAGTATAATAGGTTGTTGTGTGCTTGGTTGAGGTGCGGGTATGGTGCCTATGACAGTTTCTCTGGTTTGCAAGTGTGCCTACAGGTCCCCAAAGCCGGTGGCCTCTGGCTCAATCAGTGGTTTCCATGCTATTCAGAGTTTTATAATGGAAACAAAACCTGTTTTTGTAACTGCTTCATGGTAGTTTGATTCATTTTTATGTACTTGGAAAGAGTTCCACTATATCCGTGAGGTAACCATGTACTTCTGTTAAAGTCCTTAAAGAAGGTATTTGTTAGAAAGGCCCTCATTCCCCGCCAGCTACCACTAATGCCAGTGCGCTATGGAAGAATTAGCTAGCGCCAGCCTACGTGTAATTTGAAGTCCACTCTTATCACTGGTGGAAGGAAAAAGACTTTCTTAAAGGAAGTTCTGAAGCATCCATTCTTTGCTAAGGCTGTGCATTGTTAAACAACAATGTAAGTACAATTTGGCAAAAAAGTGTTGACTTGCGTTACAATACATTGAATGAATTCCACGACTGGATGCAAATTCCATATTACTTTTGCTTCATATAGAAGCGATTATTAGCTGAGCTATTGTAAGGTTCCAACATTGCCTCTACCTTCTTGTCAACACTGAGATTAAACACATTAGCATATGCTATCTCTGGAAGGCAGACAATTCCCTTTGTAACACGTGTAAAGTCAGTCAAACTGCTTTTTCAAAATACTTCAAGTATCCCCTGCAAAAACAAACATATTAGTTTAAGCCAGCAAAATCTCTATCTCATTTTCCCAGCTGGTTTCTACAACAGTTCAAGAAACCAACTCCCATTCACTGAGCCCCTGGCATGAGCCGTCCTGAATGTCTATGGGGCTGCTTTTGGCTTGGTGGTGAAATAAAAAAATGTAAGGTCTTATATATATATAATAAATGTTCATAAGTGTACCAACCAAGCACATACATAGATGTGTGGACCACATGTGTGGAGCAGCACAGGGAGGACCACCCTGAAACCATTTTGACTCCCAAACTGACCAAATGATTTCTCTGCAAGGAGGAAGGGGTGGGGGAGCCTTCCCATTGTCTCAGGAAGTGGGTAATCACCATTTCAAAGGAATGGCCAGACTACCAGGAAAGTCAATCAGATAAGGCATTATCAGATAACCTGGCAGACAGGAAAAACAACAACATTCAAATTTCTGTTGTAGACCACCTTTTCTGTGATGTAGGTATGATGTTTGTGGGGGTGGTCTTGGGTTACACCCCTTCTGTGATGTATGTATGATGTATGGAGGGGTGGTCTTGAGCTCCAGGGCAGGGAATTTAAAATGTCTATATAAGGGCGGGCACACCTTGATTCTGGGTCCTCCTCCTTTCCTGCCTGTGAAGGGAGCACCCTGTTGCAACAGATCAATAAAGATCAGGCTTACTAGCTGCTTTGCTTCACAATAGTCTCTGGTTGGCTTCTGTTATTTTCTCCAACCAATGGAGAACCTACAAAGGACTCTATAAGGGCTCTTGTGTCCTCCATAAGGGAATAAGGGAAGATTTTTGTTTATTACAATGGTCTACAAATTCTGCAGACCCATTATTAGGCATACAGATTCATAAGAAAGAAATTTGACAAGTATCTAATGGGATTAGATGGTTATAGGGCAGACATCTAAAAACAGGATGGCAGCAACAAGTCCTTGAGAGGACTCTGCTTCTGGTGGACCTGCCTATGAGAAAAGGTTGAAGATTTTGGGGCTTTCAGATTTAGAGAAAATATGGGGAAGTGACGACATGGCAGCAGTGTATAAAATTATGAACAGCATGGAGAACGTTGCAAAGTTCACTGTATATTTTCAGTTTCCATAGCAGTGACAAACAATAGTAAAATATCACCTTCTAAGATAGCAACTGATATTGTAAAGCCAAAACAGGCTGATATTTTTCAGCTTTGTGACTCCTGGTGTTAATGTTTAGAGATGTCAAAGACCAGAACACATTTGCAATGTTAAAACGGAGGGTGAAGCAGAAAATTGTCATTTCCAGATTCAGCCTCCATTTTAATGGAAATTCCTGGGGATGGTGAATCATTGAACTTACTATTTATCTGTCTCCTGCCAGAACAGTCAAGTCACAGCAACCCACTACAATGTGCACATGCACCCTTCAGGGGTGGCTTCACTTGCCTCAGGTCTTCATCTGCACCTTTGGAAAGGTTGTACTTATGATTCATTATCTCAGAAAGTGAAGCGGAAACTCGGGAGCAGTGATGTATTAGTAACATGGAACTGTGGGTTACATATGTATGATGAACTACAAACATGCTGCTGGTATCTTGGAACAAAGAACAAAATGATTTGAAGAATTCTTGAACGGCAGCACAGTAGAGTTTGGAATATGCTTTGAGCTCTACTTTTCATAGTTACCCACTCCTAAACGGCCTCGGTCCAGTATATCTGAAGGAGCGTCTCCACCTCCATCGTTCTGCCCAGACACTGAGGTCCAGCACCGAGGGCCTTCTGGCGGTTCCCTCACTGCGAGAGGCCAAGTTACAGGGAACCAGGCAGAGGGCCTTCTCGGTAGTGGTGCCCGCCCTGTGGAACGCCCTCCCATCAGATGTCAAAGCAATAAACAACTACCTGACATTCAGAAGACATCTGAAGGCAGCCCTGTTCAGGGAAGTTTTTAATATGTGACATTTTAGTGTATTTTTCATCTTTGTTGGAAGCCGCCCAGAGTGGCTGGGGAAACCCAGCCAGATGGGCAGGGTACAAATAAATAATAATAATAATAATAGTAATAGTAATAGTAATAATAGTAATAATAATAATAATAATTTATTTCTAGTCCCTGTGTCCTTATTCCCCCAACTTACATTCTCCTCTTTCTTTTCAGCTCCTCAGGATTTTCAGAAGCCCCCAAAGCACATTGTTCTTTGGAAGTTTTCAAGGGCTGATCTTTCCTCTGAAGTCATAAGAACGTCTCCTATTATACAGCCTATATTTCACTTCGGGTAATTCTGCCTTCAATAGAAGATAGGTGCCTGACTCCATGCTACTTATAGGTAATGTGACCTTCAATAGAAGGCAGGGAAAGAAGATAAGAGATACATAAAAGACTACTTGACAAGCTTAGCTTTCAGAACAGTCCCCAGTTTTCAAAGAAGATGTGTAGGTGAGGTGTAATTTCCCCTCCCAGTTGTTAGACAAATTGCTGGAATGGCTCCATTCTTGTGGCTTAGCCAGATGCTTTTGATGAACAATGGAAGCCGTGCATTTTCCCCAAAATCAATGATAGATAGATAGATAGATAGATAGATGATAGATAGATATAGATAGATAGATGATAAATATAATCTTTTTTGTTTATAACTTCATGGGGACGTTTGGAGCACAGAGGAAGAAAAAGCAGTGAAAGGAAACTGTCTCTCTGCCCTTGAAATTTTCACTGTTCAAAGAAGTAGGGAGCACACAACAAGACATAATCCTTGTGTTGAGGTTAGGAGGATTCTCTGAAGATGTTTTTCGAGTTCATCATTCGATGAAGAGAAGGCTAATAAAAGCAGTATTATTCTTAAGCATTTCAATTTTAAGATTGTCTTTTTTGTTGTTAGGCTTTCTCCACACACACACACACACACTTTCTTTTTGCTTGCAGAAATGCCTTGCCACAATTTTTTTATTTAAATCTCATCAGAAACAGGCTCCTGAGAGCTGTAAACAGAGAGCAACAGAACTTATGCTATTGTCATTTGCTTTGACAGTACAGGGAAGTATCAACATAAAGCCAGGGTGACAGTTTATTTACAGGAAAGGAAGCCCGTGGAACTACAAAGAAGTCTGAAAAGCTGCTTCATCTTTCCAGGGCTGTTCACACTGTCCAGTTAACACAAGGCCAGAGGTTCTGTCACATTGTCTTAAAGAAAAGAAGGAGACATTTTTATGTTAGAAAGAGGTTCACTTCAGTGCAAGTGTAATGACTGCTCCTGTTGTTATAGTTGAGCTGAGAGTTTTCAGATGAACTTTTTTTGGTTTTGAAATATACTCGAAGTCCTGTAGTGATTTCATGCTCTTTATTGCAACTTGTAAAACAGTGATTGAATTGCCCCCAGCCCAAAACCTCAGGTTTTTATATACAGTACATTATTTACACAATTGTTCTAGGATCCAAGCTTAGTACATACTGTAGCAGGTTTGAATGGGGGATTTTCATGAGGAAGAAAAAAAAGTTTCACCAACCTACTCCCTCTCACTTTCTAGCTGCCCTGTTTGTGGCCTTGTTGGTGGTGGCAGCAATGATTAGGAGGATGCTGAAAATTAAAGTTGGGTCAGAATGTACTTTTTTTCCGGAATCCACAATCACCCCAAATTGTCCAAGGGCTGCATTTTCATCTTTCTTTCTTAACAGTATCCAGCCACTTGGAGCAACTTTTCTCTCATTGCAAAGTACACTTCATTGCTGTCAGCTTTCAGTAGCTCTGAAAATTTATTTTTTTTAATTTGGGAAGAGCCGCAGAAGGAAATGAAAATGTTCTCCCACTCATACTGTGAGCAAGAAGCACTGCTCACACTCTGCAGCACAATGAGTCAGTTAACCAGAAGGCAGGTGGTTTGAACCCACCCAAGGACAGGGGGTTGGACTAGATGACCCTTGGGGTCCCTTCCAACTCTACAATTCTATGTTTCCGTTAACTAGCTTCATGATCACATTTTATTTTGATTTATTGTATTTATAATATATTTCGGTTACTTTCTAAGCAAATTCCTTTTTTAAAAAACCCCAATTCATTTTCATTCATTTTTAAATGTATAACATTTGGGGGCAAATTCCCATTTAAAGCAACTTACGATTCAAACAAAAGATAAAACTGGTAAAAAATTTAAAAAGTTTAAAACAAAACGCAATAATTGAAATGAACTTCTTCCTCTACTTTTCCTTTTCCTGCCTCCTTCACTTCTTCTTCTTTACAGAGAACATAAACTTGAGTCATTACAGTTAATGAACATCATGGCTAGAGGGCCTCTCCAGTGTGGTGTAGTGGTTAAGAGACTCGTAGACTCGTAATCTGGTGAACAGAGTTCATGTCTCCGCTCCTCCACATGCAGCTGCTGGGTGACCTTGGGCCAGTCACGCTTCTCTGAAGTCTCTCAGCCCCACTCACCTCACAGAGTGTTTGTTGTGGGGGAGTAAGGGAAAGGAGATTGTTAGCCGCTTTGAGACTCCTTAGGGTAGTGATAAAGCGGGATATCAAATCCAAACTCTTCTTCTGTGTGTGTGTGTTCAGGTCCAATGGGAGGGAGTTCCCCAGTAATGAGGCCACCATACAGAAAACAAAACAAAAAACCCCCTCTCACTTGTGGACATCCGCCTTACCAACCTAAGGGGTGGAATAATTCTGTATTTCAAGGAGCAAAATCTGATTGGCAATATCTTTTTGTAACCCGCTTCAAGGTTGTTGTTGGGTTGTTTTTTATTACAATCAGTGGTTGTATAAATTTCATGAAATAAAAATAAAACATGGTATTGTGATGGCATCACGCTCGCAAGTTCCTTTCTGATTAGCTGAGATCATGGTTCCCAGGAAGAAGACAGTGCTGAGCATGGAATGAACTGGTAGCAAATAGTCTCCCAGAAACAGAGCAAAGTGAGGTATTTCCAGAGAACATTTCACATGCCTCCTGAAAGCGCTGTCCTGATCTGTAGCAATGCATCAGAGTATAATCCAGACAGAGGCCCTGGAGATTGCTTTATCCGTTTCTCAAAGCAGGTGAGTGTTTGATGGAGCCTTAGCGGACAGCGAAGAAGAAATGAGTGATAACTTGCTAAAAATGACAAAGGCGCTTGTCGCAGAAGATTCAACAATCTTTTAAGCATCTAAGTTGCAATGTTCTTCATGCTGATCCAAGCATAAAATGGCCCTTTCCCCATCCCCAAATGAGAGGTTTACAACTAGTGACAGCTATGGAGGAAGTGAATAAGTGAAGATGTGCGAGACATTTTTTTCCTTATGACAGACCCATCCTTAAAGTATCAAAATGATCAAGGCACTTTATAAAATTTCGTTCACCTGCTTTATTGCCTTTAATTCTGCTCCTTTCTAATAGAAGGACTATCAATTTTGAGACATGTTGATTGGAAATATTTCCTGGAGTTAGAATTAGACCCTTTCCCACATTGCATCTAATTCTATTTTATGAGACAGCAGAGGTCTCCTTTACAATAATTTTACAGCAATACGAAGACAGGAAAATAAAACGACATAAACTAGAGCTATTACTTCTGAAGGGGATAAGGTGGTGGAAAGGGAAGTTGTTGGAATTCTATATTCACCTGCATTTTACTATGTATTCCAGTAAAACCAAAGCCTTTCCAGCTGAAGTTTGTGCTCGCCTCTTATCCATTTTTTAAAATTGTGCAAGCCTGTGAAATAGTAGAGAAATAGTATTTTTTAAAAGGTTTGGAATTGAAGGTGCATTCAATTACAAATGTTTTTTTTTTTAAGAGTTGGGAATTCCTCGAACCCTGCACCATTCCCCCTTTACTTGTACGCTGACTCTTCAATGCCTAGTCAGCTTCAACACCCTCCCATGCACATTGAAAGTCCAAGGATTCTCCTTCCCTGGAAGTAATCCCAGCAAAAGAGGGGTCATCTAGAGAGCGCAATGGCATCACAAAAGCATCAAGTGGTGACATCATGAAGCCAGTTTAGAGTGAGGGAAATGCACACCCTGAGAGATATAGAGACAGGTACTTGTTCCTTTAAATATTTGGATCCCAAACCATGGAGGGCTTCAAAGATCAGAACCAGTGCTTGGGACAAACTGGGAGTCAGTTCAGCTGTGATGCAGCCCGGGCATGATGTGACCACAACACCAAACCCAGTTCCTAGAACTAGCAGCCACACTCTGAGCTAAGTGCAATTTCTCACCCATCTCCAAAGGCAGCCCCAGGAAATTGCATTGAAGGACTTCTATAATAAATATAAACTTTATGTAACAAAACATGGCCGTGCTAAATTCTGTTTCCCAATCTAGTAATCACATTGCCACCTGTGGACTCTAATGCTCACATGAAGCCTTGCAGGAGCAGAAACCTGCTGTGTGTGTGTCCAATCCCATGGCACATCCAAAATATTTCCCAGTGGTGAAATCAAGGAAGCACCCCAAAACTGAGACTGAATTCCATATGTAGATCAGCGGCCTTCTCCAATCCCTCCCCCACAATCTCGGGAAATGGTTATTAATAGCTTTGTAGCCTGAGTGGCTAGGAAATGAAAGTGATAATTGAAGTAATAAAAGAGGATTACCTTCGGAATTTGATTTTGATTGCAGTGTAATGACTGCAGGGTAAGGGCACAGGGAGGAGAGGGGGAGGAGTTACAAGGTACACCTGGTTAAAATTTGATTTAGACACTTACAGTATCTAAGGTGATGATGTGCTAATCGGTTAGCTGGTGGCACTTTCAGATGATCCTTTTTGAGTCTGGGAAACACAAAGCACATAATTATATCCCTTCTATCGTGTTTTTGTGACGGGCATTTTCTGATTTTTCCAGAGTCTTATAATACTAAGTTGCGTGCCTTAAAAATTGGCAGTATAACTGCCAGGTAATAATTTCAAAGGATTTCGCATCTGAGTGTAGATTCTGCTTGTATTGCATTGACACCATGGACATTCTTACCAGTCCCAAATCTACCGCTATCATTTCTTCAGCAACCCATTCTTTTTTAAACATCAGTCATCACAACCCTACTTAACAGCATCTGAGATGTGTGTATAGGTGATAGACATCGATAGATGATAGATATAGATAGACAGATGATAGATATAGATAGATAGATGATAGATAGATAGATGATAGATTATTCTTCTTTGGCGATCACTCTTAGCCGAGTAAGATTGTCTTCCATAAACACGGCTTTAACAATGAGTCCGTAAGTGACTGTGGAGGCCAATTCTGGACCCAGATGTCCTTCCACAGTGGGGACATTGGTTCCCGGGTGGGAATTGATCATGGTGTGGATTTGCCTAGCGTGCCTTCCTCTTAGCATGTTTCTCCCTTGTGTTCTGAGTTCGAGTTTCTTCAAAGGCTGGTAAAGGCTTTGGTAAAGGCTGTTCTCCAACTGGTGCGCTCACAGGCCAGTGTTTCCCAGTTGTTGGTTTTATACTTCATTTTTAAAAATAGATAGATAGATGATAGATAGATAGAAAGAAAGAAAGAAAGATAGACAGACAGACAGAGTATAGATAGATTAAGGGGCAGGGGAAGGTGTGCACACAGAGAAACATCACGCTTGTCCAAATTATTTATATGAAGATGCAGCATTGTTTGCATGCTTATAGCTTCCTAATACAGTATGGTTTGACTCAATGCTTCCAGGATAAATGTCAACCCCGGACTAAAAACATTCATTTTAAATGTTAAGTGGATTGGCTTAAATTTGATCCAGGTTGTGGGAAGCTGAAAATCGGGATTAATATTATAAAATGAAAGTCTGGTTTCTACCTCATGGTATAACTCTCATCTTAGTATAATTTTTATGAGCAGTTGAACTAAATGCTGCATTTTGCATTTAGAAATGTATTACTTCAATTCAAATTCCAGCCTGCTAATTACATTTTGATCCTGCAAATCATGTAGCAAGTCTAGGTGACAGTAATTCTTTTGATCCATACCAAGGTAATAAGACTGTTCCACCAAAGTCCTCAGATGAGGAGTCATGGCTGCCCCAATGGAGACTGCATTCTGCAGATAATATTTCAGGTTATGATATTGTTGAGTTCAACTGAAAAGTACTAGAAAGAGCCTCTTATTAAAATGCTAAGTGAGTATCTCCTCTGAAGTAATGATAACATCATCAAATTCCAAAACCATTGGGGCAGCTAAAGCTAGAGAATTGATTGACTCTCTCGCAAAGTGGCTCTAATTCAACTAATTAGATGTTGAAAGGGTGTTAAAGTTCAGCTTGAGTGATTCATTGCTTTTTCAGCAACTCTACCTTTCTCATTTAAACTTCCTGAAAGTTAAAGTAGACAGTGGTGTGAGAGAAAGGCACGGAGTGAGCTTTGTATTACAGAGAGCTAATTATAAAGTGCTTCAGAGATCAACGTGTGAAGAAAGTCAGAGCAAGTCATTCAGTCAGCCACTCTGAATATATGCAAAAAGCAGATTAAAGGTGTATGAATTTAGCACCATTTTTGGCCTGCAATCCTACGTGTCTTTATTCTGAAGGAAGTCAGGACCGGAAAACGGAAGCGCCTTTCTGACTGTGCATAGTTGAACTGTGGACATGGCTACCACAAGATGTGGTGATTGCCATTAACTAAAATGGCTTCAAAGAGGGCTAGTCAAAGCCATGGAGGGATATCCAATATCAGTCCTACTTGGAATGCACTCATTGAAATGGCTTCAGGCTATAAATTTCAGTAGGTCTGCTCTGACTAATGTTGGGTGTCATCTCATGAAGATAAGGCTCTCAATGGCTACTAGTTATGATGGCTGCATGCAACCTCCAGGTTCCACAGATATTGCTACCTCTGAATAAAGGAAGTGTTGAGCCTTGGCCTCATTTCTGCTTCCAAGAGCAATCTAGTTGACCATAATGGGGACCATAATCTTAGATTGGATAGGCCTTTGATCTATTCCAGCAGGACTCTTCTTATGTTCTTATTTTCTGATGTCTTGGTTCATACAATGGGTAATGACCTATTCAACTGGAGGGTGCCCTTTGCGTGGCTGTGCTCAGCACCCCGATCCCTGAGACAATGGCAGAAGTTCCTGGTCTCCCTCCCCACATCACAACCCTTTGAGGTTCCCGCCAAACCTCAGTTCTAATGAACCTATCTGTGGTGGTGGGAGGCGGAGCTCTTTGTGTAGTTAAAAGGGGCGGAGCCTACCTGAGAGTGTGAAGTCAGCTCCAGAGCTTCACCCTCCCTTTGTTTAATGCTCTTTTATTACAGGTTAACTTCTTTTACAGGTATCTGGGCACTGCTACAGTCTTAGGATGGTTGCTGTTAAGGGACCGGGAAGGAATTCGCTGCATCGACAGGCTTCGCCTTCCCTGTAGCAGATGTCCCAGCTTTGGCAGTTTGTGGACGGAATCTTTTAGTCCAGGAATGTCCAACAGGTCAATCACAATCTACTGGTAGATCCAAGCGAGGTTTTGGTAGACCATGGTCGATCTCTGGCTCCCTTTCCTTAGTGTCACTAAAATTGACTCCTGCCACACCCCCTCACCTCGCCCTCCATTGTTGTATCATCTCTGGAAGGAAAGACAGAGCTTTCTCCATGCTGCTGTTTTGAACTCCCTCCCCCCCAAAAATCTTTTTTTTAACCCCCAAAAAATGGGGCTTTCTCCTCCCTAAAAAAGCTCAACAAATTTGAGCTGGACACCCACCCCCAAACAGGGGTAGATCACTGCCAGTTTTTAATTCTGAGAGTAGATCACAGTCTCTTGAGAGTTGGCGCAGGTCACGGGTTGCTAACACTGCAGGTTGCGAATGTGCCTCCCCCATGGATCACGTTCGCAACCCGAGCGTCCACTGTATAGCCTTCTGTGAGAGGGAATAGCCCTTTATGTCAAGACTCAGTTCCAGACAAAAACTTTTTTCTCCTGTCAGAAGTATTTTCCCCTGAACATTCCCAAGGCAGCTCTCTTTATGTACCCTGAAAACATATACAGTCAGATTAAGTTGCTCGTGTGCTTGCAATGCAATTTAACATGGCACCTCCCATTTCATTCATTTCATAAGGTTTTCATTTGTCAAAGGAACAAAAAAGAATATCTGCCACAAATGTGTGAAGTCCCATTGAACATTCCAATAGGGAAAACTAGATGGGAAAGAAACCTCCCATTTTGCTTTGGATTTAAGTGGCACCAAACACAGCATGCAATTCCTCACTGCCAAAAGAGAATGAAGTTTCAAAACATCTGATTTCCAGGACGCTTAAACATTTTTCAAAGAATTAAGCAAATCCCTGACACATTGCCAGGTTGCAATAAATCTGAGGCCATGTTTACCATCCTAGCTGATTATTTTTTTTACCTGAGAATAGTAAATTGGTAAGTCTGTACAAATATTTGTTAATGATATATACTTATTTCAGTGTTGTCAGGCTCACTGAAGCTTTTTCAGGAATAGTGACTCCAAATCAAGCTGTCACTCTGATGAGCAATACCTGGTTGATATGAAAGGCGTATATAGCCAAAAAGATTAAGACACAGCTCTTAGGATGCTGAACAACACAAGTGAATTACAGGTCATTCATTGAAATGGCATTCCACTCAATTAAAGAGCTTAAATCACCTCAGATATGTGCTTCTACTTAAGGGTCGCCTAATCCTTCATGAAATGGAAAAAGAGGGGAGGAAAGCAATGCTGCCAGTTCTTTTTCAGATTCAAAACACCTTTCCTACTGTGCTACCTGAGAGACTTTTAATGTATGCCCATATCTGTCATTGGCTGAAACCTGCCATTTAGTTGGAAAGGCAGGTGCATTGGCACAAACTAAGGGCTAAAACAAATGTTACTTTGATTATGTGGCTAGTTCACAAACAGAACTCACCCTTGTGATTTCCTGCAAAACAAGTACCAACAGCCTTTGACAGTGGAGATACAGCATAGGCATCATGGCTAGTAGCCATTAAAAGGTAAAGGGACCCCTGACCATTAGGTCCAGATGTGACCGACTCTGGAGTTGCGGCGCTCATCTCACTTTATTGGCCGAGGGAACCAGCGTGCAGCTTCCGGGTCATGTGGCCAGCATGACTAAGCCGCTTCTGACGAACCAGAGCAGTGCACGGAAACGTCATTTACCTTCCCACCACAGCAGTACCTATTTATCTACTTGCACTTTGACCTGCTTTCGGATTACCCTCCCTGAATTTAGCTAATCTTTTAAAGACATCCAGGTCAGTGGCCATTATTACATCTCCTGGGAGAAAATTCCAGAGTTTAACCATGCATTGCGTGAACAGGTGAATTCTTTTGCCTGTCCCAAATCTTCCAACATTCAGCTACACTAACTGTTTCAGGCAATCAACTTCCATGAGTTGCAATATGACAGAAAGAGCATTGGTTGGAGGTAGAGCTTGCGAACTCATCTGCATGGCACCCTCACCTGTCTCCATTAGTCTATAAGTAACACCTGAAGACAAAGAGGGCTTGTGGGTTCCCTAGAACCACAGGGAGCGCTCTCAGTCACACTCAGAATTAAGTTTGTTTTGTCCGCCATAAACTCTCTACCCAACACGATAAAATAAAACCAATTTAAAATTCATCTCCATGCTTCCAAAAAGACAAAGTCTTTGCACAAAAGTACTTCTAAATGCTTTTATGTTTTTTGGAAAGTGTGAGTTTCATAAAACAAAGTCATTTCTATTCCTCATTTCCTCAAGGTGTGTGTGTGTGCGTGCGCACGCGCATCATTACAAATACATTTCAAGAGCCTGAATAGGTTATGAACCAGATGGTGGAGTGCCTGGCAGGATGAACTGCAAAGAGGAAGGGGCAACTTCTCCCCTCCCCTTAGGATAATATTTCATAGCTGGATACACAGTTAGATTTCTTGTTATTCTCAAAGAAAATCTCATACCAATGACCAGAAAAATCTATATGCCAAGGTGATATTTGCTGGGAAATCAAGGCTGAGATTTTCCAGTACAAGGCTGAGACTATTTTGTTGATAACTATAATGGGGAGTCAATTGCTACATTTTGCATTTTAGTTTTTAAATGGTTTTCATTACAAAGAGAGGGGTTTTGCCCTGGCAATATATAAACCTAGCTCCAACTTCTTTTCCTTGTTTCCTTTCAACCTCCAGTTACTGCATTTCAGGAGACATTCAGTGTCCTGAGGACAAGCTGAGATGTCAGACAACAAAATGTATTGCAAAGCTGCTAGATGACCTTTTTAGCAGATCTAAGCCCAGGGTGGTTAGTAGATATATCCTCAATGGGAGTTAATGGTTAGGAGACAACCAAATTCAGGGATGGGGCACCATGGGTTCAGGGGCCAAATGTGGTCCTCCAGAGCTCTATGTCTGGCCCTCAGGACTCTGCCAGGGCCACTCCCCTTCATCAGCCACAGTCCTCACCAGTCCTTTTCTTCACCACCTAGTGTGCTTTTGCCTGGCTGGAATGTGCCATTGAACTCTGATGTGCCATTGAACTCTGATGATGCTTCTTGCTTGCCTGAATGGCGGAGAGAGAAGGATGCCTAGCATACAAAACTACAATTCTTATTTATTTCTCTGCCCACCTTTGCCCATGGCCCCACCCAACACTGGCATGTGGTCCCCCAAAAGAATGCTCAGAAGGGAATGTTGGCCGTGGACTGCTAATGGTCCCCCACTCCATATCTAGCTGGTGAATTCTCTTTGTGTCTCGAATAGAGGAAGCTATCTAAACCCCTCTTCAGGCATTCCCTCTTCTGCAGTTTTACTATTTCTTAAAATATTTTTATACTGCTCACTACGTCAGTCTTGAGGTGGTGTACAATATATATTTTTTAAAAATACCATGCCCACATTAACATCAATACAAGTAACAAAATGCAAAGTATAAGCAACAGTTGAGGCGCCCACTGCTTCTAAAAAGAATACCATTCTGCACATGCTCAGGGGACACTTTGCCTTTTGGTTTTTCATTTAAATTCATTTTTCTGAGGGAAATTTTCTCTGCACGTGTCCAGAGGCAGTCAGCCAAAAACTCCTGCAAAGCAGAAATCTCAACTAAAGTATCCATGACAGATGGCCATGCAACCTCTGCTTAAAAACCTCCAAGGAAAATAATAATAATAATAATAATAATAATAATAATAATAATAATAATAATAATAATAATAATATATTTATACCCTGCCCATCTGGACGGCTTCCAACAAAATAGTAAAATATAATAGTCTTTTAAACATTAAAAGCTTCCCTAAACAGGGCTGTCCAGATGTTTTCTAAAAGTCTGGTAGTTGTTTTTCTCTTTGACATCTGATAGGAGGGCATTCCACAGGGTGGGTGCCACTACCAAGAAGGCCCTCTGCCTGATTCCTTGTAGCTTGGCTTCTCACAGTGAGGGAACCGCCAGAAGGCCCTTGGCACTGGACCTCAGTGTCCGGGCAGAATGATGGGGGTGGAGACGCTCCTTCAGGTATACTGAAGGAGAGTCCGCTGTCTCTGTTCCACTGTCAAACACTTCTTCCCGATGTTTCATTCAAATCACCTTTCTTGTAACCTGAATCCATACAGGACAGACATATATCTACATTTAGCATACATATAAGTTTTGTGTCATTTCAAAAAAGAAAATGTTTTTTCACAGTTTAACATTTTTATTTGCATGGGGGAGGGTACCGTAATCTGAAACAAAATACAAGGCTAACAACTTAGTTATTGATTTAAAAATTGCTTAATTAGATTCTGCTTAATCAGAAAAAAATCTCTAAACATAAAACAATATAAAATGTTGATAATAACATAACAATACAATCAAACTTTAAAGGAACAAGAAGGCATAATGAAATGCACGAAATATAGGCAAAACCAACAGCTTTAAAACAACATATAGGAAAGTTGTAAATATACAACTTCTAAAATTCAGTAAGATTATCCACTGTCCAGTTTGCCATCGGCAAAAGTTTCTGCTAGAAGTTTTAAAAGCTTTTCTCCAACCTGCTTTCTTCGAATGTCATGCAACAAGGGGAAGGCTATGGATGCTGGTATGGTTTCTGATAGAGGGCGAAGTCTACTGGGGCATGAAGAGATCACTAGAGATTATATTTTTTTAAAGTTTATATATGTCCTTCCTTTCATATCCTGCTGGGTCTCTTCTTTGTCATCCAGCAGGGAGTAGCTGAAAAAGAGATTAAGTTTTTAGCCTTTGAACTGAGCCCACAAGACCTTTGCCCACTGCACTGATTAAAGCAAAAATTGCAATTGAACTGCTAATCATTAATACAGTTTATTAGCTACAAATAGCTATTTTCCAGACATAAAGCAAACAGTGCAATCTACTTGAGGGAATATATTCAATAAAGAGACTGCATTCAATTATTTTCATAGGGGATTTCATTTGATGCTTCATGCAAATGGGTCCCAAAGAGACGTCTTCGTAGCCATTTGCCAGGTTGCTAAAATGTAGCCAAGAGAGGTCACCTGTTTCTTGATTTTAATTGTCCAGAATAGACTTTGCACAACTTATCTTCGAATCCCTAGCTGCTAATATCCTTTAATTTTACCCACTGCATGGAAGAATAATGTTGCAGTGTTAACTTTCAAATGCTACTAGCAAGGATTTGAAGTTAATGAACCTCTTCCTTCCTCTGTGCATGGAGGGTGGTGCTTTAATTGCTCTCTCTCTCTCTATATATATAGATATATCTCCATGCAGTACACAAAGTCATAACACAATAAGCACAAGCTCTGGACAGCACTTGGTCTCCTGGATGTATGCTTGTGATGTGACCATACATGCAGCTGACGTTTGATGTGGCTTCAGAGGGCTTTTAAATTCACCCCCCCCCACACACACACACATACACAGGAGCTCAGAAATAGTTTTTTTCACTGCCTTCCCACCATGCCCCTCAGGTAACTAGTAAACATACAGAATAGTTGTACCTTGGAATTCAAACGGCTTAGTTGCCAAACGTTTTGTCTCCCGAACCGGAAGTGATTGTTCTGGTTTTCAAATGTTTTTTGGAACCCTAATGTCCGACGCAGCTTCCAATTGGCTGCGGACGCTCCTGCAGCCAATCAGAAGCCAAACCTTGGTTCCCGAATGTTTTGGAAGTCAAACAGACTTCCGGAACAGATTCCGTTTGACTTCCAGGGTACGTCTGTACATCCATAAGGAGATGAGTAGCATTGCCCACACAACCCACATTTCCCCCAAAACCTGCAAAAGCTGACAGAAAGGGCTTTGTTTCTTTGTTTGTGTGCTTGTATATTGAAAGGGAAAAAATATGAAAATAAATGGAAGAAATGGAAAACTGAAGCAAACTGCATGCCCCAGTTTCATTGTTAAATGAGATATTCAGGAGGGGTGGAATGGAGCAGTGAAAAGCCATGGAACAACAAAGGTGGGAAACAATGGATCTGTGTATATCCCTAGTTTTAAGCAAATGGAACAGATATTGTAAAAACAAAACAAACTGCTGCTGTGTTTCACAACTATAGACTTGGATGTCTAAATGCTACAACTGAACAGCTGAACTGATTATCACAGGTTTCCTCAGGTATACAAGCGTGAGCTTCCACTAAAAGAATTATTGAAAATGGGTGATTCCTCCAGCATTATTCCAGCAAAATGTCCACTGCAGTAAATCTAAATCCTAGCCTACTGTGTTGTGTATATCAGCGAGGAACCTATTCAGTTTCACTGCAGAGCTTTGCTTGAACCCAACTATTTTTAAGGCACTTTCCCTCCCCACTCAGCCCCACCAGTTAAGAAACTGAAAAAAACCAAGAAGATACAGGAGCTCTGTAGACAAAGGGATGAGATAATAATTACACCCCACTCGTAACATGGATGGGATATTGTTTCATTTGCTACATCGCATTATCATACAGTGGCTTTTCTGTCATTCACGTTTACGAAAACTCTATTTGCTCCGTTGTATGTACAGTTGGGTTGCCATGGTTTCTCCATAGCACCTCACCACGATTTACAGATCTTTTGTGTGCTTTAACAAAAAGGGAGGGTGGGGAAGGCTGGCAAGTCTCATTTTACAATGGCGTGTTTATCTTGGGGACGCATGCACTTGAGATTTTCAGTTTTATCTCTCCAATATTGTGTATCTGCTGACAGTGCACTCATGATTTACCGTAAAACATAGCAGTGATAACAAAAGCACTTTGTGCAACTGGCCACTATAAATCATGCAAAGCTTCACAGTGTTAAAGTTGGTACAATAACTCGGTGGGCTGTGCTATGGATTGCGTGTTTCAAAAAGGGGGGGAGAGGTGGGGAGGAGAGAGGCACTTTTATCTGATGTAGAATTTTCAGGCCTCTGTCTCTGTCCTGTTAGTCATATCACAAGAGAAGATTGCCCTCTGCTGTTGCAAATCTGTGACTTTAGTCTTCTCTCTACCCGCCCAAGTGATCATCCTGCTTTTTTCTTTTTCTGCTGCCTTCAAGAATAGCAGAGCAACAGCAGAGCCTTAAGTGGTTTCAAAGAACAGTTTCATTATGTTTTCTAATGCAAACTTCTGCCACTTCCAAAATGCATATTTATCCAGAATAATAATAATAATAATAATAATAATAATAATAATAATAATAATAATTTATTATTTATCTGGCTGGGCTTCCCCAGCCACTCTGCACGGCTTCCAACAAAATATTAAAATACAGCAATGCATCAAACATTCAAAGCTTCCCTAAACAGGGCTGCCTTCAGATGTCTTCTAAAAGTCTGGTAGTTGTTGTTCTCTTTGACATCTGGGGGGAGGGTGTTCCACAGGGAGGGCGCCACTACCGAGAAGGCCCTCTGCCTGGTTCCCTGTTTACTTAACTTGAATACTACGTTTTGCCTTGAACATCAAACACAGCCATCTGGGTGGAGCCAAGCGACCGAAGCCAGTCGCCGAATTGGTATGCAGAAACAGAATTAAATCCTGATGAGTTTGATGGGACGAAGGATGGGGGAGATTTACGGAGGGTGGGAGTGACTCAGCTCAAACAGGTCTATCCTAGGGTTGCCATATTTCAAAGGGTGAAAAGCCAGACACAAAAGTTGTTGAGTTTTTAAGGCCAAAGTTTTAAAGCTATTTTTAATCTACACTTCTGACATGGGTTGCCAGACGTCTGCATTTTCCCAGACATTTCAGCAATTTCCATCTGGACACAGTTTCTGACAGCCAAATCCCGGCTGTGTCTGGGAAATTTCAGGCATTTGTCATCCCTAGCTCTATCCACTACCCCTTCAATACTTCCTCTTTCATCCCTTCCTCACCCTCTATGTACACCCCATGCAGTTACTATACCTACTTTTTGTGTTTTTCCTCCCATGAAGCCATGCAAATGGTGTGCATTTGGAAGGGAGAAACAAGAACTGCATGTCACACAACCATCTAAATCTTGGGCCACAAGTATATCAGTACACAGTACCCCTATGGCAGCCATTTTGTGCTAACACCCGTGGCACTTTATCTATATCATTAATATATATATTTTTTTAAGCACTGCATATATTCAATATATTTTGCAAATTGGCCATTGATCTTCATACTGAAAATATACCGTACATTCCAAAGTAGGTTAGCAGTTTATAATGAAATGGAAATTAGAGGGACTAAGACTTGGCCTTTATAGCCAGAAATACATTCTAAACCAGCTTGATAGTTTCACATAAAATATTGGATGAAGCAATTATGTAGAAACAAAAAGTGCTTGGAATTCCCTGCCACACTTGGTCCTTATTCAGTCGAATAAATGCCTATTTCCCATTTAACTTTCCTCACCAACAAGCCTCAGAAGGCCATTTTCCTAATTATATTTTCCTAATTGTAAATAGGTTAGTATTCATGGTTCCAAAAACTGAACCCACTTTTATCTAGATATAGAAGTGACCCAAGGGGCTAAATGCATTTCCCACCTACCCCTCTCCTTAACTGTTTTTGATACAAAATCAAAATGCATAGCATCATCCACTGATACAGCGGCTTACATATCTTCCGATGCAGCATGGACACACATTGCAGCTAGGATGCCCTAAGCAGCTTTATGAATATGTCGACATTTGACTGTTCAGTCTATTCAGTTAATGATTTTGCTGATAGATAGGGCGTACAAGACTTCAGAGGCATTGATTATCTGCTTCTTTATCCATTTCACCTATTTATATTCAGGCATTGTGGTGGACCACCCAGCGTAGAGAAAAGAAGGAGTATGTGTGCCGCCCATATCCTAGTAAAGCCCTCTTCTGCTTTTAGTGCTCATGTCAGAGCTCAGCAGGTCGCAGCCTGCCATTGGCCAGCTGCCAGACACTGCTGGGGATTGAAAGGTGTCCCCCCCCCCATGCGTTCCATTAGTGCTCCTGATCAAATTATATGCTTTTAAGCCCCCTTCATACATTGTCTGTGCCGGTATGTGCATATTCTCCAACACTTTGACACAAAAATCCAGGACAACATGTTCCCAGACTCCATCTTCCCATGTTTTATCGCGAGAGCATGGTGGCCATTTTGGTCCTCCCCCCCCCCCAAAAAAAGTGGTTTTTTTCGGGCAAGGAGTCCAGAAACACGCTGTGCAAGATTGCAAGCCTGAAAGAAGTGCTTTTTCAAGACAAAATCATGCTGTGAAATTGCAAGAGATCATGGCAAAAGAGGAAAAAAATATAAGTATTTTTTATTGAACAAATTTAACAAGTCAAATTATAAATCAATATAAGCAATTACATTTCCCCCACTTTTTCGCCTCCCTCCCTCTCCCACCCTCCAAAGACTTCCCTCAGCTCCCCTCTCTGATTTCTTTATACATGTTATTCTCTGCATGTTAAAAAATTGTACATATAATTTCCTTATCTATTCTATGTTCTACTAATAAATTTGTGGATGTTTATTCAAAACCTGCCGAGGAGTCTAAATCCTTTTGTTGTCTTTTAAAATACTGGTAGTTTGTAAAAAGTTCCCATTCTTCCTTGAAGTCACGGTTGCCCTTCTCACGTAATTCGTATGTTAACTTTGCCAACTCTGCATAGATGGCAAAAGAAAAAATTAAGGCATAGTAGCCCCTTCAGAGTAGAGAAAATCTGCCAAATTACAAGGAAATCAGGTCACCTGTAAAATGCTTTCTTTCTTTTTTATAAGGGAAGCATCCATAACTGTTTCATTGTGGGGCAGACTCTGATGAAATTTATAGGCAACCTCACCACTTCGGAGGGCATGAAACCTGCAATATTTCAGAATGCTAAATTCTCAATTTCCCACAAGGGCGGCTATTATGGTTTTGGGATGGGTAAAGAAAGGATTTATTTAATCTCCCATAGTGTTTTATGGGCAATTGGTTTGAAAATTACAAGCATGAGGTGCTCTTCAGTAAGAAACCTACCAAACTGCAGACAAATATGTTCACAGACTTTGGGGCTAAGTGCCTTGATTTGGGGTTGAAGAATTCAAAAGGATTTGCTTCAGGGTGAAATCATTCACTCTGGCTACAAGCTACAAGCATTGACCTGTCAGTCACGTCTTAGCTCTTCTTTTGCCCTCTCTGATGTTGAATTCCCGTTGATGTATTCAGAGAACACCAGCTTAAATAACTTCTCCATTCAATATGAGGAAATACAGAGATTATGGAAAACACTGTTCCAAGACATTCTCCATGAATGCATACAGATGTTATTATATGACACCAATTTCTATAGAGTAGTTTAAATATATTTCATTTCTAATCTCTTGTTCTAAATAAATCCATAAACCTTTTTGTTATTTGTGTTGCCCCTCATAGAGGTTCTCAGGCTGGCACAGGATGTTACTGCTTATGCTTTTCTACAAGATGTTGTATGCATTTTAGAGGATCAAGACACGAAATCCTAGGCGGTGTACAGTATATGGTTAGCCAATGTTATTAAAATTAATGGAACTCTCTGCACAGTCTTTTTTAGAAGGCAATTGCTTATTTTACAAATTGCTGTAAATAATGAGGATTGCCAACATTTGGAATTTATAAAGTGGCTAATATCTACAACCAGATATCGCAATGACATTATTAATGCCAGGTCACCTTTTTTGAAAATTTGTTCTGTTATGCTATTCTAAAATGCAGGTGGGGAGAACCTCAGGCCCATGGATGAAATTTTGTCCGCCTCCTGTTTTAGACCGAATCTTTCCAGTTTATCTCTGGGCTACGATGTTATTCTATTTTGTCAAGGCTGTCATTGGTCAATTGCTGTCAGTCAGAGAGACTGCATTTCTAAAGGTGCAGTCACACAGAAGGTTTCCTCCATGTTCCTGGACACT
This sequence comes from Podarcis tiliguerta, assembly GCF_965153285.1. Lineage (NCBI taxonomy): Eukaryota > Metazoa > Chordata > Lepidosauria > Squamata > Lacertidae > Podarcis > Podarcis tiliguerta. The sequence continues at coordinate 40,665,049 of NC_139536.1, forward strand.
CATGCACTTTCTAGAAAGGGGGAAGCAAGTCAAAGGTGGGAGGCAAACTGGGGGCCTTGGAAAATCAATTGGTGGTGGTGGGGGGAACCACAGTAAATAAAACAAAAACAATAAAATTATATTTTTGCCATTATAATCTGTGTCTGCAATATAACTAAGCCTTATGTATACAGTGCTACCTCAGGTTACATACGCTTCAGGTTACATACGCTTCAGGTTACATACGCTTCAGGTTACACACTCTGCTAACCCAGAAATACTGCTTCAGGTTAAGAACTTTGCTTCAGGATAAGAACAGAAATCGGGCTCCGGCGGTGCGGCAGCAGCAGGAGGCCCCATTAGCTAAAGTGGTGCTTCAGGTTAAGAACAGTTTCAGGTTAAGAAGAGACCTCCGGAACAAATTAAGTACTTAACTCGAGGTACCACTGTATTTGATTGCAGTGGCTTTCAAAAGTTCAACCTTTGTGGACAGTTTCCACATTTTTATGGCTATCAAGGTAACTCAAGGCATCCATCAGGGAAGCCCTGCTCATTGCAAAGGATCCTGGAACATGGTCTAGGATGCATGGTGTTATATATGTAGTGGTCTGTGTTTGTCTGATCTTGAGTCTGGACTTGGGATTCTGAGCCCTGTGTTTTGATTTGATACACGATATCAAACCATGTAGTATTGACAAGGTTTGGACTACTGGTATTGGCTCTTAAGTTCTGGGTTGCGATTTGCAGCTTGGGGGTTTAGACAGCAAATCACATTGACAGTGGTAGTGTCCCCGGCCTTCAGAAACACATATAAGCAGTTGCTTTGCCTCTGTTTGACTGTTCTGTTAGCTCACTTAAGTCTCTTGCTGAAATCACTGTGTCTCACCTTGTAGAAACCCATGTACACTTCACATGTTTAGTTCATGCAGAGCAGGGTGGGGGGCTTTTTCAGTCTGAGGCCCACATTCATTCCTCACAACCTTCTTAGGGCCACATGTCGGTGGTGAGTGGAACCAGGAGCAAAAGGGAGGCAGTGAATGTAAATTTTCCCTTTGAGCAGTATGTTAGTTTCTATTCACACCCACACCCACATCTTTTCCTCCTCAATCCAGACAAGGAAAAGGTATTATCAGAGTTCAAGTACACATTCCAGCACATAGAATGCAAAGCAGGACTAGTGAAGAGTCTGGCATGAGAAGAGGGGCAACAGTTTGGGGAAAATTCCAAGGTGCAGAGAGAGGCCTGGAGGGTTGCATTTAGCCCCCAGGCCTGCAGTTCCCCACCCTTGATGTAGAGCTCTGGCCAGGTCTTCTGGATCTCAATATCACTCTCTGTGAACTGAACGTGTGCCTGATGGTCCACCAAACACTCCCTCGAGGCTATACATTGCAGGAGGTCAATAGTGAAGGATATGTTTTCTTTGAAGAAAGCTTGTCTGCTGTTGCTGATCTTCTCCATGCAGAGTCTGTGATAAGATTTGGAAGAGTGCCATAGTTCCCCAGATCAAAGTTTGAAAGCCACTGTATTACAGCAAGACATTTTCAACGTAACCGTTTCCGCTTGAAATCTTACATACACAAATGTACTGATGCCTACATATTGGCGTACAATCTCACACATGGATAAGCATGCCCTCCAATTTTGTTTCAAAGAGTTAATGGTTCCAGTTCATGAATGAGCATACTTGTAGATAAAATTAAGTTTCTGAAAAGGGTGTGCTATACAGAGGAGCATTTGGAAATGTCCTTTCCCCAGATTAAAGCCGTGCGGTCCCCTTGCTTATCAAAATTATATTTGTCGGTGGGAAATAGCTGATCTTTGAAGTAGACAGGATTTGATGGTGCATTTCCTCTCGGATAGGCATCACTTAATATATGCACTGAGGACTGTTTGAAATGCTACATTCTATGAAAAGCAATCATGAGGTCTTTCAGCTATTTCAGTAGATACAAAAATTAAAAGGCTACAATTAATTCCAGAATGGTCTAATTGAGTCAGTGGATTGGACAGCATTTTTGCAAACAAAGTTTATATCTAATAAAGGCAAGTTAATGAACATCGTGAAACACCGTCTAACTAGCTCTGCTGTTTTGATAGACTTCAATGTAACACGATCAGCTAAAAATGGTCAATGAAGTAATCTACCTGAAATTAAATTTCTAGAGAAATAGTTATTCTTACCTAAAAGGAAGACTTTTTGCCTCATTAAGAAATAAGGTCATTAATGACCTTTTAAGGAAGTAGGAAATAAAAGAGATTTTACTGAGAACCACAAATAATGCCTTGAATGATTGGATACAGCTGTTTACTCCTTCAGTCATCTGGCAACCAGATAACCCTGACACATTTCTTAAGAATACATTTAAGAGGAACGGAAAGAATAATAAAAATCAGCCTATGGTACTCACTGCAGAAGAGGCTCTTTGAGATAAAGGACAACATGCACCCGCGATCAATCAATACAAGGTAAATATACACAAATGTGAACTTGCAGTTTCAGATCAAGGGTAGACATAAAGCTCATGTGTTCTTTGTAAAGGAATTTTGGCTTATACAATCTTCAGATGTCTTGAAGCATAGTTATTGGTTTGACAGGCCCAGAGGGGATGACAAGCCTTTTGAAGCCCAGAGGACAAACTTGGTAAGAGTCATCAGTTGTTTGCAAAGGTCACAGAGAATGGTCTATGGACTCTAAAGGCTCCCAAGGCAATGTCTGTGGATGTTCATAACCATAAGTTTGTTGCTTAAATAGACACATTGAATAGATATGTGGAATTCAAGAAGACAGTCTTTGCCTCGGACACTTCTGTTTTTGCAGCTTGAGTCCAACTTTTTAAAATGTATAGGTTTCACTAACTGCATAGCTAACTGTGTTGGCATCACAAATGAAATTCCAAAACGATCTGAATTACTCCCAGTACAGATTTCTCATTTCTAGCACCCATATTACTACTCTCTTTAACTGAGCAAACAGACAGTGACAGTCTTCTTGAAGTTCTTGTACACCACTGTGAGTTGTTCTGAATGGCATGGCAATAGTAATTTTAGAAACTGCTGAAGTAGAAGAGTCAAACACATTGAGTAATGTAACTCACAGTCATGCTGCAACATGGGACAGGTCGTCCATAGTCATAACACAGACAACTGTAGAAAATGTGCAAGGGAATCTAGATCTTTCCATTACCACTGTTGTCTATTTGTCCTCACATCCAGAAAGAAGACATGAGACCATATATGGATTTAACAAAGGACCACAGCTTTATGTAACTTACAGACATCTTCAACAAACATGAGGTTGATGTCAAATGTATATAACTCTACCCCAAAGGTCTGAATGAAGAGTTGCATTTTTTAAGGGGTGCTGAAAACCAGATAACAACAGTGCCAACTCAAAAGCTTTGACTGTTCTTTCACTTCCCCACTCTGACCAAGAAGGTATCAATTGTCATTTCTGTTCCACCTGCTACTTAACACTGGGCAGAGCAGGGCGGAACAAGGCAGGGCAGGGGAAGAGCAACAGAGAGGAACAAACAAACAAACAAACAAACAAACAAACAAAAGACAATTTTGCCCATCCTTCAGTGGTGCTGAATGCCGCATCTCCTTGATCACTTTTGATGAGCTTACCAAGATGCTTCTCCTGTCAGGTACCCACCACCTACATGTTTGCTCTGAAGCAAACCAACTGCCTACATGTTTTGTTCTGAAAAGTTCTGAAACTTCTCTCCAGTATTCTAAAAAGAACACCAAATCAATGCAAAATATAAAGATGTATTAGATTTACTCACTCCTCAATTTTATCATATTTTCACTGCACTTGCTTCTGAACAGATTCTCTTTTGAAGTTCTCAAGAGATTGAAAAGGCTTTTAAAGAAAGCTTTTTTCACATTTTCTAATATTTGTTTTCATGTCTTCTGGTGCAGAAACTACTGTTTATCAGTATAATTTTTTGGCATCTTTTCTTTCCTGACAGTCATTGCTAGACCATTTAGATAATAAGGTAGGGAAAGAATTGTTATGAGGAACTGAGTTGGAACTTGATGTTCTATTTTTCTTCATATATGTCCAGTGGCTTTTCAGCCTCCTTTGGAACAGATGGAAGCACAAATATCAGGTTTAATTGAATATATCTGATCCATCAAAGGTGAGAGCCATTCTAATCTAATATATTCAATAACACTTTAATAACCAAAGCACATCATGAAACAGAAACATCACTGAACACAATTCTTCATTTAAAAAATACTCCAAGAAGGTATTGGGGCAAAAAAGGCTTCCTTCAAAAAATTCTAGTCTTGCCCATATGAAGAGAACAAAAAGGAACACAAATTTTGGCTGGGAAAAAAGTGCAAGCAGACAGTAACGGATGCTCAAAAAGAATTTGAGAATCACATTGCTAAAAACATTAACACCACCAACAAGAAGTTCTTAAAATATATTAGTAGCAAGAATCTATCCAGTTGGACCCTGGGATGGCAAGGGAGCCAAAGGAAGATCAGAATACGTTTTGGACTAAATCTCCCATCATGCCTGAAATTAGCCATGGTGGCTGGGACTGCTGGGAGCTGGAATCTAGCCACCTCTGGAGGGTGTCAAGTTTCAGAAGGCTGTTTTAAGAGGATGGCGCTGTGGGTTAAACCACACAGCCTAGGACTTGCTGATCAGAAGGTCGGCGGTTCGAATCCCCGCAACGGGGTGAGCTCCCGTTGCTTGGTCCCTGCTCCTGCCAACCTAGCAGTTCGAAAGCACGTCAAAGTGCAAGTAGATAAATAGGTACCACTCCGGCGGGAAGGTAAACGGCATTTCCGTGCGCTGCTCTGGTTCACCAGAAGCGGCTTAGTCATGCTGTCCACATGACCCGGAAGCTGTACGCCGACTCCCTCGGCCAATAAAGCGAGATGAGCGCCGCAACCGCAGAGTCATCCACGACTGGACCTAATGGTCAGGGGTCCCTTTACCTTTACCTGAGCACCAGCATAGTAGTTTTCAAAGAAGCAATGTATCCCTTGAATCCCTTATTTGCACTTCCTGCATTGTGTGGCTGTATCCTAAGTTACTTTGAAGCCTATGAGAATAGCACCACCATATTTTTCTACATAAATTAACTCCTGAATAATTGCGCTTTCAATAATGTGTGTGCGTGTGCGTTCAGCTACACATGCTTGTTTTTAATCTTGTTTGCTATGTTGCTAGATGAAAAAGAGAAGTTCTATATACAATGAGAAATATCAGGTCCTTTAACAGGTGCTAAAACGCTTGACATGCAGGCCTAGTTGCATGCTCCTGCCGTGACAGAGTTATGTCTCGAATAGATAAGCAAAAAACTGCGGTGAAGCCAAGTGTTACTACCTGAAGGCTTTGCACATGGCTGGTTTCTTTTTTCCTACTTAACATCATGTAATTTGTTTGGCAGCAAAATAAGATCATTGAAGTTAAATTGCAGATTTACCTGAATTAAATGTTTCCAACTTTTTATTTCTTAACTGTAAACTACTTTGAGTTTCCCTGTAGCTGAAAAACCACCTCTAAAGTGAAGAAACACACACACACAAATGTACTCAAAAGAACCCACACAAATGCACACTATTACCTTGACAAATGCATGTTATATTAATGATCTAATGCTCTACAAAGTCTAAAAGCAAAATGGACAAACAGAACAGCTAGCCTTTCGAACTACCTTCTGTGGATCCTTGGTACATCTTTAGAGAATTAGGCATGTGTTAAGAGCTGTCACCATCACCCAAATTCAAACTTACTCTCCACCAAATCACATATACTGATAGTGTCTCAGTTGTCTGAGTGCCAGTCTTTATGTAGCCACCATGGCAACATCAACACACAGTAGTTTTGGGAAAACTCTGAGGTTTGCAGGAATACAAAGAAAGAGGACCCTTAAAGACCCTTAAAGGACCCTTAAGGACCCTTAAAGGGGAAGTTGGTCAACAAGAATATCAGATGAACCCTGCTTGATCAGACCAATAGCCCATCTAGCATCCTGTTCTCTCTTTGGCCAGGCAGGTGCCTATTGAAAGCCCATGAGCAGCATTTGAGTATGAGGCATGAAGATTCTCAATGGCCATGCCTAAGTTCCTGTTAGGAGGAAAAACTGAAAATTGGATAGGAGGGAGAATGCAGTGGAATATCTGGGATTCTGAAGAGGAGGAGTTCACACTGCAACATTTTGTTGAGGATCTCACTTTTAATCATTAATAATAATCTGAGAAGCCTGCTAGGATGTTCCGTCCCCCTGCGGTTATCTTTAGTGTTGTCGCCAAACCTTGCATAAAATGGAAATCGAGTTTAATTTGGAGGTTCCTGCTTAGAGGGAAATGTCTGAGAAATCATGAGTGAAGCAAAATTGAGTTTTTGGTAGGACAAGGAAAATTCCCCTCTGGCATTTCACACAATGTTAGGTAGACATTGGTCACACACCAAAGAGAACATTGAGGTTCCTACTTGGGCAAAATGTCAGAGGAATTTTGAGGACAGCTTAAGTCTGTGTGTGTGATCTTAGCAAAGAGGCAATACTCCCTCTATGTGAGTGAAGTAGGAAATCCACTCCTACAAGAGTGCCTGCCATTTGCAGATTTTCAAAATATATTTATGTGACAATGAAGCAGAAATGTCTCTTTTAAGATAGTACCTGTGATCCTCAGATATTTATATTACTATTAAGAAATAATAATAAATGAATGCATCCAATGTAGTGCTATGTGAAAGTTCCATCAGCGTTTAGTTTTCAACCATAGAGTAAAATTCCTTCTTAGCATGTTTGTGTGAGTGTGTTTCTGTGTTGAATTCATGTGAACTCCTAGTAGCCATTTGCAATCACTCTCTTAGCAGATAAATTCCTTAATGGAGGTGTTTGATTTGCACATGGCTACCAAAGAAGCAGTAAAAGCCTGGAAGGAAATGAGAATTTGGCCATTCACTGCAGTTGGAAAAGGATCATCAAATCCTATGATTGCAAGGCTGTAAAATATATTTCATCAGCTTAAGGAGATATAACATTTTGTAGGCAACATGGTGACATCAAATGAAGTCAAGGCTGCAAAGGGAACCCCTAAAAAACCAACACCCTACCCATGTTCAAGATACACAGCAGCACAGAAGTAAACCTTCTGTTTTGTCCCTTTATGCATTGGGTAACTAATTTAAGAGGAGAACATAGAAACGAGAGGCACTGAAAGCCACTTACCATTTCCAGCCCTTGGCTACTCTGTAATGGCTTTCTATTATGGGCTAAAATTAAACCGTTATAAAGAAGTGATAATTTCATGGCTAACCACCCAGGAACTTGGTTGAGTTAAAACAGCAGTGCAGAACTTGGAGATAATGTTTTCTGAATGCAAATAAGTGCCATCTCATTTAGCTTCCAGGGATTTTATTTATTTTTTATTTTAATCCAGAAAATGTGGCAGTAGTCAATAGGAATGCAGAAGAATCATGATTGGCTTGAATCTCAGAAATGCGTAATAAAATACAATGGCATGTAATTCAGTCCAGGAATGGATGAATTCGTAAGTAATAAAGGAGTGGCTGTTGATCCATTTGATCATAAGGGAGATACTCTGAGACTTCGAAAACAAGAAATAGCAACAGGACAGGTTGCAGTGGTCTGCCAGGCTCCTAGCTTAGTTGTAATGGACAAGTTTATTAATTACAACCCTTTTCAATTTTAAGATGTTTTCTGCAGCCTTCCAGTCTACTTCATAGTTGCAACATGCCCCTGTGGCTCCCCTGAGGCTCTGTGCCAGGGCAACCAAGCGAGTCGTGCTCCCCTAAATCTGTTTCTGCTGTTATACGCAAAGCATGTACTCTCCACCAACCTTGTTTCAGGTGGAATAAAGATAGGAAATGCATCTGGTATACTCAGATGGTTTGTAAATAGACCTGTTTTAACTTTGTGCTATTTCCCCTTTAAACAGTTATTGCTCTGCCTGCTGCTTTACAACTTAGAAAGGCATTTCAATTAATGCTTTTAACTGCCTCTCCAGTATTGGCCCTTGAGAACCTTGTCCACTACTGTGCTGACATTCAAAAGGCAGCCACTCAATTTCCTGGCTCACCAGTCCGGACAGGAATCCTGGCCGTTATTATGTAACAACGCATTCTCAATAAAGTTGTGCAAGCCTTAAAATGTCGGGGCACACCTTGGGACCTGCAGGTTGCCAGCAACCCAAAACAAGCATTATGGATTCACATCTGGCTAGCAATGAGTGGAAATGGGACGCTCAGTCCGGAGGGGATGGGAGCTTATGGTGGGTGTTAATTAAAAGTGAATGGGTTATTTGTGGCAAGCTTCACCAACATACTGATTCAAGTGGCTCAAGTCCAGATATATAGTTATTTCTGTGCTTGCAAACTTTGCACGTTTACATGGTTGTTTACTGCTCATGACAACAGGCAAATAAAAGTAAGAGGGGGATCAGCATGTGTTCACACCCACACTGCCCACAACATCTAGGGAATAAGCATATTATGTTACACTAAGGAATTTTTGATAGGACGATTTTCTTGTATGTGCAAAGTTGCTTTACAATAGCTAGATTTGAGAACCTATGTCATGGGGCAGCTAACGAATGAAGAAACAAAGCATTACTAATTTTTGTTTTGTTGTTGTTTAGTCATTTAGTCGTGTCCGACTCTTCGTGACCCCATGGACCAGAACATGCCAGGCACTCCTGTCTTCCACTGCCTCCCGCAGTTTGGTCAGACTCATGTTTGTAGCTTCGAGAACACTGTCCAACCATCTCGTCTTCTGTTGCCCCCTTCTCCTTGTGCCCTCAATATTTCCCAACATCAGAGTCTTTTCCAGGGAGTCTTCTCTTGAGGTGACCAAAGTTTTTGTTTTAAGTGAAGATAATTTTTTGCTTAACCCAAAGGAAGGCCCAGCTGGCTTACACTACACACAAACAAGCCTGGAGAAAATAGAAGAAAATGAAGAAAGCGGGGGGGGGGGCATTGTAAGGTTATAAACCTCTGTAAAATTATGAACACAAAAACAAGCAAAGGCAACAGCAGTCAATTCTGGTGATGCAGAAATGTCCTCATCGGTCTGAGGTGCACTGGGGCCCAGTGGACTTGCATGAGGAAGGAGTTCAAAAGTGGGGACCTTAAGTGGCCAGAAACCTCGTCGTCATGACAGCCCAACTCCATGGGTCATGGCATGTGGAAAGCAGGGCACAGAGACTGGTTCTGCCCGTGAGAAAAATACAAGGTCTGGGTTTATGGTCATATTGGCACCTGGTCTAACATACTCACTCTTTGGGGTGTCTCCAACCCTCAGAGCAGGGCCATTCAAAAGAATGGACAAGGTGGTCATGACTAACTGAATTATTTTTATTTTCTTACATTTATATCCTACCTTTTGTCTCTCATGGACCACCAGAGGTAAACACCGCTGCACACCACCCTAACCTCCTAGCGGTGCGAGATTCCAGGGGTTCCCACTGTGTTTACCCAGGGTTTGTTTTTTCCTTTTAGTAATGGGACACAGTAGAGACTGGGCTGCCTTTATGATATATACAACCTGAGCCTATGATGGAAGAGTTACATCTCCCACGGTTGCAGCCTTGGGTTGAAGCAGAAACCAGCCATTGCTCTCTGACCCTCTGCTCCAGCTTGCTGCCTTTTACAGCCTGCAGCTTTTTGCATCCAGCTTCAAACTTACACACCAGTAAAAACTCCAATGACTCTGGCACTTTGGTCTTCCATATTCTTCCATCTTTAAACCAGGGCATCATTTATACACAGCAATTAAAAACAGAGGCTTGTTTGGGGAAAATATAGGCTCTAGATCATGAGTATAGGAATTCATGAGTATAGTCTTTTTGAACCTCTGCAACCCAATCCTATGCATGTTGCCCAAGTTCATTGTGTCTATATTGGAGATCATAAGATTGCAGCCCAACTAGTTAACTAGCCCACTAAAGGTCCCAGGGGTCCCCATCATTTCCAGGTATAACTGGGAAAGATGCTCTTTTGAAAACCACTGTCGGTCAATGTAGACAATATTGAGACAGACAGACCATTATACGGCAGCTTCCTATGTTTCTAATCTTCTGTGAGAGGCCTAAACTATATGTTTCCTTAAATGACTGCACTCTCCATGATTAGATGACTTACACTTCAATTCCCAAATGATTCTGAAGAAAATGTAATAATCCTGAGAGGGTAAAACACCTGTAAGTATCTCCATCAACCTTCCACTTCCATCAACATTAATTGACTAACTGTAAGCCTCGCAAAACATTTTGTGGATGCTATGCCATTTAATACAAGGTGGGAATGTTTATATAAATCTTACCCATCACTTACTGTACATTATTTAATTTAGGATGTAGTGATTTTTGTTCCTACTGGCTTCCAGAAATTGGCAACTGCTACAGAACTGTTTAGATTAGCTCATTCACTGCTGGGCATTTTATTATGTTCTTTCAGTCATGTGGGAACAAAGGAGGCCGAACCTTTATCTACACAGAGCATATTCACCACCTAAATGAGAATTCTTTCTCCCAAACATGAGATATTGACACAGTGGTTGTCAGCCAACTGGCTCAGTACACTCTGATTCGAACAGATATGTAAAGAAGAGATGCAACTGATTTGACCCAGATGTAGCATTATTTGACCCAGACTATGGACCCTGAGGGAATGGCAGTAAATCACAAGATCAAAGAGTAGGAAAGGACCTCAAAGCACCATCTACCCCAGCAATATCTCCCAAAGTGACAGTGCTTAAACCACCCATTTAAAAAGCTTATCCATCCTCTTGTTAAAACCTCCTCATGAAGAAGATTCTGCAATACCAGTAGACCACTGGTTTCGTCATTCAGCTCCACTTAACATTGGCACTCCCAAGCCTTCCTAAATACTTTTCCTTGAAGTTAAATCCTGTTCATTTCAGCAGAACATAGTTCAAAGTCAGTGTGGTCAAAGAGAAGAGCTTTATCTTAGGGCTAAAGTAGACATGATGGTAAACATACCACCCCAGAAAATGACAAGCTCAGAGCTAACTCTCCCCCAGAAACACGTAGTAGAAATTGCTTTGTTATGACATCAGGATATTTTGGGTCTTCTCTCCACACCTGCATCCAGAACAGGCTATATATCATTGACTGCCCCAGGTGAGAGATGAATAAATGTGTAATATGACGTCTACTAGAGATCTTATGGAATGGGAGCTAGATGTATGGTTGCAATTCTCAGCAGCAGTCACACATTTGCTGTCACGGCTAGTTTGGCTTTCAAGGTAACTTCATGAGATTATTTCTGAGAGGAAAAGTTCTCTATGTTGTCAATTTCCCTTCTAACTCTCTTGCAGTTAAACTTTCTTGTGAACGGCTCATTACATGGTCTGATTAGATTTCATCACATTTTCAACTACATCTAAAAGCAAAGTTGTTTTAAACGGAGGTGGAATAGCTTCTGACAATCTGTAAGGAAAATTACACCCATTTGTCTTGTTTTGCCTTCAGTTGCAAAGCAGAACAGGTAGCCGCCATCTTCTGTAAAGGGGGTATTACATATTTCAAAAACAGGTGCTATATTCCTTCCTAATCAGGGCTTGAGAATAAGCAAGAATTAGAACTGGACAAATTAACTGGGAAAATCAGATATCTTCGAGACCAAAAGTTCATCGAAAACTGGGGAAAATTTGTTGAATATCTGAAAAGCATATGTGATGTGCAAACAACGCTAGTGGGGTTTAAAGAAGCACTGTGAAAGTTGAGATATATTGTTAAAAAGAAATAGATAGTGGGAGGGAAGACTAATGGCAATATAAAACAGAAGAAATGCGTAATTGAGAAGTAAATACGGATGATTGTCAGAGAAGCTGAAGGAAGTCCAAACAGAGTTAAATTTGTGAAAATTTGGATAAGATTCTATATTTGTGTTGAAAATTAATAAAAATTATTTTAAAAAAAGAGAGAATAAGCAAGAATTTTGGATGATCTGTCATTCTCTGTGGTGGTGGCGATGGGTGAATCCAACGAGCTGTTCCATGTGCATTCAGTACAAACAAGTCTCAGTGCATCTGTCTTTGGCATATATTGGTTGCCCATCATTTTCACAACAGATAAGTGGAACCACTGTGTCAGCCCATAGAGTGTGTTCAGCCAACATAAACAACAATTCCATTACATGTCTTATCGCACCTCTTTCTGGAACTTCTTTCCATTCACCTGGTTTATTGATTTAGCTGCCACAGATATGCTTCCTGCACTTACACAATGAGAAATTTGTGGTATCCTGCTGGAAAATGTCGGTCACTTCTACCTAGCCAGTTATCTTTCCACAAGGGCAGACATTGATTGATGCTGAAATCCAGCATTGCCTGAGTTCTGCAAGTGCAGCTTTCTCCCAAGTGCAGAGTGTTTGAAGACATTCACAGGGAAACCAAAATGCTTGTTTACAAAGTTATTGTACTACCAACCTTACTGTATGCTTGTGAAATGTGGACCACTTATAAACACCAGCTCCAGCTCCTTGAAAGATTCCATCAATGGTGTCTCAAAAGAAATTTCACGCATCACTTGGGAAGACAGGCATACTAATGCCAGTGTACTGGAAGAACTGGTCATGTTGTGCGGATGCCTGATTATCGTCTTCCAAAGCAGGTACTCTATTCTGAACCTAGAAATGGAAAGTGTAATGCTGGTGGTCAACAAAAGAGGTTCAAAGACTCTCTCAAGGCAAATCTTTAAAAATGTAGTATAAACACCGACAACTGGGAAACACTGGCCTGCGAGTGCTCCAATTGGAGAACAGCCTATACCAAAGGTTTCATGGGTTTTGAACTCACTTGAACTCAGGACGAAAGGGAGAAATGCACTAATAGGAAGGTATGCTTGGAAAACCCTCACCATGATCAACTCCTGCCCAGAAACCTATGTCCCCACTGTGGAAGGACATGTGGATCCAGAATTGGCCTCCACAGTCACTTACGGACTCACTCTTAAAACCGTATTTATGGAAGACAATCTTATTTGGCTACAAGTGATCACCAGAGAAGATCCTAGCTATTGCAAAAATATATCGCCTCTTCACACCTTGAGTTCATTCTCAGAGGGCCTTCTCCAGGGGCCACCAAGATGACTACTTGAGAAGAACCTTTTCATTGGTGCCGCCCATCTGCAGAATGCTCTCCCTAGAGACTTGCCTGGATCCTTCTTAGTGATCTTTCCAATACCCAGTGAACACTATTTTTATTTTTCCGGTGCCTTCAAAACTTTTTGACTCTTTTAAAGAAGATTGGCTTAAAATATTGTTGGTGTAGTTTGGGAGTTAAGATCATTGTGCCTCACTTTCTACTGCTGGATTTTTTAAATGATGCATTATATATTCTTATGGTTTATCATTGCCACATTCTCAATGTTACTGTTAGCCACCTAGAAAACTTGGCTATTTAGTGTCATGTATATACTGTTAATAAATAAAGAAATAGCATTGTGTCACCTGCATTGTAGTGATGTCATCATGCAAGCATTGGATGCCAATAGGTTGGTGAAAATACTTTGGATCTGGGAGTAAGTGGGCTTGTGGTTACTTGTTCATTTTAAATTGGCTTCAAACCTTTATTTCTGAACCACGCTTGCCCATCCAAATATGAGTCGATCTGAGTTCAAATGCCTCCTGTACTTATTTGTCAAAGATGCTGACAGGACTCACAAGAGTATAATAATGAGGGATTAACCTGTGACTTTCAAAGGTGAACACTGTTAGCTAATGAAATTTTCCCCAAAGCATACAGAAGCAGAGCAGATGTACTCTGCTTTTTGACACGATTGCATGATTTATTAGCTAGCTGTTTGACTTCACTCTGACTTCAGCTTACTTAAAGCTTTGAAATGTTGCGTTTAGTGATACACACAAAAAAGTACCAGCAGTCATAGGAGGAATGAGGGTCAGACAGTAAATCCAGCCTCCTTAGAATTTCCATTTCTTCTCATTGACTTGCAGTGTAGAGGCATTTCTGCTCTCATTTACATACATTAAAGAGTGCAATTATAAAGCAATCCTTTATCCAGCAAGTTCAAAATGCAAATATTGGCTCTTGGCTGAGTGTGGAGATTGGTTTATGCAAGTGACTTGCAATTTAACGGAGACCACTATGCTCTTACTGATTTCCTTAAATTAATGTAATTATTATCTGGCTAATTAGCTGGCAGAGTGACTTATTCTGTTATTCATTAACTGTGAACATTCTTCCTGGATACAGAGGGATAAATGGAAATCCATCTATACAATGTACAAATACTGATTAGGCAGACCACGCTATCCATGAAGAATGGTAATTATCCCCTTTTAAAAAAATTATTGGTGCAACCCAAGGGTGCCTTAGGAGAGTGTCCCTTGGGGCATATGAGTTTATGGGTCTCCTCTGTGTATGGAGGGAAATTCATGGGCAGAGCAGTGAAGGGCTCCTTGTTGGAGCTGCTGAAATCACTATGACTGTTCCTCTCCCACCATCAGTGCTCTGGTGGCAGAGAAACCAAAAAATGTGTTCCAGGTGTGGTGGTGTCAGTGCAAGCCCAGAAGGGATTTGAATCTTGCAGTTCTCTGCTTTGGGTTCTCCCTCCCTCTCCCCCTTTGGATCACTTCCCAGACAGTTCCTGGAAATACACCTATTGAAGGTATTGTGGATCACCACCCACGCTTTGAAATGGAATGATGCTTTTTAGTGGATGCACAGACACAGATATGGCACAGCTCTGATGGAATGGCTTAACAGATACGTAAAATAATCCACAGCATAAATAAAAGGAGATTTAAAGGAGCGAAATAAGTAGAAAGATACTTTCTACTTTCTGCTTTTGCATGCTGAAGAAAAAGGAAAAAAGGAAACCCGATGGTGACAAATCTAAAACATTTTAACCGTTATAGGTTTAATGTGTGCTTTTTTTTTCTTCTACTGCACAAGCAGTCAGCACACAACCCCTTCCTTGAAAGAGAAAAATGGGAGAGGAAATGAGAATGAATAGAGAAAGAGACGGATAGGAAGGGAAGTAGGGAAAATAAAAGAAGAATGGGAAAATGACAGAAGAAGAGAAAGGAAGGTTGGAAAATGAGAAAGAAAGAAAATGGGGTAACACACACACACACACACACACACACACACACCAAAAATGGAGATGCAGCAATCTCCCTTTCCTATACGTGAGTACTGATATGCCCCTAAAAATAAAATAAAAAGTGAAAGTAAATGGCTAAGCCCCTTCCCAATTATAATTGTGAAGACCAGAATTTCCCCTATGTGGCAACATGATTATTGTTGCTTTAAAATATGTAGACAGTTCTGTTGATATTTACTGTGGTTCATAGGCACCAACTCTGGCGGACCCTGGGTGCCTTGGCACACACAAAATTTCCAGAGTGGGTGCCCAAGCCTGCCTGTGGCTGCAGTGGACCCCAATAGTGGGTCTGTGGTGGAGGTCCCAGCCCAGTCGCTGCCACGGCACTGGAGAGCCAGCGGAGGCATGGCAGCAGATGGGGGCAGGAGGCAGCGGCCAAGCAGCTTGCACGATGTGACATCATGACGTCATGTTGCGTGCATGTGGTGGCACGAGTGACGTTATGACATCATGCATGCACCACTGGGAACCCACAATCTGGGGCCCAAGTCAGTACCACTGCTGTGGTTGTCTATTTGGGGTTAATGGAAGCTCTTCACAGGCGGTCTGATCAAATTCTGCAAGTTGACAGCAATAAAGAACTCATCTGCTGTTTTTTATAGCACTGTCTTGAATAATGTCTAGGGCACAAAGTGTATCTGACTGAGATTTATCTGGGGGCCCTTTGCCTCTTGGGCCCAACTAAGTCAAAATCTGTAAAGTCCGGCAGTCAATTCGTCATCTCTCTGATCAGTTGCCGCCTGAACCTTTCAGGAGTCTAACCAATGTGATCTGAGTCTTCTCCAAACATCAGTTCTCGAGAAGACAAGTGGTACAAAACTAATACTGGCAAACAAGAAGAAGTCCTAAGAATCCTTGGAACTGTAGAACCTGACACAATGTAGACCTATCCTATGCTGCTGTCGTAATTGAGAGAAGACAGAAGAGCTGAGAGAAGAGAGTTGAGGAAAGATCCCGTCATTGGCCAGTTAGCCTACTGAAAGGGGATACAACAAACTCTCCTGCCAAAGCCATGTTTGGCTGAGGAGAATTGTAGGTACTGGAGCAGCTTTTGGACCACGGGCTGCCAGACAAAACTGCACCACTTTGGAAAGAATCCTTTGTGGGCTATGTGTTTGTAGGGATATTTAGACCGGGCCAGGTGGAAAGAATCAGTTATCCTCCTTTCATTTAGCCCATGTGTTCAGTTCAGTCACTTTAGGGATCTGATTATAGAGCAGTGTTTCCCAAAATGGATGGCACTAGCCAGTGTTAGAAACTGAGATATGGAAGCTAGGAGCTAAATGACACCCTAAACCTAGGTTACGGGCACCACAACAGAATGTCTAGGCATGCCTTTTTTATAACAAGAATACAAAGCTGAAAAGGAATGAACTGCAGCTAAAATCTTATATTCATTTTTCACATGGTCTAGGCCTCATCTGAAGACAGCAAAAAACAAAGCCATATGTGATGGCCTGGGAATCCAATTCAGAGGCTGAACTGGAGGAACCCCAGCCTGCACAGGAGTCCCCGCCTCCAGGGCCGGCTGAGCTGGGGCAGGGCCTTGGATCTGAAGCGCCTGCACCTGTGCCGGATCCTCAGGAGCAGGCACCAGGTGAATCCACTCTGGCTCCGGAGGGGGTTGAGGACACAGTGCCTACAGGTGCGCCTCTCCCAGCCCTGTCAGGGGAAGGTGAGTCTCCCCCTGGGTCCAGTAACCCTCCAGCCTCTCCTGAGCTGCAGAGGCTCAGGGCAGAGAGGCGGAGGGAACTGGTTTCTCCCAAGAGGAGTGCTCGCCTTAAGGCCAGGAGAGGCAGGTCTCCTGGCGGCCAGGGCTGCCCCTGGCCTCAGAGAAGATAAAGGCCAGTCAGCCTGGTCCCAGGTTGTGGGAGCAATGTCGTTGAATACCTGCTTCTGCCCGGACCCAGACCTGTCCTTCCAGAGTTCCCGTCCCCGCCCGGCTTCCTGCTTCGGACCCCACCTTGCTCTTTGTGAACTGTTTCCAGACTCGTGACCCAGGACTGGACTTTGACCACGCCAACGGTAACCTTCCCCCCGGGACCAGCACACCATACTTCCCCTGCCCACCCCACCCCACAAATATTCTTATGAATATTACAAAGGTCCCTCCTCCAGTCCTCAGAGAATGGCTGGAAGTGGGGAGGCAGATAAAGGTCCTCCTTTCATTCCAGCAGTGGCAGTTTTAATCTGAAATCTTAGGCGCAGTACTGCACCCAGAGCTCAGAAACTGCTCACATTAATGATATTCCCTGTTGCAAAACGTGCGTAGGACAACAGGAGTTTTGAATCCTGGTACTACTCCCTGGGGGTGGGAATACCTAGAGAGGTGCAAAGAGGTAAGGGGGCTGCAGAGAAAGTACTGGAGGTGTAAACAACTATCAATCTTTGAAAAGTTGGCATCACTGAATCAAGTTAATCTATGGCAGTATTCGAATGACCCTTGTTTAACGTGACAGCTAAGAAATAAGGTAAAGGGTACAAACTGTTCTAAGAATGTATTAGAAAAGACAGAAGGAATAAGGTAACAATTCAACACTAGAAAGGAACTTTACATAGGGTAATGATAGGAAGTCTACTTTATGTTAGTAAAAGTAAAAAGTAGTAAAAAGATAGGAGAACGGAGACTGTACAAATTTAACCTAAGCTTAATTTTTGTAAATTCATAGAAGAATATTTGTACATGGACACTTTATTTTTTGTCGAATTAAGAGTGTATATATTATTTATGTTATTCTTGAATTTCAATAAAATTAATTTAAAAAATACTTAGGGAACACTGGGACTTCTGAGTAAACCTGCAGAGAATCATGTGAACAAAAAATAAATAAATGTGGTTGTAATAGTAATAATAAAAGAATTCTAAATAAATGCACAATTAGTTGTTACTGTGTTATTAGTTTCCTTAGTGTGTGATGCAAACTGCTATTCTGAATAATGCTTTTTATGGGGTAGGGGCACTGGGGATGAGTTCATAGAACCAAGGGGATAGTGTCATGTTAAAGTTTGGGGACCATTATAGATCATAATGAATCAGGCAGCACTTTGCCATTGGTAGCTGCTCTGGCTGAAACAGATCAACCTGTTAATTTTAAGAACGCAGAGAAAGTGGCCAGCTTAGTTGTGGAAAGGAACATTTCCTCCTTCTGTAGCTCCAAGAGCTCTCCAAACATGGCAGCAGGTCACAGAGTGGGAACACAGCCTGCAGTGCCAAGGGAATCCATATTTGATACCCGTCCTACTCATCCTGTGGTGTTCTTCAGGAACGTAGGCAGAGATTCTGCTTCTCCACAGAGACAGCAGGATGTGGGCTCACTTTGAAGGGGCAGCAAATCCCAGCTTTGCCACATGGCCCACATTGTAGGAAGCAGCTGAGCAGAGAACTCGCTTCAACCAAAGGAAAGCAAAATTTGGAGCTTTTCTCTGGACTTTGCAACAGTCATAGAAGTGGAGAGGACTAACAATACAGCAACATGGCAAAATAACACTGTATTAGAGTCACTGAGATTGCATGCATCGTATTAGCTATTGCATGAATATCATTTATAAAAATAAGGTTAAGAAAATAGCATCTGTGCAGTGCTACCGAGAGAGAGAGAGAGAGAACATCACATCAGCACAATTTTAGTGAAACTACTGAGATGGAATATCTGTCATTTCTGGCTTGCATACTGTTTGCTGAGGAACTAATAATATATGGTTCAGCTTTATTTTCTATTGCAGTTAATGTCCCATGGGGCTCAATTCTTCTCTCAACATTGTCGTCCCTTGAGTGATTTTTATGATTGAGCATGGATGTAAAGAGCATCTTTATGCCTCCACAGAAATATAGAATTTTTTCATTGATTTGCTAACGAAAAAAACTGAGTCAGCAGAATTAGTCTTTTAAACAAAGTTGCTTCATCTATTTCCCCTCCCCCGGTCCATGTATCAATTGTTGTCAGATGCTCCACATATAACTGTACTGAGCACTATTTGTTTCATACAACATCATCTAAATGAGCAATAAATCAATACTGTAATAATGAAAGATTTGGGAGAGGAAGGAGAAATAATGGAAGATTGGGAATGTAATACATATGGCATCAGCCGCAAACACATGTTACATTAGTTTTCCCACTCAGTGATCAGTTCTGACCTTTTAAAAGCAAATTGGAGAGAAAAGAAGAGCATGGATAGTACTGGAAGGACCAGCTCCAAGCCATTTGCTGCCAGAGATCCATTCAAATTGATGGCCATCGTTGCCTTCTGTGAAAGTGAGCGCCACAGTTTTGCTACGCCCTGCATGAAGGAGTACATTCTTTTGTGTGTTCAGACCCAGAGACCTCCCCCCTCCCCAAATAAATTCACACATGACTCAATTTTTAGTTTTGGTTTTTGGCAGAATTTAGGCCACAACTTTATTGATTACAGAAAATGAGTGGTTGCATAGGCTCTGGTTCGACTAGCTCCCTGCACTCTTGCAGGCAGCGCTGACCCAGGACACCAGCATAGGTCGGGTGAACACCTGGGAAGGTTAAAAGCCGGGAACAGACTCTCTTCACCACCCAGATGCCCCCCTAGACTTAGGTACGAGCAAAACCCCCTCTCAGGGGTTGACCACACCAGTTGAGTCCCTGGATTCCTTTAATGGAATACCTTTCACATAGGGATGGTGAGACAGCTCCCCCATCACTATCACCTGAACCAGTGCCTATCTGCCACACGAGACCCACGCTCACTGCCAACCACTCACACCTGTAACCATTCCCTTAACCCCATTGACATGGAGGTCAGCCACAAATCATTACCAATTACAGACAGATGAACCCCATCAAGCCCGTAAAGGGACGCATCACGGAAGGTAATGCCCGGGTGACGGATCACCGTCCCGCCCAAGGCCAGAACCTTCTTGGCCACTGTGCTCTGGATGCACCTCCTGGCCCTCTTGGTGGCAGCTGGGCATCGGCTACCACGCCACATACATCACTGCAACAGCTGTGGCCAAAAAATTTTGAGTCCCAGAAGAGCTACCTTCAACTCTTCCAAGTCCTCCAGCATGCGGGTCCACAGGCTCAAGCCAGGAGCTTCCAGCAAATTGTTCTCATCCAGCTGCACCACCATCGCTGCAGGGGTGCCTTCTGCAGACACCTTCGCATGCACCATTGGGAGAAGCTCCTCCCAACGCATTCTTTGTCTGGACACCCAGGAAACACACACGTGATCAGGGAGTCTGAACCTGCGTCCATATCCAGACTCCGCCGCCCTCCTGCCAGCCCAGTGAACAATGCTGTTCCCGACTATCCAGACATGCAGGGTAGGCAGACCTATGAATGAACAAAACAACATTAATAACTGCACCTCAGCGCCACATCTGAACATAACCCCTGTATGTGTCAGATTTCCAGCAGCCCAGATATCATTGATCCTGTCAACGGACAGACCCCAGTGCACAGCGGTAGTAGCTGCGCCAATGCGGAAAGAATGAGGTGCAAACTCACTGGCCATCAGGTCACACACTGCCAGCGCCTTGCGCATTAATGTAACAAATTGATGCCTCTTTAAGTTTCACTGCCATCAGTGGTAATGTTAAATTCCATCGCTGTAACACACAAGGTAGTGAAGACGTAGCTTTGCAGATTGCGAGCAGCCACCAATTGGGAAATGTAACTGGTTCATCAGATGACACATGGGACAAATGCATATGCTGAACTGCATCCCTAGTTGAGAGAGGAGGTCTGAAGGGAGATTCTACATATGTTCAGTGGAACATACAGTGGTACCTTGGTTTAAGAACAGCTTAGTTTATGAACAACTTGGATTAAGAACACTGCAAACCTGGAAGTAGGTGTTTTGGTTTGTGAACTTTGCCTTGGAATAAGAACACTTTTTTGCTTCCTGTTGTGTGTGTTCCATTTGTAAATTGAGTCCCCCACTGCTATGGGAAAGCACGCCTTGGTTTAAGAATGCTTTAAGAATGCTTTAAGAACAGACTTCCGGGACGAATTAAGTTTGTAAACCAAGGTACCACTGTACTTAGAAACCATCCTGCTTTATTAGAGATCCCAACTGCAAGAATGATAAGCACACTCACTCAGGCACATTCAGAAACCCTCTTCAGAACTTCCATCACAACGCTGCAAGGTCTGAAGTGAAGTGGATGCATGTGGAAATACAGGGGAGAAGCCTGCAAACATTTCCCTACTCTCTTTTATAACTACACGTGTGACAACCCCAAATGCCTGAGAATAGCTTCCATTGAATGCCATGCCGGCAGACCTTGGCAATATAGCACCCTACGCGAGGCAAAAATGTGATGCCCCAGCCCCAGCCCTTGTGGTGCCTTTCCATAGCCAAGTAAGGGAGATGCGGGTTTTGGGAAGGAGGTGTGAGGCTCTGGCAGGATTCTAGAGCCCCCCTCCTTCCCAAAGCTGGGAAAGTTTTGGAAAGGAAGAAGGACTCTATGACCCTGTCAGAGCTCTTACACCTCCCTCACAAAGCAAGCGCTTACTAGGTTTTAAGAAAGAAGGAAGGAAGTGGGAAGATGCCCCCTGGGTATCTGTTGCAATCCCCTAAAATCACCTCTGCATTCTTTCGAAGTTCCTTTTAAAAATGAGGTTAGCTTAGGGTGAGGTGAACAACCTTCTGAGCCAAAGTCCTATTCTGCACAGTCTCTCAAAGACCCAGTGAAAGACTGAAGGTGCAAACAAACTGTTGAAAAGTCAGAATCAGGACTGAGGGGAGTCAGAGTCACTCATGAGCTCATGTTGTGAAATGAGCTTTGTGAAAACACCCATTGATGTGTACAACTTGTGGCCTGCCAAAGGGAACAGCCTAACCTTCCACTCTCCCAGTTCAGCTGGGACAGCTGTGTTTCTTAGGGTCTTCCCATGGGGAAATCCCACAAGTGAACTGCCACAATTTGAAAAAAACAGAGTCTTTTCATCCCAGCCTACTCAAAAGCCACAAACATCCTGAGTTCAGGGTTTGTTGTGAGGTCGAGTCCTGATGTCATTTGAGACAAATATAAATCTGTTTAACTTATTCCTCGTTAAGCTTTAAGGTTTCAAAGACCAGAATGCCAAACGACCTGTGATTAATGCCTTTGCTTTGTTCTGATTTTTCCCCCCATGCATTGATTGCTATAAGTTACTATTGCTTGTACTGTGCATTGCCAGGAAATGCCATTATGTTGCTCCTAACTTTAAAAATTAACATTGATTAGCAAACGAGCACAGTACACATTCAGCACAAAATCATTTACCATGCTTGCTGTATTGGTTTTACTAGGGTTTCAGCATTCTTTCTCCTCCACGATTCTCTGAAAAAGATTATTCCTGCCTGACCTGCATGAATGTTATGTTTGCCAAAGTGCAGTAAACAAAACACTGCTATTATCCATTTCCCATTCATTTCTCAGCAGAGCACAGATAGAGGACGCATTCAGCTCATTAATATTATACATATTAAATAGCCTTGGTCCTACCATAGAGATATTTCCCTGCTTCATTGTATTTTATTGGAATTTGTTTCCCTGATCTAGGAATCCCAAAGGTATCCATATTGATTTTCATTACAAACAGCAACATATACACAATCGATTCATTTTACCAAACAGAGTGTTTGTTCCTGTAGGAGCCCCGCATGAATATGGGTGAGCAGCTGGAGCATTGGATCGGGCATCTAGGATTAAGTATGCGATGTCCACATGGAGAGGCAGCAAACGGTGTTGATTTACAAATAAAACCACTTACATCAATTAGTGAACATGATAGGCACAGAGGCACAGAAGTGGCAGGTCCCAGGGCAAGTTACAACCAACAATAGTGCTACTAAAATATAATCAGAAGGTTGGTTATCAAGTTTAGGACTGAGCAAAAATAACCCCTCCCTGTCTCAATTGCATTCCCATTTGCAGTTTATTTTTTTTCTGGGGCTAAGGTTTAATGCTGAATTAAGGATTCTGCAAATGTTACTGTCTTGCTTTTCAAAACAGGTTGGTACCAAATCTCCAGGACTGCACCGAATCAGCTGAGGATCTTTCTCCTTTTAAAAAAATGATGATCAGTAAAAACTGCTCTTAGAGTGATGCAGTTCCTCTTTGCTCACTAGGTTCTTACTCAGCTGCTTCAGTCATACACAAACCAATGGCCCGGCACCAGCAAAGTATCATTGTTACTGAAACCTTTTTAAAGCTCCAAGCAGGTTAGAAAGCAAATGAAGCAGATTTATATATTTTCTGTAAGTGCAGACATCCTGTTCTGCATCTGAAACAGAATACTCTTATACATGTCAGGCTATATAAACCACTGTTCTGCTCCAATGGGATGAAAATCCACTTTTAAACATATTAGGATAGACAAACAGCAAAAGTATTGACCCTTTCTTGATTTTATTCACATAGCACATAATACAGCCAAAAAGGTAAAGGTACCCCTGACTGTTAGGTCTAGTCACGGACGACTCTGGGGTTATGCGCTCATCTTGCTCTATAGGCTGAGGGAGCCTGCATTTGTCCACAGACATCTTCTGGGTCATGTGGCCAGTATGACTAAGCTGCTTCTGGCGAACTGGAGCAGCGCACAGAAACGCCGTTTACCTTCCCACTGGAGCGGTACCTATTTATCTACTTGCACTTTGATGTGCTTTCGAACTGCTATGTGGGCAGGAGCTGGGACCGAACAACAGGAGCTCACCTCATCACAGGGATTCGAAACGCCAACCTTCTGTTCAGCAATCCCTAGGCTCAGTGGTTTAGACCACAGCGCCACCCACGTCCTATAATACAGCCAAAGTTAAGTGTTTTTTATGCTTTTAGTTGGAAATACACATGCTTAATTCTCCCACTGAAATCCATGGCACCCAATTTAGCACATGCAGTTCCCAGGTGATAAATACATGTGGTTGGTTCAGACAAAGCATCTCTAGCTTATTGTAAGCCATCATTTATGAAACTAAGAATGAGTGTTGAGTGTGTACACCCTCCTTCGCCTCTTCCCATCAAATCTCCTGACCTGACCTGAATGAATCATTGAGAAGTCACCTTTCCTGGAAAGCAGAAGCCAGACCATGACTCTTTACCATACATTTATTCACAAAGTTGTCACCTCTCAGTTTCACCTGTGAATTTTTTCCCTTGAATTTTCCCCACCTTATTTGGTTCCAAAATGCTTCTGCTGAATAGCACCTTGTCATTGACTGACAACCCAGATTCATGCAGCAGACCTGGCTTTAGCAAATGCAAGTGAAGTCTGCTTCCTATGCATCTTTACTCAGTAAGACTGTGCAAAGTAACACATGCTGGTGTCTGCTTGTGTTTTCAGCTAACGTGTTCTCCAGGTCTGTTCCTCTCTTCATTTCTTGCTATAAATCTTCTCAAAAGTTGTGTTTCTTAAATGTGACAATCGAAAAGCTAAGTCTGCTTTGTGCACTGCCATGATCCAAAAACATGTGGCACATGATAAGCTCATTCTTTTGAGAAGATTAACAGCGCAATCCTATACATACCTTCTCAGAAGTGAGCTCCACTGATATCAATGAGACTTACTCCTAGGTAAGTGTTTGTAAGATTGCAGACTACAACGTCTACTAATATTTTTCAAATAATCTTCCCATCTTGAATTGGGTTCTCACCACATATTTTTCCTGTGCTAAATATGATAAATCACTTCCATTAGTCAAGCACACTTTATTTTTCTTTCCCATAATAGTTTGTTTATTGTTTTGATACTTGCTATAGCTGCTTTGAAGGGCATCATTGTTGTTGCTGTTTTTAAAAAGGTCTATCTGACTCTGTTTTATCATTTTCTTTGAATTGAAACCAAACAGCTTAGCTTTTCCTGCCATCATCACAAACCAAATGATAACTTTGTCTCCCGAACTTGAACTCAACCCTTATCTCAAAGAGAGAGTTGGGGGGGGCGGACAATAATCTTCTCTGCAAATTCAAAACTGCATAAACTGGCATTGTCTCTTACTTGAATTATTTTGAACACATCTGAGGAAAATAAATCGTGTGACCTTGAAGTTTTGCTGTTATTACAGTTGTTTCAGTACAGACAGAAATGCATATTTTATAGAAAAGCACAACATCTGCTTCAGTCAGCAACCACTTCCTTTGTTATTGCCAACACACCTGAGTGAAAACTCAGGACACAGTATTGTGGAAGGGAAAAGGTTATATTTTTAAAATATAATAGTGTCAAGTATCTGCAAATCAAATTAGTCCAATCAGGAAGTTCCCCAAGACAGGAGGAAGCTGGGTGTGGTTACAGGTGATGCCTGTGGCAAAGGATTGGAAGGAATACTTCCTCCTTGTTCCAAGAACCTTTGGCACATGACTTGGCATCCAGCATCCACCCCAACATGTATGCCAAACCTGAAGGGCACTCCCAGTGACCCCACACAAAGCAGAGTGAGGTGATCAAAGGATGCCCTTGACCCAAAACTGCCTCAGTTATTTACCCACTATCTCCTTACTTGTCTTTCCTATCCAGACTATCAGCCAGTTAAACTAATCATGCTCAACACCATTTCAAATGCATAACAAACTTCCAGCAGTATGGAGTAGATGAAAATGAGGAGGTCTAAGGCCAGTTAGGGGTTCCGCCCAAAATTCCTAAAAAGGTAATGGTAAAGGACCCCTGACAGTTAAGTCCAGTTGCAGACAACTCTGGGGTTGCGGCGCTCATCTCCCTTTACAGGCCAAGGGAGCCAGCGTTTGTCCGCAGACAGTTTTTCCTGGTCATGTGGCCAGCATGACTAAGCTGCTTCTGGTGCAACAGAACACCGAAACCAGAGCAGTGCACGGAAACACTGTTTACCTTCCCGCCGGAGCAGTACCTATTTATCTACTTGCACTTTTTGGCGTGCTTTCGAACTGCTAGGTTGGCAGGAGCTAGGACCAAGCAACAAGAGCTCACCCCGTCGTGGGGATTCGCCAACTTCTGATCGGCTCACCCCGTCATGGGGATTCGCCAACCTTCTGATCGGCAAGGCCAGGAGGCTCAGTGTTTAGACCACAGCGCCACCCACTCTTAAATTCCTACCCAGCTCTTAAACAGGCAACTAGCAAAAGCCCATACTGCATAGGAAGTGAGGGTGCCCCGTGTCTGAGGAGTAAGGTTTTTTAAGGCTTAAAAAGCTTTGCCCCTCTCATTACCTTGATTGTCCCACACCTTCATATAGGTCACCAAAAAACAATTCCCCGTAAGAATCCACCTGAGTCCCAGGAGAATTAGGGTGTGGAAAATTTGTCTGCACTGAAATATGGGAGTGTCACTTTCCAAAAAACACTGTGTCATCATCTTATCTGATGTCAGGACTATGGATGGAGAAATGGTTGCAAAACAGAATATGCCATATGAATCCGTTCAAAGCTGTGTTTGAACCAGCAGGCAGCGACTGTTATGTTAATAGAAATTCATTCAGAAACTGATTTAGCTGAGTAATTCATCCAAAGCTCTTGATTAAGTTTTTCCTCAAATGATGCTTCAGATCGCCAATGAAATCCCTATATCTTTTCATGCAACCCCCCTCAGCACGCACCTGGCATTGCATGGAGACAACACCACGTCTGCTGAGAGATGCAAGGATAAAACCTGCAGTCATGCACACATTTGCAGTAGTAGTTCCAGCTGTCAGTACCTCACAGAAATAATTGCTGGATACTGCAAGCTGTATCCATGGTCCTACAGAGGCTCACCTAGGCAATGGGAAAGATCACACAGAGAAGTAAACCTCCAGTTTGCTAGAATGAATTTAACCTACAATATACCATAGGGATATTCAAGTTTAGAGTTGGGGATGGCCTCATTGTTTTTGAAATGTGCCTAGATTATTTTGTAAGCCTGCAGGTAGGGCCATGCCTGCTTTAACTTGTTCGTTATGCCTACTGTAGCGACAGGCAAGATATAACTAATAAATGATGGTTATTCTTTCCTTGTCACTCTGTTTAGATTTCTATTCCACACAAAAACTGACATTTAGCTAGTGACAAAATACATTTCTTGGAAATGCAATACATTTCTTGAAAATGTTCAGCCACATTCTGTGCCTCTCCTAAAATTATGTTCTGGGGTGGAATTTTCAGGAGAGAATTAAGTACCGAGTAATGTAACTACCCCTTCTTCACACATTAGCAAGCTGCTTCTTATTGTCTCTTTTGGGTAAAGTTCAGCCGGCATAATTAAAATCAAATCAACTGTTTAACACAGTAGGAGTAATTTTATTCTGGGTAACTCTTCGCCTCTTGATATGCCTTTCTTTACTATTGTAATAAAGGTTAGTTTATTCATTATTTCTTAAGTCTCAATCCTTAATGCCTGACAATTTATTTATACCCCAGATTTCTTAGACTCTGAATTGTCAAGCGGGTACAGTATTGTCATGTAAACATGTACCCTAATTTGCTTTAGCAGAACTGCACTACTCAGGTGCTTGCAGCATTCCCCCCACTTGAGATGCATGGAGGGGGATTTTTACCCCTTTGCAGATTTCCCCCTAAATATTGAAGGTCCATAGTTCAGTGCTGAAGCTTGCACTTCCCAGGTGAAGGTCCCAGTCTCAGTCCCCACCATCTCCAGGTAGGGCTCTTCCAAGAGAGTTCCAAGGGTGACAACACAATAATGGAATTTGTGGAATTCTCTCCCAAGAAAGGTTCAGTTGACATCTTCATTATGCGCCTTTAGGCACCAGGCGGAACTGTTCCTCTTCAACCAGGGCTTTGGCAGATTGACATCTGGCGCCCTTTTAAATTTGATAGGTGGGGTGGGTGTGTTATTGATTTTTTTGTTGTTCTTATTTTTTTTATGTATTTTGTGGTTTTTATATTGTAAATCACCCTGAGATCTATGAATGAAGGGCAGCATACTACTACGACTAGTGGTAATGATAATAATAATCAGTGGGTTTTTTCCAAAAAATAATTAGGGGTACTCTCATTTTGACTCAAGAAAATCAACAGGGGGAAAAATACAGTAAATGGACAAAAGTCCTCCCCAGGAAAAAAAAGCACTGATAATGATGGTGGTGGTGGTGGTGATGGTGGTGATATTGTCCCCTGTCTGAAATCCTGGAGAGCCCCTGCCACTCAATATGGAATCTACATTGTAATCAATCAATACTGAGCTGGATGGTCTGACTCAATGTAAGTCAGCTGCCTATGTACATAATGTAAAAAGATGTAAGAGGAAAAGTCATAATACAATTCAGAAGATCTGCAGAGCATTGGTAGATGTATTTTCACCACATGGACTTCTGAAGAACCACCTTGCCCTGGGGGAGCAGAGAAGAAGCAGATATAGGTTCTTCAAGATGAAGAGTTGTTTTTCTTTCCTGTTTCACTGTCTAATTTTTATTGATGCTTATTGCAATAAGAATAAGAATTTATTATTTATATGTCGCCCATCTGACTGGGTTGCCCCAGCCACTCTGCGTGGCTCCCAACAAAAAATAGTAAAAACACAATACAACAATAATTTTATATAGTCTGCTTTGTAAGGTCCATCTGAAAAATGGTACACAATACCACTTGTCTCCCAACCAGACTGTAGTTTAATGTTGTGGATTATATGTGTACAAACAGACAAACTAAATAGAAACTTTCAATAGTAAAACTATTCCACAACCCGTCAGGATACTCTGAAATAGTGACCACAATGATGGAATGGATCCACCATGAATACTACACGTGCCTTATTTGTGACTGAAATGGCAAACATGTCAATTGAAGACACATTTTATAGCAAACCAGTCAGTTGTATTTCAGAATAATGGGCAAGTGTGGTGGGTGTGCATTCAGGAGAGATGCACCCCTTTTTATAAGTACTTGCTGCCACCACTTCAAAATCTCCCTGGCATTGCAGCCAGCGACACTTCAGAGTTGTGGGGTTCCTCATGAATTAATACTCTCTACTCCCTGGATTTAAATCTATAGCATGGGCCCAAGCTAGTTAGACATGTGAGTAAGGCAAGTCCCAAGCCATGTACCAAGTCAGTCAACTTCAGGATTCACATGTTAGACATTTTTCATGAATGGCCTTGGATTAAAAAAAAATGGGGGGGGGGATAGTAGGCTACAATTGAAAGCAAAACAAAATATTAAATTTCTAACTTATTCTAACTAGTATAATTCTAAATTGGTTTTCAGCACTAACCTAATGGACAGCAACCTTCTTACACTCCTCAGTGTGACAAACAGAACTCTCCAGGAAAATGGAGACAAAGCATGGTTAAAAACAACAGCTAATCATGTTTATGTTGTCCCCTAGAAAAGAGAGGGGTTGGGTGGACAAAGGGGTCAGCATCCAGTCAGAGAGGCATTATATAGGCAAGATACAATACTTAGCACCTAGTGTACCCAGAGAAACACCTGGAATAGATGTAATCTTGATATTTCCTCAACAAACAAGCAGAAAACATGTATTTGTATTGTTATGAGGGTGTTTTGTTTTGTTTTTGATGGATGGAATAGGCTGTATGCCAAGACCCTTCTAATTCCTGGATCCAGCAGTGTTAAAATTTAAGCAAGGATTTGAATTCCTGGAATAGCCAAGCTAGCTTCCTGGTGAGGTGAAAGCTGGGGGTTAGAAAGTCAAAGGCCAGAATTGAGAGTTGAGAACTGATAGTTATCTGAACAAGAAGCTAGAAGCAGGAGGCTAGAAAGCCAGAGAGAAAGGGCCATGCCTGATTTCTGCTTGAATCCAAAGCTGTGACTATGGGAGAAGCAATAACCTCTTGGGGTGTTAATGCTGTGAACCCATCCATCATAGGCTTAGGTTGTATAGTTGTGTAAATAAACCATATATCATAAATACACCACAGCTCGCACTGTCCCTCATTCCGAAGAAAACACAAGCCCTGGGTGAACTCCTGTAACCCCTTGAATTTCACACTGCCCAGAGATTAGGGTGGCGTGCCACAGTATATTCAGCCAATGACACTTATTTAACTGTTCACTTTGAGGATCATGCAGTGCTTTTTTTCTATAAAAATGTTTAGGGGTACTCACATTTTGACTCAAGAAAATGACCGTTTTATAGTTCAAATTGGGGAAAATAAATACACTAAATGGACAAAAGTATGAAGGTTCACAAAATGTTTAGGGGTATGCATACCCCTGCATACCCCCAGAAAAAAGCACTGGGATCATAATAATTTAATAATAATAATAATCATGGAGGTACAGAATTCTAGAGAGAAAAGGGAGAAGCGTTGTAGTATATAGAGAACTGTGTTAGGCTGTGTCAGACCAACTAGCTCAGTATTATTATTGACAATGATTGACAGTGGCTCTGCAGGTTTTCAGAGTGCGTTATTTCCCAGATTTACATAGAGATGCCAGGGACTCAACATGGACCTTTGGCATGTAAAGTAGATGCTCTACACTGAGCTATGGAGCTTGTGCTGATCACCCATTCTAGAACCTGCCATCCAAGCTGTTACTGCAAAAAGTGAAGGAGTATCAGGCCCAAGCTGGAAGGTCAAAGTTTTGTTTCAAACCTCAGCTCTGGACCCACAGCAATATCCCTGGTTACTCGCCATTGTTGTGCCTCTACCTCAAACCACTGGCGTTGCTGCAGTGTCGTAGCTGCTGGATTTGTCATAGCGCAATTTTGAATGCCAGGAGCACAGATACACATCTACATCTGTGAAAATCCTACTGACGTATCTCACAGAATGGTTGTCAAGATAAAGTGCAGAGCTCAGAAATCACACCTTCAAAGTCAACTCTGAAAGATAATGCAAATGATGACGCTGAAGTTGATTATGATAAATACTAATGCATTTCACATGACAATAGGAGTGAGTGAGTGGAGGTATAGAGAGCAAGCGGAAGGAACAGCTTCTGGGGCTGAACTTCAAAAACACTTGATTTTTTAAAAGGACAGATAGTCTTCAGTGGAGTTTATCAGATCCTACATAAAGAGTCTGCTTGTGTCTATAAGATTTCCCACAAAGGCTTCAGAGATTTCTTCAGTGAAAGGTATCCTGCCTCACCATCATGACCCTGATTTTATATCAAGGATATCCATTATTTTTCAACACTTGCACAGTTATTACCAGTTCTTTGTTTGGCTTCATATGTCATGAAAAGTGGTGAAAGAGAATGCAAGAGTTTCAGGTATGTCTGTGATCTCTTCAGTGAACATAACAGGAGGCTGCTGGATCAAGCCAATGGCCCATCTAGTCCAGCATCCTGTTCTCTCAGTGGCCAACTAGATGTTTATGGGTAGCTCGCATGCAGGGCCCTTAGCACAACAGCACTCTGATTCCCAGCACATGCATGAGCTCCAGAGGTGGGTTAATGGTTCATGTTTTCCTGTTATTAGAGATGAAAAATGGGCCCATGAGACCTAAGACAAATTAAGGATTAGTTAAATTATGATAAAAGTGTGTATTGGCAACAAGTAATATATAATTGAAGTAAGGAATAGACGGGAGGTCGGGTCTATAGTTCAAAGACCAAATCTTGCTTTATTGTTTTCTAAATAATTTTGTGTTCATTATTATTTTCAAGTGTATTTTTGGTTTTCTTCCTTTTTTTCCCTTGGTGTACCAACAAAAAAGCAAATAAAAACTTTTTTAAGAAAAAGAAAAATGGGCCCATCTCAATATGTTGCAGGAATCATGGAATTTGAAAACATGACTCTGTTGCCTATCTACTCTTTCCGTGCTTTTAAAACATGTGTTGCCACATTTAGGTCTCTTTCCTTCTGTGTTCTGGTGCATCATGGGAGACTAGGACAGGGGTCATGAAATCCCACTCTAATCTGTGGCTTTACTGGCTTGTGTGAGCCACTTGGAATAACTGCTCCATAAACATCCTTTGCAAATGTTCCTGCTCCTTGCTTGGAACACAGGTAATTGGGAATGCATGGCTTGTTCTAATGAGGTCTAGTGACTCAATTGCCCAGCCTTTGGGGAAGGAGTAGGACTAGGGCTATGTACACATTAGCAGCTTGTAACTCAGTGAGATCTCCCTGGTACACACACGGCATTTCAAGTTGCTGTTCACATCAGAGTGGGGGCAGGGCTGTTTTCACCCAATGCACAATACCTGATTTACTTCCTGGCACTGACCTCCAACTCAATGAAGCTGCCATCTGCAGGTCTGTTGTCATCTTTGCATGCACAACGGTTGCCTCAGATAGAAGCTGCTTTGAGGGGAAAGTGCATCAATCAGGAGCATTTCTCAATAAGCTAAAGGATACCTATGGATTGTGGCTAACACCATGCGTTCTCAGCTTCAAACACAGTGGTGGGATCACGCTGGAGTAAACGGTAATGTGAGCACAGCCTAGGTGACCTCCTTTTTCTTTCTAGCCCCAGTGATGATGTTTACAGTGCTAGCAGATAGCTGAGTCATGGCAACTGTTCATTGGCACTGTATGGGGAACTATTTTACTTAAAAATAAATGTGGCATTGTATGCACACAAGCCTGTGCAGTGAAAAGCACCACACAGAGAGAAAATGGCTTCAAACTGCTCCTGTTTCAGGAATTCTTTTCCTATTAAAAGTCAAAAGGTTACTGTGGGAACTGTCT
This sequence comes from Podarcis tiliguerta, assembly GCF_965153285.1. NCBI lineage: Eukaryota > Metazoa > Chordata > Lepidosauria > Squamata > Lacertidae > Podarcis > Podarcis tiliguerta. The sequence continues at coordinate 40,697,694 of NC_139536.1, forward strand.
GCCCAATTATTTACTTATTTTGCTTCTGGGAGCCATTTCTTCTGAGAGCATACATGTGACGGCAGAATTGTGTGTTGGAACAGACTCCAGTCAGCCCTGTGTTCAATTTTTAAAATACACGTTTGAGGACAAATGGAGATCCTCGAAGCAACAGGGGATCATTTATGTTTCAGAGAGAAAGAGAGGGAAGGGGGAGAGAGAAGAGAGAATGAGGAGTTGTTCTTGTTGTTTGTAAAAATATAATGCTGAATTTCAGAAGGTGACATTCCTGTATAAAGATCACAAGGGCCAATGTCATCACCACTTTGGGCCAAACTACATGTGACGGTGTACTGGAAGAAGCAAAGATCACCCGTGTTGAGGCAATGATTCTTCAACATCAATTTTGTTAGATTGGTCATGTTGTGTGGATGCCTAATTATCGTCTTTCAAATCAACTACTCTGTTCCCAACTTAAGAATGGAAAGCAAAATACTCGTGGACAACAAAAGAGGTTTAAAGATGTTCTCAAGGCAAATCTAAAATAATGTGGTGTAAGCACTGATAATTGGGAAACACTGGTCTGTGAGCGCTCCAACTGGAGGACAGCCTTTACCAAAGGTGTCATGGACTTTGAAGACACTCGAACTCGGGACAAAAGGGACAAACATGCTAAGAGGAAAGCACGTTTGGCAAACCAAGTGGTTGGACATTTCAGCTTCTTAGCTGGAATAACAACAACAACAACAATAATAATAACAATAAATTATTATAATTATTATAATAATTATAGAAGAGTGACTAGTGGGGTGCCACAGGGTTCTGTCTTGGGCCCGGTCTTATTCAACATCTTTATCAACGACTTGGATGATGGACTCAAGGGCATCCTGATCAAATTTGCAGATGACACCAAACTGGGAGGGGTGGCTAACACCCCAGAGGACAGGATCACACTTCAAAACGACCTTGACAGATTAGAGAACTGGGCCAAAACAAACAAGATGAATTTTAACAGGGAGAAATGTAAAGTATTGCACTTGGGCAAAAAAAATGAGAGGCACAAATACAAGATGGGTGACACCTGGCTTGAGAGCAGTACATGTGAAAAGGATCTAGGAGTCTTGGTTGACCACAAACTTAACATGAGCCAACAGTGTGACGCGGCAGCTAAAAAAGCCAATGCAATTCTGGGCTGCATCAATAGGAGTATAGCATCTAGATCAAGGGAAGTAATAGTGCCACTGTATTCTGCTCTGGTCAGGCCTCACCTGGAGTACTGTGTCCAGTTCTGGGCACCACAGTTCAAGAAGGACACTGACAAACTGGAACGTGTCCAGAGGAGGGCAACCAAAATGGTCAAAGGCCTGGAAACAATGCCTTATGAGGATCGGCTAAGGGAGCTGGGCATGTTTAGCCTGGAGAAGAGGAGGTTAAGGGGTGATATGATAGCCATGTTCAAATATATAAAAGGATGTCACATAGAGGAGGGAGAAAGGTTGTTTTCTGCTGCTCCAGAGAAGCGGACACGGAGCAATGGATCCAAACTACAAGAAAGAAGATTCCACCTAAACATTAGGAAGAACTTCCTGACAGTAAGAGCTGTTCGACAGTGGAATTTGCTGCCAAGGAGTGTGGTGGAGTCTCCTTCTTTGGAGGTCTTTAAGCAGAGGCTTGACAGCCATATGTCAGGAGTGCTCTGATGGTGTTTCCTGCTTGGCAGGGGGTTGGACTCGATGACCCTTGTGGTCTCTTCCAACTCTATGATTCTATGATTATTATTATTATTATTATTATTATTATTATTATTATTACCCCCCCCCCAAATCTGGCTGGGTTTCCCCAACCACTCTGGGCAGCTCCCAACAGAATTAAAAGCACAATAAAACACCAAATATTAAAAACATCCCTAAACAGGGCTGCCTTCAGATGTCTTCTAAAAGTCAGATAGTTATTTATTTCCTTGACATCTGATGGGAGGGTGTTCCACAGGGCGGGTGCCACTACCGAGAAGGCCCTCTGCCTGGTTCCCTGTAACCTCACTTCTCACAGGGAGGGAACTGTCAGAAGGCCCTTGGAGTTGGACCTCAGTGTCCGGGCTGAACGATGGGGGTGGAGATGCTCCTTCAGGTATATTACTCCTTCAGGTATTCAGTCTGTGAGTAACTTCTGTGTATGCCTTATCTGTAGTTCACATGCATGCTATGTTAGGCATAGTCTGCCATTTGGTATGCTGCAGGCTGCAATTGGCAGAGTGAATTTTGAACTGTTGATGATACACCGTAAACCCATTCTGTGTTTGTGTGTGTGTTGTATCTTCAACCAAAACACAAACAAAAAGCCTTATTTTCTCTTTGAGATCACTGCGGAGCAGGTTATTGCAGGGGAAATGAATCCAGCACGTAGAAAAATATATTTTGGTGATGTGTAACAATGGGGGCTGTTAGGAAGTAGTCCTTGGTATAAGGATCAAAAGGTTATAATCAATTAACTTTGCTCCAAGTAGACCTATTGAAATTAATTAGCCAAAGTTAGTCATGGTCATGGTCATTGATTTTAATGTGTCTATTCTAAGTAGAACTCAAAGACAACCCAGTATATTAACTTACAAGTGCACAAATATGTTCCAATTTTCACTTGCCACCCTTCAGAGGGTGCAGCTCCATCTCACGCCAGTCTCCTTGAGATACCTGCTATCTCTCAGTATGGATGCCTGGGAGGAAAGGAAAAAAGAAGGGGTCAGTGTAATTATTTATATGCAGAGATGCATTAATAACATTGAAGCTTCTCTACTTCCTCGACAAGTCAGATAACCATTTCAAATATCCTCCTGCGTTCTCCCCAGTCCTACTAGAATTAGTACAAGGGATAATGTAAGCAACTGAGTATTGAAAATGTCACCCCAAACTGAATATACAGAAAAATTATAAACATCCCAAACTTGTAGAACTGATGAGAGTCTGTATCTTATGGCCAGCACACAGATCTCCTTCATTAGCCAAACTTAATCTCCTTGCAATCGAAATTCATTATATCTCCCCCAAGTAGACTGATGAATGTGCAATCTGATGGAAGCAGAATTCTAGTTCATCTCAAATTCTGATTTATCCCACAACTCATGCAGAAAAAAAACAGATTGCACTAATTTGCATTTCATCAATTGATCAATAAGAAGCACAGTTTCATTATTGTCCTGTCACTTATCATTCATGTGCTAATCATGGATGAGCAACTACGTACCATGACTATCCTTCCATGATGCAGTCAGGTGATCCAAAGGGATGGTGGGACACTTGCCCTGCATACCAGTGAGATTTTGGGAGTCTTGTGCAGAAAGGATGAGTGAGAAATTTGTTCAATTCACATTTCTTCAGTTTACCAACCTAATCTGCACTTTCTGAACCCATAGTTGAAGTGAGGTGTATGTGACTGTGTGTGGAAACTAGCCTACTGCACAAAAGTAAAATTGACATTTGTTGCTACACTCACTTTTGCCTCTGGCTGCACTCAACACTGATGTGCACTCTCTGGAAAATTCCCCCGAAGGGAATGTGGCTTTGGGGCTAAAAGAGGTTCCCACCTCAAGGAAATGATAGGTCAGATGGTCTCCACCATACAGTCTCTCAGCAGAATGATGGGGACAACTGGTATTTATTGCTTCTGGAAGAACCAGGCAAGCAACTACATTCAACAGGCTGGAGCCCCACAGATTCAGCATGAGATGAACTGGTTGTGTGTTTATGATGACTAGGCTCTGTCTCCATAGTCGGAAGCAGTAATGTATATATATGCTCTCTCTCTCTCTCTCCCTCCCTCTCTCTCTCTCTCTCTCTCTCTCTCTCTCTCTCTCTCGTGTGTGTGTGTGTGTGTGTAACTGCAGAGCACACCAAGCCAGGGTGCAATTATGCTGCAGCCACCCAGTACAACCTACTGAGCTGAACTATAGCTACATTCCTACTGCCAAGCCGGTTCAGCCCTGTGCTGTACATTTTCCTTCTCCCCAGAGATGCCTTCCTCAGAAAGGATGTGACAGAAGGGCAGAAGAGTTCAGCTCTGCACACCGAGCTTCCCGATCTGTTAGCTATATCGCCAGCAGTCTCTAATATCTCCCTTGATAGATTCAGTGAATCCTCTATTTTCTCCTTCCATCCCAAAGGATAGTATTCTTCACCCGCAGATTATAGTCTTTTAGCAGCATCTCTGCATGACAAATTGCCAGAATCTTATCACGCCTGACATCAAGAGACTACTTCTCTCTTCTACTATAAAGCATTGCCCCCACAACTCACTTGGCAGATTGCCCCAAGGCCATGCTTACACCTTAGACCAGGTGCTATTTCCCCAGAAATCTAACAATTTCTTCCTCTTTCATTCCAAAGAAAAAATAACAGTGTCTCTAAAGTTTTGTTTTCAATAAGGATGCTCTTTTGATATGCCAATATATATACTACTGTTTTTGTTAAGAAAAATGCTGGGCTACATTAAGTTCTTTTTGCTGTATGGGAATGTTCAATAACTCTCAATAAAATAGTTTGAAGGAAATACAACTGTGATGGCACCTTGCTTTTATAGGTGATATAAATATCTTTAAAATGCCTTTATCAGTCTGCAGAAAATTGGAGTCAAACAGACTCCGAGAAAGAAAAAAAAGAAAGAAAAAAAGAATAGCCACATATCTCTGCAAAGGAGGAAGCATCTCTAACCATCAGGGCACCAGGTAATTTTGTCTTTTGGGCTGCTTCACTAAACTGCAGTACAGGGAACTGACTGTCCCAAAGTAAAAATGCACTATTGCAGAGAACTAGGACTTCTATTCTGGAAAGAATGGCTTAATTAAATATATAGAAGCAAATTTCAAAGAACCTGCAATGAAAATATAAAGACTGAGTGAGAACAGAGGGTTTGCTTATTTAATACTGGGTGCAGGCTTGATTTCCTTATGTGACAAATAAGGCTGAACAGAACCCCCTAATGACAAAAGCCCCTGAAGTCACAATGATGTGCAGTAACCCATTTTTGCCCCATTAAGCTCACAGCACTTTGAAGCCCCAACAATCAGCTGCTGTCATAATAATAATAATAATAATAATAATAATAATAATAATAATATATTTATACCCTGCCCATCTGGCTGGGTTTCCCCAGCCACTCTGGGCGGCTTCCAACAAAATATTACAATAGTGCATCAAACATTAAAAGCTTCCCTAAACAGGGCTGCCTTCAGATGTCTTCTAAAAGTCTGGTAGTTGTATTTCTCTGACATCTGGTAGGAGGGTGTTCCACAGGAAGGGTGCCACTACCGAGAAGGCCCTCTGCCTGGTTCCTTGTAGCTTGGCTTCTCACAGTGAGGGAACCACCAGAAGGCACTCGGCACTGGACCTCAGTGTCCCGGCGGAACAATCGGGGTGGAGACGCTCCTTCATGGCTTCAAGGCACCATGCAGGGCTCCCAGCAAATACTGCCTACCTGCTGAGAGCCCTACACTGTGAAGACTTGACAGTCAGGGTCCAAAGCAAGCACTGCCAATCAGCCAAGTGGTGGTATTTGCAAAGGGCCATGTAGGGGGCTATGAATGTGGGCTGCACAGGCAAACCCCATTTTTGACCCAGCCACAACTTTACTTGCTCCACACCTGATGTGTGCAAGGAGCACCTTTTCTCAGTTGAGGCTAGTAGACCAACCTCACCCTTTCCTGGAGTGGGACAACTTGACCACTATGATTTACACCTTGGTAACCTCACTACTGACTACTGTAATATACTGTGTGGGGCTTGCATTGAGATTGGCTCAACAGCTGCAGCATTGAGTGGACCACCTGGACATGCAAAAATTGCACCTGTGCTGAAGGAACTGCACTGGCTACAGATCAGCTAAGGGACCACAATCATAGTTTTGTTATTAACATATAAAGCCTTGAACAACCCAGGAGACGGTTACCTGAAAGACAGCTTGCCCCTATGTAGACCCATACGATCACTTAGAATCGATCATCTGGGTAAATTTGACTTACAGTATCATACCCTACAGAATGTTCTGGGGCAGTGATCCACAAACAGACATTTTCACTTGGACTAGGACCAGAAAGCTACAAATTCAAATCCCTACTAACCTACCTCACAGGGTTGTTGCAAGGATAATGTCGGGTGGGGGGCAGGGAGAAAAATGAACAACCCCTGAATATCATTGGAGGTGTATGACATAAAAACAATATGATTTTTAAAAATACAACACAAAACCAGTAAAACAGTAGTATAAAAGCAAATAAAACAGATTCAGGAGATTTATACACATAAATCAGGGTCTGATGGTTCAGGAAAAGCCTGAACAAAATATGTATGTGTTTACAAGATGTATGATTGTGGGTTCGAGACGAAGATTGATGAGAAGAGAGGCCGGGAGGGGGCTGGCGCCCAGCATATATGCTGGAGGACACGCCTCCTCAGCAGCACCTGATTGGGTGCCTCCTGATGGGCGTGGGCGCCAGCCAGGTAAGAGGGAAGGCAGGGGGCTGTTGCCCCCTGCGAGGGGGCGGGGCTCGGGCTCCCGCCCACAACCACTCCCCTCTCTTCCAGGGAGGAGAGTCTTTGTTGTTGCTTCGTGTATGGCAGAGGGAAGGGCATTCCAGAATACAGGGACAGCAACACCATCACACCTCGCTGGGTAATCACTATCCTATAATTTTGGCATGAATCTTAGTGCAAACCAGAGATGAAAAGGTTTTCTTTAAAAAATAATAATCTCAACTTGGAAATATGAGTATACACTCTCAATTTCTCTCAGATATTAATATTTCTGAGCTGTCAATGCTTTACTGCATTTTCTGCTAAAATTATTACAACTCTCTGATTTTGCCGATTTTTCAAACCTCTAGTCAATAAGAGCAGCAATATTGAAACAAATGGTGGTGGCTTCTTTGAATGCTATCGATTGAGTCTGCAATCCCTTACGCACATACCTGACAGTCAGTCTTGTTGAAACTAGTGCTTAATTCTACATTAATTTTGTGAAGACATGTCTAGGATTGCACTATTACAGCCCAACCCCTCCAAATGCCTACTCAGAAGTAAGTTTTATTGATTTAGTTTCATGCCAGAAAAGTGTAGGATTGCAGCCTTGGTCTCCTTTCAATGTTTTCTTCAACATTTCAGTTAGAGGAGAAGTGAAGTCCTGGTTAAATTGTTCAGTTTCATGGAGCGCATTTTGCCTTGTTAGGAGAATTGGGTTAAAGGGAGAGGGAATTAAATTAACATTCATTTATACCTCACATCTAATCCCTTCAAAAGTAAAGGCAGGTAACAGATGTAGGTTTGCATTTACCAGAGGCAAATGTGGTACATATTAGGGATATGCAGTGATCACAAGTTTTACCTTTCATCTGCCTTTGTAGCATTCAAAAGCAGCCCAATGAATTTTGGATCCAATTTTGTCATTCCACTCGGTGTCAGGTCCACTCTTTTGATTGCTATACAAGATTCCTACCGCATCAGCAGGACAGTAAGGAAGGCTTAAGTATTGCCTCCAATGCACCTTTTCTGAGCCTCTAGTGCATAGATCAGTAATCACATCTAGATTCAAAAGGGAAGAGGTAATTGCAATGTATTCATGAGCCCAAAGGCTGTGCCTTGAAGGCTATGCCACAGAGACCAAAATATTACTAGCTCTTTCTTAATTGGTTTCAAGCAGAGGATCCTGTGTTCCAAAATCTACCAAGCTGATTTAACTGGCGATACTAGTGACTGCAGATGGTGACAGCAGCCACGAAATTAAAAGACGCCTGCTTCTTGGGAGAAAAGCAATGGCAAACCTAGACAGCATCTTAAAAAGTAGAGACATCACCTTGCCAACAAAGGTCTGTATAGTAAAAGCTATGGTTTTCCCAGTAGTGATGTATGGAAGTGAGAGCTGGACCATAAAGAAGGCTGATCGCCAAAGAATTGATGCTTTTGAATTATGGTGCTGGAGGAGACTCTTGTGAGTCCCATGGACTGCAAGAAGATCAGACCTAACCATTCTGAAGGAAATCAGCCCTGAGTGCTCACTGGAAGCACAGATCGTGAAGCTGAGGGAGGCTCCAAGACTTTGGCCACCTCATGAGAAGAGAAGACTCCTTGGAAAAGACCCTGATGTTGGGAAAGATTGAGGGCACAAGGAGAAGGGGACGACACAGGATGAGATGGTTGGATCGTGTTCTCGACGCTACCAGCATGAGTTTGACCAAACTGTGGGAGGCAGTGGAAGTGCCTGGCGTGCTCTGGTCCATGGGGTCATGAAGAGTCGGACACAACTAAACGACTAAACAACAACTAGTGACTCAACTCAAGGCCAGGCACACACAAGAAGGCCTGCATCGAATCACTTGACTAGATATTTCTAAAATAAAATTAGCATATCCTTTTGTTTTCTTTTAGCTGTTGTGCTTTTTTTGAGTGGACACATTCCATCAACCTTCATCAACCTTGTAATTGTATCTCTGGCCCATTTTAAAAACAAAACAAAAAACAACCAGTTGCCTAAAAAGCATCCAACACTGTAAAAAGTAACACTCTTCATTTTTGCAAGACTGGGATTGCTGCAAGTGAGTTATATTTTTCTTTGTGGTTGTTCTAATTGCCTCCTTTAAGGTCTTTGCTGTTCAGGTCCTATTGATTTATGGCACTGCTGGAAATTATTCAGGATATCTTCAATTTTCTTCCTCATTATTTGTCATTTCTCTAGCACTTTTCATTGCAGCCTGATGCTGTGAAAGCATTGACAGATCGAGCATATTCGTTCTTTAACCAGCTGCCTTTCGGGTTGAAATAGTAGTAAGATTCCTGCCACATCCCTGCAAAGCTCAAGGTGTGATTTACCCATCCCCGCAGGAAAACAAAGAGCACCTTTACCATTGCTTTTATGTAGTTTCTTCTTTCTTAGAAGGAATTGTTCAGCAGGAGCATACACAACACCTTTCCTTGTGTTCCTGTCTGCTAAATATATCAGGCATTCAATATTTTCTAGCCTTCCCTGTTCCCCAGTTCTTCCTTGCAAAGCTAGCATTTGGCCTCACTTGATCTGCCTATTATTATTCTTCACTGGGCCCAGTGCCATTGTGCTGCTTTTTAAATTTCACTTTCTCTATAACTAGTCACTGCATTGGTACCTCGGGTTAAGTACTTAATTCATTCAGGAGGTCCATTCTTAACCTGAAACTGTTCTTAACCTGAAGCACCACTTTAGCTAATGGGGCCTCCTGCTGCCACTGTGCTGCCGGAGCACAATTTCTGTTTTCATCCTGAAGCAAAGTTCTTAACCCGAGGTAATATTTCTGGGTTAGCAAAGTCTGTAACCTGAAGCGTATGTAACCCAAGGTACCACTGTACTGAAAACAGACCTTCCAAATGTCCTTATTTTCCAGGGACAGTCCTGGATTTACAGAAACTGTCCTGGTTTCTGATTTGATCCCAGAATGTTTAGGGCATCCCTATTTTCATCAGAGAAACGTTGGCGGGTATGGAGTTATTCAACCCCTGAACCAATGAGATAAGTAACTATACAACCTTTAGAAGATATCTGAGGGTCGCTGTGTATAGGGAAGGGTTTTTTTAATGTTGAATGTTTTATTATGTTTTTATATGTTGGAAACCCCCCAGAGTGGCTGGGGCAGCCCAGTCAGATGGGCGGGGTTTGTTTGTTTGTTTGTTTGTTTGATTGAATAAGACATCCCTATTTTCACTGGAGAAATGTTGAGGGTATGTGAAAGCATAGATCCTCTCCTCACCTCTCCCAGCACTTCTATTTGCAAATCTCTGCTCCATTTTTGCATATACACGTGTTTCTCATTGTACTGCTTCTTTAACAGACTCTGATATCTTTTAGAGAACTACTTCATCCCATTTCCTTCAATAACCTATGATTGTTTCATAAAGGTAAAAAAAAGGTAAAGGACCCCTGGCGTTTGTCCACAGACAGCTTTCCAGGTCATGTGACCAGCATGACTAAACCGCTTCTGGAGCAATGGAACACCTTGATGGAAACCAAACTGCATGGAAGCGCCGTTTACCTTCCTGCCGCAACGGTACCTATTTATCTACTTGCACTGGCGTGCTTTCAAACTGCTAGGTTGGCAGGAGCTGGGACAGAGCAACAGGAGCTCACCCCAGCATGCAAATTAGAACTGCTGACCTTCCGATCAAGCCCAAGAGGCTCAGTGGTAGACCACATTGCCACCCACTCCCCTTAATTGGTTCATACAGGAGTGTAATTAATACCAAGATATAGCTGTTGCTGTTGTTTAGTCGTTTAGTCGTGTCCGACCCTTTGCGACCCCATGGACCAGAGCACACCTCCCGCACTTTGGTCAGACTCATTTTAGTAGCTTTGAGAAGATGAGAACACTGTCCAACCATCTAGTCCTCTGTCGTCCCCTTCTCCTTGTGCCCTCCATCTTTCCCAACATCAGGGTCTTTTCCAGGGAGTCTTCTGTTCTCATGAGGTGGCCAAAGTATTGGAGCCTCAGCTTCAGAATCTGTCCTTCCAGTGAGCACTCAGGGCTGATTTCCTTCAGAATGGATAGGTTTGATCTTCTTGCAGTCCATGGGACTCTCAAGAGTCTCCTCCAGCACCACAGATATAGCTAGTGTGCCTGCAAAAATGGAAATGTTTCTCCCTCAAGCTTGCCACAGATTTTTAAAAATCAAAATCTCTGAATCATCCAAAAATACTTTGGCGGTCATATAATCATGGAATTGTAAAGTTGGGAGGGACTCAAAGGGTCATCTTGTCCAACCCCCTGCAATGCAAGAATCACACATTTAAAATATTCCTGTCAAGAGGCTGGCCTTGTATTGAAGTAAACCCAAAGAGTATAAGGTGGAAGAAGATGCTTTTATCTTCCAAGCTTGGGGCTAAAGCATAGGCAAGAAAGAGGAACATATGCAAACAGGGTATGAATGCAAAGCCAGTTACAAGTTCAGAGAATCAGCATTATTGAATGAAAATGAAGAACAATGGTTTATGCTTCTGAGGGCAAATGCCAAAAAGGTGCTTCTCCCTCCCCTTTCAAAGATGCCATGATATACACAGGATATTGAAACTTTACTCCTTTCAGTATCAGAACATTCCATTAGCGTAGCGATAGGCGCTATCTCCTTGCCTTAGACGAGCAGTTAATGCAGCAATTATTTCAAGATGATAAAATCTCCTTTCTTTCATTATTCTTTGTGAATTGCCCATTAAAAATCTCAGATGCTTCAGAAATTAAAATATATTAATAGGAACATAATTAAGTTCTTATTGCTTTTGTCATTTAAAGTAAGTTAGCCAAATGGCAAGAGGGTCTCCAAAAAGTCTTTCAATGAACAATTTAAATTTAATTAATACACAGTAACAAGCTCATTAAATTTAAGTTAAATGCTGATTTCTGACAAATGGTAACCTTTTAGTTGGCTTAAAGCTTCCATTTACCTTGGCTGGCAGAGCAACAAATTGCAGTTTTGAAAATGAACAAAGGAAGCATTATGGGTTATGTTGACATGAATATATGATCCATTCCTCCTGCCTTGAACATCATACCTCCAGAAACCCCTTTTTATGAAATCCAATTGTAAAAAATAAGTTTAAAATGGGGCCAACAATCTATCCTAAAATCACCATCTAATGCACGGATGCAGAAGCTGGTGCCACCAGATACTGCTGCACTACAACTCACATGATCCCAAATCATTGGCCATGTTACTTTGGACTGATGGGGCAGTCCAACACCCAGAGACCAAATGGTTCCTTGTTCCTGTTTCCAGTTTGGCTTCTTATCCATTTACAGCATCCCCATTGTGAATTCATTCCCTGGCACTGACAATCCCAACTCCCCTAAGAAGGGGACTTAAAGGGATTTTGCCCTTGGGAGGAGATGCCGAAGGGTCAAGTGGTCTATCAGGCCATTCAGGATGGTGAAGGAGCTGAGGTTTGTATGCTGCCTCTGCCCCAAACACATTTCCAACTCAAATGGAAATGCAGTTGCCTTCTGACTGCACACCATGTTTGGTTTTATTTTTGGCGTTCAGGTCATCCCAACATGAAGCCTTCATCATTCAGTCCTGCAGGTGGGTTTCTCTGCTGGACATATGTTATTGCCATCTGCGCAGGAGCACCAGAGGATATTTGTAGTGGTGATGACAGCTTGAGGGGAACGAAAGTATAATTAGTTTGCTTATTTTTACTTACAGAGCAATCCCTGGCGTGATTACAAGGAAGGAAGCAAATGTCACTTTCTTCAATGGGGCTTACTCCCAGTAAGTGTGTTTAGGATAGCATGCTTTGGTCTTTTATTTAAAAATTACTATTTCAGGGACTTAATTTTAGGATCAGACATGGGAGAATGTAATTGAACTCCAACCTGATATACCTGAAGGAAGGTTGTTCAGATGCGGGGGGAGCTCTGGATTATTTTGGGCAAAACTTTATAGAGTTGGGTTGCCGCTGCCATCAAATTATTATTATTATTATTAAATAATTATTATTTTATTATTTATACCCTGCCCATCTGGCTGGGTGGCTTACAGCATATATAAAACATAGGTGTGAATATCTGTTGGAGTTCCACATTGGTTCTGATGCAGTGTAATGAGAAATTAAAATGAACAGCAAATATATTGATCAAAAAAGGTCATGTTATTAGGAGTGAAAACCATGAACAAGAGAGACATGGGCATAGTCATGTGGCTTTAGAACACAGATGTCAACAGTCAATATGATTTTCTCACTGCACCAGCCGCAGGGAAAATGCTGTGACGAGAGACGCCCGTTGTACATCACTTCGTAGTCCTGAAAAAAGGCTTTGGATCTTGTCAGCCAAAATGACTCTTCATACTGCTAAACAAGACAGAATGCCTAACTAAGCTTCACAAGATGACTGTGTCCTCCTTCCACGATAACATGCACAGCACTGTCCTATATGACCACTTAAACTCAGACACCTTCCCTATAAAGAGCAGCGTGAAACACCAACTCTCTTTGGCATATTCTTTTCCCTATTGCTTTCATAGGCCTTCAGCTTGACTGAAGATGGTGTGTACATCCATTCAAGGAGCAACGGGGATGTTCAACCTGGCACATCTCTGCACCAAGACAAAAGTGTGGCGGGTCCATATTCGAGAGATGTTGTTTGCAGATGACGCATCCTTGACAGAATACTCTGAGGAAGCTCTAGAGAGACTCATCAACTGTTTGCCCAAGCTTGCTAGGAGTTCGGCCTTACCACCAGCCTGACAAAGACTAACATTGTGATTCAGGACGCCGCCAGAACTCCACATCTCAACATTCATGATAACACAACAGGTTTTTTACAGCTGATGTCTTATTCCACCTTTTTTTTCTAAGGTTGTTCTCCTGATTAACAAAAGTTGAAGAATTTCAATTGAGTGTTGTTGCTTTGGGGGGGGGAGGGGAACTGAATTATTTTAGAATCACTGGTTGCGATCCCAAGATATCCGATTTGAAATTGCATTTACATCCGTCTCCCAAAGACAATAGATGGATGCAGTGTTTTAAAGTATTTATTTTTGCCAACTTGAGCCAATTATATATAATTTCTGCCAAGGGGACTCACAGCTAGTCACAATGGGGAAGAGATGTTTTAATCCTAACAATCTAATAGGTCCTTTAGTGCCAGCAGATAATTCCAGGAGTGGGAAGAGGGAACACCATCCAAACTTATAGAGATACACTGCGTTAAAGCATGTACTTTAAGTGAAAAATGTAAAAGACCTTTGGATAAATCATCATGGGATGGAAGAGGAGATATCCTGTATGATAAATGAAACCTTCTGGGGCTTAAACCTTGACCTATCCTGAAGAAAACATTCCATAAGGAAACAATGATAGACACTGTGTGGATGAATTGACTTGATAAATAAGGAGCACCTTGAATTGGAATGAATCCCTCTGGCACAAGGGGAAGATTGGGGAGAAAACATCCAGTTGAAAAATGAAAATCATAATCATATTTCAGAGACTCTAAGGAAACACACTATATTATTATACAGTAGTTCCCCGAACAGTTTAGATGAGAAGTGAACTGAGCATTTTCAGCCAATGGTAGCTAAAATAAGGGTGTGAACCTATTACAGTCCAAGAGTCTCTTTCACCTATGCCCCCCCCCCCTCCTGGGGGCTGCATGCCAGTGGTGAGGGGGGCCAGGAGCAACAAGCAGGAAGAGAGTGCTCAAGAGACTTGGGGGGGGGGGGATTCAGGGAGCTGCAGTCGCCTGTCTTGAACTTTCATTCTCCAGTTGTAAGCCCAAGTCTTTGCTCTTCAAATTTCGGAGAATTGGATGACCGGACTTCAGATGCAAAATTCTTTTCTGAATGTGCCAAAGTACCAGGCTGAGTTCTCCTGGACAGTGGTCAAGAAGAATGATAAAATGACCAAGCAGTGAAACTATATGTGACACATTAGATGCAATTTTTTTCCATGAAGTTTTCTTGTTTTGCAGAATGGACCAACAGAAGCTGCAAAATTTTTGATGTGTGTGTGTGTGAGAGAGAGAGAGAGAGAGAGAGAGAGAGAGAGAGAGAGGGAGGAAAGGAACTTATTGCCATTTCCTTTCTGGCAGTTTTTCCATTAAAAAATTGATCACTAATTTCCCCTATTTTTTCAGCTAAAGATTTCTAAAAGGGCTGAAAGGTGGGGCAAGGCAGGCAGAAAAGCCATTGCCTGATGACCATCAGAAAGTCTCTCTCCCCTCACAGTTCCCGTCACTTTGCAAGCCAACCTGAGGATCTTCTTCCCGGCCTTGCAAGGCAGTTGGGTCTTATCCACCTGTGAGGGGGCCTTAGGGGTGCTGCAGGGGGTGTCACACCCATGAAGTAGAATGGAAGGTGAGAGGCGGGGAGACAATGAATTTTGGCACCGCAAGGTCCGCCACTGGTAGCCCTGGGACTTTGAAACAGTACATGGCATTTTTATTGCACCAGAATTTTGCTTAAACATTTCCAAAGCATTGCCTGTGCTGCTGTTTTTCCCCCCTGTTTTTGTTTTTTTATAAATTTGCTTCATTCTTCAGGGTTTTGTAAATTTGCATTTCACTGAAAGCTTTTCTTGTTTCATGCATCATTTTGTGGGAACAGACAGAACAGTCCCCTCAGTGTCATACCCTTGTCACAGAAGACATGCCTAGAAGCATTTACAGGCACAGATGTTGGGTGTCCAACACACCATGATGGAATCAGTTGATCCCTATTCTAACGTTAACAGAGAGATGTTCATTTTGCTATTTTTCTTTGCCTTGAAAAGTACTTTGAAGACATTTAAAACTGGGGGGGGGGGTGGTGTAATGCCACATGAATGCATTTAAAATGAGCACAAAGATAAATAATAGAAATAGGTTACTTTTTCTCCCAGGACCCAGAACTCATCTGCATGTGGAATCTATTTCCCTGAGCAGACTGGAGGGGAAAACAACTGAGGAGCATACGTGTTAATATTATGCTTTTATGGTTAATTGCTCTTCTCGGCATGTTTTCCCCCCACTCTGTAAAACAAGTAATTAGGAGTATTTACCATAATTAAAGACCAATTAAATAATTTCTGTCTTACCCTTGACGTGAGGCAAGTGGCTAATTAACCTAAAATTGGCCACAATCCACGATCCACTTAGAGCAAAACATCGTCATAGACATCCGCAGATCTCCTACATGGTAAATGAGCTGTGGACTGCAGCATCATACTAACATGGCAGTTTTTTTAATTCACATTATGCCAGGACTAGGCTTATGTTCTGCCTCCACTGCTGGAGTCAGTAGGGCTCTAAATGCCAGTCACTGGGTGAAAAGACTGCTGTTGCTCTCAGATCCTGCTTGCAGGCTTCTCATAGGCATCTGATAGGCCACTGTAAGAACAGATGCTGGACTAACCCAGCAGGGCTCTTCTTGGGTATCAGGAGTACATAGAATGCAGGAGAAGCCCTCATGGGGAAGAGCAGCAGGAAATGGGGAAAGCACTCTGAACCAGTCATGTTCAGTACAGAATGGGCCAGCAGCTAGACTCTTGCATTGGCCGGCCACGCCTCCCCCTCAGAAAAAAAACCACATGACCACTCCTATCCTGCTATGGTGCCAGGTAGATCAGCACCACCAGGAAGCATGCCTGCAGGGCTCATTGCCTGTTTCCTACCAGTGTGGTGTAATGGTTAAGAGTGGTAGACTCATAATCTGGTGAACGGGGTTCGCGTCTCCGCTCCTCCACATGCAGCTGCTGGGTGACCTTGGGCTAGTCACACTTCTTTGAAGTCTCTCAGCCCCACTCACCTCACAGAGTGTTTGTTGTGGGGGAGGAATGGAAAGGAGAATGTTAGCCGCTTTGAGACTCCTTCGGGTAGTGATAAAGCGGGATATCAAATCCAAACTTCTCTTCTTCTTCTTCTTCTTCTTCTTCTTCTTCTTCTTCTTCTTCCCATCCTGTTCACCTGCTGCATACCTGTCTGCCATGGAGCTTGCAAGCAACGCCATGGAGCATCCTGGAGACTTCTGCTAATCATGGCGGTGGTCCTCACTCGTGGTCAGCATGCGCAACAGAACCTGCTCCTCTTGGACCACAAGGTGATGTTGTAATTGTGGAAAACAAGAAGTGGCACACCAAGAGAATAATGAGCATGTGCATTGTTGTCCAGAAGAGGTAACAGGTGTTTTTGAGGAGGTGCAAGAGGAGAGTGAGTGGTGCCACCTGCGAGCTTATCTCTCTCATCATGTGTTAGCTTACCTGCCCCACTGAGGGAGAAGGAGACTGCAGTGGCTGTGAGTACACTTTTTCCTTGGGGCCTGTTTGTGTGCAATGGCTGTTTCTTCTGCTTCATGCATCTGGGCTATGATCCACCAAGGCAAACGTGCTGGTGAGTGTTTGTCCTGCAGGTGCAATGGATGGCATCAAATCCCTGGCTTGTCTCCCCCCCCCCCCTTGGGGTTGGGGTGGAGTCTGGATAAATCATTAGTCTCTAATGAATGTAGGGATACCTGATAGAAATGATGTCGAGTAACATGGTATACAATTGGCAAACTGAAAAAGGTAATATAGCAAAAGATTAGGCCCCCCTAAGAAATCTGCGCTGGTGACATGGTTTCTGATTAGAGCTTCACTAGGAAGGTCTGACAGAATGCTGCATAAATGCACCTCCTGAATACATATTATTTTAAAGGCTGGAGAAAACGGAGGTCTTTGAATTTTTGTACCATATTTGTACCACTTAACCTAACTTTAAAAATTATGAGTTTCTCTAAAGACTCCAGATGGCATAATCTTTCTATATTTGGCTTTATATCCCGGGAACAGATCATGTATTTTAAGATTACCATTTGGGAACATCAAGAGCTCTCACGAGGAGGGGGAATATTCTGTACTTTAAAGGCAGGGCATAAAATAAAGGCTAAGGCTGAAATGACTTCTTAATTAACTCAAAACAAACATTTACCTACCACTCACCATGGGAAAAGTATATTCCAATTAAGAACAGTCTTTAAACAGACTGAGAAATGTTTTATTCAAAGCAATCACTTGCATTTCATCTTTTCAGAGCATTTCATTTCATTTTCTTTTTTCAAAAATAAAATAAATTGAAAGGAGTGTATACGAAAAGCTTTTTTCATATTTTAGAGGGCATATCATTCAGGTTACTGGTTTAGGGGGAGAAATCTAGCAAATGTGAAGGATAAGAAAGTGCCTGTTGCCTCTAAAGAGATTATTCTGAGCTGCATGTGGTCTCTGAAATGTACAGCGATCAGTGCTGGGCATCAGAGTTCAAGGATGCTGTTGACAAATTGGAAAAGACTTAGTGGAAAGCTACAAAGATTATAAGGAGCAACAACTGAAATAATTGGGTACATTTAGTCTAAAGAAAAGGAAATTGGGGAGGGGAACAAAAAGGTGAGAGGATCTCAGAATGAAATGAGAGCATGAGGAATTGACTGCTGTATCTACCAAGCGTTGCATGAGAAGCAATTACTGAAATGTAGTTTGAGTTCACATGACCATCTTGGCATATTGTGGCCAGCAGTGTATTGGAGCAGGAACATGGCAGAGAGCACAGACTGTCCAGATTTACATTTGGCATGGTTATGTTTGCAGTGCCTTGCCATAAAGGGAGGTGGTGCCCTCTGAATATTGTTGGGCTGCAACTCTCACCATCCCTGATCATTCTCCATGCTGGCTTGGGCTGATGGGAGCTCTAATTCAACAGTATCTGGAGGGCAGAACATTGACTATCCCTGCCATAAGGTTCTGCATTAAGCCCCTGACAGCAAGCACAGAACTATTGTGGATCTTTCCCTGCAGCTGACAGACTGTGATGTTGTGTTTTATATTTACTAACACATAAACCAAATCAAAATAAAAATAGCAAATATTACGTTAACTGCTGGTGCATTTATTTGAAATTTATGAAACATTTTACACCGTCTTCTTTTTAATTGATATGATTTCTTTCTGTGATACCGTTGAATGGTTGAGCCCTTTTTGTTTGATTGCAAAAACCACATATTATTAGAAACTAATTAGGCAAATATGTGACTCATGGAATATTGAGCAAGCTGTTTCCTGAGAAAGAACCAGTGATAAATAAGAACTTTTCAATAACTCTGTAGCATGCTACCTAGGGAGTCAATAGGTGATAACTGAGCATGGCCTAAATATTTAATATAATAGCAGCTGCAAACAACAACCATGTTGTTGTTGTAGTAGTAGAAGTAGTTACACTTTTAATCAAGAATCCTGATTTATTCTGTAAGGGAGGTCAGCATTATTGTTGCCATAGTACAGATATATATGAGTAAGGCTAAGACACAGTGGCTCCCTGAACTTTATGAGTTTGTGACAGAGGACTTCACAGCTCATGCTCTTAGCCACCAAAAAACCAACGTCCCTTAGCATATATGGAGAACCCAACAGTTTTGCCTTAATTTTCTGAATAATCTGCACCTGCAATAGCTTTTGTTCTTTACTTCATCTCCATACATTTCCATAACAGTTAACTGCAATACAAGATGCAAGGGGGGGGGGAATTGCCCTGAACCCTGAAGTCCTCAGAGAGGAATTCTTCTCTTCTTTCTGTCTCTAAAATAGCCCCATAATCTAAGGATGGGCAACAAGAGGTGCTTATAAGATGTCTGGAGCGATTAAGAACTTTACTTTCCTCCTTTCACCACACTTCTAAAAGCAAAAGTAGTGAAAATAGATATTTTGTCACGTACCACCCATTCATCACTGTTATAGTTTCCTACCCTGGTATCTATTCTAACTTCTTTTGCAAAGTGCTTGTTCTGGCTCACTTGCTGTTTGCAAACCACTATTATCATTCCTGGTTCACGAGGCAGTCGGACACTGTGTGTCTCTGGACTCTCTACAGGGTTCTCAGATAAAACTCCAGCTTTTCTGCAGTTTGGCACTGGAAGGGTTGCCAAGTAGCTGGGAGCTGCATTTGCCACAAGGATCAGAAGGATGACACTGTGCAGCAGAGTGATGAGGGAGCAAACTCAGCAGGGGCAAGGAAGGTGGGTTCAGTCCAAAAACCACATGCACAGCGGGCAGCCATCCATTTTCAGCTGTGATGATCTGAAGGATCACTAGAACACCATGACAGAAATCAGAGCGCACGGAAACACCATTTACCTTCCCACCGCAGCGGTACCTATTTATCTACTTGCACTGGCATGCTTTCAAACTGCTAGGTTGGCAGGAGCTGGGACAGAGCAACGGGAGCTCACTCCGCTGCGGCGATTCGAACCGCCGACCTTCTGATCGGCAAGCCCAAGAAGCTCAGACCATAGCACCACTCGCGTGCCCACAGTACGGATTGGCAGTGGCACTCCCAGGCTCTTGGGTTTGAGCCCCACATTGGGCAAAAAGATACCTGCATTGCAGGGGGTTGGATGAGATGACCCTCATGGTCCCTTCCAACTCTGCAGTTCTATGGTTCTGCCACTGAGCTACGACCCTTCCTTGACACAAGGCTATCATTTTTGGCAGGAGGCTGCCCTGTGTAACTGATAGTTCCACTCTAGCATGCCACTCACGGATGCTGAAGAGCCTTAGGAGTTTCTACAAGACTACTAGCAGCGGGCCTTGATGGATGGATGTGGAATGTGCTGAATGCGGATGTCATTTAGATCACTTCTTTTCGCTCTCTCAGCATTTCCACTTCTGAAGTCCAGAGCCAGAGGAGCTTGTCCTTTCCTCAGCAATTGTACATGTCACCTTCTTCATTTAAAAACCGGCTCCAAAGAAGCTCCTTTGGTTTTTGCTAGCAGCAAAACAGAATATTATAGCTGGTCTAAGCAAACAATACGTCCTTCCTGGCACTCAGTTGCCTAATTCATACCACATAGAGATGGAAGGTTCCCAAATGGGCCATCTGCTAGCTCCGTGTTCTGCCTTAGGCAGGACTTCTTATTTGTTTTAAATCTAAGCATCAAAACACAAAAACAAATTCAAGACGTGGTATTAAAAAGAGTATTAAAAATCAATATTAAACAGGTGAGGGGACAGCTTAAAATCCATCTGAATAACAACTCCCAGGAAATTGCAACCTTGCGTTTCTATTAGCAAGTATTTTTCTAGCAGGGGGAAAAAATGATTACATGTCTTAGCTGTTGTGACTTAGTATTCACTCTCTTTTCCATGACATAATAAAGTTTGATTGTTCATCTCCATCTATGCTAAGGAGCCAAGAGCAGCACATAATCAACCAGTGACAGCATCCCAAATAATGAAGCCACCCACCTACTCACTGCTGTAAATGTGGCTTTATGTCTGGATGATGTTAATCTGGTATCTGATGAGTACAACCAGAAATAACAGGATACAGCAGGGAGGATAATGTGGGAGTTGATATTTCATTCCTCTTCTAGTTTTATGTGAATATTTGTCATTGCTTCTGACAGTGTTCGTGTTTTGTTCTTTTCTTTATTCGTGTCGTAGAAATTCCTCTGGAAGAAGCTGGTTAAAATGCAACTTAACAGATAGCCTAGGTGCAGTATATAGGAAACTGGTCCAAAACCATGTTGCCTGGGCATGGAACTGTATAGCTGGGAGGGAAAAGCAAAATAAAGTTGATAGTATTGTAAAGAACAAGCTTGGATAACAGAAAACAAGCTTTCTCTGTAGCTCCATGGATGGTAGGTGTCATATCATTCATAAGTCTGTTTCCACATTAATCAGTGATTTTCAAATTATTGCACAAATACAATAATTTTTGTACAATGTTTGTAAACATATCTTCTCTCAGAATAAGATTTCTAATCCTGTGGCACTGGATCTTCTTCACCAAGAATGGAGAGGGCAGAGAGAGGAGACCAGATGCACCCACTTAGACACAGCGCCTGCTTGCCTCGAAGTAGACTATTGTGAGGAAGCCCATGTAGCTTTAAAGTCAAATGCCTTGACATGGAAATTTTGCTGGAACAACTTCTCAACTCTTGTGCAGTCTTCAACTTCTTGTAACTGACCCTGAACCCGTGCACCTTGGCCACTGTTCTTGGACTGGGCCTGGCCCAGGCAATCCTTCGCCTTGTGAGAGCATTGCGACTTTAGTAGCTTTTTTCCTGCTGCTGAGTCTGTACTATTACTATGCCTTTTTAGAAATCATTTCCTACTTACAAGTAAAAGCATCTGCTGTGCTGTTCTGGGCTGGGAGCCAGGAAAGATGTCGTGTATGGAAAGGTAGAGAATATGGAAAGACAAAGCAAAAAACAGGGTTGTTTGTTGACATTGTGCTTTAACTCAGTGGGGATAAAACAATTCTAAATAATCTTAATTCACCTCGTTTTTGAGCTCTAGCCCTGAGTGGCTGCACACACGGTGGGTATTGAAACTGAATCTACTCTTTACATGTTATTTTTTATATTATTTTATTTTTATTTTATTTGTTTATTAAATTTCATCTGCAGATCCCAGGATGATTCCCAACAGAAAAACACAAATGTTAACCTTCCACACTCAGTCTTTCTACTTTCTTGTATGATATTTCTATGCTTGTATGCCAAAAGAGTCTTCGAAAAGGTTTCTCCCTCAGTTACTACTTTTGGATTCACTGACATTTGCAGTTTTAGTACTTGCTCAGTATTCTGCGTTGTATGGTTCTAGAAATACCTGGTGAGTTTTGTTTGTATACTTTGCAACATCCGCTGTTATACCTAATTCAAATTTACGCACCTGCTTGACTAATGGAAGTGTTGGTGTACATTACGTATTGCCCTCACATTCTTTCCAGTGTGGCTCTCGGTGATCAAAATGTAGTGCACTCTGACAGTGTAGCATATTCTCAGCTTTATTCTGCCAGCTCCATAAAAATTAGCCAGTAAACAAATACATCCAAGGAACACATTTGGAAAGCTATAAAGTCCTTTGAAATCTAGCCTAATGAAGACAAATGAGGTACTCTGATCTAGATCCCAATCTGTAAGTTATATTTACTGGAGCCAGAGACAGGGCCTCTGAAGAAGTAAGTTAAAGAGAGGTAACGAGATGAAGTTATAGGGCTGAGGGGCAACTTAAAAATGAACAAAATCACCAGGTCTGGATGTGGTTGCACCTGAGAGAGCTCTTATAGAACTGAAATAAATATGGAATCCTGTATTTCCAAGAAGAATAAGAAAGTTCCACTGTATCCAATGGGTTTTACTCCTCAGAAAGTGTTTATAGGACTATGGCCTAAGCCAAGGGATGATATGATAATGTTTTATAAAATTATGAATTGGGTGTATTAAGTAGATAGAAAAAAAATTCTTTCTTATAATACTAGAGCTGGAGTCAGTGAAATTGATTAGCTCCGACAAAAGATAGCAGGTCTTCTTCACACAGCACATAATTAACTTACAGAATATGTTGCTCAGAGATATGATGATAGCCATTGGTTTAGCTGGCTTTAAAATAGAGTTAGGCAAATCAATGGAATAGGGATCTTTATCAGCAGTTATTAGCTCTGATAGCTAAATGAAACCTCCAGTGTTCAGAAATAGCATACTTATGAATACCAGTTGCTAGGAAAGAAACAATGGGGAGTCTGTTGCCTTCATTATATTGCTTGGGGGCCACTGTCTGGCCATTGTTGGAATCAGGATGTTGAAGTAGATGGACCTTTAGTCTGATCCAGCAGAGCTCTTCTTTTGTTCATATAATTCTCAGCATGTCTCTCAAATCTGCAAGCTGAATGACTCAGTGTCTGCAACCCAGTACTTCTGAAATATCATTCTGAGGCTGGTTTCAGCAAAGGAGGAGAGTCTTTCAGAAAACTGGACTTATGGCCCAGAAATTGCTAACTTTCTTTCATTTTCTCTGCTTGGATACTTCATGATTCAATGGAGATCTCTGTCAAAATTCTCCTTGAGCACAATGCCTTATTTTAGAACTCCTGTAGGAAAATGCCATCATTAAATAACGGCAAAGTATGAATGGCTCTAATGTCCTAAATTGTAGACTAACCTTACTTAGCTCATTA
The DNA here is from genome assembly GCF_965153285.1 of Podarcis tiliguerta. Classification (NCBI taxonomy): domain Eukaryota; kingdom Metazoa; phylum Chordata; class Lepidosauria; order Squamata; family Lacertidae; genus Podarcis; species Podarcis tiliguerta. The sequence continues at coordinate 40,721,125 of NC_139536.1, forward strand.
AAAAAAAATGATAGGAAAGCTCTTAGAGGTATAGCTATCTTTAAAATTATTGTATCAAGAGCATATCCCCAACTACATCCTCTCAGACTTGAACTGAGATTTATTATAGGATTCAACCATCATTTATTTATTTATTTCAAGTATGTATGTATGGTGGTACCTTGGGTTACAGATGTTTCAGGTTACAGACGCTTCAGGTTACAGACTCCACTAACCCAGAAATAGTACCTCAGGTTAAGAACAGTTTCAGGTAAAGAACGGACCTCCAGAATGAATTAAGTTCATAACCAGAGGTACCACTGTACTGCTTTGCAAAGTGGTTTACAGTGGGGGGGGGGCAGACACAAGGTCTTAATAGTGCACTATATAAAACCATGAAACATCAAAAGACATCCAAACAGGACAGCACAATAATCCCATAACTTAGAGCATTCTAATAAGATCAACCACAAACCTGACTGAATAAAAATGACTTAGGGTGGCAACAAAAGCTAAGCAAGGATATGGCTGTTTGTGCCACTAGGAGAAAGGAGTTCCAGAGCTAGGACACCACTACTGAGAAGGCCCTGTCTTGCATCCCCACAGAGTGAGCAACACTCACTGGGGAGACAAGAACCGTCACCATCCTGCTGATCTGGGCAAAGGAGACTGAGAGGAGTTATGATAACCACCTTCAAATATCTTAAGGGCTACCACATAGATAGGGACCAAGCTTTCTTCTCCAGCTTTGGAGGGTAGTATCTGAGTCAATGGCTTCAAGTTACAAGAATAGAGATTCTGACTAAACATCAGTAAGAACCTTCTGACGGTAAGAGCTGTTCAACAGTGGAACAGACTCCCTCAGAAAATGGTGGACTCTCCTTCCTTGGAGGTTTTTAAGCAAAGGTTAACTGGCCATCTGTCATGGATGCATTAGTTGAGATTCCTGCATTGCAGGAACTTGTACTAGATGACCTTCCAATTATACAATTCTATGAATCTACGCATAAACCAATGCCTAAGAAACAAGTCAATTGTATATAGAAAGAGCTATCGCTGTACAGGTATTGAAAGTTGAGACAGTGATTGTATTGATGTAGTTAAAACCTTCACCAAACTCAAATTCCACATCAAAATAATAGAGATGTTCCTTTCCTCTCAACCAGAAGGATGGCTTCCTTGTGGAGAAAGGAACTGTGGTGACTTGCTAGGAGTTTAGCAAAGTCACTGCACAACAGAATAGAGACTGGGTAGTGATTGTAGTAGCTGTTAGGGGCAGGGACAGGGACAGGTCAGCAATAAATCACGAGGCATCAGTAAAGTTCAAGAAAACAAGGCCGACTCAGGAAGCCTGGTTTAATGAGCATAGCAACTCATCCTGGTAGAACTAGCCCCTATGAGACAGCTGTGAGGGCTGAAGGCCCTCGCCTTCCCACAGTTGCCTAAGCCTCCTCCTCCCTCAGGTTTTTCCCAAGCAATATGAGACTCCATCAATGAGTCTGTCTCTACTCTACCCTCTTCCTACCTCTTCTGGGTCTGGGAGACCAGAGGGGAAAGGAACTTGTCACACCAGGATCAGGAGAAACCTGTGTTTCTTCACCAGACCGACTCATCTCTGCCTCTTCCCTTCTCCCATCCCGCTCTCCTGCTTCCACTTCTGATTCTGGACTTCTCTCTGCCACAGACTCTTCCTACTCACTAAGCCCTGTTACCTCTTCAGCTTCCAACACCACCTCCTCCCTATCTGCTCTCTCTTCTCCCACTGACCACTCATCGTCATCCCACCACCACTCCCCAGGCTCTGAGCTGCCTTCTCTCTTCCCCAGCTGATGCCTCACAGGAAATTCCCCCAAAGTGCACCACCATTAATTGGGTCCTCTAATCAGGATTCAAATTTGCTCATTAGCAACTCAAAGGGACAGAGAGTGAAGAAGAAGAAGAAGAAGAATTTATTTATACCCGCCACTCTGGCCGGCTTCTGGTAAAATGTTAAAATACAATAATTCATCACATATTAAAAGCTTCCCTAAACAGGGCTGCCTTCAGATGTCTTCTAAAAGTCAGATAGTTGTTTATTTTCTTGACATCTGGTAGGAGGGCATTCCACAGGGCAGACGCCACTACCGAGAAGGCCATCTGCCTAGTTCCCTGTAACTTGGCTTCTCACAGTGAGGGAACCACCAGAAGGCTCTTGGAGCTGGACCTCAGTGTCCAGGTTGAATGATGGGGGTGGAGACGTTCCTTCAGGTATACTGCAATGCATACCCAGTGATAAAAGAGATTGTAACTGAAATGAATGAGTTGGTTTATTGGTGCACAATGTTTCATTCAAAGCATATCATTACAGTCATATAGAAGATAATCTTATGAAAGCTGAAGAAAATAAAGCAACTAATAGCAGCAATTTCTCCCTGTAAGGGACTGCCCTTGAAGACAGATGGAAAACAAGTCTAGCATCCTGTTCTCACAGATGCCTGTGGGAAACCCACAAGCAGGACCCAAGCACAAGAAGACTCCTCTGCCTGTCTGCAGCTTCCAGCAAACTGTATTCAGAAGCACTGCTGCCTTCAACTGTGCAGGCAGAGCACAACCATCATGGCTAGTAGCCATTGAAAGCTTTATCCTCAATGAATTTGTCTAACCCATGTTGCTGGCAATCACTGCATCCTATGGAAGCAAGATCCATATTTTGATGTCAGTGAAACCTCTGAGCTGAATTCAATGCAGCGGGCAAAAATTTTTGCACTTGCAATTAGTTTGGCAATTCTATTATATGTTAGCGCATTTCGATTTCTGATTGTTAGCTGGGTATTGTTACTGAAAAATATGTAGAGACTGAATAGAGTTCTTTCCATGTAGGAAAATCCTATTGTCTGAACCAGCTCCAATGAGACAAAATGGAAGGTTTGTCGAGGCCACAAGGAGCTACCAAGACATTGACCTTGGGAACAGTAAATGAACCCAGATATAAGATTTCTTTGGACAATCATATTTTCTAGCAAAAAGAAAAAAATCATTAGGGGATTTCATCATGTTGTTGGCATTAATGTAACTCTGTATGAAATCTCAGCATGCCACTATAGTCTGTTTACTACAAAGCCATAGGAGGCACCCTTCTCTTGACCCCAAGCTAGTTTTTGTATGCTGAGCAAAAGCCATGTTAAGAAGCATTTCCTGCTGTTTCAAATAAAGTTCAGAATCTGTTTTGTGCAGGACTGGCTTTGGAGGTTCAGGGTTTAAACTACTAATGCTGTGGAAGTTTAACATTTGTGGGGATTTGGGGATTTTATCAGCTTGTGGTCACTTTTCTACTTGATTTCTAATCTGTCCTGAGAGTTTTGGATGTGCCAACATCAATTTTAGATGCCCATGGTATGGTGAGACTAGAATCCAGATTCCCAAGCTCTGTTCAGTGGACTGCACATATTCTGAGACAGAAAGACTAGCCAAAAATCTGCTGGAAGTACTGCAGGCTGCATGTATTGACTGCTTACATAATCCTAAACACAACCATAAACAGAGAAGAGATACCATTTTTGGCCGTTCCATCATTCCACAAACATATTACCTTTCAGGTATCGTAAGATCTGATCTGAAGAGCAAAACTCTATGGGGATGGAATTTAAAGCTGCTTATTTACACTTCAGATTAGTATTTGCAAAGATTTACTACTGACACTTACTTTGATGGTGGTTGTGGTCAGTGACAAAGCATGGCCTATATTTTATGCTTTACAGTGGTACCTCGGGTTACAGACGCTTCAGGTTACAGACTCCTCTAACCCAGAAATAGTACCTCGGATTAAGAACTTTGCTTCAGGAAATCGCATGGCCATGCCGCCGCGGCAGTGGGAGGCCCCATTAGCTAAAGTGGTGCTTCAGGTTAAGAACAGCTTCAGGTTAAGAACGGACCTCCAGAATGAATTAAGTTCTTAACCCAAGGTACCACTGTATAAAGGTTTTACAAGAAAGGCATGATGAGAATGTCTGTGTGTGTTTTTCCCAAAGGGCAGCTGAAGAATTTCCAACAGTTAAGATTTCAGGGGGAAAGAGAAATATTATAGAAAGTGTGGCCCATAAAGATAAGTCAAAAGAAAGATGATAATCCTCCGCCATAATTATTATCGAATTTACAAGTACACCAGCAAAGTGCTGCACAACTATTCTGTTAACTGGCATTCTATTTATAACTGTATGTTCATTTTCAAAAGAAAAGTAATCCAACTCTGCGAAATGGAGATAAATTCATTCCCTTGAACTACAAATTAAATTTCAACATAATTGTAGTAATTGTATTATGGAACCTGGGATGTTAGGGGGAAGTGTGTGATATATTTTGGAACATCTAAAAAGTTGTTGTAGCTGGAGGATAAGTAATGGAACAGATCAAATGAGATGTTCTGCGTAGACTAAGGATCTAATTGCATTCCTAAATTTCTTTTCTTATAAATATGTTAGGATGATTATTAGTATTATTTAGATATGATGTGCTGGAAAGATTTTGGGAGCCAAGCTCAAATTGAATAATTTTCTTTGGTTAAAGGGTACTTTTAAGCTGAGATGGCCCATACAGAAACGTCACACATGAGTAGTGAATGTATAACTGCACAGTTCAACACAGAGGGCTGCCAGGGATATACAAGGGAGGCATGAAACCGTTCCTGGATAATTCCTCCTCCGCCACTCTAAAACCTTGCCAGATGTTCTGCATTATAGGGTCCCAGCTGTAACCTATGTTAAGGGTGATTTAGCTAACATTCTGTCATTATATTGAGAATTTAGGGTAAAGTAGGTACTACAGCTTATAGCTGGAACAATGGACTACACAACAAAGAATTTCTCCCTGATGCATGCATTAAACGCATGGTGTTCTCTCACCACAGCAACATGTCATGTAAGTATATGCATAGAGTTTTAAAAACACTTGTAAAACCCCTTAGTGCCGCCACCCCACCCCACCCCCAAAAAAGAGTTGCTTTGGGGATGGATCTGAGGTGGGACTGGTGGCTCCAGGGCAAATCAGCCCAATTCAGGTGCCATAAATTGGGGCTACAGGGCAGATCAGGGGGTTCATGCACAGACACATTGCACCCCAAATTAATATGAGAACTGTAGTTTACTCTCACAGAGCTATGATTTTGAGCGCTGAGTTGCTTGAGTTCCCAGGATTTGCAAAGGTTGTTTGACATAGCTTGGATTCCAGTTTGGGAACAAGCTTTAGCCTATGGTCCTGGGGGTTGAGGTTTAGCAGCAAGTGATGATGGTCACTAAGGCTCTTCTGACACACACACACACACACACACACACACACACCAAGGGGAAGACACAGAATCAGATGAGCTTGAAACTCAAGTTCTTGAGTTTTACATTTTCACCTCGTTATAAGTGACATAAAAGGCAGAAGAGCCATGGAATTTGACTCCTTAATGTGGTCAACCGCATTTCCATGTTTTTGCACACAGCTAATAAGACCCCAATATCTGGATCTAGTCTGCATCCACAACGGTTTTATTTAATAAGCACTCAGGGCAGACATGTTTATTTTAAAGTTCAATTTTAATTAAAAGATAAGACTAAGAAGCAGTCTGGCAGGAAGATTGTTTGTTTACGACAGAAAGCATCTGCTTTCGTTTTTTTGAAAAAAATAACTGCACTTAATGTCAAATCAGGAAGCTACTTTTATATTTTTAGTACCTTTAATGAGTTACCCCAGCTCACAACATATATAATTATCTTCCCTCATCTGAAGATTTTTATGCCGAAATGTTAACAGCATCCGGTGCACTTTGATTTTTAAAGGCTGTAGCTCAGTGGTAGAACACATGCTTGCAGAAGCATGTTGCCGGCATCTCCCGGTAGGCCTGGGAATGTCTCCTGCCGGAATCTCTGGAAAGCCTCTGCCAGACATTGTAGACAATATTGAGCCTGATGGACGCATGGTCTGAGCTGCTATAAGGCAGCTTCCTATGTCCCTGTGTCCTATTTCTTACATATTTTACCTACTACTAAACAGCTCACTTCAAAAACTATAGTGAAGACCCCTTCATTAATTTGTTGAGCAGAAGCATCAATTTATTCACAAAATATTATTAATGCAGTGTTATGTAAAAAGAAAAAGAGAAAAAAAAGATGACTCGCCATTGGAAGCACATCATACACCTCTCCCAAACTTTATCAACTGTCAGCATCACTGTGGCTCTGCTGCACAGTACAGATATTATCAAGGCTGGCAGACAGAAGGCTGCCTTTCATCTTCCTCTTTCTGAATCATATTTCTCCGTTTCAAGACAACTTCCTTGCCTCTCAAGCTTGTCTCCTTACATGGAGCAGTGACTGTTTCTCCCTCTCTTCCCCATGTGCTGTCCCATTGACCAAATTACATTGAGAGCTTTTAATGTGCTGATCAATGAGGGTGAAAGGAGATGCATGGGCTTTGTCCTCCTCCCAACTCCTAAATGGGTAACTGGTTATGTCAAAGCAATGATGTTTGAAGTGGAAAGAGAATGAGGGAAAATCCCTCCACGAGTGTCTCTGTCCAGTTCAAAGTCTGTGTTTATTAACCACCTTGGAGGCCTTTTGAAAAATGTCTGGATAAATTATTTTAAATAAATCGTATGTTCTAACTTTCTGTTTGTCAGAATACATCCAAGGTGGCTAATTAATATGTTAGGAAGAGATTATTGTTTCTCACTTCTTGAGTTTTTAAGTTTACAACTTAGCCTGTAGTTGGAGCTGGTTTTATAACTGGAGCACGCTACCAGATTAGCCTTCTTCTGTTTCTTCAATTTTTCTCAAACAGAATATAGCAGATTGCCAATGTTATTGAGGCCTACCATTGCCAGCTACCCCCTCCTCCTCCTCCTCCTCCTCCTTCCTCCTCTTCTTCTTCTGTGATCACTCGTAGCCACAACAGCTGCCACTCTGAAGATCTTTCTATTCATATTGCCAGTGCTTTTTTTCTGGGGATACACAGGAGTATGCATACCCCTAAATATTTTGTGAATCTAAGTTTGGCCCCATTGAGGAGCAGTATTTCAATATGAGTAGGAAAATGAGAGTACAGTGGTACCTCGGGTAAAGAACTTAATTCGTTCTGTTCGTTCTGGAGGTCTGTTCTTAACCTGAAACTGTTCTTAACCTGAAGTACCACTTTAGCTAATGGGGCCTCCTGCTGCTGCCGCCGCTGCGCCACCACCACAACATTTCTGTTCTCATCCTGAAGCAAAGTTCTCAACCCGAGGTACGATTTCTGGGTTAGCGGAGTCTGTAACCTGAAGTGTCTGTAACCTGAGGTACCACTGTACCCCTAAACATTTTTTTAGAAAAAAAAGCATTGCGTATTACTACAGTATGTTTCAACTGTTAACAGAGTACATTAGAATTTGCTGTGCCTGTCAGCACTGCCCCTTTCTCTGGACAAGTCTAGGAAACCAAAGAAGCTTTCAGTGATTAAGCCATGGAACTTTCTCCAATGATATGCTTTTGAGGATTGGCAGATGGCCGAAGAGAAGAATGTGAAAGTTGCATTTGATAAGGGAACACGAGGAGAAAGTTTATGGGGAAGTGGGTTGCTTTGGTTTCATGGATGAAAGAGAGCGGAGCAGGATATAATGGGTCTTGGTTAAAATGGTCACATATTAGGATAAACCTCTTGATGTCAAGAAGAATTTGAAAACAGAACCAATTACTTAGAGGGGTGGAAAACTCACATTCACTGGCAATTTTCAAGCAGAGGCTGGGCAAAATAGTCTTGCTCTCGATTTCTTCCCTTAAGCAGGGGATAAAGTAGAAGGACTCTATGGACAATGGACCAAGTTGTTATATAAAGCTAGGGAATATCCTTCAAAAAAAAATCTAGGGGTGGATTCAGGTGAACGTCTGAGGTGATAAAACTACCATGGGGTGTTTTTCTTTTGCCAGCAGTGAATACCGGGACATTTTGACAATTCACAAAAATATCACCTCCCGTTCAACCATATTTCATATGCTTTCTACCAGGTGGTAAATCATGATTTCACCACTTATCTGTGACAAAAATGTATCCCTTGCTGGATTCATTTCCTCCATTTTTCATCTGAATCGAGCCCAGATCAGCAGCTGTCAGAGATAGTTTGATACATGAATCCTCCTATTTCAGAAATGCTCCATATATAATAAAACAAACAATAGGAGATGAGATTTTGTCTCAAGATTGACAACCATAGGTTATGTGTCTTTCACATTCTATGTATGCCCCCAACTGATGTACCTTACCAGAGAGGTTCACAGTCATTAGGAACTGTTGCTTTTCAAGAACTCAGAGTCTCAGCTGGATTGCAATTTATTGAAGAATCAAGACCTGCCAATGGGAGCTGGATGCAGCCCAATTTTTTAAAAAAAAATGCTCAGAAGAATGAAGCCTGGCATAATCCTGAGCATGATGAATCAAGACGCCATGTTGACTGGTGTCAGCAAGGGCACTGAAGTGAAGAGTGCAGCATTTCTCTTTGATGACAAGCACCATTAAAAATTTGCCTGGGGGGCTTTTTCAACACTTCTGACACACTTGGGCTGTGACAGCTCGATCGATCAGCCACAGCAGATGTTGGTGAAAACAGTCATCTGTTGGGACTTTGATATCAACTTCAGGGACTGTGTAAGACAGTTAATATTCCATTTCTCAACAAATAAAATTCAACTGGTATTGAATGTTTTGGCTTTTCTCCCCCAATGTCACATTTGCAGTTTTCAGTCCCTCTGCCATTTCCTGCTCAATTTTTCTGTCAAGTGTGATTCCTGGACCTCACTTCAATTCTAGACTAGCAGTTGAAAGCCTCATGGTGTGCAAACTGCTGCTGCTCCCTTGCAGTACCCAGCTGAGAGGAAGCAGTGGCGTAGCGTGGGGGTGCAGGGGGGGCCGGCCGCACCGGGTGCAACATCTGGGGGTTAGGGGGCGCAAATTACTTGCCTTGCCCCGGGTGCTGACAACCCACACTGTGCCACTGAGAGGAAGTGTGGGTTTTTAATAAGATTGCCAGACATCCCCGTTTCCCAGGGACAGTCCCCGGATTTACAAATCAGTCCCCATACAAAATCCATTGAAGTTGAAAAGTGTCCCCGAATTCATTGAAAAAAATCTGGTAACCTTAGTTTTTAATGCATTTACCAGGGAGGGGGGGAAATGTGGCTTAAGCTGTAATTTCAAGAAATGTTATTAATGAGTAGATGCACCCAGACAAATGTGTTTGTGGGGCTTCTTTAACGCAGCAAGAGGTATCAAGGTTGTGCCATGGCTCCAAAGAGGCACGAAAGAAAGGAAATAGAAACATTCTCTCTGTGGATAGAAGTCTTTCCGTAAAAGTCCTTGAAAGAGGTAGGCTGTTGTGCAAGGTGCCAAAAGCAGAAACAGAGCTGACCTTTATAAAGGAAGGGGAGTAGAGGGATCAAGAGTCTGCTGCCCCAAAACAGCTGTTATCTATTGCTGAATCAATTTAAATGAAGGTATAAATTGAGTTTGCTAACAGAAATGGTTCCCATATTTTCATCCGTCTTAGCAAAAGCCTCAAGATATGAGAAAAAAATTAATCCTTGAGTGGATAAGTACTAGAGCATGTTAAAATGGTTTTCCATTTGTTACATAAAAAAATAGTTTTCCATTTGTACAAGTTTGATTTATATATATAATATGCAAGAGGGGGGAGCTGCTGAATTTGTCTTTAACCTTGGTTGCATCAGTGTCATTGAATGTTCAACAATTCTTTAAATGCTCTCTCATGGAAAGTCACCCCACATTCTACCATTTCTCCACGGCAAGTCATTTTCATGCGGCTATACTAGTGCCTTTTACCATGTGGATTTTGAAGAAAGCTTGGCGAGTTTCCATGTCAGGAACACACAACCACAGGAGCATAATAGGATTGAATGAACATGGCAAAGAAGTGGGAAAGTGAGGAAAGCAGGGCTTAATCTGATCTGGGCCATGGTGGACTTCAATTGCAGCATTTATTTGCAGATGAAACCTGAGCATCTGAAGCTACTATTTTCATTTTTCAGAATATGACGAGCTCAATCCAGGAATCAGACGATGGAAAGCAGTACTAGACATTGACGATGGGCCTCATGTCTTCACCTGTAAGATCTGAAGAGGAGAAGGGATCCCTGCAGTTCAAAGCCTACAGCCTTCCCCATAAAGAGCCGTGAAGGGAGTATGCTTGTAGCAAGGCAATTCTGTGCACGTTTACTTGGGAGTAACTCCTACCATGCTCAGCTGGGCTTCCTCCCAGGGATGTGTACATAGGATTGCAGCCTCAGCAACTCAGATGAGCCAGACATATTATCCTGGGCAGGGGTGCCAACTTGAATGAAATATTGTGGGGACCCAGGTAAGCCCCGCCCCACATAATCAATCACATGACATGGCGCATGGACACCAGTTCAATGGCAATGCTCATCAACTTTGCAGGGGCAAAATGGCCCCTAGGAGTTGGCTCCTATGATTTTGAGCCCAAAACAATTTTCAAATGCCATTTCTTCATTTTTATATGCCTCATCTAGCACTACTCTGCCCCTGTATGCACCCAAATCCTGCTCACATGATGCTTTTGAAGCCCAGCTGATCCTAGCAGTTGATCCTATAAGGCCGCTCTAGGTCATCTGCCCACATTATTACAATATATTGTTTGCTTGCTTGTTTTACTCTATTTGCCTAGCTGCCTAGGAACATATATTATTTGGACGGCTTGCAAAAATGAAAATGAACTGCAATTTTTAAAATGTTAATACAAAATGCTTAAAGCAGCTTTTAAAAAGTTCTGTCTGCTAGGTAGATTGGCTAAAACAAGAATTGAATTTTTGAAAAGACCTGGATAATTGCCAGTAAAGTATTAAGGCACATCTTTCTCTCCTCAGTTCTAGATATGCAAGGTGGGATCCAGATGTGGCAGCTGATGGAAGGCTCTGCTCTATAGGTAAACCACCATAGCCCTTGAAACTACTCCCAGAATTATAGCCACAAACCTCACAGGAAGGTTATTGCCAATGACTTATTCTGACCAGGATCTTACCAAATAATGACAATGTTTTCACACAGACTTCTGTTCTAAGGCCATTCATTCTGAGCAACTGTTTGCTACAATTATCCCTTCGGTGGCAGGATATTTGAAGGTAATAAGATAGGAATTCAGATTAATATGTCTGTCCAATTTCTCATAAAACTGAAGTCTTCAGTCAAATCAATGTACAATGGTCTTGTCAGAAGCAAAGGTGACCATTGCAAAATTATGCCAGAGCAAGCAGGTTGCAAATGAAAGCCTTTCCCATGAGGCTTTCTCCCTAGCAGGTGAAGTCTTGTCACCTTAGATTTTTTAGTAGCTGTGTGCAGGCTTGCTACTTTAATGAGACAACCCATGAGTTCCTGCTGTGCCCCTTTTATGGAAAGCAGGGAGATCCAAGCTACAGATCCTTATATTATGTAGGCGACAGTGCATATATTATTCCTAGGTTATGGCATGGATCCTTGAGGAAACAGGACAGATTCAAGGGGGGGGGCATTCTTAAGACTCTGCTACCTTAATGGTCTTAGGTGGGTAGCCTTAAATTACTCATCTTTATTTAATCAAGGGGGTGATCTTCATCTGTATTCAAGAGCTAGTTTTGTGAGTTTAGCTAATGGGGTTCAGTTTGTGATAGCTAAAAATGGGACTAATCAGATGCCATGCATCCTAAATTTAGCCCTCTACAGTTCTGAATGTACAAAGCCACCACTTGTTTTAATGCTTCCTAGAGTTTATGTTTGTCCTTGAAGGTTTCACCTCTTTGGAGACCAACAAAACAGGTTCCATGAAGTTCTGCCTTTACAAATCCCACTGCGGCTTGCATTGCTAAAACGTTTCCTTTTTTATCATCATAGCACTTAGTTCCTTGGTATACACTTTGGGGTTATATGCATCAATAGAAAGAAATCAATAAGGCTTAGGTAACTAAATATTCAAGTCTTATATGGCATAGAGATCCATGATTACCCTCACATAAGTCCTTTCCAAAGTGGCTGTAGCCTCATTAGACAACTAGATTTGCACTCTTGTCAGTATCCATGATGGGGATGCCTTGAAGCCAGCTGTGAAACCATGGGATTGCCATTGTCCCAAAATACAGAGCAGGGCATACCCTTGAAATACTTTTTGCTCCCAGTGGATAGGTGGGATAGCCTTAACCTGGTAAAGTTTGGATGTTTGGTGGTGACCCTACCTTGCAAGAGTGGGAAACCAATGCAGATATTTGCCTCCATGGATAAATGGAGCCCGATAGGTTCCTGAATGCTCTGGAGGATTTCCCAGTGGGAGAGAGTCAGTGATTCTGTCAACCCCCTGGTCTCCCTATGGGATGGTGAGAAGAAGAGGTCTATTGACACAATCGCTTCTGAGGTTCCTCTTCAGTTCTGCATAGCCTTTGGTATACTTAGGGGCTGTGGGCAACGAAGCAGGCTGAGAGACAACTGGAGCACTGGCATTCTATACTGGCGATAGCCTGTCCCCATCAACAGTCTAGTCACACCTTTAGCCCCATGTAGACAGCATTGTAATAATCAAGTCTTGTGGTCACCAGTGCATGAATCCCCACAACCAGACTATTCTTGGCCATGCAAACCCCTGTGTTGCAAAGAGAACATCAGCAATGTCTAGGCAACACGATGACCATGTACATACGCAATAGACAATTTTATAGAATTCCTTCAAACCATAACAAGTACAAAATGAAATATTTAGTCTCAATGTCTCTGAAAATCTTTAAATGAAGCGAGGTACCAGACTTTGTACGATGAAAGACAAGCTGTGAAGCTTTGTGTATTCGCCAAATATGATGTCCAACACTGAACAGTGATTCCAGATATTGACTACTGTTTCATAGAATTCTTCATCAGCGTGGTGGGAGGATATAGAATTGCTTCATAAACCCATCTTATTTCAAATGAATGTATGTAAATGAAAATATCAAATGCTGTGGAAAAGTGCTCATGTAATAATGTAGTCACTGACGATGCTGACGAAGAATTCTACGTAAATCTGGTACCTCGCTTCATTTAAAGATTTTCAGAGACTTTGAGACTAAAGATTTCGTTTTGTACTTGTTATGGTTTGAAGGAATTCTATAAAGATTTTCTATTGTGTGTGTACATGGTCATCTTGTTGCCTAGACATTACTGATATTCTTGGCCATGAACAGCTGTCATTCACATCCCAGCTGTAACTGGTAGAAGGCTCTCCTAACCACTGAGCCTACCTAAGCCTTCAGCAACAAAGACGAATCCAGGAGCCCACCACCCCCAAATTCCAAATTGAAAGGGGCCTCTATACTGTTCTGCTGAATGTGTGTGACTGGGACCTAAAACACAAGCAAAATGTGTCATTAGTTCTCTAGCAGGAAGGCACAAGAAGCCTGAACTGATGGACCACCTAGGGGTGGTAGCATTGGTAATAGAGCAAAGGGCATCTTTACACTTCACGTATCCCCAAGCTAAAAAAACCCCAGGCCAGCTCAAATGTTGCACCTGTCAGATACCTAAAAATATTGTGCTATTAATGTGTTTCTGTAATTTCCATGTAGAGAACAAAGGGGTGAGAATGCTGCTGTGCAGAACAATAAAGTAACATAGAAAGGTCAGCAATTAATAGGTAGTTTCGCTGTGTCAGATATGGAAAGTTACTGCCTCTGCTAGAGAAGTATAAATAAGCAGATCAAGATGGATTAACTCTCAGCCCCTATCTCTTCCTCTCCATCAAGACATAGTGGGCTAGCAGAACTATCTGTAATATTGGACGAGAATTATTTGGGGTAGAAAAAAGATGGTGAGGAAATTGCTGGGATAATGTCTCTCTCCTAGTTTAATTTTACTGCAAAAGTACTCGATACTCGATGCATTTTAAAAGGTAGATCACTGATTGCTGATCCCAATGGTTACATCTGGCAAGACACATTATTGCTATTTATCATATATCATATATCATATATATCATATATCATATATCATTTATCATACTTAGTGCCCAAAAAGGCTTTGAATTGGTTAAGTAGCTAAATACGAGAATGGGGAAGCTCTTTAGGAAGGCACAGTCTTCCTTTTTAGTTAGTTTCTGCTTTTGCTATCATTTTGTTTTGCTTACTATGATGCCCGTGTAGCATATGAGTCAGTCCTAGTAAAAAGGGGCATAATTCATTCTCTCAGCTGCTTGTCTAATAATAATAATAATAATAATAATTTTTATTTATATCCCGCCCTCCTCAACCGAAGCCAGGCTCAGGGCGGCTAACAACAATCAAATAATCAAACAATCAAATAATCCAACATTCTAAAAACATTTCATTATAAAAATTAATTAAAATCAAATTAATGGCAACTGTTAAGTCTACACCTGTACTTCTGACTGAATTACTTATCTTATGCCAGAGGTACTACCACATTTCATAACTGGAATTGCCTATCAAAATCCTTGGAATTTGCCCATTTCCGTTTCTTTTTTTTAAAAAAAAAAACTTCTTTGATGCTCATTGGTACTACAACATTCTGTGGCAAGGAAGTTCTACACTGTGTGAAGATGTGCAGCATGTTTTTGCACTCAGCCCAATGCCTCTTATGTTCAGTGGGTGAGGGAAACGCATTGTGACTAACATTTCCCAGTTCACCCTCTCTACATCACTCGCAATTTTAACATCCCACTCTCAGGTTGGAAAGCCCCAGCTCTTTTAAACAAAGACAAGTTCTGGGCCTCCAAATTCCAGTAAGACAAGAGAGACACCCACACTGCCTGTCTGAACTTCTTTTGTTTTATTTTCACGCCTGCTAGACTTAATGGTGCTTCATCCTCCTGACAGAGAAAATTGCCAGCCCAGGGACCAAATGTGCTTCCATGTGCTATTTCATGTGTCATTCCACGTGCAAGCCTTCAAGGGAGTTTTCCATGGACTCAAATACTCTGTGGGAGGAACAAAAGCAAAGTTAAACTTCTTGGAAGCATAGAGAAAGCTCGCTCATGCAGCCATCCTTGTCAATTACCTGGTCAGCTTCAATCCAATCACACATCAAAATTTTGTTCTTCACAAAGGTTCCCACCTTGGCCATACATTTATCATGTAATAAGGAATTTATCAGATTCTTCCCCAAGAGAACTTCCCAATGGGTTCTTTGACAACTCACAATCACTGCGAAAAAACTCATTTATATGTTTGATACTTATTGTTGTTTAGTCGTGATATATTTTACTCTAAAACACTGGCACTTGGCTATTAGTGAGTTTTCCTGGAATTTCAGTACGGGTTTCTAAAGTGTAAGCCACCATCTGTGGGTGCCCTGTAGCTTCTTGAGAAATAAACCTGTTTGTTTATTTCTTTATTTCTTTATTTATTTATTTTATTATTATCTATTGAATTTATATGCTGCCCTAAACCCAGAGGTCTCAGGGCAGTTCACAGAAAAGATCACAATATATAAGCTCAAAATAAAAACAATAACCCAATAACACACACACACACCCAAAAAGAGCCACATTTTAAAAGGGTATAGGATGTCGATCGAGTCAACCAAAGGCCTGGTTAAAAAGGACCATTTTTGCCTGGTGCCTAAAGGTGTATAATGATCTTTGATGCCCTTTTATTCCAACGACAAAATGGGAGCTGTGGTTGAGTTGAGACATTTTGGGCAGCCATTGCACATGCCCAGATAGCAGAGTTGGGGAAAAGGAGTTCAGCACAGGGTAACAAATCAGACAATATCAGGTGAAGACATCCCTGCCCACTTTCTGGTCTTTACAGCAACGTAGGGGTTTGACTTGAAACACAGCAGGGGAAAATGAGCTCACTGCATTTCTTATTGCTAACCTGTAAATAGTCTTACCTAAGAGTCCTCTTTCCCCCCCAGGGACCTGAGATATCTTGGACTTCTCATAAAACTCTATGGTTATCATCTTCCAGTGCCATGGACCAAAAGTCTATCTACGCCATGAAATTATGAACCAAAATTGCAGCAGCCATAAAGCCTTTAGATTCTCCCGATGTCACATAATCTGAATACTAAGATATGCCTTTTTTTGATGCTTTTGAAACACTGGAATGCCAGGAGTAACTTTTCAGTGTATTTGCAATGCTAAACCACCGTTATCAGAGGCATCCAGTACTATTATATTCTCAGCACGTCTGCAAGTAGCAGCTGCTGTAGTACTTAAGCAACACACAGCTTCAAGTTCAGTTTTTTGTTTTGTTTTTGTTTTTTAAATAGGCTGCCCATAAAAAAGAATATCCCACAGAACAAGTAAAACACTTCCCTGGGGGGAAACTGGTTATTATATTTCTTACACTGATATGCAACTCTTTATGACTTTCTTTACACACAGGGCTCATAAATCAGGGGTTCCTCAGCTCATGAAAAATGCAACAATGCTTTAAAAGGTGGTTTATCCAAAGATGTGAATTAGAAGTACAATGCCCAGTTCAAAAGAGATATTTACATAAGCTGGCTCATTACAAATGAAAAATGTTATTACCCACTATCTATTCCTAGCTTCTTGCGAATTCAACTTGTTCAACTTGAAGTACTGCAAAGAACACCAGCCTCTGTGGCACGAGGCTGGTAAGAAAAACAAAAGGGGAAGGTTTCTACACACCCACGCAATCTCCCCGTTTCAGGCAAGAAGGCTTATCACAGTTCATTGACACATTCCATGAAGAAGAAATGCACACTACAAGGGCATAAGCAGGGCCAGTGAGGGGTGTGGTTCAGAGAGAATTTCAAGGGTCCTATTATTATTATTATTATTATTATTATTATTATTATTATTGTTATTATTATTATTATTATTATTATTACTACTACTACTACTACTACCTCATGAGCCACATTTGACTCCCCCTGCAAATGGAACCCCTTGTGCAGAGCAGAAATGAATGAGCTATCCACCACAAGAATGAGCTTCAAAGCTTTACTGCCGAACAGCCTTAAAATAGTTACAAATAAACATTACAAAATGCAAAGTAACACATTGCTCCTAAACAGCAAGCAATGTATCCCTGTCTTCTTTATGTCCTTAATATAATTCAGTAACTTTCCTCTCTCTGATCCCAGAGAGAGATACTGATGATGATATTGTATCATCATCGCTGACTACTAAGATGCTGAGTTCTCTGGTTTCATCTCATGCTGTGAGAGAGCTTTGCTTAGGTATCCAGGATAAGTCATCAAATAACCTGAATGGAAACATCCAAACCTTCTCTGCCACATTAGCTAAAGACAAACCTCTCTTGCCTAATGCAAACCTCTCTTAATAGCATTTTAAACACAATGCAACCAAACCATATATCATTTTTACAGGATTGCCCCCCCCCCACACAAAAAATATATATAAGACTGGGGAGGAAAATGGTGTGTGTGTGATCAGAGTCCAGAACCTGCACTAGATGTTCACCTACAAAACGTGTTTGGTGTGAAGCCTGTGTGGTCGAATGGGCATAACTTTATTGAGGGACGGTGACAGGGGGCTTAATTGTTCCTTTATTTTGCACTGATCACAGTTACAGATTTTCTCTTGCTGCTACTTCCTCATCTGTAATTTTTTTTAGGGCTTCTCTTTCCTGGAGTGGCCCCAATCACTCAGGGGGATCAGCAAGCAGAGAACTGCACTAGTGCCATGGGCTCTGTGAGGACATCTCTTGAGTGTACACGAAGCCAATTCAAAGTCAGAGAAATGCCTTCTGGGTACCATTACTCTCATGCTGAACACCTCCCCTCTCCACTGGGGAAAAACTTAAGAGGAAGTGGGTTAAAATGTTCACAAAACATGAGACCCATTTTAAGTCTCCACCCCCCCCCCCCATATTCAAGTTTAGAGAGCCATATCTAATTCCTGAGGCTAAAGCTTCTTTCACACATAAAACTTAAAATAGTTGTTAAAACAACAACAATGATATGTCAGGCCAATTCAGAGTGAGAGAATTTTTTCCTGGGTACTTTAAAAAAACATAATGGTGTGCAATGCATATCTATGCTCAATCTATGTTTGTTAGGATGCATCTCATCCATATCCTCCGCGTTAGCAACCAGATGTTGTCATACACAGTATGAGAGAGGTTCAAAGGTGAACTAAGAATCACTTGTGGAAATGTGCTAAAAACTGACACCTTCCAATGACCGTTGCTTTCCTCCCCCCGATTCCAACAGGGCTTGTGCTGCATATGTTCAAGGGAGTGTGTTCTTCAGAGAATCCTAAAACCAATAGTGCCCTAGTGACACTACTGAAATCAAAAAGAAATGATCAGAAGAGATGAGCAGTCTTTAAAGAACTGGCATTTAAAAGGTCAAGATGAGAGCAACAACAGAGAGTTTGTAACCTAGGCTTTAGCTAACATGAACCAATCCAGGCAATTCCTGCTTCCAGGTGCATTCAAATGCCTTACCCCATCGCCCCAAACCATCATTTTATTGACTGCTGAGAGCAGCTTAAAAACACAGAGGAAAGTTGCATAAGGATTAACTTCTTTTCTTTTCCTCTCTCACATCTGACCTGATAAAACCTACAGAAGGAAAGAGCATGCCACCTTCTACATAGCAGCTTGGTGAGTTTTAATCATAAGATTCTACCCTTCCAAAAATAGAGGAGCTCCCATATCTAGCTATATATGGATTAATATTCCTGATTTCACGAAAGGTCGGGGAGTTATCATATGCTCCTGGTGTGGGTGTTTTAATGCAGTTTTAGGACTTTGCAGTATGTACTGAAAATGGTATGGTTTGTTTTCCCCCTTTCTTTTATGGCTCACTGTTCTTCCTTCTTCCTTTGCTTATTGCCTTTCTCAAGTCACCTCTGCACTCCCTTCCTTTCTCTGCTCATAAATATTTTTAATAGCTCATTGAGACACCCAGGTTTAACCAGAATCCCTTTATTAACTCAGATATGAAGTGGTTCAAAATGTAATTAATGATTGCCTAGAAAAGCGCTTAGGCAGGGGACAATGTAGTCGATGCAGATCTAGATTTCAGCCAAAAGCTTATGTACTCGTATAATTCGCATATAGATATTCACCTGTTCACAGCCCTTTTAAATGGATACCGTTTTGAGGAGTAGGCTCCCTTGGAGCATGGAATGAAAGTGAGAAGTTGATTGCCTGCTATTAAAACTTGGTCTAAGGTACAGCAGTACGGTACTGAACACTCACAGTTAAAAGCGTGAAGATCAGATACATTGCAGTTTGCCTCATACCAGTTGTACCAATTGCCTTTGTTAAGGTTGCAATCCCGTTGAAAGAGAAGGTACATTGTATTCCTGGATCCAGTTTTGTCATCTGAGGCATCAGTGGCTAAAGGTGTCTATTGCCAGATGCAGCAGCTTCACCAGTTATTGCTGTTCCTGGGCAGGAAAAGCCTAGCCACAGCAAACCATGCTCTGGTAATATCAAGACTGGAAGACTACAATGTGCTCTAGGTGGGGCTGCCTTGAAAATGATCCCAGATGCTGCAGCTGGTGGAGAATGCTGTGGCCAAAGACATATAACCCTACTTTTGAAGGTATTGCTGGACATTTTATCAAAGCATATACACTTTTTATTTGTTCTATGCAGCTGAAATATGCATCCAAACAGTTCAAAACCACCGTATGCCTTTAAAGGCATCTGAGATTATTTCCAATGCAATTCAAATTTTGATGTTGCCCATTTATTATCCACTGTTGCCTATTACTTATGGATTCACTGTCATATACTTAGGTTGGGACATGCCCTTGTAAGTGTTTCATAGCATAATTACTGCTACAGCTAATATCCCTCTGCATCACCTGCTGTTAGAAACAAAGTTTGGTTTTTCGCTATCTCTTCTTAAGGCATGGAGAAAAATCAATACTAATTAGAGATATCTGGGAAAGGCCATGGAAGACCGCCAATTCTACCTCACTTTAATTATGCTTGTGAAAATCATTTTGAGCCAAAGAAAGAAAGGGGGGGAGAGACACAAGTAAATTATGACCTATTTATGCATGCAACAGAATAAGATTGCAAATAATGGTGTCTAGAAAGAGTTTTATCCTCATCCCCTTGCAATGTAAGTATATTGGCAGCCATACAGGCTTGGCAATTTTTAAAGATCGATTGGGCCTCAGTTTATGGTCAGCCTACTACAAAAGAGGGAAAGTTAGAATGTTCCAAAAAAGAGATGAGGGCAGTAAATCTCTTGGTCTGCACAAAATGTTAAGGAATTATCCTTCTCCTCCAAAACTAATGGGTGAAAAGGTGCTTCCACTTCTGTATGAACTCTAAAAGAATGAAAGGGGGAGGGGAGAATCAAAAATACCCTATGACTGCTTCAAATATGAATGCTGGGAGTCTCTAGTATCTTACTGTCCAGAATGTGGTAGCAATGAATGTCTGACAGGATTTGAAAAATGACAGGATTGGAAAATAGAGCAGTCAATATTTGACATGTCAGAATAGCACCCAGCTCAACAAGAAGAAAACTAGCTGATAGCTGACATTTAGTACTAGTCACTACTTCGCAGAAGACATGCAGTAGATGTCTAACAGATGCCTAACATTCAATAGCAATATCTAACAACAGACATGCAGTAGAATGCAGTATCTGACAGTGAGCACACACACACAAACAAACAAACAAACACGCTTTAATAAGTCTTACTCCCAGGTATATATTCTATCCCAGGTAAAGGTGTGCACAGATGCTTTACAAATACCCAGGATAGAGGAATTTAATTTTTTAAAGGGTGGCCCTTTGTGGAGGGTTTTAGGTGGTAGGGCTTTGTGTATGTGTGTATGTATGTATGTATGTATGTATGCCCTTCACAACTGAAGTTTCCACATATATTTTATACACAGGTTTCTACAGCCAAAAAGCCACCCTCAGATCATTGAGCAGACAGACTTATGCTTATGCAGCATGCGCCAGAAGTTTAATCAGCAAATTAAAAGGCACAGAATATGGAGGCACTAGCATATAATAAAGCAAAGATTAACTCAGATTAAATAAAATGGAGACTGACTTATCAGTAACCATTCATGATCGCAAAGGTAATGGATGGAACATTATTACATTACGGGCAGGAACTGTTTCAGAATTGCAAAGTAACGCAGAAAGGAAAACTACATAAGGGTAAGCCTCCAACAGCACAGCGAAAAATAAAAGAAACAACAACAGCTGACTTGTAAGAATATAAATATGGCACAGAGCTTTTTGTTTTAATTTGGTATTTAAAGCCCAATGCAAATTTACAGCAGTGGTTGAAAATGAGTTAAGGTATCACAGCTCATGAAGTCCAGCTTTATGGATAGGAAGAACCATAGGAAGCTGCCTCAGACCATTTCTTCATCTAACTCAGTATTGTCTCCACTGGCTGGCAGTGGCTGTCCAGGATTTCAGGCAGCGATCTCTCTCTCTCAGCCCTATCTGGAAATGCCAAGGGTGGAACCTGGGACTTTCTGCATGCATGGTGAAGTCTGCAAAGGTTGCAACCTGGCACTGGGAAAAGGTAGTGGCATTGACGGACCTGGCATCACCACACTGCAGTGATGACCACCTATGGGAGGCTTAATGTCCCAGTAAGTCCCACAGCTAATGCCTGCCTCGGACTTCTCTTAAGTCATGTCAGTAAAATCCAGGGAGCTGCCATTTAATTCCGCACATAGCACCATGGTGTGGAACAATATCCTTTAAGTTGCAAAGTGTACCCACCATTGCCATCCCCACCTGGCGCTGCCAAGTAGGACTAGAGGGGTCAGTGATATAGGAGAGAGTCCTCAGAAGGCATTTTAACCCAGTTTTGCATGGCAAAATTCAGATAAGTGCAAAATTCAAAGGATGGCTGTGTTTCAGGTCTGATATTATTTCAGAAAGTGCAAATGTGACAGATTTGCCTTTAAATGCAAACTGAATTGGATTTCACCCCCATCCCTGCTTGACACTTACTTCCCAGTCAGAATTGCCAAATAGGTCCCCCTGCACACTTTTTTTTTGGGGGGGGGGTCAGGCTACAATTCATTTTATCACTAAACAGGACTGAAAATGATACTTAAATCTAGCCTAATATTTACCCAGCAATTATATCCCCCTAGACTACAAGCAGATGTTCTGAACTGTTTGCAAAGCTAACTTAAAGAGACCAATATCTTTGTGGCCTCATGCCTCATTCCATTTCCTCTCATGACTAAGTGATGAATAGAAAAGCCAGGCCTGTTACCTGCTGCTGCTATTGTGTCATGAGAGCAGGCACCACACAATGGATCTTGCCACAAATGCAGCAGTACACTAGGCACAGAAATAAAATGGCATCCCTCTCCTCAGGCACTGGTGTGAGAGGAGACGTGAGCATTTGCATCAATGCCTGGTTTAAAACATGTCCCATGTTTACCTGAATTGATGTCAGTCATTCTTAGTATGCAGGCCTAGTAAGTTGCAGGAATGTTCCCAGCGAGGAGGAAATGTGTTTAGAATTAATGCAGCACTCATTCTCTCTCTCTGACACACACACACACACACACACACACACACACACACCAGGACTTTGGTACGTGACAACTGTTTCAATCACAACTTCTCATGTTTTGTTCTGCTTCTCCAAAATAAATACAGTGATTTTATTAGTTGCAAGTACTGCTGATGCATATTAAATTTAGACTTGTTTGTCATGGATGGGCAAATAAAAGTTTGACCATTGCTGGGCTCTTGTGCTATTTTGTCTAATCTTGTGAATGTGAGAGTGACTGGGCATCCAGTTTGCGTATCAACCCATCCATTACTAGTAGGTATTAAGATCAAATTAAGGGGGGGGAAATATTAAGGGGGAAACCATACACACATACATATTACATAGTGAAGAAAATCACTCTTACATCCATCTTCTTAACATTCATGTAATGGAATGAAAAGCTGAACCTTATTTTTATACAGTGGTACCTCGGGTTACACTTCAGGTTACAGACTCCACTAACCCAGAAATAGTACCTCGAGTTAAGAACTTTACTTCAGGATGAGAACAGAAATTGTGCGGTGGCGGTGCAGCAGCAGCAGGAGGCCCCATTAGCTAAAGTGGTACCTCAGGTTAAGAACAGTTTCAGGTTAAGAATGGACCTCCAGAACGAATTAAGTTCTTAACCCGAGGTACCACTGTATTGTGGAACAAAGAGAGAAGATTCAGTTTATGACACCCCCAGAATTACTGAGGTGCTATAGAAAAAAGAAAGCGGAAAGATTAATCCATTCTTCCTTCAATGGATGCATTCTCTGCCTGGCAATGGCCTCTTCTCTCAATGAAGCACTGTTTCCACCCCTGAAAAACACAAGCCTTGGGAATATAAACATTAAAGTACTCAAGAGCCGATATATCCCATTCTCTATAAATTCATTAAATATTTTTATCTTCACTCAACATGAAGGAAGAAATTTTCCATTCATAGATTTAATTTTCAAATATGAGTTATAACTGTTTTATGTTGGCTTAATCTGTCCCTGCTGTGAGGTAGCAATAGGAAGCAAATACACAACTTGTTCATGGAACCTTCAAAGGCTAAACAGATAGCCTACATTGTGGCAATCGGGTTTTGTACCAGGTAAGGGCTGCAGTCAGGCTTTTTCCTGGTGTGCGCATTACTTAGGACATAAAGCAATCACATTAATGCTAACAAGATGCACCAATAAAAGACATTCCGAACTAACAATCAGAACTGGATCCATTTTAGGCAGCAGAGCATACCTATGGTTATTTTTTCCCATATACCTGGGAGAATAATACTTGATTGGCTGCTTGTGCCATCCCACTGTGGAAAGGAGGCTGTGTGTTTGAAAACATACAGTCTGGAAATACTAGCAGCTGTGCATGCTGGGAAGTCAATGTCCTGTACAAGAACAGATCAAGTTCAAGAAACAAAACTTGAAGAGTAAAAGTTTAGGTGGGAAAAGAACACTTATAGTCATGACACTCTGGGAGATGAGAGATGAGAGCATTCTATATATATAGCAGATAGATAGCTCAGTTGGTTAGAGTGTGGTGCTGATAATGCTAAGGCTGTAGGTATGGGACAGCTGTGTATTCCTGCATTGCAGGGGGGTGGACTAGATGTTCCTTCCAATTCTATGATTCTAATTCTATGATTCTAATTTTAGAGCTAAGGCTTAGATTAAATCTAACCTGCAACATACACAGTCATGTTTTATCTTCGGTTCTCTGTCTCTATCTGTGCATCAATACAGTGGTATCTCAGTTCCCGAACACCTCTGTTGTTGAATGTTTTGGTTCTTGAATGCTGAAAACCTGGAAGCAAATGCTTCTGTTTCCAAAGTTTTTCAGAAGCTTCAGAAGCTTCTGCTGAGTGCAAGAAGCTCTTGCAACCAATGGGAAGCCGCGCCTCAGTTTTCGAACGTTTCATATGCCAAACTGTCTTCCAGAATGGATTACGTTCGAGAACCGAGGTACCACTGTACTGTACTGAGATGTAAAATTATATTTTAGTTTTGTTAAAGATTATCTGATCATGCACTCCCCTTTTACCTTCCTACTCCAATGTGCCAATGAAGAGGAGATAAAAAGCATCCACTTTTGTTACCACAGTTTGTCCATTTCATTGAAACTGGGACAGACAGTACCTTCATCAATGATTTACCTAAGCCAGCAAATTTAAACCATGGTTTCTGAATCCAGCTTGTTCATAGTGAAAACTAACCACAGTTCCTGCTTCAGACAGCACAACAAACTGTGGTTACTTGAAAATGGAAGTGGATTCTTCCAATCATTTCCTTGCACTTATGCCAGAGGAAGAGGATAGAGCAGGCTGTGTCCCTAATGCTAAACTATGATTTAGCGCTGGGATGAGAAACCATTTTTCCATCAGGGGCTGTTGACTCACAGAAAAATTAAATCAACGGGTTGGGCAGCCTCTGTGATCCTTAGATTCAGTGTTGCCTTTGTAGAACTCAGTTGGGAGGCCAATGGGGACAAAAACAGAATTAATTGGTTATCATTAGCTCTGACGCCACCTGTTGTTGACCTCCCTGTCTTCTGCCCTACCAGTCTAAATCAGCACCAACCTCTACAGAATAGATGCACTGGAGAAGATACATCATTTATCAGTTT
Source organism: Podarcis tiliguerta (assembly GCF_965153285.1). Lineage (NCBI taxonomy): Eukaryota > Metazoa > Chordata > Lepidosauria > Squamata > Lacertidae > Podarcis > Podarcis tiliguerta. The sequence continues at coordinate 40,746,191 of NC_139536.1, forward strand.
GATTGCTTGTTTCTATCTATTCCACTATTCCATCCATAATAGAATTCCACAAGGCAGCTTTGTACATATGAAAACATCAAAACAGCCCTTAACAGGGACAGTTTCCTGGCATTTTGGAGCTTGAGTGAACATGGAAAACCCTTAACGCAGCATGTTTCAACCAAAAGGTTTTTTTGTTAATTGAATTTGATCAAGGTTGCTGCAGCGTGTGTCTCCAGACTCTGCCCTTGGAGTGGCTGGTGGACCAACTAAAGCTAGTAAAGTCACCTTGGCCACAAACGCTACCTGAACATCATGGAACAGCTCCAGATTCAGAATAATGGTTCACCCTATTTTCTCAGGAAAATTAGCCTCCCTCTGCACTTCCTAGCTATGAATACTTTGCTCCTCTAATAACGTTTTGTAAAATGGCAGCTGTCCATTTCAAGCTATTATCGTTCCAGACTGCACAGTCATTAGTTGCTTGAGGAAAGACAGATTTTTAGCATGCTGAAAGCAGAAATGGAGCCAGTCATATACCTACAGAATGTTACACTTCTAGAAAATAAATGCATGTTTCTTACCATCCAAAACAGAAGATCACTACAGCAGAGGACTGGAACTTAAAAAGATTATGGATTTTCTTTTTTGAAGGATAGATATGTTTTCGTTTGAAGATGAGTGATCATGTAATTCACTCCAGGCACCTGGCCTTTGTGTCCTACCCTTGAGGATCATCCTTTACTATTCAGATGTGACAGCTGTCATTTTTGGCCAATGTACTTGGCACCAAAGCGAAATCACATTTCTGTAAATGAGTTATCTGCTTCCAACAATTGGATACCCACATGGAGAGTTGTTTAACAGAACAACATCCTACAGAGAAAAACACAAATACCTTTCCAAAATACCTTCGGTTTATGGCTATTGGACCCAGAGAACATGTAAGAAATGCAAAGAGCAAGTGTCACTTAAACAGCTCAGGTTTGAGCTGGATGATATGAATGCACACATAGGGTGCTTTCTCTCATAGCAGTTGCCCCATGCATTGACATCATCAGGTGGGCCCCTGTTTTTGGTGTCACCTTTGTTTGTTACAAAGGACACAACATTATTTTGGCATTAGTGTCTGTTTTGTGGAACCCAGTACTGGATGAACTCTGGTCAGTCACATTGCTGCTGCTTTTCAGGAGATAGAGGGGAAGGAGGGGTGAAGTGAGGTCAGTGCAGTGCAAACACACCATCAGGCATACCCAATTGGCTCTGCCAGTGCATTTGCACCACACCAAACTTGCTGCTGCCTCCCTGCTCTACCTACTAACGCAACAGAAGATTAAGTGAGTAGCACCAGGCCACCATGCTGCCTGCTGCTGGTGGAATCTGCTTCCTGGAGATATTTGAATGGTCCTCTCATATATGGTATGGAGGGCAGAAGACTGGCAATCAACTTTAAAGGAGGTGGTGAGTCTGGTCAGCCACATAGGGGAGAAAGTGAAAAGGGTCAACAGTGAGCATTCAGCTGCACCAAGATGATGAGCAGGGATTCCATAGACCAGCTACTCAGGACTTTGGTACTCAGGAGCAAGGAAAGGAAACCCCATTGGGAACATGTTGCATCACATTCAGGTTTTTTAGGTTTCAGGGTTGCGAACTGCGTAAACCACATTGTGGTTGTAAACCACATTATGGCCAGATGGAGCGAACACAGTCATGACAAGGGTTGGGGAGAACCTCAATTTGGTTCTCATTTAAAGGCAAAACTAATTTATTTACACTTTCTGAAACAATACACGAACCAAACTACAGCTATCTTTCAAAATCTGCACTTCTCTGGATTTTGAAATGTGGTCCCCAACCATAGTACATGCACACAAAAATATATACACTAAAGTGTGCACAAATTAGTAAACATCACATTAAAATACATTGTGTTGGGCAAAATTGCATCCAAATGTCTGTGTAGAGAGAAAACCGTGGATGAATTTTCATGATGGCTTAAAAAAATATCCTAATGTGGAGAACTTAATACAGTGGTACCTTGGGTTACAGACGCTTCAGGTTACAGACTCCACTAACCTAGAAATAGTACCTCGGGATAAGAACTTTGCTTCAGGATGAGAACAGAAATCGTGTGGCAGCGGCGTGGCAGCAGCAGGAGGCCTCCATTAGCTAAAGTGGTACCTCAGGTTAAGAACAGTTTCAGGTTAAGAACAGACCTCCAGAACGAATTAAGTTCTTAACCCGAGGTACCACTGTATAAGAGTGGGGGGAATGAGGAAGAGAGAGAACCTGAAATTGATAGATTTGCCCATCCCTGGTCATAACTCTTTCAGGCTCATCCCCAAGTTGGCAAGAGGTGGCAAGGCATCCCCTGCCTTAGAGAGTGTCCCCACGCAAGTAAGACTAATTGCTGCAGATCTCCTTGTTTTGCTCGGCATTAATAAAAATGGTGGCTGCAGTTAACCTAACCTCTTTATCCTAGGTGTGGGCACAATTCCCTTTTGTGCTTTGAACACCCTCTGGAAAGGTAGGGAGGTGTTTCGAGAGCCAGTGTGGTGTAGTGGTTAAGAGCGGTAGTCTCATAATCTGGGGAACCAGGTTCGCGTCTCCGCTCCTCCACATGCAGCTGCTGGGTGACCTTGGGCCAGTCACACTTCCTTGAAGTCTCTCAGCCCCACTCACCTCACAGAGTGTTTGTTGTGGGGGAGGAAGGGAAAGGAGATTGTTAGCCTCTTTGAGACTCCTGAAGGGGAGTGAAAGGCGGGATATCAAATCCAAACTCTTCTTCTTCTTCTTCTTTCAGTAGCATCTCAGACGTAAGCCTCTTGTTTAGTCCAAGGTGACCGATCAGGATTGGTTTTATTTTTAGCATATTTTGTTATCTTCAACATGTACCACCAAACATCTCCTGAGTTAATTGTTCATTCACCTTCCAGACCTTTCCAGCTAATCAACGATGAAGTGGCTTTTCATTATCAAGTCTATGTCACCCTTCACTGGTCTCATTGTCTCTGAAGATGCGTCAACCCAGGCTCTTTATCTAAGAAAAATGAAAATAAATAAGAAACATGCATCAGAACGAATGACAAATCATAGTGTGGTCAGTCTATTTTTCTTTATTAAAATCTGTGAAATTAAGTAATTTAAATTCCATATGGTCCAGTGATTCAGGTAGCATGATTGGTTCTTTTTATTAATATAGCTTTGTTGAACACTGGGTCAATTAGCAATGCTCATATCAAAAACTGATTTCACGATACATAAAGGGATTGAATTTCACGCCAGTCAAAAATAGGAATTTCTGGATATATCCTAGTAGTACTAGTAGTAATAGGAGTAGTAATAAAATTTGTATACCACCCTTCCTCTGTAGAGTTCAGGGTGGTTCACAGCATTTTATTGTCTTCCTTGCTTAGCTGTCTGAATGGAAGCTATAGAAATGGGTCCTAAGCTCTAGAGTGAATCATAAACACCAGCAAGTTTTGCTCCTATTTGTGGTCACTGTGGAACTCCCTCCCTAGAGAACGTAGACTGGCTCCTGCCTTGCTGTCCTTCCATTGACAGGTGAAGACTTTCTTAATGCAGCAGGCTTTGGGGAATTGACTGCTTTTAATTAAAGGGTTGGTATTGTACTTTTTATTGTAACACGGGTGGCACTGTGGTCTAAACCACAGAGCCTAGGGCTTGCCAATCAGAAGGTTGGCAGTTCAAATCCCCGCAACAGGGTGAGCTCCCATTGTTCAGTCCCAGCTCTTGCTCACCTCGCAGTTCAAAAGCACGTCAAAGCTCAAGTAGATAAATAGGTACTGCTCAGGTGGGAAGGTAAACGGCGTTTCTGTGCACTGCTCTGGTTCGCCAGAAGCGGCTTAGTCATACTGGCCACATGACCTGGAAGCTGTCTGTGGACAAACGCTGGCTCCCTCGGCCTATAGAGCAAGATGAGCACACAACCCCAGAGTCGTCCACGACTGGACCTAACAGTCAGGGGTACCTTTACCTTATTTACTGGTATGTTTTAACAAATCTTAGATACGTAGATAGATAGATGAGAGAGCGAGAGAGAGACAGAGAGAGATGATAGCTAGAGATAGGAGAGAGAGAGAGAGAGAGAGAATGAGAGATAGATAGATAGATGATAGATAGATAGATAGATAGATAGAGATAGATAGATATAGATAGATGATAGATAGATGATAAATAGATAGATAGATAGATAGATAGATAGATAGATAGATAGATAGATGATAGATAGATAGATAGATAGATGATAGATAGATAGATGATAGATGATAGATAGATATAGATAGATAGATAGATAGATATAGATGATGATGATAGATAGATAGATAGATGATAGAGATGATAGATAGATAGATGAGAGATGGATAGATAGATAGATAGATGAGAGATAGAGATAGATAATAGATAGATGATAGATATATAGATAGATAGATAGATGATAGATAATGATGATAGATAGGTGATGATAGATAGATAGATAGATTAGATAGATAGATAGATAGATAGATAGATGATAGATATAGATAGATATAGATAGATAGATATGATAGATAGAGATGATAGATAGAGATGATAGATAGATGATAGATAGATGATAGATATAGATAGATAGATAGATGATAGATGATAGATAGATAGATAGATAGATGATAGATAGATGATAGATAGATAGATAGATAGATACATGATAGATAGATGATAGATGATAGATAGATGATAGATAGATAGATAGATGATAGATAGATAGATAGATGATAGATAGATAGATAGATAGATGATAGATGATAGATAGATAGATAGATAGATAGATAGATAGATAGATAGATAGATATAGATGATATAGATAGATATAGATAGATAGATAGATGATAGATAGATAGATGATAGATAGATAGATAGATAGATAGATGATAGATAGATAAATGATAGATGATAGATGATAGATGATAGATAGATAGATGATTAGATAGATAGATAGATAGATAGATGATAGATGATAGATGATAGATGATAGATGATAGATGATAGAAAGATAGATAGATGATAGATATAGATAGATTTAATCCCATCAATGTTTAATTGTTTTTTAGTTATTGGTTTCTTTTAGTGGTTATTGTTTTTATCTGAAAGTCGCCTTGAGCTTCATCAGGGAAGAAGAAATAAATGTAGAACAACAACAACAACAATTCCTAGTTTTTATCCTAGCTTGAGGTTCTGTAAATTGAATCACATAATAGATTTTTGGGAGCAGTGGCTTTTGCATCTTACCACAACAGTGTGAACAGGCAAGCCAAATATGGCACAAAGAACCCAATGGCTATAGGGTAGGAAGTGACGGAATTCCACACACTGATCTGAACTTTCCCTTCAAGCTTCCATTGATCAAAGCCAGCCCTATCATTAGGCAGAATGAGGCAACCACCTCAGATGGCAGTTGCTGAGGAGTTGTGGAACTCTCCTGGTGTTTCTTCCTAAGGTTCCTAGGCATTCTGCTCTGCTGGAGGGCAAAGCTGTGTACACCACATGGCCTTCCCTGGGTCTCCTAAACTAGACTACTGCCTCAGGTGTGGTGGAGCATGTTATTCAGTATGGAAGCAAGATTCAGCTGCCCCTCTGGTTGGCTTCTGGACCCAGGATGAGGAAAGGATGCCATCTTGTCCTTTGCCTCAGGCAACAAAATGTATTTGATTGGCCCTGCCAGAGATAACATAAGCTGGGACACAGTCCAGAACAAAATGGGATTAATTTTTATGTTACATATTATCAGGCAAACTCTGCTTGCAATTTTATCTGGTCAGTCCACAAAGATAACTTTGCAATATCCTACGTGCAAGCATATGAAAACAAGGAAGACGCAGACTTTATGGTACCAATAATAATAAACAGATGCCAATAGGCACACTGCAAAAATGTCTATTTGTCACGGAAACAACAATTTACAACAAGATCTGAGGAAACTGGATGTAGCAGTCATCTGGAAATCAATACAAAAAGTCATTACTAACAGGATTTTAAAAACTGACATAAATTGCTTAAGGGCTCTGTAATCAGCCAATGCCCACTGGTACGAAACGTAAGTGAGTCAGATTCATTTTGTTGAGAAATGAGCATTTGTTTCACATGCAGGTCTGAAGATGGTGGGGGCCTCCCATAAGTATTCATTTTTTTACATTTTTTTAATGTTTAACCCTTCTGAATCATGGGCACAATCCACCAGGAACATCCCCTATATACCACTTTCCACAGCAGTTCACAATTCTTCTTCTTACTACTTCCTGTGTGAGTTTCCCGCCAAATAATCCTTTCAGGTACTTCACACAAACTACTGATTTCCTTCCTTCAGTGACCGCCATTCTCCATCCCCCAACTTCCACAGTCAGAATGCTCAACATTACCTGATATCACACACTCCTCAACCAGTCTTCCACAAACAGCACTTTATCAATAAAATCCATTTTTTAGCTGGTTTCCATGTCTGCTCCTGAAATAATTCTTAGAAATACAGAATGAGAAAGTGAGTCATATCAATCGTTTTGAACATGTGAAGGTGGTTCACATCTTCTGGTCCCATTTCAGGACTGTGTTGTTTGTTCTGCAGTTCAGGTGAACTCATGGAAGTTGACTGTTGGTCATGAGGATATGCTGCTGGCTCCATCAATAGCAGCTTGAGATGGGTGTTCCCATGATCCCTTGCAGCAAGTAACTATTTCAGTCATGATTACTTGGAGGTGTTGGTATGACTGGTGATGCCACAACAAAGCAACATAAAGCAAAGTGGCTGTGTAGCTCTATACCACTATAATACTTCAATCTAGTCATAGTTCTGACCTTAGGTGACTTATCACACATCCAGCCATTGTGCTGCTGTTTCTGCCATCCTGCTATTTCATCCTGTCTCACTACCCCCAGTGAATCACTTCATTTTTACTTATGTGCACTATCATATGCATGATGTTTTGCTCATTGTAGAGAGCTAACAATTCCACTGGTCAGGCACATATATAATCCTCCTTGATAACTTTTCAACTGGAAAATACTGTTGAAGGTTTCAGCCCCATGGGAACTGAAAATCAGCAGAGTTGTGCAGGAGGAGAAAGTCATGTGACTAGAGCTCAGGCTAGATTATTCTCCTTCAAGCACAATTTTCATGTTTAATGTATGATTATTTAAAAGAAAAGGCACATGGGCCATTATTATATGGACACATTGGAAGTGACAATGTCATTCTTCATTATGTTTTACTAGTAGTGTTACAGATAAGTGCATGATTTCTATTTTATCATCTTTGAGACACGTCTTGAAAGGATTCCAAGTGAGTCCATCAGTACGATATTCACTGAAGTATCTCTTTGTTTTGCAAGAGTATCAGTAGCTTTGACAGGTTCCTATTCAAAACATCCACCAAATTCATAGAAGATTAATTACTGTAATATCACTCCGGAGTGTTCAAGGATCTTAGTACTGCCAAAACCTTTTCCTCTACTAACATGTACTTTCCTCCGCTACTCTGCTTTGAGGATACAGCTGCCAATGGTTACTAGCCATGATGTGCCTACGTGGCTGGAGGCACTAATGCTTCTGAACAGCAGTTGCCAGAAAGCACAGGAGAAGGGAGTGCTCTTCTGCTTGAGGGTTTCTGACAGGCATCTGGTTGGCCACTGTGAGAACAGGATGCTGGGCTAGATGGGCCATTGGCCTGATTCAGCAGGACTCTTCTTATGTCCTGTCCCCTGACCCTACAAGAGATGCTGGAGCTGGGCATATGCTTGGTGCACTATAGTTCAGTACGCAGCTATAGTGCACTGCATGCGCAATCTTAAGTCCCCAGTCTAGCTCTAGAATATTCACAACTTGTTGCATGGAACAAGTAATGGCCCAAGTTGGAGCAAACACATCAAAATATATTTCCAGTCAGTTTAATGTATTCCAAATGCAGCTTTTGCACATAAATTTCCCCTTGCTGGATTTGGGTAACAGTGTTTTATTATCTATCTACACAATTCAATCAGACTTTAAAATATTCTCCTTACATCTATGAAATATCTGATGCATTTTCAGTCTTACAAGCCTTTTTTCAAGGGTGCATAAAAGTAGTAAAATCATATTTTTTAAACAAAGACTCACAAAAGAAGCATCAGCTGTTTACAAGTTGCATTCTGAAACTCACCGATAACGACACATCCAAAGCAAAGACAGAGCTTTCCCAACATGATAAATTAGCATCTCTCCTGCTATAGATTAAACAAGAAAGCTTTAATTCGGATGTTTGTATTTTGGCAAGTCTCGAGCTGGAGCAACCACAAGACATCAGCATGGATCAGCATAGCAGTAAGGCACACATACCACCCTGCAGTAAAATGCCTTTATATTTTATTTTTTATTTCTCTGGTAAATCTCTGTCCCTCCAAAAGGAGCCTAGGGCAACAAACAACACTACAATATGAATTAAAATTATGTGTGCCTGTACTGAAAGATGTAAGAAGGCATCATTTTCCATTCTGCCCTGTATTTGTCACATGTAGTACTGTCAGAGAATTCAAATGGAAATGGAAACAGGAGTGGAAATTGCCAATGTTTGCTCCCTTGTCCCAGATCTTGGAATGAAAATCAATCCAGTGAATATGACCGTACTTGTTGTTTCTGTTGATTCAGCTGTAAATGATACATAAATTATTACATTCCCTCCGCCCAGTTTGCATTGTGTTTCCTTTGCTTTGAAATGAACAGGGTGAAATTGCATAACAGCAATGTAATGAATTACATTTGCCACAATACAAATAATGTAGTCTTTGGTCAAAGATGAACTGCAGCAGAATGGAAACAGTGCTGCATGCAACAAATGCAGAGCAGAATGGAGAGGGTGCCTTCTTGCATCCCTAGACATAAATTGCTACAATCTAGGTGAAGATATTTCACTGAAGCAGGGTATGTATTTCCATCACTTGAACAGAAGAGTCCCTCATGGGGTCTGACAGGCGCTGCCATCCAAATGCTGGTAATTGGCTGCCTTGTCATGGCAAAGGGGCTTGAATAACTCCAAGACACTATGAGCTATGCCATGCAGGGCCACCCAAGATAGACAGGTCATAGCTGAGAGTTTAGACTAAATGTGATCCACCTGGAGAAGGAACTGGCAAACCACTCCAGTATTTTGCCAAGAAAACTCCATGGACATAAAAAATAAGAAGCATTGAGAAGAAAGTGAGAGTTTCCAAGGCATGCTCTGGTTCATGGGGTCACGGAGAGTCAAACACAACTAAGACAACTAAACAACAACAACAGCAAGTGGGCACTGGACCAGGTGAGCACCACTGGTTCACTTTTTCATCTGTTCCAAAATGAATTCCTCCCCCATAGGGATCTCCAGTGACACTGGAAGAAAGGAGTCAGCATATCCACCATAGTGGATCACTTTTCAGCATTTAACACAGCACAATTTGGATAATGCCAATGCAGGACTAAAAAGGCAATCTTTCAAAGCATGAAGAGAAAGGAAAATAGTGGTAAATAGGATACTGCAGCTCTAAAGCTGTGAACATCAGAAACAATCCTACCCAATTTTGACCAAAGAAGCCAGGAAAAAAATTATAGGTCTCTTAAGACAACTTTGTGGGTGCTCTAGGAGTTTTGACTGAAGAGTGAAAAGCAGTGCATCTTTGTATTTTATAGATCCACATCCTTTTTACAGCAGATCAAAACTTCACCCTAAAATTGCAATCCATAAATCTGTACTATAAAGTTTAATGGTCAACAATGTCAAATGCTCCTGCTGTTCCTACAACAATAAGAGGTTGAGCCCATAGCAAAGTCAGTTGCTCTAAAATCCAATTTTATGGATCTGAACAAATCCCTTCCTCTTTTAAGTTATTCCAAAATATCTTAAAGAATTTTAAGAAAAACAGGGTCTATAGAGATCAACATACTCACATAATATTTGACTGGTGCATGCATAGCAGACTAATTTCAACCTGGTTTGTAATTCTGAATGCATTTCCTGTCCAGAATGTTTGTGCATTAGGCATATAAGTGAATCTTCTTCCATTACGTTGTGGGAATTGTTGTCTCTTGCAATTGCACATAAACATCATGTTAGTGTTGCATACTGGGATACTGCTACACTTCCAACATACCCATACAATGTCTTGTAGAGTCCAGCACAGGCTCAGCATCTTACAAAATATGAAATAATCCAAACAGACCTATAAGCAAAGCTCTTTCTCTCTCTCCATCAGCATCCATTTTATCAGGGGCTGTTTCCCTTGAGAGCTTTATTTACATCTTCACTCCACAGTCTTGAGTCAAAAGACTCAAAGGGAACTCCCTTCAGAATGGAGCTTTGCAACCAGATACTGCGGGTGGCGCCTAGGACTTGCCGATCGCATGGTCGGCGGTTCGAATCCCCACGGCGGGGTGCGCTCCCATCGTTCGGTCCCAGCGCCTGCCAACCTAGCAGTTCGAAAGCACCTCTGGGTGCAAGTAGATAAATAGGGACCGCTTACCAGCGGGAAGGTAAACGGCATTCCGTGTGCTGCACTGGCTCGCCAGATGCAGCTTGTCACGCTGGCCACGTGACCCGGAAGTGTCTGCGGACAGTGCTGGCTTCCGGCCCATAGAGTGAGATGAGCGCACAACCCTAGAGTCTGGCAAGACTGGCCCGTACGGGCAGGGGTACCTTTACCATTGTCACCTGATCAAATGTTACTCACACACGTTAGCTAGCAGAAAAAAACAATAGTTAATTATCAACTCATTAAAGCTCAGAGACATGTCTTTTTGCTTTTAATATAAGTCCATGGAAAATCCCTATGTTAAAACCTTTCACCAGTACACAGACATTCCCATTTTAGTGTCAGTTAAACCAATTATACTTAACATTCCTTGTGTTTGCTTAGAAGCCACACCAACAGGGCAGGAGACAGTGTTCAACTAGCGTCATGTATCCAGGTAAAATGGATACTGTTAGAAGGAAAAAAAGAGCTTTGCTTATAGGTCTGTTTGGATTACAGTGGTACCTCGGGTTACAGACGCTTCAGGTTACAGACTCCACTAACCCAGAAATAGCTCAGGTTAAGAACTTTGCTTCAGGATGAGAACAGAAATCGTGCTCCATGGCGCGGCAGCAGTGGGAGGCCCCATTCGCTAAAGTGGTACCTCAGGTTAAGAACAGTTTCAGGTTAAGAATGGACCTCCAGAACGAACTAAGTCCTGAGGTACCACTCTATTTCAAATTTTGTAAGATGCTGAGCCTGTCCTGGACTGCACAAGACATTGTACAGATATGTTAGAGGTGTAGCATAGAACAATCACAATTCTATGCATTTCTAGAAACCTGTTGAAAGTATATCTGGCATGTAATGTCATGGTCCTTGTTCAACCTGGATCTTCTCAGGCAACCAGTATATTTTCTGCACGTTCTCAGCCTGGCAGTTTTAGCCAGACTGAAGAACAAATGCAAGTATCATATAAACTGGCCCGTGAGGATTATGCTCAGCTCAGTCATTCTTCTCTGTGTATCTGCCCAACTACTCAGAGCAGCCCTCACCAACCTGGTGCCCTCCAGATGTTTTGGACTACAATTCCCATCAGTTGCAGTTCAAAACATCTGGCAGGCACCAGGTTAGCAAAAGCTGAGTCAGAGGGTAGGCTTCAAGAGCTTTACGGCAATACTGAGCATGGCTAATGTAGATGTCCACATGGACACATGTTGGCAAGTGCACACACTGCACATATAGATGGCACATAAATACACACCACGCATGCACAATTACCACACACACACCACATAGAAGCACACACAGCACTTTCTCATACACACATGCAGTCTTACATACATGTTGTCTCACACATACACAGGCAGACACACCACATACTTTCTTTTGATCTCCATGGATTTCTCTTTGAAGATCAAGGCAGAGGAGAAAACATTATCTCTTGATCTTCAGGGAATGATTATTGAAGCTCAAGAGACAGTATTTGTCATGCCCATCACTGTTTGGTTCCCATGAAAGGGGACTGTGCTCTGTAAAGTAAGATACATGACCAACCTAGTTTCTGCACATGGATCACCTTCGTAGATATGTTCTGTGCATGCAAAAGGATCTCAGGGGAAAGTGAATAGAAATCAAAATATGTGTTTTAATGATGGCTTTGTCTACTGCTGTTATTTTTATGCTTCTTAATGTTTTAATCACTAGTAATCTTATTACATTGCTGTTTTACTAATTGTGTGTAAGCTGACTAGAGAAATATCCCATTTGCAGATTCACATGGCATCTCTCTTTGACGGCTTTGAACTATTGGCTTGTTCTCACTTTGATATATCTCTGAGTAACCAGAAAAAATGAATGCACTGAATATCCCATCGCCCCCCAAAAACATTCCGACATTAATGAAAGCAAAGTGGGGCATGGGAAAATCTGCCTTCAAAAAGAATTATGAAGCACAAAGTGTGCTTACTTTGAGATGTTTGTGAATATTTCTTTATGGCAGAGAATTCTAATCTCCTACAAAATGTTAACTGAAGTTACTGGCATTTTCCAAAGTATTTCCAAAGTATTTTGAGTAAAATTCATGTGGATGTTAATGGGAGAAGGATATTGCAGACCTCATACACTCCAGATAACATAAATGTGCAGCACTTATTACAAAAAAAGATAATGAGGTTCATAATTTTTTTTAAAAAAAAAGATAAAAGATTAATAGCTTGATAACAGCAACCTGCCAACCTTCCACTAACAGCTAACAATTTCACTTATTTCCTTAAGGATGATTGTTAGATGAATGCGTCTCAAAAACCGGGAAGTGGCAAAGAAAGGTAGCATCAAAGTGAAGGATATCACTGTAAAATTACGAGAGCTTCCAGGTTGTCAACAAGCAACTCTCATCACTTCTTTATTAGGAAGTGTAGCACACTGCTAAACCAAATTTCAAGTTTTCCTGCAGCAATCAGTAATCTGACTTTTGAATATTTATGGTTTTCTTCATTGTGGATTCTGGACTTGTTCCCACTTTTGCCCAGCCTACACCATACTACCCGTAATGAAGAAATTACAAGCTAAGAGTCACAACTTTATCTGCAAGAAGCATAGGCAATAAATAAAGCTAAGTTGTAAGCACGCTCTCTGTTCTGGCAGACTGCCAGGAAGCCACCTTGCATTCTGCTGCTGGATCAGAATGCTGGATCCCTGGCTCAAGGCAGCAGACCAACTAAGCTGCCAATCTGTGCCCTTCATAGCCCATCCATAGCCGTCTGGGCTTTGCAAAAATGTGCCTATTAGGCAAAATATGCTTATTAGGAGAAATTCACACTGAAACGCTGGTGAATTTTCGTGAGTCTTTTTTTTAAAAAAAAATCACAAATTGCTGTGGAAATGAGAAGCCCTAAATTTAAGATTGGAAAACCAAAATGAACAGGTCCATCCCTACTCCCTAACACCCCATGCTAGAGTTGGCATAGTTAATTCCTTCCCACTTACCACAATGGAGAAGGAAGGGAGGAAGAGAATAGCAAAAAGGCAAAGAAAATAATAAATTATTATTATTATTATTATTATTATTATTATTATTATTATTATTAATACCCCACCCATCTGGCTGAGTTTCCCCAGCCACTCTGGGCGGCTCCCAATCAAGTGTTAAAAACAATACAGCATTAAATATTAAAAACTTCCCTAAACAGGGCTGCCTTCAGATGCCTTTTAAAGATAGGATAGCTGCTTATTTCCTTCACATATGAAGGGAGGACGTTCCACAGGGCAGGTGCCACTACCGAGAAGGCCCTCTGTCTGGTTCCCTGTAACCTCATTTCTCGCATTGAGGGAGCCGCCAGAAGGCCCTCAGCGCTGGATCTCAGTGTCCAGGTTGAACGATGGGGGTGGAGATGCTCCTTCAGGTATACAGGACCGAGGCCATTTAGGGCTTTAAAGGTCAGCACCAACACTTTGAATTGTGCTCAGAAATGTACTGGGAGCCAATGCAGATCTCTCAGGACTGGTGTTCAAAGGTAACCCCACATAGAGCACATTGCAGTAGTTCAAGCAGGAGATAACTAGAGCATGCACCACTCTGGGGAGACAGTCTGCAGGCAGGTAGGGTCTTAGCCTGCTTACCAGGTGGAGCTGGTAGACAGCCGCCCTGGACACAGAATTAACCTGCGCCTCCATGGACAGCTGTGAGTCCAAAATGACTCCCAAGCTGCGCACCTGGTCCTTCAGGGGCACAGTTACCCCATTCAGGACCAGGGAGTCCCCCACACCCACCTGCCCCCTGTCCCCCTAAAACAGCACTTCTGTCTTGTCAGGATTCAACCTCAATTTGTTAGCCGCCATCCATCCTCCAACCGCCTCCAGGCACTCAAATCCCCTCCACATCCCATCATTACCACAAACCAGCTGGGTTTGGGAAGCGGTAATAGTTCCACCACAGACTCTCCTCCCCACCACCAATATAGGATTGACGTATGCAGTCCTATGCTCACTTACTTAGAAACAATCCCCAATGAGCTGAATGCAACTAACATCTCTGAGTAGCCTTTGCTAAACGGGACGCAGTAAGGATAGTGGAAGTTCCAGCTAGGATAACCAAGGAGGCAGCTATAGAAGAGAACAAAGGACACAGAACCAAAATTATGCAGCTTTTCATGATACAGTTAATTCTAAGCATGTACGGTAGCTGCAATGGACCTCTCATTACTGACAAAGGAGTCCACCATCTCTAATGGAATAAGAAAAAGAAAGGCATTTTTTTTCCCTAGGGGAAAAAGTGGAAGGGATGGTTTTCTGGCAAAGACAGATGGGATAGCTTTTTAATACGACAGATCAGGCGGCTACAATGAAGGCTACTTTCAAAAGATATATAGCCAGTGTAGATAAATTGTTCAGGAACCTCAAGTTCCCCCAACTCACATGCTGCTGCCAATAGGTACAATATCAAGTAAAACAGTCGCTGCCACAAGGGATCCTTCTGTAAGTTGTTTGTTTGCATCACTGCCAAGTGCAAAGTCAGTCACGTTCTGTTGGCGTTTTTTTGGAGTGTATCAAAATGCTAGGATGTTGCTGGGAGAAACAGATGAAACACTGAAGTGCATCTTCACTCTTTTTCCAATACTGTAGATCAGGGAGAGCCAAAGTGGTGGTCTCCACACTTCAGCAGGTGCAAAACTGATGGCTTTTTAGCTGAAATAATAGAAAGGTAGGTAAGCAAGAGAAATAAGGTAAATAAGTTTTGAAGGTGGTAATCGGTTCCAAAGAGGTTTCTGGTGCTGAGGACTTGAAGGCCTGTAGCCAAAGATTTGGCTCATTAGCTCCAAAGCAGTGATAGGAAAGTTGTGGGCCTCCAATGATTACAACGCCCATCATTCCTGACCATTGGCCATGCTGGCTGGGGCTCATGAGACTCAGAGTCCAACACCACCTGGAGGGCTTCTTGTCAGACAGGATGGCCAAGGAAGAACCTAGAGGAGTGATGATGCACCTTTGTGAGGAATGAAGCCAAGTTCTGTCCACAGCTCGCTAGAAAGGCTGCATTCAAATCCATGCTAGTTGATGCAGCCTAGAGGACCCTAAAGGACATTAATTTAATGCATAGCAAGCTCCCGTTTTGACTGGGACAGAAAGTGCAATCAATTAGTGGTGAAAAATGTGGTTTCATGAGGGACTATTCAAAGGCCTGATGGAAACGGAGAAAAGGGGAAGGAACCAAACAAGACTACAGAGAGTGAGTTAAGGCTTGCAGGGGAAAGATAAGGGAAACAAATTACGGAATGAGAAATTGCTAGCTGCAAGCACTAAAGGAGAAAGTCTTTACCAATTACTAAAGGGGAAATGGGGGGAAAGGGACAAATTTCCCACTCGCACAGACTTGTGCAGCTTTCATTCCATTACATGGAAGCAGTGTCGGAGGAATTTTGTCCTCTAAACATTCCCCAGCAGTACAGATTTATGCTAATCTAGATTCTTTTGCCGGAAATGGTCCACACTCTTTCCATTAATTAAAAAACAGAGCGGGGAAAGCACTGGAGCGGATACATCGAAAAAAGAGATGGCATGGGGACAGGAAGAGATCTAGGTTATTGGCACTATTATTTGTTGTTCCGTTGACACAGGATATTAAGCTGCACAAACCCTCTCCAGTGCTATGCCGAAACTGGAAGTAATGAACATGTAGGCATCCTCTAGGAAATTCTCCCACACAAATCCCATTAAAAGAAACAAAGTTCTGTTCCAAATCCTATTCATGCATTTGCTAGGGAGTATGACCATTCACACAATACATTTGCATGTGCAGCCAGCCGAGGAGATCATTCCTCAGAGATATTTTGTGTTGGGAAAAGAAAGCATTTTGCAAAATGTCCTAATCTGAGGTTACGGTTCTCCTTTCACGGTCTGCAGTGCAAAAAGGAGAAGAAAATCAGAGAGAGAGAGAGAGAGAGAGAGAGAGAGAGAGAGAGAGAGACTTGTTGTTGGGAATGGGAAGCAGCCCTGTAATTTCAAAGGATGTCTGTTTTTCTACCATAAAACAAGGAGAGAAATATATTGGAGAGTCCATGCAATTCACTACTCCCTACAGCAGCCGTTGCCTACTGTGTATAGCACATGTTGCTGGCCAAAACTCTGATCAGCAAATGCTGGTTTCAAAGGTGTTTGCTGCCTGCTTTTATCTGGATGTGCATTACTGTTCATAGTACTGCACCGGAGGTGGGGAATATCAGACCCAGATGACATCATGCTCTAGATTATCAGACAATTGACAACCATTACTGGTAGTCAATGGTATTGTGTGCTTTCCATTAGAGCTTGAGCTCCTGCCTCCCAGTGTGCAAATTGTCTTCATTCTCAGGGATATTTAATGGTGAGTGGCACATAATTTTGATTTTATATTATCAGCCCATAACACAGCGGGTCTTTCCCCCCAAAAAAATTTACATCTCTATTAGTGTAGGCACCAAGGAGCAGCCCATGCTGGGTGTGTAATTAGAAAGCTGGAAATAATTGTGGCTTGTAGCTTTTGAGGGAGGACAAAATGATAGCGTCACTGACAGTTTGGAAAATAGCGGAGGTGGGGGCGTTTTACACAGGCAAAGGGAATTCTTCCTTTTCTGTTCCACAGGGAAATTGTGCACTGCTCTCTTCATCTTTTCTGTGCAAAAGATTGAACAATTAAATCCTTTTGATCCTCCTGTTAAAGTTTGAGGCTTCAGAGCAATGGTGGGTGTAAGGTAATAATTGCCCAATTTGTGAATGTATGTTTGCTTGTAGCCTTCCCTTTGGGCATCTGGTTGGCCACTGGGAGAACAGAGTGCTGGACTAGGTGAGCATTTGGCCTGATCCAAAAGGCTCTTCTAATATTATTATAAAGCCTTTGACTGTGTCGACCACAGCAAACTATGGCAAGTTCTTAAAGAAATGGGAGTGCCTGATCACCTCATCTGTCTCCTGAGAAATCTCTATGTGGGACAAGAAGCTACAGTTAGAACTGGATATGGAACAACTGATTGGTTCAAAATTGGGAAAGGAGTACAACAAGGCTGTATTTTGTCTCCCTGCTTATTTAACTTATATGCAGAATTCATCATGCGAAAGGCTGGCCTGGATGAATCCCTAGCCGGAATTAAGATTGCCGGAAGAAATATCAACAACCTCAGATATGCAGATGACACAACCTTGATGGCAGAAAGTGAGGAGGAATTAAAGAACCTTTTATTGAAGGTGAAAGAGGACAACGCAAAATAAAGTCTGAAGCTCAACATCAAAAAAACGAAGATCATGGCCACTGGGCCCATCACCTCCTGGCAAATAGAAGGCGAAGAAATGGAGGCAGTGAGAGATTTTACTTACTTGGGCTCTATGATCACTGCAGATGGTGACAGCAGCCACGAAATTAAAAGACACCTGCTTCTTGGGAGAAAAGCAATGACAAACCTAGACAGCATCTTAAAAAGTAGAGACATCACCTTGCCAACAAAGATCCGTATAATAAAAGCTATGGTTTTCCCAGTAGTGATGTATGGAAGTGAGAGCTAGACCATAAAGAAGGCTGATCGCCGAAGAATTGATGCTTTTGAATTATGGTGCTGGAGGAAACTCCTGAGAGTCCCATGGACTGCAAAAAGATCAAACCTATCCATTCTTAAGGAAATCAGCCCTGAGTGCTCACTGGAAGGACAGATCCTGAAGCTGAGGCTCCAATACTTTGGTCACCTCATGAGAACAGAAGACTCCCTGGAAAAGACCCTGATGTTGGGAAAGATGGAGGGCACAAGGAGAAGGGGACAACAGAGGATGAGATGGTTGGATAGTGTTCTCGAAGCTACCAGCATGAGTTTGACCAAACTGTGGGAGGCAGGGGAAGACAGAAGTGCCTGGCGTGCTCTGGTCCATGGGGTCACAAAGAGTCGAACACAACTAAACAACAACAACAACAAATGCCATGTCAAAATTGGGACCATAATGCCCAGGGTGGGGTTAATAAAATGGTCTCCTTGAAGCTGCTACTTTCCCCAGAAGAGAAAATGCCATCGGTGTATGTTGAATCAGGATTGCACTGTGAGAAGAAATGAAGGGTTAAATACCTCCTACACACAGAGAGAGTGGTCCCAATTTTGATAAGAGCCTCCAGCAACTACCATTTGAAATTATAAATTCCAACAGCAATATGAAATGAGAAGACATATTTTGACATGACATCTAGTTTGGTCTCAAGATTCTTTCTTTCTTTGGCCTACCTGCTTCAGAGGATGAGTTGCTTCCCCAGAGCAAAACTCTGTGTGTAGCAATTTACAGTGCCACTTTTCGCAAAGACATGAAACCATGTCAAACACTGACATGTTAGCTGAGGCAGCATTCAATTCCCTCTCTTCTGAAGCAGCAGCCCAGTTCACACCAGTCTTTTCCTTCAAACAAGAGTACAGTATTGTCTAATTAAACTATAATTATTATTCAAATTTCTATACAGCCTTTCCTCTGAGGACCACAGGGCAGTTTATGATATAAAAACACAAAAATATATAACATAGTAACAAACAAAAACAATAACCCCACCCTGGGGAGCCACCACGGAAAAGGCCTGTTCTCCCGTTGCTGCAGGCATGCGAAGAAGGACCTCAGATGATGATTGTAGGGTCCAGGTTGGTTCATGTGGGGAGAGGTAGAACTTGAGGTATTATGGCCCTGGGCTGTTTAAGGCTTTACAGTGGTACAGTGGTACAGACACTTCAGGTTACAGACACTTCAGGTTACAGACTCCACTAACCCAGAAATAGTACCTCGGGTTAAGAACTTTGCTTCAGGATGAGAACAGAAATCTCATGGCAGTGGGGGGCCCCATTAGTTAAAGTGGTACCTCAGAATAAGTATAGTTTCAGGTTAAGAATGGACCTCCAGAACGAATTAAGTTCTTAACCTGAGGTACCACTATATAGGTCAAAACTAGCACTTTGAATTAGGCCCAGGAACTAATGGGCATTCAGTGCAATTGGGCCAAGATTGGTGTAATATGCTCAGATTGTCTTGCCTAGTGAGCAACCTGGCTGCCAAATTATAAACCAGCTGGAGTTTCCAAACCGTCTTCAGAGGCAGCCCTATATATAACACATTGCAGTAATCTAACCTAGAGGTTACCAGAGTATAGACAACAGAAGTTAAGCTTACTTATTGTCATAATTCTCCACAGGAAGAAAAAGAACAAATATAATCAGTCTTTGCTCTGGGAAGGATAAAAAGCATGGCACATCAGCAATATTAGACATTCAGGGACAGGACTATGGGATAGAGGAGGGGACCAGGGTTGTTTGGAAACTGTTGCCAATTGACCCGTGACAATACAGTGGTACCTTGGGTTAAGTACTTAATTCATTCCGGATCTCAGTTATTACCCTGAAACTGTTCTTAACCTGAGGCACCACTTTAGCTAAGGAGGCCTCCTGCTGCTGCCGTGCTGCTGGAGCACAATTTCTGTTCTCATCCTGAAGCAAAGTTCTTAACCCGAGGTACTATTTCTGGGTTAGCGGAGTCTGTAACCTGAAGTGTATGTAACCTGAAGCATATGTAACCCAAGGTACCACTGTATTTGAATACAGAAGAGAGGACTTTGGGAAAGGAATTCCCCCAAGGAAAAATAAAGGCTACTCTGCAGCCAAGAATTAGGATCCAGTACCAACATACTTACCAAGAGGATGGAAAAGGAATGCACTATTTTCCTCATTGGGGTGCCAAAATAAAACCAGCCTGGTTTACTTGCTTGTTAAGTAGAGGGGTTTATGGTTTTCAATTGTTCTGTGCAAAAGCGCAACCTTTAATTCCCATGTCTTTGTGTATCTTATCTTTTGATAACTCCCGACAGGGCTGTATACGCGTTGAGTTTTAAGCAGAAATTTTGCTTCATTATTTCTTATTATCAGAACCTGCTTATGTAATCCTAATTATAGTTAGAAGGTCATTCAGTGGAGTAAGTCCCATTACTCTTTTTTCAATTACTCTGCTAAATGCAAAGGAATCTGAAGAAAGAACATTCTGAAACAAGCATAACAGAGACATGATAATTCTTTTGCCCAAAATTAACATTTTGAAATGTAGCTGTGGAACCCAGTCCATAAAAAACAACCACTGCTCTATATAACTTGGAGTTGCGGGGAATATGGGGCTTGTTCAGACATTTGTAATTTGCTCCATGGGGAGAAGCTTTGTCTGGAGAAAGTAATGTTTGACCTGACTTATCCACAGCTTCCCAACAGTGGTGGATGTGAGCACAGCTGCTCCCACACAAACCGCTGCAGGAAAGTAACAGCTACAGCCGTATGCAGGTGTGATCTTCTTCCCCAACCCAAAAATGTCATGATTACGAAAGGTACAAATTTACAAAATAATACAAAAGGGGTTTAAAATATTTAAAATGGGTTATAAAGGGATTATAAAAGGCACAGAGAAAAATACAAAGACACAATTACTCTCGCATAATCACACGCAAAAGAGAAACATACAAAACCAACAATACAACAATTCAAGAGGGCATTTTTCATTACAAAACAACACATTTGATCCATAGACACTTATAATTTAATAATCTTCCACATTACCTTATAATTTTTAACAGAAACATATAATCAGTCCCTGCTCCTAAAACTCCTAGCTGTTGTTTAATATAATTATAGGTTCCCAGCCAATCATTGCTTTGTTATAGTCCTCCCGCAGTTTCATCATGGTTGTTAGTTTTATTGGTTGTTAATTTTATTGTTGTATGTATGTTTCTCCTTGTGTAATGGAAAATTCCCCTTTTTCCTTCAGCTCTTAAGACTTACCCTCTGGGTTAGCTAGCTTTGGTCTGCTGAACACTGATTCTCCGTCATCACATTTTTTACATTTGAGGCTGAACGTCATCTTTTGTGGGAAGTGACATTTGATTTGCAATGCAGCCAATAATTACAGGCTCAACAAAGGTCTTTTCTGACTTGGTCAGCTTTGATTTCATCCAGGGCACTTGGGGGCCCTCCCAATGGCACAATTTACAAATATATGAAGTCTTTTATTTAATCATTGCATTTTGTGATGAAGAGTTCTTCCATAGACATGGGCTGAGCATTTGCCCACTTCAGACCTATGCAACTTGTAACCAACCAATGTGCCCTACTAGCCATATATGGGGCTCTCTGCTTGGAATGACAAGGAGAGGGTAGCAGTCAATCACTAGAGGTAGTTAAAGGCTTCACTGAGTTTGCATTATCTGCTACATTTGTTTACCACGTCCCATTGCCATCAAATGTCCACATTGAACACAGATGAACATTTCAGGACCTGAGATTAAGGAATTCCCTATTCTATTGGAACCACTTGGCCCCCTCTTTCTTGGGGTTTTTTTTTGGGGGGGGGGGCATTTTACAATCTTGCCTTTTGACCAAGCCTTTGGGTGGATTGATTTCAACCCCATGCAGTTCCGAGTTGTGTTTTCGTTGGCTCTGTGATCATTTTATATCGTATTACGCTTGTAACTTGTGGCCATGAACAGGGCCATCTTACCCATAGGTGCTGGGGGTGTGGGGCACCCGGGCGCCGGGCTCTCAGGGGTGCCAGGCTTTGAGTCATGGGCTGCAATTTGGAGTCCGGGGATTGGGAAGAGCCGACAGCAGCTGCTGAGCGGAGCAGAGCCCGTCAGAGCGCCACAGCTCTTTTGCAGCGGGCGAGTGAGGTGCTGAGGCAGCTGGCAGGCTCCGTCCTCCTGCGCACCTGGAATTGGCCATTGAGAGGCCTGCCCAGTGCACGCTGCTCACATGAGGCGCCTGGCTTTGCTCAGTAGCTGCTGCCGCCTTAGGCTTCTCTGTTGATGCTGAGGTGGCCGCGGCCAGGCCAGCTCTGTTGTGTGCGCCTTGCTGGTCCGCCCTAAAAAAAGGTCAACAACTCTGGGCAACCTGGGATGAGGGGGTGCTGGGCGGATCTTTGCACCCCGGCGCCACATATGCTTAAGACAGCCTTGGTCATGAACCACAGATCCAAATGACAGATTCAAAATAGTTTTATAAATTATGATGATGGCAATTCTTGCAAGCATGAGTTAGACAAAAAGTCAGGTTTGGGGTTATGTGCGTGCATGCTTGTTTGCTTGCTTACGTTTTATGAACCACTAAGGTCTAAATACGTCATCATGCTCCATCTTGTGCATCAATAATCGAGGGGTGCCTTATCTGTCTTTCCCCCAGCCCTTCTGTTTAAGCAAAAGGTACAAATATCTCTCTTCCTTTCCTTTAGTATTGGTTTCAAGTTACTTTTCTGACATGGTAGTAAATCGGAAAGGAGAAAGGGCCTTTAAAATATATCATTCCATGAATGAAAATTATTTTATTCCTAGCCATATGTGACACTTTGAAGGTGAACTCTATTTCACTTTCAGATGATTTCCCTCCCCTCTCTCTTTTTTAAAAGCTTTGTGGAAGGAGGGACAAAAGCAAAGGATTTATTTGCTTCAGATGTAGTGACGGAAAATAAAAATGCACTACAGACAGTAGATTTGACAGAATGGTTATTGCTTTATAAGAAAAAAAAATGCTGTAATAAGTGCAGGGGATGAGGGGGTGGAATGAGGTGGCAATGCGATCAGCCAACAAACATAATATACGATCTTGATTTTCAGCGTTCTTGATGCAGAAAAAACACTCTTTCAAATGAATGAATTTACTTCCACATCATTAGTGCAATTCACAACAACAGTTTCCAGCTTGGGAGGCATACCGTCTGTTGGTTGTGTCAGCCTATTTGTTTGCAATATTCTTTATCTTACGGTCCCAAGGACCAGACAACATGGAATAGCATGAGAGCTCTGCCCTGTCAATGCAGAGATGGGGTGCAAGTGTGATCACAAATTCAAACAGGGAGTGGAGAAGCCTCTCCCTCTAGATAATTCAATTCGGATTTAAAGGAAAACTTACCTCATTCGCACTTTCTAAAATAAGCAAACCAAAACACAACCATCCTTTGAAATTTTTACATCTCTGTGGCAGTGTGGTTCTCCAGCCACATAGTGCATAGTCTATGGTAAAGTGTACATAAAAACACATACATGCAACGAACATGCAACGAACATATGGAAATGCATTGTACTGGGGGAAATTGTAAATTACATATACAAATTGTATCTAATGAGAGATTGACACTGAAATGCTGATGACTTTTCATGATGACTTTTCTTTTCTTAATAAAAAAAATCCAAGCCAATCTGGAAATGTGGAGAAGATTACAAAAGTGGGAAACAGAGAAAATGAAAATGAAATATTTGCCCATTTCGACTCCCGCCTATTGCTTTTCTTCCTGTTGTGTTGTTCATCCTCCAGGGTGATTCCTTCCCTCCAAGTTCTGCACATTTATTTTTACTTTGAAAGACTGCACAAAAAACCTGCCTTTATATGATAGGTACATTTTGCATCAAATATGCTTTTCAGTGCATTTCCCATAAAATACACTTTTTGCATGCATTCCTAAAATGCATCAAATATGTATTTTTTCCACACAACAAACTGCATGGCAAAATTCAGAGAAGTGTGTATTACCCTTGAGAGTTACATTCCAATCTGCAAGGAAGTTCAGGTAAAGCATCTGTGTGACTCGGGATAAAGCAACTTCCTTTGTTCCTCAAAACCAAACAAACAAATTCTTACTCCATATCTAGCAGGGATTTTATTAGTCATTTGGAACACTGGGAGCTCCGTCCAGTCCTCCTTTCTCACAACAGTTAAGCATATCCTCATCTCCCCCTGCTGACAGGGCAGGAGTGGTGGTTTATAAACTAGCATCCATGGAGCAACACAAGCTTGACATTAGTCTTGCACGTCACCTGGGGGGTGGGTGGAGAAATTTATTATATATCTCACACCGAGGGAGAGGGAGAGGGATGCTGGAGGTGTCAATGAAGTGAGCTCATTTTGTCCATATTTGGTATAGCTGTACAGTACATGGATAATGTTATACTGGGATAAAGAACCAAACAAACATACAAATAATTACAGTTTTCAGTTACCAGTTGCTGCATCAGTAATCCTTTCCAGCTACCCAAATATTCGCTTAGGTCTGCTTGTCAGAAACTACTCAGCAATTTACGGGTAGCTGTTAGAATAAATCTCACAGGAAAACTGGGGATGGGGGACCAGAATATCATCTGCTTCTGTGCAACTTGGTTCAACATGGTAATTGAGAAAATGAAGATATGCACATGTTTTAAGAATAACCTTGGGACATAATTATTGTGATGTGTTCCATCCCAGTATTGCAATAATGGTCAGTTTCTGGGCCGGGGGGCCACAGGCATGATTTGTCATGAGCCCGGGATCTGGTTTACTTCTGCCACATCCAGTTAACATTTTTAATACATTTCTAGGTTCATTAATTTTCAAGCTTTTAATGCTTATAGTTGGTGGGGTTAAACATGTCCTTTGCTGGTGCTTCTAAGAAAAGGGGCTGTGAATGTGAGATGGGTATGGGCTGTTCATGTCCTCCATTCCATCCACATGACCACGCTAGATAGACACCCCACAGGTAAGCATACAAGGCAGGCAAAAGGAAACAAACACAGTCAAACAGCACACTATCCCGAAGAAAGTATAAGCATGTAGAATATGGCATACAGTCTTATCCCTACTACTTGTTTGAGGAGTTGAATGTCATCCCATTATTCAGGGATTCTGAACCAAGCAAAGCAATCCTTTATACATTCTAACATCCCTGGCCCATGAGAGCTGCATATAAATCCTGAGCTGCAGGCTAATTTTTGGCCCGAAGCATCTCAGATAGTTCTTTCCTTAATGTAAGCAGGCTCTCTGTGATCAACAGTTGAAAATCGAATATCATGGAAATGGACACGGATATTAACCTTCCGCCAAGATGTAAATTTGCCTTTTAAAGCTGCTGTTCTGGTGGACAAAAAAAATAAAAAATGTCCAATACAGTAGGGTACGTGAACATTCACAGCATTTTCTTTTCTTCCCCCTTTCAGCTGTTGCATTTCATACCTGTTCTTCTTTATGGATGCTGAAAGAAAATTAATGGGCTGCTTATTCAGTAGTGCAGAGTTTCAGGTAACAAAATGCATGACAGCTATTTAACCAATACCTGGGTAGCCAGCCGGTAAGGGTGGCATTAATGATTTTGGAGAAAGTTAACTAAGTACATCTATCACTTTGTCATGTATGTTAAAAGAAAGCATCAATCAAAGGATAAGAAGGTAGCACTTTTTGGCTTCTCTTTGCAGGTACTACTGAAATCTGTTACAAAAATCAATAGGACTGGAGTGGTGAGCTGATTTTTTGTTGATTAAATAGAACATGGAGTGGAGTAGGAAGAGAGGGGCTGAGAATAAACCACCTATGGCCAAGTGATAGGAAGTTTTCTAAGAGCAAGCACGCGCTAAAAGTGGTACATATGGCAGATGTCGTTCCCAACCTGTGGCATTAAGTCCAAAACACATCACTGGAAGGTGCTAAAAAAAGGCATGGCAGAGAAAAGAGTCACTGTCAGGTGTGGGGCAGGTAGATGTGGTTTGGAGAAAACATCCTTGCAGCTCAAATTGGGGCCTGTTCTTGGTTGTTCTTTACTTCTATGTCAGTTGTGAGTGTCATTGGGATCCTGTGTATCAGTAAAAATATAGAGCTGGGGTCCCACATTCAAAATAAGCTGTCGTGACAACTGGATATTATTTCTGTACTGTTTTATATTTCAAGGGGGGGGGGATATCAAACCTACATTAAAACATCAAATGAAACAATCCAGAATAAAACATTACTGAAGGAAGTCAAGTATACATTCAAAGCAACAGGAAACTATTATCTTAAAGATTTCAAAGTGAAACATTAGTAAAGGAAGTCAAATATAAAATGTACATTTAAAATAGCATAATGAGCAAGAGAATAAAATATTATCATAAGTATAGAACATATCTGCTGCTGTTGCTGCCAGTCCTGGACATGGCAGATGGTGACTGTAGAAGCTCAGGCCTGATGACCTAGTCTGCACCAAGAGATGGCCAAGATGGCCTCTGGCCTCTTCAGCAGCCTCAACTTTTTTAGCTGGAATCAGTGCGGGCCCTGCCCTCCCAGGCCAGGTGGAAAATGGCCTACAAGGCAGGGTACAAGTCCTCCAGGTCTCACAGAGAGGATGATAGTATTGTTTAACTGTGCCAGAACTCGCCTACCTCTGAGCTCACTTAAGTGTATAGGATCATTTCTTAAAAGGGTCCTGTAAGAATGCTATTGGAGGCAGAGGTAATGCTTTGCAGTTTGGTTGTGCTGCTTTCCCTCTGGGAATTTATGTACCAAGCATATTGAATCTGCTGGCCAAGGAAGATACTGTCACAGCTTATGAGCCACCAAGTTAAACTCAGCCCATGACAACAACCCACAAGGGGCATGGAGAAACTTCCTTTTTCAAATCTACAAGACTGAAGAAATAGGAAGGGTAGGTACTGGACATACGGAAGGTCATTAAACATGGCTAGTAGGTTGCATTTGGCTTGGTCAGCCGCAAGGCATGGCCAAACTGGCTCCCTGTGAAATCAGATTCTTTTGATAAGAACCTAGGGAGTTGCCTTATACCAAGCCATATCATTGGTCCATCCATCTAGTTCATCCTCTACCATCTAGTCCCTCCTCTACCTGGAGATACTGGGGGTTGAACCTGGGACCTTCTACATGCAAAGCAGATGTCCTCCAATTGAGCTGCAGCCCTTCTCCAATCAGATATTTCATTTCTGATATGAAATAAATTCTTACACATGTGAATTTAAGCAAAGATCCCTAAATGTAAATTTGAATTTTGGGATATATTTATTTGACTTTTAATTACAACTCTGAAGGATATTTTCAGAAACCTAGATCTTGAATTTAAAGGCTGCTTTTAGTTTGGACAAAAATTGTGCAGGTGTGGTTTGAATCTTTCCAGAAGAAAGGGCACACAGCTCAGATCCTCTTACCAATTTCAGACTCCCAAATCTTCAGTTGGGATGCCATTTTAAGAGTTAGTACAGGGAGGAGAAAGGGAAAAGAATGATAAATTCAGGACTGAAGTACAGAAAAGGTAAAGTATCTAAGATCAATTCTGGTTATTTTTACATACGCTTCAGGTTACATACATTTCAGGTTACATACATTTCAGGTTACAGACTCCGCTAACCCAGATATATTACCTCGGGTTAAGAACTTTGCTTCAGGATGAGAACAGAAATCGCGCGGTGGCAGCGGGAGGCCCCATTAGCTAAAATGGTGCTTCATGTTAAGAACAGTTTCAGGTTAAGAATGGACCTCCGAAACGAATTTACTTAACCCGAGGTACTACTGTACCTTATAACAAGTGGAGATAAACAGATATTCAGTGTGGCCTGGAGCATGAAGGGGTTGGTGGAAGAGAGAGACCCCATTATATTATTGCCCATTAGTAAAGTTCAGTTATGGGTCAGAAAGTTTCTTCATCTTTCCTTGTCTCTCTCCCCTCCCCTTTCATTTTATTGGGCATTACCTTTTTCACACACCCTCCATTTTATTTTATTTTTGAATACACCCCTGATCATTTGAGTTCTGGTACCTAGTGCAGTAGACTAGTTACAGCTGGTTTCCACTTTCTTCTTGGGAGTTATATTCACAACATTCTTTTGGCAACCATGGGAATCAATTCTACCTCTTTCTGCCTGTTTTGATGTAATTGTTTCTGAGTCTCCCTCATGGGTGGTATAGTGGTAGACTCATTCTGTTTCATTTTACACACAGAGAGAGAGAGAGAGAATGAGAGAGAGAGAGAGATTTCTTTCAAGAGAACACTTCTGTTTCAGAAATATTGCATTTCCTTTATTCAAACCACTATACACTGATGCTCTGAAATCATCCTTATTTTCTCATCTTGGCCAGAATTGCTCTTTGGAAGAAGGCTGTACATGAGCCCCCTATTCCAACCCCCCTAGGGGTGATCTGACCCCGATCCAGAGCCCAAACAGATTCAGTCTGCATCAACCCAATTCAGCTGAATCCCAGGTTAACTCAGATCCTAGAGTTGGGCCCAAGCTTGCATGGTCATATCTGATTGGACAATCCTCCTCCTTCACCAGCCCTTTCTCTGATTCTTATGGGCTTAAAATAGGTATCAATCACTATGAACATTCATCATCTACTGAATGTCATGGACAATCTTGCTTCTCACAAGCTTGCTTACTGTAGGTTGCTTAGAAACTAAGCTGTTTGTAACAAGGGAGACTTTGCACTTACAGTTGTATGTGTGAAGGCTTTGTCACTACAGATGGTCATGCTCTTCGTGGGAAGATTATGTGTGGATCTTCTTGGAACTTCCCCATGCCCTGCTTCCATGTTGACAAAGACAGGAGGAACATTAAAGCCTGAATAAGGTTCTTTTGCTTTAAAGTATTTCTCATAGGGAAGAAACTCCAATCCCTCAATCGTTTTGGTTACAGTGGTACCTCTGGTTATGAACTTAATTCATTCTGGTTGTCCATTCTTAAGCTGAAACCGTTCTTATCCTGAGGTGTGTTTTTGCTAATGGGGCCTCCGGGGCGCGATTTCCGTTCGCATCCTGGGGCAAAGTTCGCAACCAGGAGCAGCTACTTCCGGGTTAGCGGAGTTTGTAACTTGAAGCGTTCATAATCACAGGTACCACTGCACTCTTTTCTACAGTTTTTCTGGTACTATGATCATCATTTTTGAGATTTCTAAACTCATATGGTTTCCCTCATACTCATAGGGGAGAAGATAAATAACTTAATCATAGAATTGTAGCGTTAGAAGAGATTACAAGGGCAATCTAGTCCACCCCCTGCAATGCAGTAATCTTTTGGGTAATCTGTTGCCCAACGTGGGACTCAAACCCATGATTTTGAGATTAAGAGTCTCATGCTCTATTGACTGAGCTATCGCATGACCTATTCTGTTTTGGATCTATTCAATCTGTCATGGTTTATTTCTTTTTCCTTTGGGGCTTTTAATGGCTAGTAAACAATGACGGGACGCGGGTGGCGCTGTGGGTAAAACCTCAGTGCCTAGGACTTGCTGATGGTAAGGTCGGCGGTTCGAATCCCTGCAGCAGGGTGAGCTCCCGTCGTTCGGTCCCAGCTCCTGCCAACCTAGCAGTTCGAAAGCACCCCTAAGTTCAAGTAGATAAATAGGGACCGCTTTATAGCAGGAAGGTAAACGGCATGTCCGTGTGTGGCGCTGGTGCTGGCTCGCCAGGTGCAGCTTCGTCACGCTGGCCACGTGACCCGGAAGTGTCTTCGGACAGCGCCGGCTCCCAGCAATGTTTCCATAAGGGAATTGTCATCTTTTTCTCCTGTTCCTCCTTAATCCACCTTCTCCAGTCAGTTCATTATATTCCTAACCACATTTCCACTACCAGTTCTGGTCATAGTGAGGGACATATGATACCCCCTAGTTAATGCTTGTAGCAGCAGCACCTATGTTAGGAATTGTTGGTAAGATTAAAATAAAATTTAATTTACTGAAAATGAAAGAGGAAATCATGGAGAAAGTCAAACATTTGAAAACCTGAAGCATGGATGGGAGCCTGTGGCCCTCCAGATGTTGTGGACTCCAACTCCCATCAGTCCAAGACAACTTAGTGAATAGTCAGGGATGATGAGAACCTAATTAAGTTTGGAATGCCACAGATTCCCCACCAATGGTCTAAAGTTTATGAGGGAATATTTACCCCCAAAGCAATTGATACACCAAAAAGCAAAGCCAAAATGGTTCCCACTCAGGTATGATTTTTTGTATTTTTCAAATTTGTCCATAGAGAGTAACTTCATTTTGAAATTACCTCAGAGAAACTCTTTACAGATGTGTCTTGAAGACAAAGAACTCCCAATGCTTTATGGGGGCCAGAGCACCTTTAATTAGTTTCACTGACACATTGGAACAGATTGCTGGAACAAACATTTGTATAATACTTGTTTATGTTACTGGATCATGTCGGGTGTCTGTTATAGTCACTGCCAAGCAGGTGCTATAGGAATCTTTGCATCCTGCCATAAAAATGGGGAGTGGGAATGGAATTCACATACATGGACAGCTTGGAGATGTGTTTATTTTTTTATTCAGCAGTCTATATTTTGTTAAATAAATTCAAAATAAATAAATAAGATTGAAGAGGTTGCATTTTGGGAATTTGTTAGCGGAAATGCTTGCAAATAGAAAGGGCTTAACTGCTCAGAACTGAAAGGGGGCTTCCGGTTTCTGGTTGCCTTAATGGCACAGCTCCCACGATAGTGGAGATTGTTGGCCAAGCAATAAACAAAGATGATAGAGGGTAATTATCTTTGTAAACTTCCCCCAGAGCCTGGGGAGAGTGAGCTTTACTCGTGGTTCATCTCGGTACCTGGCTTTTACTCCAACATGCATGTGAGAGGCAGGGAGACGCTGGGTGCAAAAGCACTTCGCCTCTCGGTAACTCTCTAATACTGCCATTAAGAGCAGTGGTTCTTCTGTTCATCAAGAGATTAATTAGGAGTAATGCACAGACTCTGGTGATGATGGGACAAGATTAAGGACTGCTGAATTAAAACAGCTACAAGGTCGTACACATTTTAATTGGAAAGATGACTTCGTTCGAGCAACAAGATGGTGTTGTAGGGGGGAGCCAATCGCTTCATTATAAGTCCTTTGTTACATAAATGACTCGGCAACCACCCACCCCCACCCCCGAGAATGGAAAAAAAACAAATGAAGAAGAAAGGAGGTTGGAGTACAGATATGGATTATAATGATAAACGGGACTGTGTGAGCAAAATATTTGTTTGGAATAATTATAAAAAAGACTTGGAGCCTCTGCAGAGTTAATTTCTAACTTGCCCCCTGATTGAGGGGAGGAGGGACTTTGAAGACTTGATGGGGCTCTGATCTACACCAGCTCATTCTTCTCTGAATAATTATAATTAATTGTTTTGATTGGATGTGGAGGGGAGAATTTGGAGGCCTGCCAGGGTTTTGGCAGGACACTGGGGGACTCCCTGCTTCAAATCGAAAGTGGAATTTTACAGCTGCAATCAGAAGAGTTGAGAACAAAAAGAGAGATCTCTCCAGAGTAACTTCGAGTCAACAAAGCCGGAAGGCACAAAGGAGATCAGAAATAACTTATATGGACATAATATTTGATAAAGAATTAAAGGAACAATTGATAGAAATTAAAACCTCACACAGGAAGAAGAAAGGAGAACTTCGCTTACGAATTTACAAATTATTATATGTGTTAATGTGAATGGAAGTTAATTATTGCAGCTGTGGTATAAGGGGTTTTATCATGAGTGGATTGTATTTGGTTTGAGCAATAGTGTGGAGGAAGAATTAAAGGGAGTCAGACCTTGAAGCACAGCACGTGGGAAGCCACACAAAATTTATAATTAGCTATGTAATTGGTTTGCATTTAAATTGATATTGCTATTTGGTATTAATTAATGTGGCACATATTGGATTTTTGTAATTGAAAATTAATAAAAATTATTTAACAAAAAGAACTGAAAGAGAAGCCTGAATAACTCAGTTGGTTAGAGCATGATGCTGATAACTCTAAGGTTGCAGGTTCGATCCCTGTATGAGACAGCTGAATATTCCTGCACTGCAGGGGGTTGGATTAGATTATCCTCACGGTCCCTTCCAACTCTACAATTCTATGAAGACTGGTACTGGGCAGTGGTTTTAACAAAGCAGTATGCTTATATGTTGCTTTTGAAACTGTGCTCCACAGAAGAGAAAACCAGTAGTCACAGAGAAGCTTTCCCTCCACCCAAAAGCAGCTAGGCCATTCAGTCTCTGTAAGGTGCAGCTGCAGCTGTGGTCCATCCAGCATCCCTTGTGAACTGAATGTGCTCCTTAGATTGCTCCCTAGGCTGCTCCTTTGCAAAAAGCAGTAATTCTGTGGAAGACATGCAAGGATTTCTTTACAGGCAAATTGGCATGAAGAGCATTCAGAGAGAATGTTTGAAAACCACTTCATTAAAGACATGATGGGAAGGAGTAGAAACCTTTTAAAACAACCCCCCCCCCACACACACACACTTTGTATGGGCTCTTTGCTCACTTGAGATGTTTATAATAAAAGTATTTGAGTGGATTGCTGGGGAAAGTAGGCCAAGTCCCTCTAACGATGTCTCAGAACTCAAAACAGTTGAACGCAGTCATAGAAATTCTTCAGTATATTCAGAGTCCATGCAATCAAAATGTAATAATAGAAAATCTCCAGCGCAATACCCCGGCCCCTTCTTGAATCATATTGACATCACATCGCATCAGCAAAATAATCTATCACAAAATGCCATGATTTGTACGACACCATTCAGCAGCCCGCACAATGCTGGTTTGCGTGGCTGTGAAATTATTCAGATGAAATTGCCGAACATGCACGTCACAGAACACAACCTGCAGAAAATAACTCAGCTGCTGGCAAAATTGGTCCTGTGACAAGACCTTCAAGGGTGCCAAAAGGGGAACCAAATCTCAGGGCCAAAGGTAGCTTTACAAATTAGTCCACCTACTAAATAATCTTATATATGCTATAGTATGACTCTTAGCAAGCAGCTGTACAATTTTGTTGTCGTCGTCGAATCATAGAATTGTAGAGTTGGAAGGGAGCACAAGGATCATCTAGTCCAACTCTCTGCAATGCAGGAATATGCTGCTGGCCCATACAGAACTCAAACCCACGTCCTTGGCATTTTCAGCACATTTCCAGCTAATGCTGCTTGCTTCCCACCTCCCTTAGTTACTCAAATACTTTTTGACTCACACTATTTCACTGTAATACATAGGGCTTTCACAGAGGAACTATTTTCTGTTTAGGAGAATGTATTCCTTGCCTGCTTCATATGAATGTGGGAGACTAAGAACCCTCACACAGGCATCAATCTGCAGGTCTTCAGAGATTTCAGCTTTAAAGCCAGATGGAAAACATCCTGACCCAGTAACTGCATACTGGAGCACCAAGTCGATAATATACATCAGTGTGCGCAATGGCAAGATGTAATCAATACTGGATTTTGATGCGTATCTGTCTGATTTTGAGGGGTGAAACCACTTGAGACACATTTATTTGTGTACTCTGCTCACATTGTGAGGAGCTGAGATAATATTTACAAGTTGATTTTGATTTTGCCCCTTTCTCCCTCCTTCCCCCCATTGTCCTGGGCCGTTCCAGGATTTCCATCTGGAGCCAATTAAGTAAGCAGAGTTCTCTGTAGTCAGCAGGTTCAGGCTTCTCTCTCTTGTGATTTAAACACAGTTGTGCCCAGGACTTCAATTTGCCAGCTGCTCAAGGTTGAACAAAGTCACCATCATGAAAAATTGCTTTCCCCCAATACCAAAATAACCCCAAATCAGAACACAGTAGCCACTCCATCTTTACCTGCAGGTGAAGTTATTAGAACACAGCTGCAGAAAAACTCTGAACCTGTTGAGGATATGTTAAAACATTATTTTTCTATAAATTAGAAGCATGTTAGGAATCTTGGAGCCTGGAGAGATATCATGGTTCCTTCTCCATTCCCTTGAGTTTCGTTTAGCCTACAGAGAATGAAGGTATCACCATCAATGATGATAGCTAGTAGCAGTTAATGACCTACTATCCCAAGTCAATCTGAAAGCAAAATAAATCTATGTTTTCTGACTGAAGTGCCCTTCACACACACCAGAGTGCCTATCCCGTGACCCACCAGATGTTGCTGAACTACAACTCCCAACATCTCTGGTCATCAGCTGTGCTGGTCAGCTTATGGGAGTGGTAGTTCAGCAATACCTGGAGAGCCACATACACACAATGGAGCATAGAATCTGTTTCCACATGATACTGTGCTGTCAAATAGCAGACATGTGGGAAGAGAGAAATAACATGGTTCTTCTTCATCAAGTGTGACAGATCTATGTGATTAACCCTATCCATATCACACTGACATTCACAGATGGGACCTAGGGTTACACCACTGAGAATCACACCTTTTTAGGGCAATGGTCAGAGCACACTTGCGAGCCAGGAGCTGTGCCCAGAGGGTTAGAGCTGGGGGAGTCAAGCCAAGATTTATATACTACTTAATTTAAAAACTGCCTCTAGGCAGCTTACATAAAATAATACAGAACACTCATAAAAAAAAAAACCACCAATGATTTTTAAAAACAAATACAAATCATAAAATTATCAAAATACAGGAAAAGTCCACAATTTGAAAACAATATAAATAATAAAATTACATATCTGGGAACAAATAAGTATTTAGCAGGTCTCAAAAACAGTCCAGTCAAGGAGCCTACCTAATATTAACAGGCTTATTTTCCATAAGTGTATTTAAGAACAAGAAGACTCAGGACCCAACAGCACCAGAGGCATGAATCCAGTTGGTCATAGGTTTGTGTGAAACTGGGATATGTTTTAGAAAATTGTAACTTGCTAGAAAGAGTCCATGTAGCTGAGCCTGCCTGGCCTTTCAAAGAAATTCTCCCAATTGCTTTTTTATTCATTATTTTCCTCAGTGCCTTCCTCATCCTCTAAAAACAAATTTCAGCAATAAATTTCTGCTTGCTGAAGTCAGGTGAGTTAATCAAGCTAAGGTCCCAAGCTATGAAATGGGGGTGGGGGGGAGGCATGGCATTTTCTCACCGACTATATACTTTGCTCTCTCAGGCCTTTCCAGATTTTTTGCTTCAATTGTTCTTCATTCCCTGTTTCACCTTTTAGGTCTGCCCAACTGCTGAGCAGACAGGAGTTTTGTCAGAGATAACCATTCAGAGTGTCACTGGAAATGAGTCAGGCTTCTGGAAATTAGCGATTCAAGATGGGAGAGACGTTTGGGGCTAAGCAGCCTATCATCAGCTTGGCAGTACAAGATTGCTCTCCGAGTTCCTTGCTAAATCCAGGTCCCTATCTACTTGCTAATTTCTCAGCAGGTAGGGCCAGAGTCGGCATTTAATTGGCAAGACAAAAGATGCTGAAAGTGGCCAAAATATTTAAGAAACAGTGTGTGAAACCTCCTTGACTTCCCTCCCTCACAGAGCCGGAATCAGGGCACCGGTCAGCAGGGGCTGTTGTTGGAGAATGGCTGGGAGATACGCCAGATAAGGAACAGGCCTGGTCATCCCTTCTCAAAAAGGATATTGCAGAGTTGGAAAAGGACAATCAGAATGATAAAGGGGACAGAGCAACTCCTCTTTGAGAAAAGGTTGCAGCAAGGAAGGCATGCCACAACACTGGTGCCACCAGTGAAAACCCTACCTCCTTGTTCCTACAATCTGATAATCATCAGGCCAATCATTCCATTACCTGACTGTAGTAGCCTTATTATATATTTACCTGAAAACCTGTCATGAGGCTCCTGTGTCTATGTGACCAAATGTATATGATGTGCTGTGCTTGATATGTGGTAACTAATATGAGTATTTAACAACTGCAAGGCAACAAGCGATCCAGGGTGGAAGGTTTTAGCTCCTGAACCTTTACTTGTTGTACAGTAACTGGGGGGGGGGGGGTTGCTAACCCTGAAGGAGATGCAGATTGGCTTGTTTTGAGTTTCCTGCTGCTGCTGTTTTTGAAGTGGGGACTATGATCGAAAGGATTGTGTCAAGTCTTTTAAAAGGCTACAAAACTTGGATACTTATCTGCTGTGTTCAGAATCACCCTTGCCCAGCTTTAGACGATTTTGCTTTTAAACCTGATGAGTTCACACAAAACATAAATTAGCCATTCTCAGTTGTGAAAATGAACCCCTCTGGGGCACAAGGAGGAAATGATAGCAATAATTTGTGGGCAATGTCAGTCTGTTTGCAGTTTTCTCCAATTCCCCTCCTCATTTGACAACACAGAAGGTATCTAAATAAAATGGATAGGTTAAAGCCATCTTGGTGAACTATTTGCCTGTCTATTTTTCAAGCTCTGTTTTGATCTGATCTAATTTTGGAGAACAACTCAACAAAAAGCATCCCACTTCTTATAATTACTGCTATATAACTGATTTAATGCCTTGTGAAATGCTGTGGTTGCAGATAAAGCTGGGAGCAAAAGTGGCAAGAGGATGTCATCAGCATCGCTCTGTATTGAGGCAACTCAATCACAGTTGTTTTTCTGCACCCAGCAAGAATGTGATATGAGGGAGCAAGCAGCTACCCACAGGCAAAGGAGGCTTTAACATGACCAAAACTCATTTTGGTTTCAACTCAAGAAACTTTGGCATGGCAAAGGGCAGGGATCCAGTCAATAGCCATTCTGATTGCTAATCAATGTCACCATCCCATACAGAGTGCTCAGATAATGTTGAAGGAAGTTGCACATTTTGAGGCCCATCATAGCACAAACTTCTATTGTGGGTCTGTCATCAGTGGCGGACCTACATTTTGGGGGTCCTGAAGCTTGAACTGTCATGGGGGCCCCTTCACAACCCGCAATGAGGTCTGGGTAACCACTGTTATCTTCTTCAATGGGGTTGTCCATGGCAGATCACCATATCACAACATCTGTGCAGTAGCTGTCAAACTTAGGGACTGCTGAAATTTATACAACAAAAAAATAATCAAATTGAGTCGTGCCACTCAAATTTGGTCTACTGGACCCAAAAGTTTTACTCAATGTGGGCTAAAGTTGCTTCTGGGGCCCCTCCAGGATTAAGGACCCTGAAGCTGAAGTTTCAGTGGTTCCATAGTAGATCTGCCCCTGCTTGTCATGCAACCTGGGAGTGTGGTGGCTGGGCTAAGGCCTAAAAGTGGCAACCCAAGACCCCTTAAAGTTTAACATAGCACAGTGCTGAATCCCTGCCTCCCCCCCCCCCCCCCCGTGCCTTGTGAAATGCTGTGGCTGCAGTTAAAGCTAGGGTGGAAATGGCAACTGTATGTCATAAGTATCTCCATTCAGTCAGCTAGTCAATTGCCTTGGTTACATAACACTCATGTGGGGAAGGTTTACCTTCCAATTTAAATTTAACCTCAGTCAAAAGGGCAAAGCAAATTTGGGGGTCCTTCTTTAAGAACATAAGAAGAGTCTTGGTGTAACAGACGAATGGCCCATCTAGTCCTGCATCTGGTTCTCACAATGGGCAACCAGATGCCTATGGGACACCCACAAGTAGGACATGATCCCAGCAGCACTATCTCTACTCAAGTTCTCCACCACCTGGTTTTCAAGAACATTCTGAGCTATCTGTTCTAGGGGTTCTCCCAACCCTCCATGGCCTGGCCTGCCTACCTCACCCTAAATTATTCTATTGTATCGGGTGCCACGGAGGAAGCTGTCCCACCGCTAGTGCTACAGCAAGATTCAGCTGCTAGTCCAATCAGCTTCTGTATGTGGAATAGGGAGAGCGAGCAAAGAATCATAGAATTGCAGAGTTGGAAGGCACCACATGGGTCATCTAGTCCAACCCCTAGCAAAGCAGGAATCTTTTGCCCAAATGGCCTGTTGCCCATTGCCTCAGACATCAAAATGTCTTGAGCCTCAATGGGAAGCTATGCTCTAACTTCATCTTATAAGAATACCTTTGGTTCTGATTTCATTCGGATGTAAATTTTTACCCCTCATTCCATATTTATTTCTTAATATTGAAGATGAAGAAGGTGAAGTAAACAATCGCTGAACTTCACTCAGTCACAGTCAGTTACAGTTATCTTTTTTGTTTTCCTTTGATTGATTTGTGCATCCTATGGCAGTGGCGTAGCGTGGGTTGTCAGCACCCGGGGCAAGGCAAGTAATTTGCGCCCCCTAACCCGGGGCAAGGCAAGTAATTTGTGCCCCCTAACCCAGGGCAAGGCAAGTAATTTGTGCCCCCCCCACGCTGCACTGTCCCTCCCCCAGATAGTCCCTTGCTCTCTCTCCGCACCGCACCGCACGCCTGGCACCCTCCCCTCCACAGTGGGCGGTGACCCGGCGGCTCGGATCGGATTCGCACAGCCAGCACTGCAGTGAGAGAGAGTGAGTGAGCCAGGTAGGGGCAGAGAGCTGCGAGTGCGAGCGCCCCCTCCCCCCAGATGTTGCGCCCGGTGCCGCCGGCCCCCCTGCACCCCCCACACTACGCCACTGTCCTATGGATTTTTGCAGTTGAATTCTCAAAAACTGAGAAACATATTTTAGAAAGAGAGAGTGCCTTATCAGATGCAGAGAGAGAGTTGATAAATGTGTGTTAGGGCAGGGGCCAAAACTCTATGAACATTTTGCCCCCTCCCATTTTTGCCTGATCAAACCCACCAAAACAGAGAATGTATTTCTTAATGGGATAAAATGTTGTCAAACGCACCTCTCTGTTTTAGAGCAGCGCTTAAAGGAATGCTATGCTATTGTTGATCCTGACCCAAAGTGCAAGATGTGGGGGGAAACACTGTTATGTACTTTTAAACCATCTTTATTTGACAGTTTTCTTGTTGTGAGGGTATAAAACTATTAGCTCAAGCCAGTAAACATAACGCTCCTGTTAAATGTACAGCTGCTTCTTGTGTAACAAAGGTCTGCAAAGATTTTGTGAAGAGGAGAAAAGGTCTCTTGCAGCTCAAGCGATTGAGTTCAAGAGTCATTTTAGCAGCTGAGTTGGACTGAGAAGGCTTTAAAGGCTCCATCCTAAAATACTGTTCCAGCAAATGTTGTAAACGGAAAAGATGGCTGACAACCATGAGGAAATGTTTTTGGCCGCCAACTTGCTAATGTGTCAAGCTGTGCAATAATGTGTGTGTATGTGTGTATGTTTAGTTCAGTTCCATCACTGTACATATAATATTTTTTAATGCTTGAAAATGCTGTGTACATCACATGTACGCTTCTTTAACATTCCACCATCAAGAACCCAACTATCACCTTCAAAGGTGCATGTAAGTCCTACGACCTAGGACCCTCGTACCTATGGGACAGCCCCACGGAGAGCCTCAAGGTCCATAAATAGCAACACCCTAGTGGTCCCGGGCCCTAAGGAAGTTAGATTAGCTTCAACCAGAGCCAGGGCCTTTTCAACTCTGGCTCTGGCCTGGTGGAACGCTCTGCCTCATGAGACCATGAGACCTGATTTCTTTCCGCAGGACCTGTAAGACAGAGTTGTTCCACCTGGCCTTTGGCTTGGAGCCAATTTGATTCCCTCCCCCTCTTTCTTTTTTCTTTTCCTTTCTCCTCCTGCGATGAGGCTACATTTTAATATTTTAATGTTTCAATATTTTAATGTTGTATTTAAATTTTGTTTTTAAGTTGTATTCATTCAACTTGTTTTTATTATTGCTTGTTAGCCGCCCTGAGCCCGTCCTTGGCTGGGGAGGGCGGGTATTAATTAAAAATTATTATTATTATTATTATTATTATTATTATTATTATTATTATTATTTAAGAACATAAGAGCCCTCCTGGTCAGACTAGGGGTCCGTTGAGTATTTCTGCATCCAGCTTCCAATGAAGTCTGAACCGCATGTTCTTCAGAAATCAGGGCATGAAGGGAACAGTAGCCATTCCCCACTGTTTGTCCTCCAGCATCCTCCAGCAGATATATGCTGCACTTGAACACATCATTTTGATAGGTACCAGGAACACTGCGCAGTACAATTCTACAGAGGTCTGCTAAGAAGTGTGTAGCTCAATGAAACTTACCACAAGCCTAGTGTGTATACCATACAGGACTGCAGTGTTGAAAGTCATTTAAGAATTCCCCCCATGCATCTGTTTGCCTTCCCAGTATTTGAAGCAGAACCCTGCCAGATTCATGTTGATGATCCGTGACGTTTTGCATAGCAAGCTTGCTCTTCTTTCCAGCATCCTGCTAAGGGCAGCTTTCATTTTCTTTGTTTCTTTTGTTATCTTGGCCCCAAATTGTTAACCAGACAGGCCTGTCATACTTTTTGCTGCATGCACCCGCACATTTCCCTTCTCTGTCCCCAACACTGTCAGTTTCATATAACCCTGCGAACATGTTCAGAAATCAGCCTGTGCGCACTCCACATTCTCAGACAATGTTGTCTGTTTACCTTGAAAAAGAAAGAAACGGTAAACTCTTCAGGATATATTATCCAATAAAGCAGTCTATTCTATAACAGCTGAGCAGAATTCAGCTCAGTCTTCCCATCCCCCACCCCCACCCCTTGACATATATCAGTGCTCAGGGGAAGATGCTTACATCATTCCCGTTCTTATCACTTTGCCTCTCCCAGCCCTGGCCCCAATATATTGAGGCAGAGTAAAATGCTTGCAAATCTTCATGGGAAACACAACTTAAGTCACTCTGACAGAAGATGCTGGAGCAATTTGCACAGAAAATAGCTGAAAGGCAACACATGGAGATCTGCATTGATTGTTGTAGTGCATCCTTATTGTATAAAATTATTGTATTATCTTAGAAAGGGCATGGCTGTGACTATCATGAAGGGACCCAGAACTTCTGAATTTGCCACTACACTACTGCATGGTGTAAGGATAAGGGTTCATAACACTTTGACCTAAAATCAAACAGAGTGTTCCTTTTTCAGATACAGTTTGAATTGTAAATCAGTAATTTTTCTGGGAAATTGTATCTTCCAGTAGGGCAGCTGAGGAAATATCCAATATACTTACTAAATGCATTTTTATGACACCTTGTAAACCTATGTTTTTCTGGAATTGCTATTGTTTTATAACTGTCAGTTTTTCAAGATGATAAATACAAAGAATTTGAGATTCCTAGGAAAGGGACAGGCAGTGTATCATTTGCCTATATTATTCTGCAGGCAAGGCAAAATCAGCATTCTGTCTTTTTCCTGTCACTTTGTTATCTCTGGCTGATGTAACTATGCCTATTGACATAGATAGCTATCAAGTTTGCATGTACCTCATGCTAAAGATATCAGCTGCTATTCGCCACCAAAATGCAATTATTGGTTCCTTCTACCTATGTATGGCCTTGCCTATCAATATTTAGGAAGAGATATCTACTTGGCCACACAAAAAGTCCTTAATATTCTGTTACTAGCAATGACACAATATGCTAACAAAAACTCAAAAACTTAAAGAAATTCAAGTGTCAATTTAAGAAAAAGTATTGCCTCCAAACTATACTGAAACAAAAATGTGTTCTGAATAGTAAAACCAGTTAGAAACATGCCATAGATCATACAAATTATTATTTCAGATTTTGCACTGAAATATTTTTCCTGGGTTCCAGAAATGTAATTGCACAATCCATGGTGATTTGTGAAAGAATGGTTTTCAAAAGACCTTGCTAATAGTGTGTATCAGATTTATGGATCACCATTGCACAGATTTTAACCTTCAGTCGTGTTCTCTGTACTGCCCTACAGACATTATAAAGGTGGAAATGGTGGGGAAAGTAACCTGAGAATAGGTTCCCATGCTGGTCCTGCCTATTATGCTTGACAACAAAATGCCCACCTGGGAATGGCTTTGAAAAAACCCTTAATTGTTCATTTATCACACAAATTCTCCACTAGCTCACATGGTGGGACCACTTTTTACAACCAGCCCTCTATCCCAGAGGTGTTAAGAACTGGGCCCCAGGTACATCTGAGGGGGAAGGGGCTTGTGAATCAACTATAAGTGGTCCAGCTTCACCT
The DNA here is from genome assembly GCF_965153285.1 of Podarcis tiliguerta. Lineage (NCBI taxonomy): Eukaryota > Metazoa > Chordata > Lepidosauria > Squamata > Lacertidae > Podarcis > Podarcis tiliguerta. The sequence continues at coordinate 40,788,186 of NC_139536.1, forward strand.
CCTCAGTTGCATTATTAGGTCAAAAGCAACGACAAAAGCTATTTCACTATGGTGCAACCTGTTTATCTATGTGGCAGAAATAGCTATTGGTCTACACGGGAAATAGTGGTGGCAATCAGTAGCAGATTTTCCTTTCTTTGAATAGCCTGAGGCTATTTGCCAGCTGGAGGCACAGTTCTTCCATCTCTTCCCAACCATGACAGTAGCTCTGAGGCCAAGGAGACTTCACTCCTTCAATGATTCATTTAAAAAGTGCTTTTTCTAGAAGGAAGGTAGTTGGTCTACTCCATCCCCTTTGCCACATAAATGGATGGGGAAGCTTTCAATGATTTCTGCATCCTCTTCTCCCCACCCACTTCTCTTATCGTTTTCTCAGGTGTAGAGATGAGGAAGAAATTTGATTCAGCTCATTTAAAGGTGAACCTACCTAATTTGCAAATTTCCAAAACGATACATGAGCCGAAACACAGCCATCAAAAAAATTGCAGTGCATCTCTCTGGCAAAAAAAAAAAAAAATATGTATGCAACATGTGTATAAAAATGTATATCCTGGGATAAAGTGTGCATAAAAAGGCATATACAGTGGTGCCTCGCAAGACGAAATTAATTCGTTCTGCGAGTTTTTCCGTCTTGTGAAGCACCACTGCGTATTGACGGTTTCCCATAGGAATGCATTGGCGGTTTAAAAAAAAAGGCGCAAGACGTTTCGTCTTGCGAAGCAAGCCCATAGAGAAATCCAATTCAGGGAAAATAGACTAAAGGATTCCGCCCAAGGCCTGATACTGCTAAAGTTGTGATGTTTTGCTACAGGAAAGGCAAACCTACCAATGCAGGAGAATTCCTTTCCAGCCCTTCAACAGCAACCTTGGCATAGCAGGGCCCGCATACCTGTGAAGAAAAGGTTAGCCTGCAAAAGAAGTCTTAACTGAGTGTGGGTAGGGTGGAAGAAGCTCTGGAGCCAACTGACCAGGTAAGATCCTCCCCCTATTGTGTGGGCAGGTAGTCCCTCCCCCTACCTGGCTCGATCACCTTGGCAACACCTCCCCAGGCGGGATTGGGCAACTGAGGTAGGCGGAGACCTCCAGGTATCCCACCTGGGGGGGGAGGCGAAGCCAAGGCTGTGCTAATGGCATCGCATAGGGTCCAGGGGGCTGCGCGCGACCACGCAAAGGGCGCCTCCCCATTTAATGTGGGGAGCGGTCATTCTTATACTTCTATGCGCGCACACACACACACACACACACAGCTTCTTTTCAAAAATTGCTTCAACTCATACACGAAACTAAAAGTAAAGGCAGGGGAGCAAAGCTGTACCAAATAACCTCACCCCCTGGAATTGCTGTGCTTTGCTGCATTTTCCAGACAACTTAGAATGCCAGTCGTGCAGGTTTATAGATCGCTTGCACCTAGTTCCAGCACCTTTCATGCTCCTTACCTATCCTAGTTAAAGTCCATTTTTCAAGCAAATATTCCCATGACGAGTTTGCAGATATAAGGTTTGAAAGTGCTGAAGTAACTCTTTACAAATTTATTTATTACACGTATATGTGTCACCTTTCCTCCAAGGAGCTCATGGAGGGGTTCATGGTTCTCCCCCTCCTCATTTAATCCCCACAACAACGCTGTGAGGTAGGTTAGGCTGAGAGGCAGTGACTGGCTCAAGGTGAGCTTGATGGCTGATCTGTGGACCAAAACCCTGGTCTCCTAGCTTTTAGTCCAGCTCTAACCACTATACCACACTGTCTTAGGTGTGCATAGAGGCAAAATATTAGCAACTGCTGCTCTATCTTACACTTTAGTATGATGTTACAGGAACTTGACATGCAGCTCTTACTCTTGACTTGTGGCCATACTTAAATTGCAGGTGCTGAAAAGCTCTATTCTCATATATGAAGAATTGTTCAATATACATTTCACGATTCAAACTCTCCATGAACAGCCTTGAAAACAGTTAAGCATCTGTCTTCAGGTACTTCAGGCAAGCTTTTTTTTTTTAATTGCTGTTCCTCTCAGACTGCATACTGAACAGGCAAATGGATTTTCTCTCCAGTGCTTCAAACAAGGTACAGCTCTTGTTAATAAGTTGTTTCTCAACAAAGGTATTTTACACATTTTCTGTTTTCCAGTCCTCTCTGCAGAAATTATCAACCACCTCTTCTATCTGCAGTGACCCTGCTGCTGAGAACAATGAAGTTTTTCGGAACTGATTTTGAAATGCTCCAAAGCTATCCCTCAATACATACATGATTCTTCATGAACTTAACTTGGAGCGACTTGTGTTGTTTCTGGCAATTATGGGGATTTCTCTCAGCTGCTGCTGTTATCAAACTCTTCAGTTAGTTGACTTATCTCTTCACTGCCAATGTCTTGTTCCTGAAATATTCTATGGCAGCAACACTGTTCTAACATCACCATTGGCTCGTTTGCAGACCTGTGAGCAGTATGTGGCATCTCTGGGTAACTGCCAGGGGCCTGACACTCCTGACAAGACCTACCCTGAATTCCTCTGTGTGAGTTTTTCAGGGCTCCATGACGCTGGGCAGTTGAATCTAGAAACCATCAATTTCATTTTTCTCTGAAGAACTGTGAAAAATTTAACTGGTGGGTCACCAATGGTGCTTGGGGAGCTGCCATGCTGTTTAGAATCATAGAGTTGGAAAGGATCCCAAGGATCACCACCCTGCAATGCAGGAATCTCAAATAAAGCATCCACAACAGATGGCCATCTAACCTCTCCTTAAAAACCTCCAATGAAATAAGAGTCCAAGGGAGTCTGTTCCGCTGTCAAAGAGAGAAAGTTCTTACTGATGTTTAGTCAGAAGCTCCTTTCTTGTAACTTGAATTTATTGTTTCAAGTTCTACCCTCTGTAGCAGAAAAAAAGTTTGCTCCATCTTCCATGGGACAGCCCTTTAGATATTTGAAGATGGCTATCATATCTCTTCTCAGTCTCCTCTTTTCCAGGCTAAACATATCCAGCTCCCTCAACCATTCTTCATAAGACTTTGTTTCCAGACCCTTGATCATCTTGGTCGCCCTCCTCTGGACACATTCCAGCTTGTCACTATCCTTAAATTGTGGCACCTAAACCAGGACACAGCACTCCAGGTGTGGTCTGACCAAGGCAGAATAGAGTGGGACTATTCTGCCTTGGCCAGACCACTAAATGTACCTCATTTAACATCTCATTATTTTATATCAAGGTAAATTACACATTTTCATAAATACGGAAAACCACAAAGAAGCCATGATTTTTTTTAACAAGGCTGCTATATTGGAATCTGAGTAGTTCCCAAACTGACTGCCTATGTGAAATTTCAATTTTATTGGTGGCATTTAGGGATAGGGAAGAAATTCAATTCAATTTGTATTTAAAGGTGAATTTACCTAATTTGCACTTCCTGAAACATTACATAAACCAAATGCAGTCATCTTCCAAAATCACACTTCTCCGAATTTTGCAATGTAATTCTCCAACCAAGTAGCAGGTACAAAAATGCATATGCTATGTAAAGTGTACATAAAGAATGCATATGTTGTTGAAAATATTATACAAGAATGAATTATAGTAGAGGAAATAGTTTTGCAAATATAAGTACATTTGAAAAACTGCAAGCAAAAATGTATATATTAGGAGAAAGTTGCATTAAGGTCTGGTGATTTCCATGAGAACTTTTTATGAAAGGGTTCACAAACTGATGTGAAGCTGGTTACAATGAGAGCATGAGGTTTCCCCAACAACGCTCAGTGAGTTTCATGGCTGAATGAGGATTTGAACTTGGGAATGTCCTATTCTGGAAGTCCTGCCACTATGCTATACTAGCTTCCAAATTACAACGTGCTATACATTTGTTTGTTTTCACCATTTAGCATCCCAAGAAGAAATTAATGGTGAATTGCCCACCTCGGCAAGGTATTGGTTTTCTGATTCATTGCCACTTGGACTTAATGACAACTGACTCTGACTCAACAACCATTTGAAATCAAGAGAGTTTAATGCTCACTGGATTTTATTTTAGCCCTGTATGTTAGTTTGCCCGTTTGTAACAAATTAGGGAAAATGCAAAGCACAGCCTTTTCTCTCTCATTTCCAAAATTTGATTTTAAAATCAAATAAGCAAAATATCATGGAGCAGATTATCAAACAAATTGGTATTGTCAAGTTGTTTACTTGGAAATCACTAAAAGCAGAGCAAAATATTTCCCACAGCAAATTTGACAAACACACTTTGGGAGTGTGGGAGAGCATGAATGTGTCAACAAAGGAAAGTAGTAATAAAATAAATCCAAGCATAGCACAATGGTTTTAATTTCCTTTTGTTATTACATATTTCTGCTTACTTGTACATTTACTTCTGTATGCAAATATGTAATGCCTAATAATTATTTTACAGCGGATTTTTTTATTTTAAAAAACTGCTTTCTTTTAATTGAAATTATATCTACATATTGCTGTGATCCCCTGTGTCAATATCCCCATTGTCAGCTGCTAATTTCAAGCTTGCATGAAGAATAATTGTGGCATTCTGGTTATGTTTAGAAGCATTTTAAAGCTGAATGGAACTCAGTGGTCTTCAACGGGATTTGCATTTGCTTGCAACACATTAAACTACACATTTTCCCTCCTTTTAGATCCTGGGTATTTATACTCCCCTCTATGCACACAACAAAGCTATACAGTTGAAGATACACCCCATTGTTTGGACAGGGGGTCATGGAGCTGTTTTAAGGGGTCTGGTAATATGTATTTAACCCCATTGGGCTTTTGTTTTTGCACTTTGTCAGTAGTTAATTTATGCAACATGAAGTTAGTTTGGGGTGATCTCCTTTCTGCCAAGATACAGAAGACACTTTTCATATGTCTTGTCTCATTGTCATCTAGTTCACTGTTATCTACATTGACTGGCAGTAACTCTCTGTGTTTCAGAAAGGGAACATTCCCAGCCCTACCTGAAGAAGCCAGGGATTGAACCAGGGAACTTCTTCTGCATGCAGAGTAGATGCTCTGCCACTGCAGCACTGAGATCCCAGCCCTAGCAGCCAACAGATGAGGTCCTCTGCCTGAAAGGAGTAAAGACAAGGCACTCACCTGGCTAAAGACAAAGGTTGAGGCTGTGTCCCATGAGTATCATACCGGAACAAGTGTTCTAGCAACAGGGCATTCCCACTGGTACATACATAGGAGTCATGTGCTCATAGGGCTGTTTTTGTTAATGGTTCGAATAAATAGACATAGGTTGGGAACCAGGAGCTTGAGATCCGAAGTAGGAAAATGTGGAAAGGAAAAGGAGGACCTTTTCTCCTGCAGGCCCCTGCTACCTCACACCCTGTTCCAATGGGTCCAAAGGAGCAGATGGGAGAGCACAGAGGAGTGCAAAGTTGCATAGCAATCAGGTGCATTGAATCAAATAAATGTGGTTCCAAATCATCGTTGTCTTATTGTTACTGTAAGAAGGAAAGATCGTTTGATAATGAATCTTGTCTGCCTTCCTGTATTCCCACACAATTTTTAAATTAAGACAAAATTACTAGTTCACTAGTTCTTGAGTACCAGCCACATATTGTTGGAGCATGTTTCTTTTTGCAATCATTTCTAAGTGTTGATATCAACCAGAAGATAATTTTTGCATCAGTTACATGGAGACAAGTACAAGGTCAAGTAGAATTTCATACATGGATAATTCTTTGATAATTAGCAATAACTTCCCCCAGTATAGCTATCTGCAATTCCACCATATCTATAACAAAATGTGCTTTATTATCTTTGTCATCATAGTCATATTTACCATTGTTACCAATCCCAGATGGTGGGGAGGGGTGGTGTGATGGTGTTCATCTGATTTCCTATCAGTACATCCCTGTTTCTTATGGGGAAGTAGAGGTGGAGGGGCTAGGTGACAGTGAGGTCAGCATGGTGCAAATGCGCCTGCAGGAGCACTAGATGGCTCCAGCAGTGCGTATGCTCCTTCACTGCCCTCATCCTCGCAAGGACCAGTGATGTCCAATCAGACATTAGATGAGTGCTGCTGCCCCACCACACTGTCTTCTACTGATAATTACCATTATAAATTCTATGCATTTGATATGGCATTAAATAACTGAAGTGCTAGCCCTCCATCATTTTTATTTGAAATTAATATTTGTTACATTATTCAAAAACATTGACAAAAACATTTGAAAATAGAATTGACCATTATTGCATTTTGCAATTTTATCTTCAACGCATCCAAGTGTGGGCTTTTAAATCATGGATAAAAACCTTCACACACCCACACATGGAACACCTCTAAAATTGCATTCCTGCTCTCTTTTATTCCAGTGACATCGTGGAGGGACTCACCACCAGCTTCACAGAAACAAAGTGCTTGTTGAATTGTCTCTGCTGTAAAAGAACAGCAGTCAAAAGTGCTGTTGAGAAGGAATGCTTGTGGAAGAACAATGGGGGGGTTGGGAGAGAGGCATTCCCACAGTGACTGGAGTAATTTATAAGGTATCAGTTTGGATAATGTGCCTGCCATTGTGAACTTTTGTTTAGTTCTTTATTGTTTGTAATATTATGCAGTCATTTTGTTTTCCATTTTGGGAGGTGGGTTTTTTGTCTTAGTTCCTAAGTGCTTGATCTTATAAGGTGGCCTTGATTCAGTGGGCATAACGGCAACCTGGTAGAATGGACAGCAGCAGTAAAACACAGTTACCTCAGGATAAGGTCATGTTGGAGGTAGTGTCACTCTGTACATTATAGTGGGCAAGCTGGAAATCCCAAAAGAGACAGACACCTCCACAGAATCATTGTGGGTGGTGATAGTGGCCCCCAAGAGGAATTTAGTACAGTCGTACCTTCAATCCCAAACGCCTTGGTACTCAGACGTTTTGGCTCCCAAATGCAGCAAACCTGGAAGTGAGTGTTCCGGTTTGCGAACTTTCTTTGGAATCCGAACGTCCAACGGGGCTTCCACAGCTTCCAATTGGCTGCAGGAGCTTCCTGCAGCCAATCAGAAGCCGCGCTTTGGTTTCCGAACATTTTGGAAGTCAAATGGACTTCCAGAACAGATTCCGCTTGACTTCCAAGGCACAACTGTACTGGGGAAGTGCTATTGTGCTCCTGATCAAAATGCTCAGGGAGATCTTGAGATGAAGAATGAAATCAAGGAAGCATCCCAAAGAGAAAATATTCTAGTAATGGGTGACTTCAACTACCTCCATATAGACTGGCTACATATGTGTTCCTGTCAGGATAAAAACGATAACATAATGTATGCTATGGAGAAAGTGAATAGAGAAAAGGTTTTCTCCCTCTCCCATAATAGTGGAACTCCTGTACTTCCAATGAAGCTGCATTCTGGAAGATTCAAGATGGATAAAAGAAAGTTAAACTATGGAACTCACTCCCACAAGATGCAGTTATGACAGTCAACTTAGAGGACCTTAAAAGAGGATTAGACAAATTCATGGAGGATGAGGATACTGATGGATACTAGCTACGATGGCCGTGTTCCACCTCCACTGCCAGAGGCAGCATCCCTCTGAATACTAATTGCTGTGAATCGCAGGTGGACAGAGTGGTGTTGTGCTCAGGTTCTGTTTGTAGGCTTCCCACAGGCATCTGATTGGCACTGTGAGAACTGGATGCTGGACTAGATGGGTCATTGGCCTGATCCAGCAAGCTCTTATTATGTTCTTATGTCCATGCCTCTTCTCCCCGTTCCCCTTTTATTCTTGAATCTCCCTTTCCTTTTGTTCATGGGCCATTACATGTGATGTAGTGTTTATCAAATAGCAGTCTGGTTCAATTCGGTCTGACAAATGCTGATACTGTGGCACTTTCTGAGTGACTCTTTAAATTGATGGTATTACAGCATGACAATATGAAACGAAAGCTGTCTCAATGGTTTATCAAGCAGTGCACAAACAATGGATAAAATTATGGATTCCCTAAAGTCACTGGCAAAGCGCTCGTGGATTTAAGGACGCCAATACTTTCCACTGTTTGGCCTCCTTATTCATCTGAATTTCTGCAGCACACAGCACTTTGTGCCAGAGTTTCACTCATCCAAGCCAGTTACATGAAAACTGGTAGGCTGTGGCATTCACAGGTGGCAATCTCTGTTATCTGTAAGACTTTAAAATGTACTCTATCAATAGAAATTGCTCCAGCTGAGATTCACACACAACCCCTCACACATTTTAGAACCCAGATTGTGCATGTATGGGGTGGAATTGTCCACAAATCGAGGCGAGTGTCCACATCAGACAGTCGCCCTCACAAATTGGACAGTAGCAACAGGAGGTGGAGATAGTTCACTTAACCCCAGTGCTCTCTTCACACAACAACGTAATGCCTCATTGTAATGCCTTTAGAGAGCTCTAGAACCCTGCATGATCTGGGCTTTAAATCACATAGGGAACCTACATCAGTTTTCTTAAATCTTGGGTCTCCAGATTTTGTTGTATTACACATCCCATCCTCCCCCACTAGGGGTGGGGAAGAAATTTGTTTCCGTTTTCTTTTTAATGTGAAGCTACCCAGTTTGCAGTTACAGAACATTTGAATTGGCATTGTGGATCCACTGGAAAGTTACAGGTTCGCTTTGGGCACTGAATTTCAGATTTGGGGAAGTTATTTTAATAGTGGGTCACTGTTAAAATATTGGTGAGATATCGTTGTTGTGCTGTTTTCCTGCAGCCTCAATAAAACAGCACAATATTGATAGGTTAGGATTGGTAGATCCTGGAGAGGAATATTTATTATCACAAAGGAAGATGGAATACAATTTGATACTTTTTCTAGCAAAGGACAAATGATGCGGACAGCTATTGAACAAACAACCGGAGTGTGTGTTATACATCATTTAGCAGCAGGAAAGGAAGAGATACAGAAATTGTCATGTGGGAAGTCATAAAGATTATTTGCAGTTGCAGGAGCCAAGAGCAGAATGCTCATTTGATAACAGAACTTTGAAATACAGACCATAAATATTTGACGGATTTTTTATAGACTTCTCCCCCTCCCTACCATTCCCCAACTCGGTTGTGATTATGGTTTTGACTATTGTTGGAACCAGAGCTGTAATTTTTCAAAGGTGCTTAATCTGTTTTGCAGAGCAAATAAAAGAAATGAAGGAAACATGAATGCTCATCGAGGTATGCTGTTAGCAAATGCTAATGTTTGCGACCTCTTCCATCTGGCGAAAATAAAGAAATAAGGATCCTTTCAATGCAAAGTTTTAGCTTCTGAAACTACACTCAACATGTCTTGAAACTGCCAACACAGCTGCAACACAAAGTGAGCCAGAATGACATAGGGATTAAAATGTTGGATTAAGACAGAGGTGAAGAACTTTTTTTTCAACCAAAGGGTCACATTCTCTCCATGGCAGCCTTCTGGGGGCTGCATAAAAGTGCAATGAGGATGCAAGCAGGGCTAGCAAGGGCTGTGGCTATGGCGGGAGCATGGTCTGAAGAGAGTCACCAGGGCCAGATAAAGAGCACCACATATGGGCCTTGGGTCTGATGTTTCCCATCCATGGAATCGGACTTGAGAGGCAGGTTCAAATTCCCATTCAGTCCTGAAGCCTACTGCATGATATCGGGTCAATCATTTTTTCTCAGTTTTAGCTACTATCTGGATTGCGCGTTGAAATAGGATCGCCATGTGCCCCACCGCTCCCATTGCTAATGTGGCATTTATGTAAATAGTATTTTGGGGGCAAACAGAACCTCATGGGTTGGGAGAGGTTGGGTTCCGATCCAGTTTAGGGGCATAATCCAGACCTTAAAAAGAAAAGCAAGATTAAGCACTGTGCTTTGACTCTTAGCAAGGGGGAAAGCTTGTGTGCCACCCTCATCAACACAACACAACACAACACAACAGATTTCTGATCAGGCTGTAACGCTGCAATTCTGCAGATGTGCTTGAAAGTAATTAGCAGCCACTGAAATTAGCAACTTGACCTAAAATCATGTCCTTTTTTATCAGATCCATTGGGTAACATTACTCAACAAAGATTTCTTAAATCAGGTTGCAGCCCTCATTGTCAGTGTAGAATATCCTTATGTCGGCATGTTTTAAGTTTTCATGGAAGATTTTGTCTGCAAATTTAAATCTCTCACTATTTCCCACACATTTCCTATTCTTCCACAAGGAATGTAGTGGAAAGGCTGTGTACAGGAAAGAGTCCGTTGTGTTTGTGTATAATGTCAACAATAACCCAAGGAATTGTGTAGACTTTGCTAAGCTAATGAAATGCATGTCCCTTTGGATGAAAGCTGAGTAATCCTGAATCCAGCTGTTTTGAATCTCAGTTCTGAAGACACTAAGCTGATTAGGAAGCATGTCTGAGCTTCTTAGCAGTAGTATTTTCCTTTGCAGTTGGAAACTGAGTTAAATATGGCCTGCTGAGTGCCACTTCACACTTTACAAGCTAAACTGGTGATTGAGTTAACCCTTGTGCTGTGGAGAGCTACTCAAGCAATGGTAGAAAGAACTGGCAATCTGTGAATTGTGAGAGAAGCAGCAGCTATTTATTCAGTTACAAAAATTGCCATATTTTTGTATCACCTTTCATTTAAAAAAAATTCAAAGATGTTTACAGTTAAAACACAAAAAAGGAAGGAACAGTTCAATAAATGCACAAAACACCACAGTAAGCAGGCATTGTTAAGACTGTTATCAGGGGCCAGGAAATGTTTGGGCAAATAAATATGTTTTCAACAGCCAGCAAAAGCACATTATAGTTGGTGCCAGCTGTTGTGTGAGTCTGTGGAACAGTTAGTCTGTTAATGTGGGGGGGACAATGAGAAGCAGGAGGGAATTGACAGGCACTGTTGAGATGGTGGCTAGCCATGGAAGATAAAGAGTTGGATTCACACTTTACAGAAGAACAGGGGTGAGGGAACATGTGGCCCTCCCACTATCCCTAACAATTGGCCACAGTGGCTAGGGACGACGGAAATTGGAATCCAACATCTGGAGAGATGCAAGTTTCCAACTGCTGGAGCAGAGCTATTGAAATCAGAGGGACTAACTGTAGAAGTTTAAAGACTACAGCAGGGTTGATATAAATCCTGTGATGTGTATGGAAGGTGAATAAGAATCTACAAGAGAAGACATATATTAGGAAAACCGAAGCGGGAAGGAAGGAAGTCTGAGCGTGAATATACGCAGTGTAAATATGATGACATAAAATGATGACTGTAAAAGATTGCTTTATTTTGTTTTATTTTTGTTTGTGAATTTTTTTAAAAAAAGTAATTTAAAAAAAAGAAATCAGAGGGACTTAAAGAGTGTTGGATGGATTTGGAAGGTAGGACAAGATATACTATTTCTTATTTATCCTTCCTCTTACTCACTTGTGAAAGTTTAGCATCTAGTTAGCAAAGTTTAAAATTGCCATCTCTTTGCAGCATAAAATGTGGGAACTTCTGGGACTGTCTTGCTTAACCTTATTAATAATTATCAAGGATGCATTATCAAACTAGATCTTCCCCTTTCAACCCTCTTAACAAAGGAATCACACACCAGTCTGTAATGTAAGAATAAATATATATTTTTACTCACATATATTCTCAGACTTGATCCCAGCAGAAAACAGCAGTGAAAACAAGACAGGAAAAATTTACGTCTATGTTGCAAACTACATGGTTGATACTCAAATTTCCTCTCTTGACCAGACTTGACCAGAGATCCCATGGACAGTAATACTAAAAGGAAAGGGAGTTCATGATGGCTGGGAGTTTTTTAAGAGGAAGATAGTAAAAGCACAACTTCAGGCAATACCAATGAGACGGAAACATGGAAGGTGCCTAAAGAAGCCAGGGTGGCTATCTAAAGAACTTTTAACTGAGTTAAGATTAAAAAAGGATGTGTACAAAAAATGGAAAAGGGGGGAAACCACCAAAGAGGAATTCAAACAAATAGCCAGCATGTGTAGACACAAAGTCAGAAAAGCTAAAGCACAGAATGAACTCAGGCTTGCTGGAGAGGTTAAAAGCAACAAAAAAAGGCTTTTATGGGTATGTCCGTAGCAAAAGGAAAAACAAAGAAACAGTGGGGTCACTCAGAGGAGAAGATGGTGAAATGCAAACAGGGGACACAGAAAGGGCTGAACTCCTCAATGCCTTCTTTGCCTCAGTCTTCTCTGATAAAGAAAACAATGCCCGACCTGAAGAATTTGGAGCAAATGATTCAGCAGAGGAAACACAGCTCAGAATAACTAAGGAGACAGTACAAGAATACTTGGCTAGTTTAGATGTATTCAAGTCTCCAGGGCCAGACGAACTGCATCCAAGAGTATTAAAAGAACTGGCAGATGTGATCTCAGAACCACTGGCAGTCATCTTTGAGAATTCCTGGAGAACAGGCGAAGTCCCAGCAGACTGGAGGAGGGCAAATGTTGTCCCTATTTTCAAAAAGGGGAAAAGAGAGGACCCAAATAATTACCGCCCAGTCAGTCTGACATCAATACCAGGGAAGATTCTGGAGCAGATCATTAAGCAAACAGTCTGTGAGCACCTAGAAAGGAATGCTGTGATCACCAATAGTCAGCATGGATTTCTGAAAAATAAGTCATGTCAGACTAACTTGATCTCGTTCTTTGACAGAATTACAAGCCTGGTAGATGAAGGGAACGCAGTGGATGTAGCCTACCTTGATTTCAGCAAGGCATTTGACAAGGTGCCCCATGATATTCTTGTAAAGAAGCTGGTAAAATGCGGTCTTGACTATGCTACCACTCAGTGGATTTGTAACTGGCTGACTGACCGGACCCAAAGGGTGCTCATCAATGGTTCCTCTTCATCCTGGAGAAGAGTGACTAGTGGGGTGCCACAGGGTTCTGTCTTGGGCCCAATCTTATTCAACATCTTTATCAATGACTTGGATGATGGACTCAAGGGCATCCTGATCAAATTTGCAGATGACACCAAACTGGGAGGGGTGGCTAACACCCCAGAGGACAGGATCACACTTCAAAACCACCTTGACAGATTAGCGAACTGGGCCAAAACAAACAATATGAACTTTAACAGGGAGAAATGTAAAGCATTGCACTTGGGCAAAAAAAATGAGCGGCACAAATACAAGATGGGTGACACCTGGCTTGAGAGCAGTACATGTGAAAAGGATCTAGGAGTCTTGGTTGACCACAAACTTGACATGAGCCAATAGTATGACGCGGCAGCTAAAAAAGCCAATGCAATTCTGGGCTGCATCAATAGGAGTATAGCATCTAGATCAAGGGAAGTAATAGTGCCACTGTATTCTGCTCTGGTCAGACCTCACCTGGAGTACTGTGTCCAGTTCTGGGCACCACAGTTCAAGAAGAACACTGACAAACTGGAACGTGTCCAGAGGAGGGCAACCAAAATGGTCAAAGCCTGGAAACGATGCCTTATGAGGAACGGATAAGGGAGCTGGGCATGTTTAGCCTGGAGAAGAGGAGGTTAAGGGGTGATATGATAGCCATGTTCAAATATATAAAAGGATGTCATATGGAGGAGGGAGAAAGGTTGTTTTCTGCTGCTCCAGAGAAGCGGACACGGAGCAATGGATCCAAACTACAAGAAAGAAGATTCCACCTAAACATTAGGAAGAACTTCCTGACAGTAAGAGCTGTTCGACAGTGGAATTTACTGCCAAGGAGTGTGGTGGAGTCTCCTTCTTTGGAGGTCTTTAAGCAGAGGCTTGACAACCATATGTCAGGAGTGCTCTGATGGTGTTTCCTGCTTGGCAGGGGGTTGGACTCGATGGCCCTTGTGGTCTCTTCCAACTCTATGATTCTATTCTATGATTCTATGACTTTCTTCCTTATCAGTTAGATGGAGAGAGAGATGGAGAGAGAGAGAGAGAGAGAGAGAGAGAGAGAGAGAGAGAGAGAGAACTGGTCTCTGACAGGGGGAAGTACTGTAGGGCAGGTAGGGGATATGACCTCACAGAGTACCCTCTCTAGGAGTTTACAAAGGAACACCATGTGTCTTAACCCTTTGCTTATCTAGCAAACATGAAATTGTGTTTTGACTGCAACATTATTTCCCACAAAGAGGAACAGATGGGAAGAAGCAACTTGCTGCGATCAGCATGAGATAACAGTTATATGAAGTGTGATTTACAGTACGCAATCATCTAAACAGATTATTTTCCCCTTTCCTCAGAAGCTCATTGTGTCTCATGTCTTTTAAAGGTTGTTAGCAGGTAGGCTGAGACTTTTCTTTTTTCCTATTTTTGTATAGCACATACTGTATATTAGGCACTTCCTTACTAAATAAAGATGGAATGTGGGTGGCGCTGTGGTGCAAACCACTGAGCCTCTTGGGCTTGCCGATCAGAAGGTCAGCGGTTTGAATCCCCACCACAGGGTGAGCTCCTGTTGCTTGGTCCCAGCTCCTGCCAATCTAGCAGTTTGAAAGCACACCCAAAGTGCGAGTAGATAAATAGGTACTGCTCCGGTGGGAAGGTAAATGGCGTTTCTGTGCACTGCTCTGGTTGCTCCAGAAGCGGCTTAGTCATGCTGGCCACATGACCCAGAAAAACTGTCTGTGGAGCAGACAAACACTGGCTCCCTTGGCGTGTAAAGCAAAATGAGTGCCGCAACCCCAGAGTCATCTGCGACAGGACTTAACTGTCAGGGGTCCTTTACCTTTTACTAAATAAAACTGGTGATGTTTTAATTATCCGTTGAAAAACCTGTCTGAAAGTTAATTTGGCTCTTTGCATTCCCAACAACTGTGCTATACCAACATAAATACATACTTTTTCTTTTTGTTTTACCCCATATACAAATATTTTATTATTGTTTTACATTGATGGCCTTGTGAATATTGTCTATATGCCCAGCTCAGGAAGGCTTTGTCTTAGAGGCTGGAGCTCTAAGGCATTTGTTGCTTCAGCAGTGACGCAGCTCATGTTGACAACTTGTATAAGCGCTAGAGGCTCCACCCCTTCCTGGCTCTCAGCCTGTTCCAGGCAGCTGCTAACCTGCTTCCATCATCCCAAGTAGCCTCCTATGCAGCTGGTCTGGCCTTTGGCCAGTGGCCCTGAAGCCGCTGCCTGGTTCACTGGAATCTCTGCTCCTATGGTCCTGGGGATGACCAGGAAATCAAGCAACTGATGTCAGGACCTCTGGCCTTGGAACAGGAATGTCTGGCTCCTCAAGATCACCGGCAGCAGGATCAGCTCCAGGAGGGTACCAGCATCCCTCTTTTCTCCTCCCTTTCCTCCACAAACCTCTTTTTGTGGAGTTGTTTACTGTTGCCCTAAACTGACATTTGAATGAATGGCATTAACTGATTGATTGATTGATTGATTGATGATTGAATGACTCTTCTTTCTAAGCAGGATTAAGGGCATACAATGGGCAGGTAAGTGACATGTTAAGTGAGTATATAAAAAGTGTTGCAATATAATCCTAGCTAAATCTACTCAGAAGTAAGTCCTACTGAATTTGAAGGGCCATACTGCCAGGTAAATGGGATTAGGTTTGTACTCTTACTCCTGAACAAACAAAGAATCTGGTTCAAAAGCTGCAATAAACCTATGCATTCAATGAGACTTACTCTTGGGTAAACCAGTACAATCCTAAGCATGCATTTACTTTCAAGTAAAGACCCATGTTTGAACCCAGGAAGGCTTATTCCCAAAGAAAAATTCTTCTTCTTTGGCGATCACTCGTAGCCGAGTAAGATTGTCTTCCATGAACACGGTCTTAACAGTGAATCCATGAGTGACTGTGGAAGCCAATTTTGGATCCACACGTGCTTCCACAGTGGGGACATACGTTTCTGGGCGGGAGCTGATCACGGTGAGGGTTTGCCAAACATGCCTTCCTCTTAGCATGTTTCTCCCTTTCATTCTGAGTTCAAGCATTTTCAAAGTCCATTACACCTTTGGTAAAGCCTGTTCTCCAGCTGGAGCACTTTCAGGCCAATGTTTCCCAGTTGTCAGTGCTTATACTACATTTTTTTTTTTTAGATTTGCCTTGAGAGAGTCTTTAAACCTCTTTACATGATCCATTTTAAAGTTCGGAATAGAGTAGTTGCTTTGGCAGATGATAATCACGTATCCACACAACATGACCAGTCCAACAAAGTTGATGTTGCAGAATCATTGCTTTGACACTGGTGATCTTTGCTTCTTACAGTACACTGGCATTAGTTCGCCTTCTTCCCAAATGATATGTAAAAAGTTTTGGAGACACTGTTGATGGAATCTTTCAAGGAGTTGGAGATAGCGTTTATAAGTAGTCCACATTTCACAAGCGTACAGTAAGATTGGTAGTACCATAGCTTTGTAAACAAGCATTTTTGTTTCCCTGTAAATGTCCTTGATGAGCTTGTGAAATTGTTTTGTAAGCTCAATTCCACCCCACTTTGAAGCCAGGTATCCCATCAGGTCTGCTAGCTTTATTGTTTTTCATTTGGTTAATAGCTGTACACAACTCTCCCAGATTTGGAGATACTGCAAGCTATCTGCGGAATTTGTGAGAGGACCTCAGCAGCTACAGGGGAGTTGCAGTTAAGGAGTTGCTGGTAATGTTCTTTCCAGTGCAATGCAATAGCTTCTTTATCTTTTAGAAGTGTGGTACCGTCTGTTGAGCATAGGGGGCATATACCATGATTTATTGGCCCATAGATGGTCTTTGTGGCTTTAAAGAAAAATAGAATGGATCAGGCTGTGAAACTGCCATAATCTTATCAGAGTACATTTACTTAAAAATTAATACTACCGTGGCAGAAGCCAGAGAGCTTTACACACTGAGTAAAACTGCTCAAGCTCCACAACTGCAGCAACAGAAACCCTGTCAGTGCTCTTAGTATAAAATCCTCAACAAGGCTGAACAATTTTGCTTTGACTTCTTCATTAGACCTTCCACCAACCCAGCTGCAATTCCTAGTGACTTCAGATGGCTGGGCAAAGGAAGAACAAATCTGCTGCACTTGACATTAGGGACAGACATACACAAAGTATGTGAGAGTAGAGAGGGGGAAGGGGGTGGAAGAAAGGTTTTCTACATGCATCAGAAAGAAAGAAAAAAGCCTCTGTCCTTGTTGAATTGGGTTGGTCTGCTCTGAAAAGCGGACAAAATAAATACCTTCTCAATCTCTAGCAAAGACAGAAAGCCTCATCCATGGTGTCCATGTTACTTTCAAAGTTCTTAGATCTAGACCTCCTTGCAATGTTGTAATCATTAGCAACTATTTTGGATTTCGCTCACGTTGAAGTGCTCTTGTTGCAACCTTCTGCAGGGTGTCTTCCCTATCTGTCAATAATGCCAGATTTGTTTCCTAACAAACCATATGTTAAACCCTCAGGGTAGTTAAAGGCTGCAACCAGGCTGCCTGTGGAATTCAATGATCTTCTGAATTGCACAGCTGGAACATGCTAATTAAAAGACGGGAAGGAAGCTGAGAAGAGAAACAATAGCTTTTAAACAAACATTGCAAATAATCCGAAGCACTGAGGGCAAACCCACACATGTGACAGGTGCACCACGCATGTGCATAAGATTCCAGTGGGATGAAATCAGCCTTGCTTCCCACTTTCGCCATCTACTTGGGCCCATGGCCCATGCACACAGTAAACATGATCAGATGTTAAGGGGGTGATGTGCTCCCCCTTCCCCAAGTGGCAAGGGGTTCTACCATACTAGTTTTACCAGAAGTCTTTAGAGACCCAGCTTCTTTGTGAGATATTTGATTTATTCACAATATTCAAGTATGTCAAAGGAGGAAGCACTCCTAGCAGGAAGCAGACCTGCTACCGCACCAGATCCCCAGAAAACAGAACCTGCACCTCTACTGCCAGGTCCCTTTTCCTTGAAAGATGCTGAATCCCATCTTGCTCTCCCCACCCCCACATGTCTTCTCAAGTCTAGTTTCTTTAACACAAAGGCTTTTAACCCACCCTTTGGCTGGGGGTTAGGGAAGATGAGCCACATTCTCCAAATGGCTGTCAGCCTCCAGAGTTGATGCTGGCACTGTCCTGCTCAGCAGCTGGTTCACAAAGCTGGGAACCTGTGGCCCTCAGATACTGCTGGATTACACCTTCCTTCACCCCTGAACATTGGCCATGTAGGCTGGAACTGATGGAAGTTGAGGGTTATGGGATTCCTGCTCTTGCCGCAAAGAGACCTTTCCATTTCTTAGACATCCTTGACTCCTAATATGAAAATTTCCTAACAAAGGATATGGCTGACCAGCAAGAGAAATAGGAGGACTGCTTACAACCCCCCGCCCATATCCATAACCACCCCTCCTCTTCTCTATGGGCCTTCCAAGTCACTTGTGTTCTGAGCCCTGATCAGCTGGAGAGGGAGGGCAGGATGTACACAGGGCCCAATACATCCCTTCTCCTAGTGGGAAACACACACACACACTGCTTCTGCAATGTGTCACAGAAACAGGCCTGAACATATTCCTTTAGGCCATGGGAGAAATGGTCCATGCACCCCTGTGTCTTCTTGTAAAGAACCATAGACAAGGATGAAGTGATACCTGTTGATGGTTATCATCAACAACATCCCTCTGCTTCTTCCCTTCTTTCCTCCTTCCACTCCATGCTCTCTCTGCTGAAACTTGTGGAAGTTCATCTCCAGATGTGTTAGAGAATCCCTAAGCTATGCTTGTTCAGCCTAGTTGGAGTCTCTCAATGATCTGGTTTGGGAAACCTGATTTTATGCATCACACTATCATGGAGTCGGAAAGGACCCCAAAGTTCTTCTAATCCACTGTCTGCAGATACAGGAAACCCACTTCAATAGCATTTCTGATAGGCAACCTCTGGCCACCCAGACTCTGCTCAAAATCCTCTAATGTAGGAGACTCCACTATCTTCTGAGGCAGCATGATGCTGAATGTCAGCTTTAATGGATTAATGTATTCACACACAACCCACACAATTAAAAATATGAAATAGCATACTTTTGATCTCCCTGTAAAGAATCAGACTTTTCAGGGAGAAATGAAAAACAGACATTTCATAGACATTTCCCACAGACCTTTCACAGATTTGAACTTCAATTTTTTTCCCCCTAAAGAAAAAAGAAACAAAACTGTCACTCAGAAAAGTAGAAATATACCTTGCAGGCACCATAAAGAATGACCTTTTCACAATACCTGAATTCTTGCCGCTGTTTTATGCTGTCTGCTGCTCTCCAGTACAAACATGAACACCACACTGCTGCAGGTGAGGAAAGGAAAAAATTAAGCAGATTCTTGTGGATGGATGCAGCGAGTCCAAAAGCAGCTGAGAGAATCCCAGTTATCCGGTAGGACAATCTGGCAATGCAGGACTTAACTGTAAAGAGAGAAGAAGGAAGAAGCTAAGGCTCATATAGAGGAGTCCTATCCCCTGAACCTAAATATGTGGTTATTCAGGTGTGAGGAGATGCACACTGCATATTCTCAGGGTCAAAATGCTTCTCAGGTTTTAGAACTCAGGAGCAGGCATTCCAAGGCCACCTTGTGGGGCACACCAGAAACAAGACCTGTTATAGCAGCAGTTCTGACATAGATAGCAACAATATTAATAACATGGGATCATATCTGGGTTGGGACAAGAATTTCAAAAAGAATGGGGGAAATGCAGATAATACTTTACCAAACAGTGCCCCAAAGTATACACCTGGACTTGTTTTGATTAATTTCTACAGGAGACTTTGTGGTTTTTAAAGTCATAATTACGAAAAATTGCAATAACCACATACAAAAGAAACAGTATACAAGAAGTAAATAAGGAGGCCATTTCCAGGATAATGGTGTCTTTTATTTTTACGTTATGTTTTCTTTGTGTAAGGGGACAGAAGTTTAATTTTGATAATTGTCAATGGTGGTGGGTTTGTTTGTATGTATGAGTTGTTGTGGACTATGTTGTAGATGGGACGCGGGTGGCGCTGTGGGTAAAAGCCTCAGCACCTAGGGCTTGCCGATCGAAAGGTTGGCGGTTCGAATCCCCGTGGCGGGGTGCGCTCCCGTTGCTCGGTCCCAGCGCCTGCCAACCTAGCAGTTCGAAAGCACTCCCGGGTGCAAGTAGATAAATAGGGACCGCTTACTAGCGGGAAGGTAAACGGCGTTTCCATGTGCGGCTCTGGCTCGCCAGAGCAGCGATGTCACGCTGGCCACATGACCCGGAAGTGTCTCCGGACAGCGCTGGCCCCCGGCCTCTTTGAGTGAGATGGGCGCACAACCCTAGAGTCTGTCAAGACTGGCCCGTACGGGCAGGGGTACCTTTACCCTTTACCTATGTTGTAAATAAATTATAAATAAATAAATAAAACATGGGATCATAGATTTGGAGGCGGCCTTGAAGCCATCTGGTCCATCCCTTTGATTGAAGCAAGAACTCCCAACAGATCATAGGAACACCAGAAGAGCCTGCTGGACCAGGCCAATGGCCCATCTAGCCCAGCTTCCTGTGGCCACCCAGATGACTGAGGGAAACCTGCAAGCAGGATCTGAATACAAGAGCACTCTCAATCCTTTGGTTTTCAGAAGAAGAGAAGAAGAAGAAGAGTTTGGATTTCATATCCCGCTTTATCACTACCCGAAGGAATCTCAAAGTGGCTAACATTCTCCTTTCCCTTCCTCCCCCACAACAAACACTCTGTGAGGTGAGTGGGGCTGAGAGACTTCAAAGAAGTGTGACTCGCCCAAGGTCACCCAGCAGCTGCATGTGGAGGAGCGGGGAATCGAACCCGGTTCACCAGATTACGAGTCTACCGCTCTTAACCACTACACCATACTGGCTCTCCAGCAAGTAGCATTCAGTAGCATAGCGCCTCCAACTGTGGAAGCAGAGCACAGCCAGCATGGCTAGTAGCCACTGATAGCCCTCCCCTCCATGAATCTGTCCAGTGCTCTTTTAAAGCCATCCAAATTGATGGCCATCACTGCCTCCTGTGGAAGCAAGTCCTAACTTGTCTGCATTGTGTGGGAAGAGCGTCTATTCATTGCCAGCCAAGGCCAGGACTGTATATTACTGACACATGTGGGAAGATATGCCACATGCTGTGACTAATAGGATGATCACAGCGTAGAATAACCAAATAACAGGCCAAAGATTAATCAGTAGAAATTCTATAGTTAGCAGACCATGATACATACAAACAGAATGTATATTTCTTCCTTTCACTTATAAGGGTTGGCTTGGATGCTTAAAAATAGCCCATAGAGTGTACATTGGCCCTAAGGTACTGCAAAGGTGTTGCAGATATAAATTAATGTACATCTTAGATTAAATTAATCCATGTGAGCCTGATCAAGATACTCATGAAACCTGTACGAAAGGAGTACGTTGAAAATTATGAGCTTTCACTCACAGACACTTTGAGTTTTCATTTGCAGGCATGAAGAAATTATTGCCCGCCTAAATGAAACAAGCAGAAATTCCTCTGAGGGCTGAAGGTGTTGGCAGCTCTTTTAAGCGGTTGTGATTACTCACCTCTTAGATTTTAGTAAATGTATTTTCATGTGCCATTAGTTACTGCTAGTTTAAAAGGCAGACATTAGTCTCCATTTGGGCTGAAAATCAAATTCCCGATTAATGAATTAGATTCAATAATTTTGGAGGGAAAATGAAGTACCTAAAACAGAGGCAACGGAAATCAATCCTCCATTTGTGAGAGGGAAAAGAAGTATCTGTAACCCCGTGGCTGCTTTTTCCCTGAGTTGTGAACTCTGTGCTGCTACCCCATGGACATTCTAAGATGGAGGACACCTGTGCCTATTGCAATGTCCTAGATTCTCTCTGTGTGAATAATTTGCTGCAGCTGTTGACTGTCTTATCTCTTAGCATGGTGAGCTGAGAAATAGCCTACCCTTCACAGTTGGGCAAACTCTCCCTTTTGTAGCCTTATCTTTCTACTCCATGTCTGTGTACTCTCTGTGACCTTGCATCCATGCCCACCACAGTAGACTGATCATAGCTGTACATATCAAGCAGCCTTGCTTAAAGGCAAGGGAGGCTCAGCAATTGGAGGGAGAGGAAGTGGTTCTCTATGCATCACCCCATACAGTGGCAGTCTTACCCGTCCCAGTAATAATAATAATAATAATAATAATTTATTATTTATACTCTGGGCGGCTTCCTACAAAGTATTAAAATACAGTGGTCTGTTAAACATTAAAAGCTTCTCTAAACAGGGCTGCCTTCAGATGTCTTCTAAAAATCTGGTAGTTGTTGTTCTCTTTGACATCTGGTGGGAGGGCGTTCCACAGGGCAGGTGCCACTACCAAGAAGGCCCTCTGCCTGGATCCCTGTAACTTGGCCTCTCGCAGTGAGGGAACCACCAGAAGGCCCTCGGTGCTGGACCTCAGTGTCCGGGCAGAACGATGGGGGTGGAGACTCTCCTTCAGGTATACTGGACCGAGGCCGTTTAGGGCTTTAAAGGTCAGCACCAACGCTTTGAATTGTGCTCGGAAACGTACTGAGAGCCAATGTAGATCTTGTAGAGTGTCAGCACTCAAGCCCACAGTGGGTTTTGAAATGGCAAGCTATGTGAATAATGTAAGCCAGTGATTTAGCTGGTGTGCCAACACCTGTCCCTGAAGAAATACATAAAATAAAATAAAAATGTAAAAACCCTGGATTTTAAATGGAGAATATGGGGGCAAATATGGAAGAAGGAGGTCCTTAAGAAGCCATGGTCTACACTGCATCTTCACACACACACACACACACACATTAACACTTTTTTAAAAAAGGTTAATGGTCACATGTGGAAGAACTACAGTGTGATCTCCTCCCAGCAAGCTTCACTTCCCGCCTCAGACAATGTGGCAAATAGTGGCACTGCTAGGGGTCTCATATGCCCTAGAGTAATAAAGTATGCCTAGCCTGATTGCAGGATTGTGGTGCAACACTTCAGCCCTGAAGCAAAGGATTCTTTGCCATCTCAGGGAATTGGCTATTATAGTTTTACTTTTATATTGTATAAGATTTAGGTAAGATGTGCAAAAAGAGGGGAGGTGAAATATATATATATATATATATATATATATATATATCCTAACATTTAACAGAAATGTTAATATAGGAAAAGTTGCCCCCCCCCCAATCACATAAGACTCCATATTTTCCTATCAAATGGTAGCCAGAGTTTAATAAAATTAAAGAAACACCTAACAGATTAATTTCATTCCTTGAAGAAAATCCCAGTGGATAAAATATGCATTGAGGTCTCTGCATTCTGCTTTCACTTCTTTCACTTCTTTCTGTACTGGCAAATTGAAGTTCTCTAGAAATGGAAATTACTGTGAAAGTATTGCATTTAAAGTAACTTTATCTGTCTTACCTCTTGGGTTGTTACCTGCTTTTCATGATAAAATATAGATTATAGTCTATAAATTGGGAAGTTTATAATGATGTGTTTCTGTGCTCACTTGTGAAGTGACAGAACGCCAAAGACTACCCCATTACCCTCTCACAGTAAGCAGACTAACATGAAAACGTTACCTGGCCATGTTAAGGTGGTGTGGCCAAGCCTCACGCTCCTATGCCAGGACAGCAGCAGATATTGGCACTGTTTTGCCAGCACTTTTAAATTTGCATTAAATTTGCAAATGTGCCTTCCAGTGATACAGAAGCAACAGCCCAGTGCATGACTTTGCAACTGAATCAGAGAACGGAGGCCCTGACAGATGCCAGTAACGCTCTGCTGCCATATGCAGAGCTTGCTTCCCCTCATTCAGTCATGCAGCAGTACAAAGCGGTACAGCCTGGGTACAGTTTTACCACTTCTTCTGCAGTCTCTCAGTACTTGGACCGACCAGCCGTTTGATTCCACGTATTTCTCCACAGCAGCTGGGAATAACCACTGCACCTGCACAAAGAAGAATGAGGGGATGTAATGAGATTTTGTTTCCAAGAGAATCCTACAGTTAAACAACTGACCAAGATATAACAACAATTTTTACTTTGTGAAGGTGCTTATTTATTTCATATCCTGGTCTGACTGTCCCTCTGTGCTAGCAAGATTCTGTTAGCCTAAAAAAATCCAAAAATCAATATCCAAAATGTCCCAAATCCACTAGATAGTTAGCAGATGACATTGTTTTGAATATCTAAACAGAGTTTCTGCTTCAGTGGGGGAGGGAGGAGATTCCTTTTAAATCCTAAACATGTTTAATTAAAATACGGTAATTATTGTAGGGCTAAATTTGAGCAGACAATACAGTTGCAGCAATTATCTATAATTATGCGGCTCCGATCACGGAATAATAGAGGTTTCAATGTCACAAAGCACAATGAGGATAATTACCCTTCCCGTTATTCTGATGGGCATGTAATTAACAACTTTTCTCCCAAAAAAAATATTCACAGAGATATTACAGCCACACTTTAATTAAAGGATGGTTGTGAATGAACAAGGTAAGCAGCATGATGGGAAAAATGGCATCTCCAGGAGGTTCCAGGGTCCCCCTTAAATTGAAGCATGACCATGATGCTAGAGGCACTCACACTGCAGAGACAGGTTGATTCATTCTTTCAAAAGCCAAGCTGCAATTTTTCTTTAGACACGTTTTCTAAAAATATTTCCGAGGTTTTTCTTTTTTTCAAATGCATTGAAAGTGTGAGATGAATGAATGCCTAACGGAAAGAAGTGGAAATACCCAGAGGCGGAGCTAGCTGCTCTGGCACTCATGCTGTGCACTGGGGGCGGGGCTAGCTGCCTGCGGGGGTAGGGTGAGCATCCTAGGGGCCGGGGCGGTGATGTCATACACCCCTCAGGGATGACACCCGGGGCGGACCACACCTCCCTTCCTCCACCAGTGGAAACACCCTGCAAGTAAATGAGGACAAATGTTCATTATCATATAAGTGAACTGTAAACAAATCAGAACAAACACTAAATGAAGACTGGGATCATTTAAACACTGTGTAAGATTTCTGCAAGCAAATCAGGATGAATATTCAATAAACAGGTCGTCTGAAAGAGCCTTATATCTTACAATGCACTAGCCTACATACCAAACCTACTGTGATATTGCTCAGAAGCAGCTAGAATACATTTCATGAAGACCATGTGAACGAGCTCTTTTGTTGCCTCTGTTCCAGAGCAGACATTATTGTTTGCTATGAGATAGCCACCAAAGTGGCCTCCTATGGAAAGTGATCCCCAGATGACATTACTTACTATATGAAAGTTTGCCATCACCTCTTGAGTCCCTGCCTTGCTCATCCAAAGCAGTGTGGTTCCTCTCGAGGGCCTTGTGGACCTCCAGATGCTGTTGGGTTCCAATTTGCAGCAGCCCCAGACATCATGGCCAATAGTCAGGGGTGGTGGGCACTTTAGCAACATCTGGAAGGCCACCAGCTCCCCACTGGTTTGGTATTTTGCACCAACAATTTTCAATTTAAACTTTGGGAACTGACAGGATTTTAGCCAACTCTGCCTTTCTAGTTTCTTTGTCACACATTTGTGCTTTTCTAATGTCCTTCCAACTTCGAACACTAGACTGCTTCTACTTTATTACACTGGTTATTGCTTGTGCATTTTTCCCTGAAAATAGATTATCATTCCTGCTCTTCTGTGGGGCTGTCGTAATGGTATTACTGCATAGCTGTGAATTACCACTCAGATTCCTTTGACCATTTTCACCATT
Organism: Podarcis tiliguerta; assembly: GCF_965153285.1. Taxonomy (NCBI): domain Eukaryota; kingdom Metazoa; phylum Chordata; class Lepidosauria; order Squamata; family Lacertidae; genus Podarcis; species Podarcis tiliguerta. The sequence goes on from NC_139536.1 coordinate 40,813,778, forward strand.
GCATTACCATTTGTCTTCTATGTTTGTATAGCAAGAGACAGCGCTATCAAGTAGCTGTGCCTCCTCTATTCCTTCTACTGTATTTAATTCTGGACTTTGAACACTTCTCCTTTATGAGGCAAATTCTATTACGATAACTCTGTGGGATCTGTCATGCTGGCGACTGCTTTTGTATTTACAACAGTTAGCACCAATACCTATTCTAGTGAATTGCATCGTTGCCTTTCTCTATTAATACTTTTTGATATCCGTCTGTTCCCCTGGGCTTCTAGCACAGAGTCCACTTATGGAACAAAGTGTACACTGTATGGCCCAGTTCCATAAGCCACAAAAACAACAGAAACAGACCTGGTGAAAAATGCGACAACAGGGAGCCCTAGAGGCCTTGTCTCACACTGCACTCGGATGATTAAACAACACATGCAAATGCAGGCCACAGGCTTCCCCCCTTACATTTCCAACACTGGTGCTTGTAACATTCATCCATTTTTTTGTCCTGCTTGAGCTGTTCAAAAGGCATACATAACTTTATCCCATTATAGTATTGTTCTGTGAATTAGATGCCTTCCTTAAGGCAGACATATTAACACAGTCTGGGAACGCAGGGGAGGGGAAACTGCAGAAAAATCAGGCAAGAGCCATTGTTTCCCAGAAGTGTTTGCTGAGCGCACTGGCATGCTGCAAGAGATATGCTGATGTGCCAGGATTAAAGAAATTAAAGGCTCCCATGAGCCCAAAGTCCTCCAAACAGAGAAAGCTGCTCACAGCAGCTCTGCATAATTTATTGCTCTGCCTTGCCTACTTTCAACCAGTCTCTCCAGAGGAAGGTATTCCTGCTTTATCACTGCACTGAGGGGGAAATCGGATCCAGGGGAGGAGATGTAGCAAGTGACCCATCCTCAAAAGGGGCTGCCTGTCACATTTCTTTTCATACTCCTGATCGGAGCAAACCCAGGCAAACATTCAGAAAGAAGATGGGAGGAGAGAGTCTAGGCAGCAACTAGGAATAGTCGGAAGTGCTACTAGGTAACTTTAGACTTAATGGTCTTTCTCTTTGGATCACAACCTGCATTACTTTATGTCCTGCAAGGGAAATTTCAGGTGCTGGACAGAAGACACTGGAAGGAGAAAAAGGTTTCAGGCAGCAAAGAACCAACTGAACCTGAGCCCTTATAGAAGTAACAGCAGCCAATACAGCCGAAATGGTAGCCTCACTGCAGTTAAGCAAAGGTGCTGCTTTGCTTAAAGGCGGGGGGCCTGTCTTCTCCAGTAATCTCCTACTGCAACTGACAGCGCAGAGACCCACTCAGGTCTTCCTGGGTCATCTGCAGTGGAGTTCTCCAAGTCTAAGGCTTGCAATGCTACATTCTCAGCTGGGCCCTGCATTCTCCTTCAGGTTCAGAAATCTTTGCCTCCATCGCCTGACAAGGAGAAATCTGACCCTGATCCCTGACAGCCTACTTCACAATGTGGTGAGCCAGACCTGCTGCACTTGGGACCTCTTCTACTCATTCTGCTTGAGTGAGGCCCTGGACTTTTGCCCTTGAAGTCCTGTGCTGGTAATGGCACCACTGAGAATACATGAGAAATCTCCTGTTTGCAAGTTCCAGTATGAAATCACCCTATTGGCACCTTTCAGACTTGGCTATCCATCAAATTTCACACTTCTCTAAATGTTCTCATCAGTTTAAACATATCAAATATATTTTGAGATCAAATACACTTTTAGACACATATTTTAAGGGGGACTGTGTGTGTGTGTGTGAGAGAGAGAGAGAGAGAGAGAGAATAAAATTATGGTTAAAAACAAGCAAAAGTAACACAGACCAGAAATAGAAAAATTTACAGATCAACCCAAGCACCTTTTGTGCCAGGCTAGGGGTATTGGATTGGACAGTGGATCTGTAGATACATTTTTTTCTATCTTACTGCATTTATATTGCACCTTTTCTCTAAAGAGTTCAAGGCAGGGTACATGGTTCTCTCCCTCTTCATTTAATCCTCACTACAACCCTGTGAGGTAGGTTAGGCTGAGAGGCAGTGACTGACCCAAGGTCACAAGTCAATATCGTGACTGAGTGGGGTTTTGAACCCTGGTCTCTCAGGTCCTAGTCCGACATTCCAACCACTACACAACACAAGTTTATCAGTGGTGGGGGCGGGAGGTAATAGTATATTTTAAGAGCAAAAGATATTCCCCCAAATTTCAGAATATGCAACTTGTTGCTGCTTTTCCTACACAACCAAATGCATCTTTCCAGCTTTCTCCACAGGGCCATCTGCTTGTAATCCACATGCTATAGCCATCCTATACGCCAGTTTTATATATAGTGGCTCAGTTCTGAGAGTCTTTCACCTATACAGCTTTTCACAGGACTAAACAAATAGGTGCCACCATGACACAAGAGGATACTTAGTTTGCTTCTGCTGAGGCAAAAGACCAAACTGAAGTTTCTTTTGCCCCAATATACTGCCCTAATATTGAAATAATGCTTACCCCTCATGGAGAATAGCAAATATTCCCACACTGAAAAAGACCAGAAACAGAACCCACAATGAGAAGACCAGTAAGCAAAAGCAAGCTATTTATCTCCTTTCTGTGCTTCTTCTGAATTCCCAGTGTACCTCAACAGGCCAAGCTGTTTATATTGTGGCAGCTAATACCAATTTCTATGCTCTCCTTCAGCAGGAAATAGTCCTACCATGTTATGTGTCTAATGGCTTCCCAAACCTGAAGCCCTCTAGATATTTTGCACACCAATTGCCATCAGCTCCAGCCAGCATGGTATGGCTAATTGTGGTTGTAGACCAAAACATATGGAGGGCACCAGGTCAGGGAAGGCTGCTGTAGACCAGAGACAGATGGAGAGGGAGAGAGGACTTTTTTCCACGTTATGAGCAGAGAGGTTCAAGATATGAAAGATGTAGAATTAAAAATGTATTGTGCATCATCTTGCTGCTGTCTCTCTCACACTCCATGCAGCAAAAGTAAAAAATAACAATCATCATCATTTTTTTCTCTGAATAACTCTGTAGACTGAATTTTCCATCTTCAAACCATATGGCACCCTCAATTATTGAGGTTCACAACCGTTGCACTGCTCAAGTGTCATGGAAGCAGTTGTGGGGGTGAGAATAAATGTAGCTTGCTAGAGAAGGCACCTGAAAAGAAGGGGGAGAAATGTCTCTGGATAAGTAATGATCAACCGCACACTGCTACGCTGTCAGGTTGTACAAAAGGACAGAGGAGAATATGAGGAAGGATTAGAATAGAAAGAAAGCTATATACGGCTGAGAAACCTGACAGGCTGGTGAGAAAAGAACATGCTCTCATACTTCACAGAAATTACAAATAAATCCCTGTGGTTTGGTAAAAGAAAGAGGTGAACATAACCAAGAGTCCTTTGTTATTTCTCTCGCCTGCCTTTCCCAGTTGACACATATAATGTCTAAGGTGCTCTGTCTGTTGCTTCCCCCAACCCCCACCCCATGTCATTTCTACATTTAATGGAAACAATTTCCTTCTAGGTATATACAGCCAGAGCAGCAATGCCATCCTCCTTTTATTTAACGTTTATGCACTGGGTTATATTCAACTGGTCTCAGAAACTAAGTTAATATATTTTCTAATTTGGACATCGTGGGGTTTTTTTACCATGGAACTTTACCATTTATAAAGTTAGGGCAAATGTGTTAGAAACCATTTTGTAAGTTTGGAACCAGATGGAATTAGCTCTCCAGAAGGCAGTTCAAAATGCTGTGAGAGGAACTGGCAAACAGCACAACGTTCCCTCACACTCCAACTTCAGTTGAGGATGAATCAGAAAAATGGCGTGGTTGCTTCCAATCTGGCGGAGGTGGTTAGTAAGACCTGTATATTTATTTATTTATTCATTCATTCATTAATTTAGAACATGGAAAGGAAATAAGCTTCAGAAATGGAAGAGTGGCACTGAAAGGTCACATTTTGGGTAGCATGGTTTGAGTCAGTAAAAAGCAGCTCCATTCCTAGGAAGCCTCATTAATCTGAGGCCCACACTAGGCATGAGATAGGAAATACACAAAAGGGATCTCTTGAGTTTTAAGCATTAAAACAGCCCTGGGTCCTCTTTGGATTGGGATCATAGCACAGAGGGAGGAAAGATCTGTCTTTATATTTATGCTGTTCACCCTAGTGAAATCCTCCACCCCCGTGTGTTTAAGAGGCCACCAGATGATATGAAATTTCTGTCTGTGCTGATTCATTAGTAATCCCACATAGCATTTACTACTAGATGCGACACCTGAAGACACACCAAAAAAAGTCACTAGAATGCTGGTGCACTCAGGTCCTGCTTTTGGGCTTCTCATAGACATCTGGTTGGCCACTGGGACAACAGAGTGCTGGCCTGCTTTTCTTACATGGCCTTACATTCATGCGCCCATGTGAACTATCCCTAGTTTGTTAGCTTAATCGGTCAAACTAATTCTTCATCTCAATGTGTTTTCCAGCTTGACCTCCAGGATGAGAGAACGTACAATGGCTTGTGACTTTCATACCCACAAGTATCCTGGAGGAAACAGGACATCCCTTTTTTTCCACATGAGAGCATGATGGCCGTTTTGGGCACGTGATCTTATGCAATCTTACGTTCTTTGGTGAGTGAAATAAGCAAATGGTGCCTGCCTTAAAAAGCTGAGTGTGCAACTAGACAAGATTTCAGGAGATGCTATCACTGTGTGCATCTTCAGTTATGTCAGTTTATCAAGGGAGGGGACACGTGGTTAACCAAGGGAGGAGTTTGTTTTACTCGAGCTAATGGGTTAAGCAAGAAGTGGGTTTTGAGAAGGAATTTTATGGAAGATATTTCAATGACATCGTGTAGAAAGAAGTTCAAGAAATTGCTTCAGTTCCATCATCACACATTGTCTAATGCAGGTGTTATGTACTGAGTTGAATAGGATCCAAAAGCCAGCAGTCTGATTGGTCCTAGAACAATAGGATTCAGAATGCAGCAGTCTGATTGGTCCTAGAACAATGCAGCAGTATGATTGGTCCGCAGGAGCCACCCAATCCAGCTCCAGGTGGAAGTGAATCCACAACCTGATTGGCCTACAGGAGAATCTCGGAATTAGCCAATCACGTGCAGCCCATTGTGTAAATAATGTATTTAAAGCATATATTGTGGGGAAACTTCCATTCCTCCTCACCACTATGAGCTGAATAAAGAGCATGAAATCCACTCTCGACTCCGAGTATATTTCAGCAGGCTTCCTTAGCCTGATGTTGTCTGCCAAGTGCTGTGGGACCATGAATCCCATTCACCAGAGCTAGCATAGCCAATTATTGAGGTGATGGAAGTTGCAGATCAGGAAAACATTTGGAGAGCACCAGGTTAGGGAAATCTAACCTAATGTATTAACATTCATTAGTTTAGTAAACATTAGGGGGTGTTTGGGCCAAGAAGCAGTATATAAATATGTCATAAACCATAAGAAGTGTGGGAGCAATTAATTACAGTTTCCCAAATATCTGCAATACTGTGCTGTAAATACTAACAATAACACAATATCATACAACAGTTAATTTGACAGTATCCAATATATTCAAACATGTACTGACAACAGAAGTTTCCGCTGCTTCAGATGCTGGGAAGTGAGAATTCATAATATTAAGAGGTACTTTAATCTTTAAATGCTTCAGAAAATTGTATCACAATTAGATTAGGATAAAAAAGTTGATGAACATTACCAGTGAGGTATATGTTTGGCCAGGAATTCAGTACATACTCACCAAAGTATCATCATTAAAGTGAATACAATTGTAGGTAATTGCCATGGTAATATAATGGGTAAAAATGTATTTCAAGTCCCCCTTCATTATAAATCCATTTGGCTCCTATTCTAATTGTCAAGCTATACTCAGAATTTATGTGATGTTCCTGTGGATGTCATATGTGCCTGGTATTTTTATGCTACTTCTACTGCAATCTAACATTAATTAAATTTCCCATTAAAGTACTATAAAATGCTGTCACCCGGACTGCTTGGATTTTGCAAATGAGAAAATAGTGATCCTTTCCATTTTACTTTTATTACCACTCCATCCCATCATTTCCCCTCTTTTTCTGTTCATTTTATTGATGTCCTGAGCACACAAGAGGAATCATTTTTCTTATGGAGGATTAACATAATTAGTTTCTTGTTCCAGGAACTCCTCCCACTTCAAGAACCATTCCCCTGTTTTACTACTGTCTTGAAGCTTTTCAAAATTAACTAGGCAGAAACAAACTTTAATTTTTTGCCCACTAGTGATGTCCCCCACTGGAAATTTTGAATTGTAGGCCAGTATAGAAATGTTTGCTGAATAAACAGAGAGTGTACACTACAAGGTGGACCAATATGCATCCAATGTCACAACAACAAAGGAAACTGCAAACTCCATTAAAAGACTACTTTAGATCTGCAAACCACACATTTAAAGCACTCTGGTAACTGTAGATTGTTAAGGGTTCTGAAGGTTGTTAGAAGATGCTACACAGAGCAACAATTCCCAGTACCTTTAACAAACTACAGTTCCCAGGATTCTTTGGGGGAAGCCAAGTCTGTTAAAGTGATATAGGGGTTTTAAAAGTGTAGTACAAGCTGTTACATGCCACTAAGGGTGGGGAAGATTTTTTTTTTTCAGTTTGCATTTTAATGCAAACCTATCTATTTCTCACTTCCTTAACCAACACACAACACAATTCTTTCAAAATTCCAACTTCTCCAAATATCACAATGCAGTTCTTCAAACCAAAAGGGGATACATAGATTTATTCAATGTATATATTGCTACCAACTTCAGAAAGCCCCAAAGTGATTTACAACTAGTGTAAAAAATACAAATTTTTTAAAAAATCACATGAGCATCTTAAAAGCAAAAAGCAATTTGTTGCACTAGTAGAAACCAGCGCAAGGATTCCCGGTAGTGCAATAATATTTTCTCCCCATCTCTTCCCTTCACACATTGTTTCAGCCTCCCCAGATTTGCTCTGGAAGGTTGGGGAAATCCCCAGAACAGTGAGGGGGGCAGGCCAGCCCAATACAGTTTGGCACCTCAGGTGAACCACAAAAGTGGGATTTTGGGGGGAATTTGTTGTGAGGACTTGCTGAAAGAGAAAATGACATAAAAAGTGCATGGCTCCGATGCACACGTACCTCTGAATCCCAGCCATTAACTTGAACAGGATATGACAGAGATTAAAAAGACCTTTCTTTCTGCATCTTGAGTAATACATATCTTGGTTATTTTGTATCACATCAAAACAACATAGTAGGACTCTGACATTCGTATTTTGAGGTTGAAGTCTTGGAAATGCCATTGTTTGTCCCGCGTTACTGTTATTTAATAGCATTTTATGAGGCACCAACCCTAGAGATGTGCACAAGTCCTGACATTTGGAACCAGGGAAGTGACATTTTGGGTTTACTCATATTCAGAAACCGGAGGCTTTGAATAATAGCACAAAAGAAAAGACTTTGTATGTGCTGGCCCCTCTTCTTTATTATCTGAGACAGCTCAGCTTTTCTATGAAAAGTTTTTTTTTTCCTTTTTCATGAACCACAATATCCCATGATATTTGAAAATCCACAACAAGAAAGAGAGAGAGAGAGTTTATTCTATTCCAGATAGCCAACAAAAAGCATTAGCCCAGGAATGGGGAACGTGTGGCCCTCCAGATGCTGTTGGACTTCAACTTCCATCAGCCCCAGTCGACATGGCCAGTGGTCAAGAACAATTGGGTGGTTGGTCCAGGAACATCTAGCAGCCAAAGGTGTCTCACCCTTGCCACACTATATAATGATGATTCAGACCAGTGTGTGTGTGTGTGTGAGAGAGAGAGAGAGAGAGAGAGGGAGACAGAGAGTGAGTCAGTCAGTCACATTAAAACATCCAGACTCTTCTGGGGTTAATGGATGGCCTCCCTAAACTAGCATGAAGAAGGTGGAAGCAGCAATAAGCAGCTAAAGGTGTAAAGAAGAATATGAAAGGCAGCAGGAAGCAGGTTTTGCTCTCCTGACAAGAGCTAGATGGTACAGAGACTGATACATGTTGGGGGAGGGGAGGAAGAGGAAGAGCTGCATAGCTGTTCTCTGAGGCTGGCGATCGGCCCAGGTGGCAAGGGAGGAGGACCAGCAGTAAGGAATCAGAGGAAGAGCACCAAGGAGAGCTGGTGTGTGACCCACAGAAGGATAAAAGAACCACGGTGAGGCTGTGGCTCTCTGGTGGAGGAAAAGATGTGGCAAGGAAAGGAGTGAGAAAAGGCAGAATGAGCATCATGGTGTGACTGTGGAGAAAGGGAGAAAGATAGAAAGTGCAAAAGTTGGTGCATCGGTGTGTGACGGTCCAAGTAGAAGAGGGCAAGAAGCCATGACAGAGTAGGAGGCTGTATTAGAATGTCAGAAGGAATGTGTGCGTGGCAGTGAAGGGGAGATGGCAGCCGAGACGTCTGTAGAGCAGTCAGAGAGGCAAATACAAGCTAAGTTCCATTGGAGAGAAGCAGAAGGGAATTGCAAGACACATCAGGGGAACATGGTGGCTGTGATAACAGGAGGGAATGCAAACGGGAAAGGCTAGTCCAGCAAAGGGTCCGTTGTCCAGTATTCCTTTGGTGGGAGAGAGCCGACAAAGGCAGGAGGATGTTAAGGAGTTCTGGGGTTGGTTATCTCAGTAGCAAGCCAAAGAATAGGTGTACCTGGACACCTGATACAGAGGGTGTCCTGTGATAAAAAGAGTCCCTAGCATGCAAGGGTGAAAGGTTCACCAAGAATCTCTGATACAGAGCATTGCATTGGGTTTCTGGGAACCCTGGGACTTACAGGGAGATAAGTCTCACGCAGCTGTACTCCATTCTGTGTCAAGGGTTTGAGTGCAAACCACTGGATGCAGTGTTCTGACTTCTAGCTTTCTATATGGTCTGGGACTGTGTCTGAGCTATGAGATTTTTCTGGTATGCTTTTGTGTGTTGCTTCACTCTGTCAGGTTCAACTCTTGATTCCAGGCTCCCAACTTGCTTTTGATAGTTGCGTACAGCTCAGCTTTGACAGTACGTGCACCAGTTGCAACCTTTGCAAACTCCCCAAAATAATGGTTTAATCAAGCCCTTTTACTTTTGGACCACTCAACAGCATAAGTTCAACGAATGCACAGAGGGCTGTAAGCAGCAGGTTGCACCCCAGCAGTATGTGCATTTACTGACATGTTTGCAAACTGATTTGCAGACATGCCAATAAAAGGTGTGCACAAGAGGCAGAAGCTGCCACTGTGGTCCTTCCACCCACCCAACACACTTGCTGCACATCCATGGAGGTAAGAGAACTTCTGGTCGTGGTGGATAATTAAAATGCTGACCCAGTGTGCAGCAGCTGTGAAAAAAGGCAAATGCCAGGTTATGGATTATTAAGAAAAAGATAACATGTAGAATTATTGATGTTGTAATGCCTTTATACAGATTTATGATCTTGCCAGGCTCCTTTTATGTTCTTAACTCAAACCTTTGGAATATGGAATATTTATTCCATATTCATGCATATTTCCCTAAAGGTAGCTGCCTAAAAATAGTTTGTTATAACTTTGGAAAATTACTCAAGTTGACTAGCATTTCTATCCACTCATTTTCTATCATCTATCTATCTATCTAATCTATGAACCTATGAAATATACCCCACCTTTCCTCCAAAAGGAACCCAGGGTGGTAAACATCTTAAAAACAGATTTAAGACAACCATGCCCCCTTGGTTTGGTTTGGTTTGGTTTGGTTTAGTTTTTATATGTTTATTTCATGAAGTTATATTTTGTATATGGATCATATGGATAAAATTCAATAAAAATACTTTTTAAAAACCCAACCGGGTGCAGATGAAAAACTAGTATTTTTTTATTATAAAATAACTCTTTTATTTTATTTTTAATGGGGGTAAAATCTATGGGGAAACGCAGAACTGGGAAATTTCTTTCCTGCTTATGGGCTTCCCAAAAGCATCAGGTTGGTCATAGCAGGATCATAGGATTCTGGACTAGAGTGGCCTTAGCTCTGACCCAGCAGGACCAACTCCAGATCATTGCCAAACAGGGAGCAGAATGGGGAATATTATGCCACATTCTATGCATAGCAGCCTTCTCCAATATGGTACTCTACAACTGCTTTGGACTACCATCCCACGACCATTGGCAAGAGTGGCTGGGACTGATAGGAGTTGTACAGTAGTTCAAAACTTCAGGATAGCACCAAGTTGGAAAGGGCTGGTGCAGAATTTTAGGAGAGTTGTTAACTTAAGATCTTCTCATTTTGGAAAGGTTTTGGGTTGCCTGATGGGGAGAGTGAAATTGTTAACTTTTGCTATGCATTATTTACTTTGTGTGATGTTGATGTTGTACATTGGGGGGGGGGGGTTCAGCCCAATGGCTGCATCCCATCACAGGGAACCTTTTGAGTGGATGGAGCCAATGGGTGGAGTAACTGATGTGATGCTTTGTACAGTAGGTTACGTTCCAACCACACACAAAAGTCTACTTCCTCCATCTTCTATCCAGGCAAACAAGAGTCCTTATTATAGTTCAAGGACACATTACAGCCAGGCAAATGCACCGAGCAGAGCCAGTAAGCTGGGAATAGTAGGTATGGACTAGGGGGTGTCTCAAGGGCCAGTTAGAAAGGCCTTGAGGACCACATTCAGCCCTTGAGTCTGAAGGTCTTTCCTTGTCTCTGGTTGTAAATACTGTTAATGATTACTTAGTTATTGTTAGCTGCACTTTGGGGCTGCTTGTCAAGTCAAAAGGTGAGCTGAAATATAGAAATATAAACAAACAAAGAAGCAGAGCCACAGCTTGCAGACGGCTCAGCTTGAGAACTTGGCTTTTGTCATCATTGCAAACGGCTCATTTTCTTGCTGCGATGGAAGTAGCATTTCAAAAAATAAAATAGAAATGAAAGCAATGCAAAGAACAATATCCAAGATTATTTAGTGCAACAGAGAAAGGGGGCAGCAGGTAAACACTAAGTGCATGTGTACCGTTTCACTCCTTTCTTTTTACAGCCTACTATTGACTGTTATTTGTAGGCATATCCAACTCTGTGTAATAAAGAGCACTCAGTCAGGGGAAAATGGAAGCAAGACCATTATTGGCAACCTCACTTGAAGTGAAAACAGCATCATTAAACAAAGTCTGTCTGCAATCAAACATCTCTTTGGTAACCTGAATCCATGCAATTTTGGAAAGATAAAAGCTGCTGACACCTGCTTAAATGAGTCATATTGACATTAATAGATCAATTACGTTTTTCCCAGAAAGGGGGGAAAGATTATAGCCAATGCAATTACTATGAAGGTACAGATTTTCAGTGGGGCCAGAAGCATATTTGTCTAGGGATAAATTGGATTATTTCGGTGTTCCATCCTCCCTGCTGCCTAGCACACTCCTTCACTGAGTTTACAGAGATTATCTTGAGTCTTGTTTTGGATCTCCATGCACTGCAGCTTTTAGTCTCTGGAGATTTCAACATCCACAGTGAGGGCTTCCATGTCTCCAGGCTCTCCGTCCAGTTGGAGAGGCATATCTAGGGTATTTGTTCCTGGCATTAGGCAATTGGGATAATTAGGGATTCTGCTGGTTTACCACTCGCCCAGCGGTCTCTCTGCTTGAGCTGACAGAGCCTTCTGTTTGAATCCTGCTGATGAGCACGAGAGCACCAGACTGAAAGGTGCACCCCTTCTGAAATTCTGATTTTAGGCATGAAAATGTTGGAGAGTATGCCAACACCTGGGACATGCCACACTCAGAACCTTGTTTTTTCAACTGGGCAGAACGAGGGGGGAAGTGGGGGATATTTAAATCAGCCCCCAGTAAAGAGGTGCAAATGCAGGAAGCTCTCCAACAAAGTTGCCAGGTGTGCCTGTAGCATCTCATGACATTCTCAGAGTTGTCCCTTTCAGAACATTCTTCCTATGGAGCCATTCAAAGAAAGCATAGGATCACATCCTGAAACAGACTTAACACAACAGAGTCAGTACACAATGAAATTTGGAGGTAGCTGAAGATGTTCTGGGTCACACTGGTTACTTTGTCAACATGAATGCATCCCTGGATACCGACAGGGCCTGCTGCGTGTAGAAAATTGTACATGTCAGAACTGTCCCTTAGCATTGCTTGTAAAAGGAAAAATAATGTCTCCCGTGACACAATTCATACAAGAAAGTCGTTGTGCCTGTTATTACCACAATGAGTCGGGTTGCTGAGTTCTACTCACTCCCTGTGCTTTTTTTACATCCATTCTGTTGTTTCTTTTCTCAGACCAAAACAGGTATATTTTTAAAGGCAATTTAACAAGAATAATTTCTGCACAAAATCATATCTGATGTTTCTTTTCTCAATCAAATGTATGGGTTGCCTTGATTAAATATATAGTTGCCATAACAACTTTGTACTGCACCTTGTTTAATTATTGCCCCATGCTATTAGCATTTGAGTTGCCATGACAACAGAAGACTTTGTTTCATAGCTATTTTCCCCAGTTGTGTTAAGAACAAATCAAGCTCCTTTTTTTCTTTTTCTTTTTTTTTCTTTTTTTTGGTGGAGGAAAAAAAGCCAAGCAGAAATATCTGGAGAAAACAGGAACAGCCAACAAAGAAGCTTTTTAAAATATTTAAATATCATCAAATAATGACGCACTACTTTGCTGGTGTGTGTGTGTCTTCACCTTTAACAAACATTTGGATGCAAATACATAACACAGAGGAAATAAGACATACAAGCACTCCAGGCACTGTCTGAGAAGCACAATAAAAAAAATAAGTAAGCAAACAAAAGATACATTAACGTAAAATGTTTTTTCATGTAGCATATGGAAATGTGAAAAACCTAATCCCGCTCCTCAAAACATACAACTTTCTGCCATGTTTAGCCATTTTTCTTTCTTGTTTATGAGCTAAATAACCATCCTGATGATTGATGGGATGTGCTGAAAAGAAGGACTTGCATATTATAAACACATATACAATCCACTTCCAGCAAGGAGCATGGTACGTCTTTGTGCTCAGAGAGATATTCCAACATCTGCAATGTTTCCATGAGAGCCAGGACACTCTTTGTTGGATTGTTTGGCAGATTTGTCTCATCTGAAACCTCCTCCTCGAACAGTCCTTTATTTTATTTTTCCATTGGAGTGAAAACCATCAATCTCCCATATGGGAGCAAGTATTGTTCAATATAAAATAACCAAGCATATAGAAGAACAAGCCTTACTGAAGCAGAGCCAGCATGGCTTCTCCAAGGGTCATTACTATCTCACAAACCTATGAGAGTTATTTGAGAGGTGCAACAAGCATATAGATAGAGGTAATCTGGTTGACTTTCTAGTGAGCAATCTAGAGTTAGGAGTGAGCAATGAGATGGCCAAGTTTGCTGGTGACACTAAACTGTTCAGAATTGTTAAAGCAAAAAAGATTATGAAGAGCTCTAAAGGGACCTCTCCAAACAGGCTGTAAAATGACAAATGTAAAGTGCAAATCTTAATTTCACATGTACACTCACGGGGCCTGGACTGGCAGTGACTGAGCAGGAAATAGCTCAATGTAGGTATAGTGTAGTTTCTCAGCAGCTGAGAAAATGGCAAATTCCATGCTATGAATCATTAGAAAAGGAATTGAAAATAAAACTACCCCCCCACGCACACACCCTCCATCTAGGCAGGCAGCAAGTATTGGTGTTTCGCAACTTTCTGACTTGTTGCAGGACCTTAGCCAGACCTAGCAGAGTATACGCAGAGTTCACAAAAGCAATTGGCAATTGGCTGCAGACAGGATGAACGAAGCAGGAACCAGTAACTTGTACTTAAAGTGTTTATTATATACAGTGGACTATTTACAGGAACAGAACAGAACATGGATCTTTGACTAGCTCTCTCTTTCACGACTCACAACTCTCAACTTCCAACTCCTACACTCAGCTGACTCTGACTAACACATTCCAGTTGGTGGGCCATAAATCATTATTCCTGTGAGAGAGCTGGACCAATCATGGAGCTGTCTCCATGCCTCTGTATCACCAGGCAGATTTAACTCCTTTACATTGCCTTGGCTGTCAGCCAAACCCTAATTGACTCTGTGTGAAGCTGCACATATTCAAGATCCCAACGGCAAGTATTACCACAGTTCAAGGACACATGCAACCAGGCAAAAGCATCTGGGGAGGGCACAATGCAGAGCCAGTGGAGGGAGGGGGCAGTGAACTGGGGAGTGGAAGGGTAGCTTGGGCAGGGGCTTTGGCCAATGGTTCTCCCAAGGGCCACATGGAGAGTCCTGGAGGCCATGCACTTAGTTCCTATCCCTGCTCCAGGTCCACCTTGCTCTGAGGAAGGACCCTCTTGGCCCTTCAACAGTGTAGCGTAGGAAATGCAGGAAAGAGAATGTTAGTGCTGTTGCCTCAGCTTACAGCTGCTTTCCCAACCTGGTGCCCTCTAGATAATTTGGACTACAACTCTCATCATTCCTGATCATTTACTATGGGGCTCATGGCCATTACTGTCCAAAAGATCTGGAGGGTTTTCAGGTTGGGGTAGGCTGCCATAAGGTTTCTCACCTTCCACTAAACCTTAGTCCAATAATCATAATCATACACTGTAGTCCACATGCTGATAATCTCAAGGCTGGAATAATGCAATGTGTCCTTGGCCTGGTTCAGAAACTCTAGCTGTGAAGAATGTGGCAGACTACTGTTGCATAGGCAACAACATGCATCACCATTGTTAGGGCATCAGCACTAGCTGCCTATCTACTACCAAGTCAGGTTCAATGTCCTTGTATTAATTTGCCAAGTGCTGAAAACTTAGGACCAGGGTACCTTAGGGACTGCCCAAACCCTTATATCCCAGCTCAATCACTGAGATCTTCAGGTTGTCCTCCAAGCTGGTGAGGCTCATCTGTCAACAAGAAACTGAGCCTTTAGTGCCATTGGCCCAGTCCTGTGTAATGCTTTGCCAATAGAGATTCTGTGGGCGCCTTCGATTTCAACTTTATAGGCCTGCTGAAATCTCTTCTGTGCTTCCAGGCTGATTCAGGCAACATCTTTCTATGGCAGTTAGTTGATGGTCTTTGATTTTAAATTCTTATTTGTTTTTGTTATAGATATTTTTTATGATATAATGGCATATAAATATTTTGTATAAATTAAATAAAAAAATCATCATCATTATTAACAAAATAATTTACATACTGGCTTCCATTTCATGAAAAAAATGTGAAGGTGGTTCACAAACAAATAAAAGCTAACAGTACAATAAGAAAAGTAAAACCAATTATAGAAATGCAGGTACCTGCATTTAAAATACATAGTAAAGTGACTACATCAGAACATCCACAATTAAAATATGCAATGAACAAGCACATTAAAATGTAACAGTTAAAATAATAATCAAAGCAAAAGATTCAAGGAAGGAGATCAGGGAAGAGCTTGTCTAAATGCAATTCAGTGTATAGATAAAATAATTTTAAAAGGCGCACATGACAGAAATTACAAAGGATAATTACCCTATTGTCAGCATTTTTAAAAAAGAAAAAGAAAAAATCTAACATAAAGGGAAGGTAGGTGGATGGAAACCTGTCTTATATACAATGCACCGTGGAATAAAGCAGCATCCTCCAATTAAGAAAAAGCTTCAGATGAAACTAAATTAGAAGGTAATTGTCTGGCAGAAGAAAAACTAAGATGGAAAAGGACTGAACTTCTTTTCCTGACAAAAGGAATTCTCAATTGCTTTTAATCCTGAGCTTTGTCACCAGTGCCAATTTATTGATTCTCAGTTTGCAGCTAATGCCACCAACAGTCACTATTTCTGCCAAACCACTGAACAAAAGCAGTTTATCTGTATACACACACGAGTACACAAAAAGATAGGATTAAGAAAGAAAACTTGACAAATGAAGTTTACTTAGCACTGCAGAAGCCACATCAATCTCCCTTATGTGTTGATTGTAAAGGGAGTGGTTTGTTTTCCCTTGGGTAGCAGCAAGGCTTCATATTCGTCCTCTGTTTTATGAGCTAGATTGAGCTAGAGTGAATATATAGCTCAACGCTTTCATTTTACAATGCAAAAATTCATCATAGAAGCACCCCACTGAGCCTCCAATTCCATAGTGCCTTGCTGTTTCAAATGGGTCTTGGTTCCCCATGGCAAAGCACCATTCCTATTGCAAATCAACAGCGTCACCTTATGCTCAGACACTTTTTGTGCAATTTTTTCTCTTCCCCTCCTTCCTTCTCCCTCCCAAAATTATTATTTTAACTGGCAAATGGCGTCGTGACGTTAGGACAAATATCAGTCTTCTTCCTGCTCCCTGCGTTTCCCAGCCCTTCAAATTAAGTCACAATGTATTCAGAGCAAAATATTTGACACCTTATTTGTATGCCTTTGAAAGTCGACAAATTGGAATATTTTGCCATTCATGTTGCCAACCGCCATGCTGATTTCTTTGATCAGTGGGGAAGAAAATCAGCTGTTTGCTTTTGGCAAATGCTAAAGCTTCATTTTCACATGTTGGGCAAAAGATAAATGGCAATGTGAGTCACAGCTGTGTCTTTCATACCACAGTTCTGTTTGTTTATGTTCTGTGGGAGTGGGTAGCCTCCCTCAGCCCAAGAGTAACAACAGAAGATGGAATGCATTGTGTTCAAATCAATTATACCAGGTAAAAATACGACACTTCCTAAAAGTACAGGTTTGTTTGTTTTTTTAAAAAAAGGTAAAAGGAACAACTTCCCTTAAAAACAAAACCGAAGGCACTGAGCTCAGGCACTCAATAGCCTGAGTGCCTAGGGGAAGATGTCATGAAGCAGTTTTCCCTTGGGGCTTATCATATCAGGGAGCTGGGAAGGCTACAGACATGGACGTAGCCAGGATTTATTTTGGGGGAGGCAGGCTTTATGTTGCGGGGGGGGGGGCAGAACTGAGTTATCTGTGACACAATTGGTCAGTTAGTTAAGTATTATTATTTTGTTAATTTACTTGATTGGGGGCACTGCACGCCCCTGGCTACAGCCATGGCCAGGGCCGGATTTAGGTTTGAAGAGGCCCTAAGCTACTGAAGGTAATGGGTTCCTCTATATGTCCAGCTGTCCTTTGTCAACAACAAATTGTCGCTGTTTTTTGTGTTGAATATATGCTATGTGGTAATTTATGGACCTAATAGTTATCTAAAGCCATTTGCACATAACAAATAGGAGCCTACACAACATAAACACTGTTGCTATATGTAGGTTTTATTTTATTTGTTTTTTTATCTTATATTTTGGAAATGTACATCCAGTTTTTTTCCCTTAAAACTTTTTTTTGGGCCCCCAAAAGAGTGGGGCCCCAAGCTATAGCTTCTTTCGCTTATACATAAATCCGGCACTGCCCATGGCTACAGCATGCCAGGGAAATGTTTAATGGGAAGAACAATAAGGTAAACTCAACCCCACACAAACCAATATTCTAAAGTACTCTGCAAGTGAGGCAGACAAATAAGATGCCTCTTTTCCAGAGGGCAGAAAACTTTTAAGAAATTGCTTTCCAACATGCCACTATTTCAATTGCCACTTTCCATATTTTGCCATTTTTGGGAAATGTTCTCCTTCCTTTTCTCTCTCTCTTCATCCTCCCTAACTTCCATTAGCTTTTCATTATGATATATAGTATTTCTTCCTTTACATGTATTTCATACTTACAATAACCACGAATAGATCTGATACTACCTGATTTAAAGACTAACCATTGGCTAGATAGCATGATGCCCTAAAGGCGTAAGGGAAAAGGCCTGGCCATACCCCTATAAGGACTTCTTAATATTTGGGTGGCTTTTCATCACAGAGCTACATGGTCCATGGTTTGTTCCACCACAGGGGTTCTCAGATTCTTCTGACCAGAGAGACACATATTGCTTTCATTATGTTAATAATATAACAAGGCACAACTCTGTGGCTCTCATTGCTTTCGCTGCCATCCTTCCCTGTCAGAGCAAAGGCCTCCCTTCACGGTGCACTTAAGCCATCATAATTAATTTGCCAAACTTAGTCCTGCAATCATTTCTTGTCTGTTCTGCCTTTTCCCAATAAACTGATGCATCTCTTTGATAGAGGTACTAATTACTCCATTGACAAAAGGCAATTAAATTAACACAATCACAATTTGCCATTGACCAACATCAAGCAATTTACTTCAGATGGCTGCCAATTACTTAGCTTTCCCCCAAACACCCTCACAATAATAGACATGATTGCCGACTTCAACAGCAGAGCTAACAAGTACAAATAATATTATGATTACTTATTGGAATGTGCTTGGAATAAGGATTCCATTAGGTTAGTTTGAAAGTATAGTTCAAAGGAAATCTATTTTTCGAGCACTAACCACTGCTCCTAATTATATCAGCAATTAAACAAATGTGGGGGGAGGGGGTATTTTAAAATGCCTTGCATTTTTTCAGCCTCTTACTCACTGATTTGAAATTTTCCATATCTGTAATGTTATCCATTGATGGTTTGAAAAAGAGGTGTTCAGAGGTTCTCTCTAAACAGGAACAGAGAGGTTTCATTTCCAGATCTTGGTGATTGAGCTATTATATCTATTTCCTACCTTTACTCTAAGGAGTTCAAGGTGATGTACATGGTTCTCCCTCTCCACATTTTAGTCTCACAACAACCTTGTAAGGTAGGTTAGGTTGAGAGGGACAGTGACTGGACCAAGGTCAGCGACTGAGCTTCATGGCTGAGTGGGGATTTGAACCACAGTTCCCAAGGGCTTAGTCCAACACTGTGACCACTGCACTGCACTGACTTTGCTAAGCGCCACAGCCCAAAGATCAGAAATAAAAATACTCATCCTCAGCTTGAGGGGGGTGTTTAATAGTAGCAGCAAGACTGCACTTTCAGTTGGGCTCAGTGGCCAGTACATCCCTATTTTCATTGAAGAAATGTTGGAGGGTGTGCACACCTCACCCTACTAGAATCCAGGCACAAAGTCAATGCTCAGATAATTCAAGAGATGCACACTTTTCAAGACTGCAAACCAGCTGCAGCCAGCACTAAAGGGCATCAAGGTATTAGGCAACAATAGTGATGCATGACATTGCTTAATGAAATATACATTTTCAATTAAAATTTCATCCGCTGAAGGCTTATTTAAATTACCCTACATATTTTTTCTCCTCAACTGTACTGCTGGGTGGAATGTCAGAGAGTGTGATATTTGGAAGCACTCATGTGTGTAGCTGAAAAATCACAGTGCATTCCTACCACAAGGCAAGCAACAGTATTACTCGATATGAACACACACAAAAACCCATTCCTCCACAGAACTGGATCCCACTCAGTGTTTTTTGACACCTGAAAGGGCCAAACTTATACCTTAATAAGGAGGAGCTTGGTGTTGCATACCACCCCATCTATTTTTATTTCAAATGGTTTATTCATTGCTGAGAGCTAAAGGGAAATTAAGCTTCATTTTAAAAAAAAAGAGGCTTCCTATTCAAGCTTTCCAAACCGGAAGGAATTATTATCTATCATTTTACTTATGCAGTTCTTTCAATTCTGGGTTTATGGAAGAGCACCTTTCAGATTTGTTTCTTCCAGTCTGAGCAGCTGATTGAGTACTGCAGCTAAAGCCTCTTCATCTTAAAAAAAAGCTTTATTATCGGCATTGTGGATGCTCACACTACAATCAAGTGTCCAGTAGCTTTAGCCATTACATCAGACTGGAATCAGAATGGATAAAAAGCATGGAGGGGATATCTTGCGGCTACATAACAATAGTTTGTGATGCAGTGGATGAACACAAATTAGCATAATGATGCCATAATCTCTTAGTGTCCTTGGAAGAATGTGAATATCAGGACTTGGCATCTTATTAGCATTCCAAAGCCATGCTTTAAAATGTGTGAGGGATTATACCTATTTTTCAAAAAGGCAAGGAAGAACATTAGAATCCTACTATGTGAAGATAATATAGTACGGTCGCTTTATATTTGGAGGAGGCTTATCCAAGAATCTGCCATTTGAGGCTCCCTATAGGGCTCAAAACAAGAGGATTACTTGACCCAGAGATGTGCTCAGCCTTCATGAGACCCTAGTGCTATCTGCCAACATAGTACATATGAAGGCACACGGCTTAAGAGAGTACTTAGCCTTCTTCAGCCTAAGGGGACTACAACCCCCATCATCCCTGACCATTAGCCCTGCTGGAGGACACTTTGGTGAGGAAGCCTGGTGTAGGGCATAATTCTAAAGCTTAAATGTCCATCATCAGCTACCAGAATTTAGCCAACAAACGCAGGTTCAGAATGCAATGGAGGTATATGCAGTTTAGGAAGGAGTATCAGGGGCAAGGGACGCGGGTGGCGCTATGGGTTAAACCACAGAGCCTAAGACTTGCCAATCAGAAGGTCGGCGGTTTGAATCCCCGCGAAAGGGTGAGCTCCCATTGCTCGGTCCCTGCTCCTGCCAACCTAGGAGTTCAAAAGCATGTCAAAGTGAAAGTAGATAAATAGGTACCACTCCGGCGGGAAGGTAAACGGCGTTTCCGTGTGCTGCTCTGGTTCACCAGAAGCGGCTTAGTCATGCTGGCCACATGACCCGGAAGCTGTACGCCGGCTCCCTCAGCCAATAAAGCGACATGAGCGCCGCAACCCCAGAGTTGGCCACAACTGGACCTAATGGTCAGGTGTCCCTTTACGTTTATCAGGGGCAAACTGATTAGCAGCAGATGGATTTAGTACTCCCATTGCTTCCCTGACACAAATTGACACCTCCCAGGATACTTTGCAATGGAGTCAGGGTTGTCAGGGCTTCGTTACCTGTGGTTGTAGCACTAGTAGTTTGTATCTTTCATCAAATTTGTTTCACCTCCAGTCTACTATGAAAATGCATGTCTATGAAGAGAAGGAGATGTCAGACAGAAATCAATTCATGCCTGCACAAGGAGACACATTAATCCTGACCTACAGCTAAACCACATTGCTAGACTAGGTTCAGCTGTCCTTGGCAGAAAGTTAGAAGGAAACACTAAACTGAAGGCCTTCTATGTACAAGAAGATCTACAGATGATCCAGAAATTAATGTCCTCTCCACAGCTACAGTTAATTAAAGTAACACATGGCTTTGAGAACTATCTGTATGATTTACCAATTTGTTCATTTAGGAAGCATTTGTGCATTTTTAGACTATGCCCCAAGAATATTTAGAGAAGAAGAAGAGTTTGGATTTGATATCCTACTTTATCACCACCCGAAGGAGTCTCAAAGCGGCTAACATTCTCCTTTCCCTTCCTCCCCCACAACAAACACTCTGTGAGGTGAGTGGGACTGAGAGACTTCAGAGAAGTGTGACTGGCCCAAGGTCAGCCAGCAGCTGCATGTGGAGGAGCGAAGACGCAAACCGGGTGCCCCAGATTATGAGTCTACCACTCTTAACCACTACACCACACTATAGAGCGACGCTATAGGAAAATCCTGGCAGAAAAGTGGCTTTGTACATGTGGCACTTAAGCAGTTGAAGCTCTATACCATTATTTACTATGTTGCCCTCTGTATTCTGAACCGAGAGCTAAATATATCCTTGAATTGTTGTGTAAGATGACTGAAGCAGACAACCAAATGAAGATCCCATATTTGCTGTCTGGCTTTGATAAGTTTGCAACAAACAAGATTTGAGGTTGCTGCCCCAAAACCGAAAAGAATGTTAATCAAGGATAATATGGTGGACTGTAGTGATCTGATCGTCAATGAAATATAGAAACTCATGTGTTTGGGTTGCATTATAAGATATATATGTATGCATATATCTGTCCTTTAATGGTGCATCTATATGCATTCTGTATAGTATGGATAGGGTGTATATTTCTTTGTAGTGATGGTTGAAACGACTATGATAGTTGCAACAACAAAAATAATTGAATTACATTGAATTGAAGGAAACATACATGCCAAATTCTCAAAACTTCAGATATATGCAAGCAGTTTAAGTTTATAATGAGGGGATTACTTAAGCAAAATAAAATACCTATTGAGATCAATTTGGTTGCCACAGGAAACGCAGTGGTGATTGAGATCTACAAAGTCTGCATTCTAGCCACAACCAACCCACCTGAGTTCATGTCTTGCAGTGTTTATCAACGCACAGAAGTCCACCCACCCAAATAAAGAAAATAACATTATGTGCCTATAGTTGTATCTGGATTCTTGGGGGGGGGGGGGTATCAGTAAAACACTACATACACACAAATCTTAGGACAATCTCACCACTATTTCCTTTTGAAGGGTGGGTGGAGGTGAAAAGGAACTAACAGCTACAATGAATGGTGCACGCGCCCGTTCCAGAATTAATGTTAAAACCTCTCATAATTAAGCTGTAATTCAGGAGTGTGGGCTGCAGGGCAGAACAAACAAGGGGAGCAGACTAGGGAAAATATCTTAGCCCTTTTCTAAACCTTATTTGCCCAATTATCTTTTTATATGGTCAGCAACTAGTCTCACAAACAGCAGAGGAATAATTGTTTCTTTGAGACATGTTTGACATGCAGATCTGGCATACATATGAAATTCTACCAGCTGTGATTTAATATGGCACTTCTAGTTAAGGAAGGGAAAAGAAAAGAAATAATACATTATGTGGAAAATTGGCCATTCTAACTGCCACTATTTTATCTGTGTACTTATCTATGCACTGTAGTAGGTGTATACTGTTTCATATTGCTTTTATGCTTTGAATTGTGAACTGCCTCTGGCCCTGAAAGTTGGTAAAACAACAACAACAACAACACTAAATAAATAAGATTATCACCTCTAAGCAAACAACCCCACCAAGTTGGGGTTTCTTTTTTAAAAGAAAATCTGTGGTAGGGTTGATAAGCTACAACAGGTTTCTGGGGGAAATGGCACAGATGCCCTGCCATATGAGGCCATAATGAGTGGTGACTCGCTTTTCTCACAAC
Source organism: Podarcis tiliguerta (assembly GCF_965153285.1). Lineage (NCBI taxonomy): Eukaryota > Metazoa > Chordata > Lepidosauria > Squamata > Lacertidae > Podarcis > Podarcis tiliguerta. The sequence goes on from NC_139536.1 coordinate 40,836,757, forward strand.
ACTTCCATGCTGAATCTTCATTTTCTCTGTCAGCAACAAACACTGGGAAGGTCTCCTATGCTCCTAGAGTAAAGGGGATACAAAAAACATACATTAATGCTGGGGTATTTGGATGCAATGACCATACTGCAGGACCTTCTAAACTGAGTTCCTCATGTGGGAGCATTCCGGGGGACGGAAGTTTTCCTGATTCCAGTCCTAGTTTAGAACACTTTTGGAACCTCAGCATGATTTTAAAATACTTTGAAGTCTCAGAATACAGAAACTTATGCACTTTTCAACGCAGTACCAACACTGATAAGAAGTTCTGTATGGATGAAACCAGGGAATGCATTTTAATTATCACAGCTGGTACTTTTGGAAATATTTATATGAGTGTGAATCTGAATCGCCTTACATGTTCAGCAGCGTTCAGTATGAACTCTGATCAATTTCTAACTTCTCAGAGCTACATTTTCAATGTCACTGAATCAAATGTATAATTATGGCCCACTAGAGCGCAGCCCAGCAAAACCGCAGGTACATATTGCTTTCCATTTCCCCAGTTGCAATGATGTTTTCATTGTCAGTCTCTTTTCTTTAAGCCCATTTTCTTCCTTCAGAAGATGCTTTCATCCCTGTTGATCTTAGATAAGACTTGGCAACCAGCAATGGCAGGAACAGCCTGCTGTGACATTGTGCTACGCTAACAATGCCAGTTCAAAATGACCTTATATCAGGGAGCTGATCACAGAAATCCTTCTTTCTGGAATAATGAAATATTAATTGTTACTCTCCAAACAGCCTTGTAGCATCAAAGCTATAAAACCTTTTATTAGAGATAAGTTTCAGAACAGAGAAAGAACAATGTCACAAGGTGCTTGCTACATATTCCCACAGAACGTGAGACTTAAACCGTGTCATGGCGGCACTGTTCACTCTACAGAAATACTGTATGTTTCTGATGGGAAGCAAAAGCATGAAACAAGCACGAAACAAGTGCTGTCTACATATTAAGGTGCCCACAGCAGACTCAGCAAAGCCTCAGGAGGTTTAGCACTCTTGTGATCATGTCCTGCTTATGGGTTATGCTCAGACATCTAGTTGGCCACTGTGAGACCAGGATGCTAGCCTAGATGGGCCATTGGCTTCATCCAGCAGGCTCTTATGTTCCTAATATTGATGGCAAGAGTGGTCATGATAAATAATCTCTTCCGCTGTGCTGCCAAGTAACTCATACCATTCACAATGGACATAATGCCATGAGCACAGTAAGCAAAATGTTAAAGGCGCCTTCAGGACAGAAATCCAGCACTCCATATGCAGATGCCAAAGGCTACATGTAGAGTAAGCAAAACAGTGGGGAAGTCATGGAAAAGGTGAGTTTTGAAGAGGAATTTAAAGAAACAGAACTATAATGCCAACAGATCAAATAAGCTGCCAGGCCTGATAAATTCGGATTAAGTAATTATCATATCTATTATTGTACATGTCTTGCCAGTGTGCCTAGAAATGCTGCACTGTCTTAAAAAGACTTTGCAGCAGAGATTTTGAACTGCTGTGTTAGACTTGCCTAGGCCACCTGAATCATCTACGATTCTACATAAATAAAAAATGCTCAAAACTTGATACAGGACCTTCGTGAACAAGTCAAATGGTTTACGAATGATTGAGTTTGAAGCAGGGATTACTGTGAACAAGCTTTGTACATTTGAAAAAAAGGGGGGAGGGAGAAGCACAAATAACCTGCGCTTTCTCTCCCATCAACTTGTTTTGATCTTGGTTGGGTTGTTTTCTTTCTCCTTTGCAGTAACCTGTGGCTTGATTCGCTTGCTTATGCAATCTGGTTGCTATGCAAGCTTCTTGCTTTGCGCCTGCACCGTTCATACAAAGGTGTGTTGTAGAACACATAATTTGCCTGCATAATCAGCATCAACACCTGACATGCTAAAGTATAAGTGATGGGAAAGTTTTTTTCTGGGACCCTCAACCATTGGCAGGCAGGGAAGACAATGCTAGGCCACAGGGACAAAGAGTCTGACCTGGTTTACAGCAACTTCCAGTGATCCCACTCAGATCACCTGACATTGCACAGAGAGAACTTCACAGTGAAAGTGCATTTTGCAACAATGTTTGCATGATTAACTTTGTGCAGTTTGCTACAACTTCTTATATTTGTATTTCAGTATTTATTTAAATATGAAAAACAACACTGCCCACTGCCAAGGGTCAGACCACAGTCTATGTACTTGTAAAGGGAAAAGGTAGCACTGTGGTCTAAACCACTGAGCCTCTTGGGCTTGCCAATCAGAAGGTTGGCGGTTCGAATCCCCACAACACGGTGAGCTCCCATTGCTCTGTCCCAGCTCCTGCCAACCTAGCAGTTCGAAGAATGCCAGTGCAAGTAGATAAATAGGTACCACTGCGGCGGGAAGGTAAATGGTATTTCCATGCACTCTGGTTTCCGTCACAGTGTTCTGTAGCACCAGAAGTGGTTTAGTCATGCTGGCCACATGACCCGGAAAGCTGTCTGTGGACAAATGCTGGCTCCCTCAGTCTGAAAGCGAGATGAGTGCCACAACCCCATAGTCGCCTTTCACTGGACTTAACACTCCAGGGGTCCTTTACCTTTTTGCCTTTACCTACTTGCCTCTCTGCCAGGTAACGTTCATTCAAGGCTTGGTTTCCTATTGCCTCAACGCTCCATTTCAGCTACAGATGTTGACTCTTTGGAAGAAGTAGGTAGGTGGAATGAACAGGACTGGCGATTAGAGTGCTGTTCTATGCTTTGTACAGCATGAATTGCTAAGTCCTCCATGATTTTTATGTTCCTTGTAATGCATTTTGAATTTTACCTTTAGCTGAGCTCAGTACAATAGATATTTTAAACACAGATTATACCTCTCCTTTACTTTTCCTCTCAACTTTTGCACTTGAGAAGGCTAAATGGCATGGATGGGCTTTAAAGAAATAAAATAGCAATATCACACCATCAAACAGTTTTAGAAAACTGTTGGCATGCATTCAAGGGCAAAGGACTCCAAAGTTCTCATTCTCTCAAACTCATTACTCTTGCTTTTGACCTTAATGAGTTTTTTTCTCCTCCCAATACAGCCTTTAAAGGCCTCTGATGAATTCTAGGGGCAAACATTTCACTTTTCAATAGGAAATCAGGCCAAACACAGTATGAGGTGAGCAAAATTGAGGAGTACACCCTGGGAATAATTGTAAAGACCATTAATGGAAGCTCTGAATCACCTGGTGTTAGGCTTTTCTAGCAAATGTCATGGCTAAATCAGAACTCTTTTGTTATTGGAGGTGAGGGACTGCAATGAAAATCAAATTCCAACAAAAGCCACCATTGATTTTGGAAGCCAAGATGAAAACCTATTAATAATGATCCCAGCAACTACAGGCTTGACAAATATTTAGCAGCATCAACCACATACATCCCATGTCCTTGGAGAAAATACAGACAGCCAAAGGTTAGTCTCAGACCTTTTATACCCATTAATAGCTCTCATTTAATTAAGAAGCTGTTTCTCCTGGAAGATGTTGATCATATTTAGAAACTGGGATTACTGAAATGACAATTGGGTCACTGAAATAATTCTCATATTCATGTTTGGCCCTGATTCAAAACTTCAAAACTAATTAGAGGCCATTGGGGCGGTTTATTTTAATACTTGTTGCAGTAATCATCGTGGTTATTCAGTAAGAATAAAAAGTGATTCACTTTCTTAAATAAAACAAAGCAAGTCTTGGTGTAAGCTAAAGGCATATTCCAGTATGTTTGAGCATATGGTGGAATGACAACTTTGATGAGAACTATCCACCCGTCGGGCACTTGACATATTCTGTCATAAGCAGTCCCTCCTTGGTGTGGTAGAGGAGCACAGGCAATCTTTGCTCAAAGACTGAACAATCTTTAAAGAAATTGCCCATGCATAAAACACTGCCAAGTGTTAAAGTATTAGCATCCCCCATCTCCTGGAAATCTGTATAGGAAATAAAATGGAACTCAGATTGTACATGCACATTCCCTTCATTGAAGGTTCAATATTAAAGTGGCACACACATTTGCCACACACACATCTCCAGTCGGCACGAGGTCTTGTCCTATTAATTGATTCATTTACTTGCCATGTTTATAACCTGCACTTCACCTGAAGGTCCTAGGAAAGAAATTCATAAAATAATAAAACCAAAATCACCCATCAATGTCAAAACAGGCCAACATAGATTCCATACAAATAAAACAGCAAAAATCCAATCCAATGTATCTCACCCTTCCTTGAAAGCCAGAACAAAGCAGTGTGCCTTCGCCCAGCGACAAAATGACAGCAATGTCATAGCAAGATGAACTTCTGAGAAATCATTCCAGAGCAATGGGGCCACCAGTGAGAAAGAGCATAATGTGTAGCACCAAGGAACATTAAACATCACCATATCTTAGAGAGTGCTGACATGATGGTGACATACATGATTTGAACATGAAAGGTGTTTGATGGCGCTACATCATACAGCAATAATGAGGATGTATAATCACACGGAAGCATTCCCAGCAATGTGTCTGATCTGTAGGTGGAACAGCCATCATTCTCATTCTCAGGTTCCACCTGATACTATTACTTAGCAAGCACATCCCTGGCTCTCACCTTGCAACCACCTTGCTATGCAAGCTAATGCCCTGAACTTCTGGATCATAGCCCACCATCTGGACTTCTGTCATCCCAAGCTCAGTCCTTGGTTTGGGCTGTCATTCACTTGTTAAATATGTGCAAAATTGCTTTTCTATTTTCACAAATCTTGGGTGTTTTTTCTTCCTCCTTCCTCTGTTACCTACTGCCAACTGTCTTCTACTTCAAGTTCTTTACACCCGTTATGAATTTTAACAATGCTTTAATTAGGGCTGCAAGCTTAAATTGGTTTAAATGGTAGATTAATTAACTGACATTTCTTTAATCAGTGGGACTGTGAGCGGTACAGGCCATCTGTTTATTTTTGAGGCTATTTTGGATGTGGTGTGTTACCATAATTGGGGATGAAAAAGAAAATATTAAAGATGGGCTTTCCTTTTAGCAATGAGTGGGTTTTTATTAAATAATACACTCATTTAATACATCCTTCGGTGTTTGAAAACTATACTGAGGTTAAATCAGAGATTGATTTAAATGCAATCAGTTAATGGGTTAATCAATTTAAAGGCAGATATTTAATCTTCAAGACTAGCTTGAAAGGAGATAGAGTTTGAATATCAACAGTATTCAAATTACAACACAACCTCAACCAACATTTCCATGTACACGGTAAAAAGGCTGGGAGACCATGAGGAACCCTGTGTCTCCTAGAAGCACCTAGAACTAGTCCTCCAGGAAAGAATAAACTGACTACAATGAAGTGGTCTGCTCTCTGAGTATAGCCCCAAATGGCACCCCAGAAAAATATCAAACCTAGTAATATCAAAAGCCACCAGGAGACCCATCTGAGATACACTTTTACTATTTATACAATTACATTTCAATGTAATTGTTAATGATCTACCTCACAAGGCTGCTGCAGGTACATATGAAACATAGTTTGTAAACCATGTTGCACACTAAAGTGTGCCAGGAGTATTTAACAACAAACTGCAAAAACTTTGTAACTAGCTGCCTGGCTGCTCAAACTGGGGCAGGAGCACCAGGTTTCAGTTCAAAACCTTTTCGCAATATTACAAGTATTGTTCTGCATAAATACCTAAAATAACCCATTACAAGAGAAAAGGTAAAGCAGTGGGAAACCAATTAGAAACAAGGCAATAATGAAATGAACAGCTGGATGCTGACAGGTTCTGCTCTGATAATATAGTGTCAATGTGGTGGTGTCAGAATAAAATTCTCCTCTGTGAGGATAACTAACCTAGAGCAATTCATCACGGCAGTCAGCTCAGCCTGCTGCTTTAAAGGTTGTCCCATTTTTGTGAGTGCTGTGATATCATGGGGAGCAAAAGGATGAAGTTTCCATTGACATACTGGACCAAACTTTTATAAACCTTCAATGTACTGATATGGATTTTGTCAAAATTGCTGTTGAGTTCTGACCTTGAAGGACTCCATAATATATTTCAGGCTTCCCCAACCTGGACCTTCCAGAATGCTTGACTACAGCTCCCATTATCCTTGACCATTGGCCATGCTGGCTAAAGCTGATGGGAGTTGAGATCCAACAGCACTCAAGCCAGGAAAGGTTGAATATAACTGAAAACTATCACACTCAACTTTTTATTATGTTATTAAAGCATTTGCTTGCTGCCTTTCTCCCATGAATGACACTCAAGACAGCTAACAACAGGCCTCTGAGACAAAATTAAAGCAATCATAAAATCAAAACATAAAGCAAGCTCTGACAGGCACCAAGGTTTTACAAGATAAAACAGGACAATAAAGGAAAATCAACCTACCAGAGGCCATTTATACAATACAGCCTTCACCTGGTGCCCAAAGGTAAATAAAGGAGGCAGGCAGTTCTCTCATGGCACAGTTCCATTGTTCATACAGGCCAGAGAAAAGTGAAAGATGGATGGAGTCATTGCCCTGATCATGAGAGCAAGGAGGGTGACAAGGAATGCAGTGAGGCAATGAGTTTCACCCCATCCAGTGTTCATTGCAATCAGCACTGTTTCTGTTATGCTGCTATTCAGCTTCTACTACGTTCTATGTTATTCATCTTGCTAAGTGCAATGGCTGAAACTAAAATAGTTATGGAATTAATTATGTAATTAATTTCAGTGCATTTCAATAGCAAGGAAATGTCAAAAACAGTGCAGAAAATAATGTAACTATTTATGTAAAGTCTGAAGTGTGAAAAACCCAACAGAGAATACTGCTCATACTCATGTGTGTGATTTTCATTCCTGACCTCAGCCAAATGTGAACTGTGGCAATTACTGCTCCCATTTCCATTTCTGACTGGATTCTCAAGCATTCCTAGTGACAAGTTGTCAGTTTCCAAATCAAGGAGGGACAGCTTAGTTTCTGAAGTGGGGGTGCCAGGTTGGCACAGGGGAAGCTTGGAGGCACCTTACCCAGCAATTCCTCAATCCTGGTGCTAGTGCTGTCAAGAAGCTCTCATGAAAGGAATCAAATATCAGAAGCTGCACAATTTGAGTTTAAGTTTCTTAAATATTTTGTACTGTAATTGGTTCACGCACACACACATGTGGGTCAAAAGTAGTGAAGGGTATGACTAATCAGCTGTGTAGCATGACTGAGTAGCTAGATGTAAGAGCTATGTTTAACCAAAGGTTCATCTGCTGAACCTGCCCAGTTAAGATCATCATCTAAGTCCTTTCTCTGGATGCCTTCACTCTTCGAGGTAAGACAGGTGACAGCTAGAGAATGCAGCATTGCTCCATCTTTGGATCATTTTCTCCCAGGGATGCTCACCCAGTTTCAGGTTGAAAACTGTTTTATTTGCCCAACCCTCTTAGTTACAGTGGTACCTCAGGTTACATATGCTTCAGGTTACATACAGGTTACAGACTCCGCTAACCCAGAAATAGTACCTTTGGTTAAGAACTTTGCTTCAGGATGAGAACAGAAATCATGTTCCGGCGGCACAGCAACAGCAGGAGACCCCATTAGCTAAAGTGGTGCTTCAGGTTAAGAACAGTTTCGGGTTAAGAACGGACCTCCGGAACGAATTAAGTACTTACCTTGAGGTACCACTGTACTAGTTTTGTATTTACTACTGCTGCCAGTTAAGTTGTGCTTAGTTTTCTTTTTTATCTGAAATTGATTTCCTGTTTTCGCTGGATTTTTTTTAAGTTTTATTTTTAAGTGTTGTAAAATAGGTTTAGATGTAAGCCATTTTGGAAAATAAGCCTTTCAATGTTCAATTTGTTCATTCATTCATATATTTCCTATCATACTAGCCATTTCGAAATGTGTATAATAATACCGAATGAGCAAGCAGTCAATGGCCTTTTTAAAATGAAGAGCACTTAATCACTCATTAAAAAAAAGAGAGTTATGAAAATCTTTTAAGCTACCAGGCGTCTTTAAACATTCTGCATTCTACTTTTTCCTTCAAGGGTGCATAAATCTTTGCCAGGCTCCTGCTTCTTTCCTTCCTCTAAATATTTGTAAAGTCCTTTATGTGGTAGTGCTATGTTCTTATTTAGATCCATTTCTTGCAGTAGTTCATACAGAAGTGGAGTGGGAGTATACTAATGAGAAGAAGGGTTCTACTGCTCATTCCCCCCCTCCCCCTCTGCTCTAAGTCCCAAATGTGCTCTGTGAATTATGTATCCAACAGTTCCTCAAGTCGCAAGCTCTTTGTCAGTGTCAAGCCGGCGCCTGATGTATCATTTCATTGACTGCAGGATATCTGTATAATATTTCACAGAGCCATAGGCAAACTCTTAACCTGAATGGGCATGTTGATGACTTCACTTTGACTTATTACAGTAGGGACAATGCGCTTTGCAAATTCACTCTGTTGAGGAGCGACTGCTGTAACCATAGACACTGTATTCAACATGCATTTGACTCAGCCTTGGTTCATAATTTAACCAGGGCAACTCTGCAACCTGGCCGTGTCCAAGGGAGATGTGAAGATCCAAGGCTGGGCTTGTGCAGGACCCATGAGCACTTTCCTCTTCCCTCCCAGAACTGTCTTGCACAGGGACCATTCCACTTGGTGCTGAGCCTCATTTTCATGTTGTCAGGGGTTCAGGAGCAGAGTCACAGGAGAGGGAGGAAACGGAGAGCGAGGGGGAGGAGTCCGAAGGAAATGTCAGCTACGACAGTAGTCCGAGGTCTCTGAGTCTCTCCAGTGACTCGGAGGATTCACAGAAAGGGGCCCCCATAGTCAGGGCAAGGGGAGTGCCCAGGGGGACACCTCGGGAAGAAGGGGCCAGAGGGGACTCAGAGAGTAGCAGCTGGAAATCCGGACCAGCGTCCCCCCCAGAGGGCAGTAGGGGGGAGGAGTCCAAGGCATCGGGATCAGGGAGCACGCAGACAGAGGGAGAACGTGAGGCAGGAGTGGCCACACCCTCGTCAGGGAGCGAGGAAACGGTCATCAGGAAAGTTAAACGCGCGCGCGCGCCAAGTTCAAATGTACAGGAGGGCGGCAAGGTGGGCAGCCCGGGTAGGGAGCCAGGTCCTAAAGCCCGCCGAAGAGAGGGGGAGGAGTCAGAGGGGTCAACGTCTGCGTCAGAAGAGTCCAGGAGGGAAGAGACCCCGGGGGGTAGTAAGACCCAGAGGAAGAGAGAGAGAAGGAAGAGGTGGAGTAAGATTAGAGTCTTAAACTGGTGCACAGGGGGCGGAGACTCAGACAGAGCTTCGCCGGTCTAAAGTCCAGACGTAGAGCTGGGACGCTGAGACTTGGAAATGGAGACTATTCTTCAATAAAGACTTTGATACTGTACTACCGGCTAGCGTGGGTCCTTGGTGAGCTGGGACCCGGAGCCAGCTCTGACACATGTTAATTATGTGAAAGAGATCCGTGCACTGAAACCAGTGGCCTTGCCCTGGGGTTGAATGGCTCCCCAGTTCTGTCCTCTGCCATCCACACATCTGAGCCAGGGATGTGGCTGTCACAGGCATTGGAACCCTGATCGTACAGGATTCTTTCTTTCTATCTCACTATCTACCTTCCTCAAAGGTCTTTTTTCTTTACATACACATCACTTACATCATGTACCTCCCCAAAGATCAAGAGAAGGGCATGTCGCCTTTTGACGCATTTTGCCGTGTTTGGCTCCACCATCTGATGGTCCTGAGGGGCAGGAGCAACAACACACAGCTGTTCCCTCTAAGCACCCCTTGCCAGTCCCCTCTGTTGCCACACAGGGCCTCTAACCTGGCCTGCTGCCTCAAATGTGGTACAGGATGCTATCACGTCCCAAGCGCTGAAATAAGATTCAGTTCTGTGTGGACTGAGACTGCTCTGACTTTGTTTCCACCACCTGTGGATACTTTTATCTGGGATTTTTATTATGAATGGTATTTTTGATACTGATATTCTGTATCAGTATCATATGATATTCACAAGTTTTTGTTTTGTTTTTTGTTTTGTTCACTTGGGTATTTTTCTCTGTGCCCCAAGACTTTCAGGTCAAGGGTTGTTTTGCAAATAGCTGCAATAAATTAAACAAATAACTACCCATTTGCTTCACTTGTGTATATGGATTGGAGAATGGCGGCACCATCTTGTGCTTCAACTCAGGCGGCAAAATGAGTTGGCTCAGCCCTGGCTTTTGCCTTCCATTGTGCAGAGATGCCAGATGTATTTCTAACCACTAGCTCCCATCATAAACAGTAATGGCCCTTTAAAGTTTGCCTGACAAAAGCTGTGGCCCAGCCTGCAACTGTAACAAGATTTGTTATTATTAATTTTAAAAGGGGAAACGTATACATAATTGTCAGAGCTGGCTCCAGGTCCCAGCTCACAGAGGACCAATGCTAGCCGGTAGTAATGCACAAAGGTCTTTATTGAAGTACCGTTTCCATTTTCAAGCCGGAGCGCCCCAGCTCTACGTCTAGGGTTTAGATCGGCGAAGCTCCATCTGAATCTCCGCCCCCTGTACACCAGTTTAAGATTCTAGCCTTACTCCACCTCTTCCGTCTCTCCTTTCTCCTCTAGGTTCTGCTACCCCCCGGGGTCCCTTCCTTCCTGGATTCTTCTGATGCTGACGTTGACCCCCCTGACTCCTCCCGCTCTTTTCGGCGGGCTTTGGGACCTGGCTCCCTATCCGGGCTGCCAACTGCGCCGCCCTCCTGTACATTTGAACTTGGCGCGCGCGCCCAGCCTTCAACCTTCCTCTCGACCGTTTCCTCGCTCCCCGATGGAGGCGTGGCCAATCCTGACTCATGTCCTCCCGCTGGCAGTGCGCCGCCTGATCCCGATGCCTGGGACTCCTCCCCCCTACTGCACTCTGGTGTGGACGCTGGTCCTGATTTCCGACTGCTGCTCTCTGAGTCCCCTCTGGCCCCTTCTTCCTGGGGTGCCCCCCTAGGTACCCCCCTTGCTCTGACCATGGGCGCCCCTTTCTGTGAATCTTCCGATTCGCTGGAAAGACTCAGAGACCTCGGACCGCTGTCATCGCTAACATTTCCTTCGGACTCCTCCCCCTCGCTCTCTATTTCCTCCCTTTCTTGTGCCTCTGCTCCTGAACCCCTGACAATAATTAAAACATATATTAATAAACAGAAAAGGAAAGGGAACAAATACATCAAACAGTACCATTGTAACAAATGATGGAGAAAATAAAATATAAAGTAGATTTAAATAATCAAAATCAATATGGAAATATTCTGTATGAATAACAAGTTTCCCATATCTAATGCTGAACTTCTAGTGAGCTGATAGCGCTGTAAAATTAAGGAACTACAGTGGTACCTCCGGTTGCGAACAGGATCCATTCCAGAGGTCCGGCCAGATCCCGAGGTTTCCACAACCCGAGGATCATTGTTCTGCACATGCACACATGACGAAACCCAGTCCAATACTTCCAGGTTTGCCGCTTTCATAACATGACAGTTAGAGCTGTTCGACAGTGGAATTTGCTGCCAAGGAGTGTGGTGGAGTCTCCTTCTTTGGAGGTCTTTAAGCAGAGGCTTGACAACCATATGTCAGGAGTGCTCTGATGGTGTTTCCTGCTTGGCAGGGGGTTGGACTCGATGGCCCTTGTGGTCTCTTCCAACTCTATGATTCTATGATTCTATGAAGTTTACGTAACCAGAGGGTTACATAAGCCAAGGTGCTACTGTAATTAGTATGTTATGTAGCTGCTTATTTCTAAGTGTCAAGGTTAATATGTAACGAACTGGTTCTTGTATATAACATGCCATAATTTTAACATAGCTGAGAAGAAATAATAATAAATATGATTAATAATATGAAGGTTTAGATGTACTTGTAAAAGAAACAGTATATTGATAATATAGGCTGCTATTTTTCCAGATTCTATTAGCTATTTTTACTTCCACCACATGTTAAAAATCAGTTTTTAGAACATTACAATACCAACATCATCCATTTCCCAAATTTAGAAATACCTTCCTAGACTAAAGTTGGAACAAAGTTATTCTGCATATTGGAAGTATGTCATTAACTAGGTTTCACACTTCCTAAACATTTTGGCACAGTTCTCTGTGTGTGTGTATGGATACACACAAACTTTTAAAGACATATTTTTTTGGGGGGGGGAATACATTAAACAATGAAATAATTTTAAAGAAAAAATGTTTAGAAACACATATTTAAATAGTTTTAATGCAGAAAGAGGACATAACACTTACAGGTGAAACATGTAGAAGTGATTTAAACTGGAAATTGCCTGATTCACCCCTCTCTGCCTGAATTATATAATTTTAATATTTTCCAATATATTAAATGCTACTGAACAGCCGTTTTAAAAGTTTTCAACCTCTTTTTTTAACTAATGCACCCTTTAAAAAAAAAAATTAATCCTGTTTTGAACATAAATGAGACCATGTTGGACTTCCTTGAGAATGTTCCACTTACATATATGTAAGTGGGATCCCCTGGCATGTTTCCTGAGGAGAATTAAATTTAAGTGAGAGCTATCTGAACATCCCAACTGCTCGCCAAGTTTTAAATCCTTCTTCAGTTAAAGGAAACCAGAGGGGGAGGAAAACAACCTTTCCCCCATTTTAAAAGGTTGTTTAGGTTAGATGGGCTGTTAATACATAAAAGAGGCATTATAATTACAATCCCTACAGTGCTTGTTCAGTTGTTCACGTAGCTGGGTGCCTCTATAAACACTTCTTCCTCTCGGCCTGCGGTTTAATGGATCCTCTGAAGTATCTCCAATTGAGATAATGCTGCCATAAGGCTTCCTTTCGGTACCTCATTGTAAGGAGTTCCAAGTTATATCTGTATGGAAATGGGATCTTTTTGCAGCTCCCTTAACATTTCCCTCCTTCTTTCACCTAATCCCCCATTTCCCCCCCTTGTAGACCATTATTCTGGCCCTGAGCTCGTTCCTGAATGTCAAGCTCACATTTGATTATCAGACACTTTTGGAGTTTTTGCTTTCTTCGTACCTCCTAACTTTTAACAACCTGAAGCAAATACCATCAAGGCGAACTGGGAGAGAGAAATGGCATCAGCTTGCTGTGTAAATAATTAACCGTACTATTCTTTTTGATTGCATTATGCAGAGAGAGAGATCTAATTTATCCGACATAGCCATTAAATATTTCATGAAAGCTATCATACAGTTGTAAAATCAAATGTCCTCCTGTCTCATGTCTTAGTGAGCTTGGCAGTCGAGAATAATTACCTCTGCTTTTGAGGGGCCAGCACAACCATATGTTTGCACCCTCTTTGTCACAACCCGCCCACCCGCTACACAGCCACATTGTTCTAGAAAATTACGATCCGCATAATTGCAAACCCCTAAATGCTGAGGCAGCCAATAACCCTAGTAACTTGCTTCCTTTGACCATATAAGTACAGTGGTACCTCAGGTTAAGTACTTAATTTGTTCCGGAGGTCCGTTCTTAACCTGAAACTGTTCTTAACCTGAAGCACCACTTTAGGTAATGGGGCCTCCTGCTGCTACCGCACCGCTGGAGCGCGATTTCTGTTCTCATCCTGAAGCAAAGTTCTTAACCCGAGGTACTATTTCTGGGTTAGTAGAGTCTGTAACCTGAAGCGTATGTAACCCAGGGTACCACTGTATATATTGTTGCATGCCACCCCAGTCTCTGTGCGGTGCAAGATTGCAGGGGTTCTAGCCGTTTACCCAAGGTTTCATTAACACCCCAAAAGGGTCTCGCTTCTACCATAGCCTCAGCCTTGGATTCAGAAATCAGGCATGTCTCTTTCTCTCTGGCTTCCACCTTGCGCACACACACAACTCAGCTCTCCACTCTCGCCTTTGTCTTTCTTAAAAACAGTGCGCTGAGGGAAGGGAGTCCCACCCATTTTCTGTCTTTGTTTCCTTAATGGCCCATTGCCACACCAGGAAGCTAATTTGGCTATTCCAGGAATTAGAAGGGTCTCGGCGTACAGTGGTATTTCAGGTTACAGATGCTTCAGGTTACAGAAGCTTCAGGTTACAGACTCAACTAACCCAGAAATAGTTAAGAACTTTGCTTCAGGATGAGAACAGAAATTGTGCGGTGGTGGCATGGCAGCAGCGGGAGGCCCCATTAGCTAAAGTGGTACCTCAGGTTAAGAACAGTTTCAGGTTAAGAACGGACCTCTGGAATGAATTAAGTTCTTAACCCGAGGTACCACTGTACAGCCTACTAGGCCCTCTAAATGCATAACGCAACCTCCCCGCAACAACCAGGTACCTGTCCCCAGGTGTACAATTAAACAGCAGAATACAGCTTCCTTGTGGAAAAAACAGCAGACTGGTTAACAAAGGCATTAAAACACACCTAATCAAAAACAGATAGCCAGACACAGTTCCACTTTTAACCCAACACCAGTACTGTGACAGCTTATTCCTTTCAAGCAAGTTTCCAGTTCGTCGTGATCTCTTCCTCTTTCATCTTGCTGCACACTCCCAATTCTGTGTCCAAAGTAGCTTACCCAGTCCCCCACACTTGGCAGTCAAAGATGGTGAGTTTAGACATCTTTAAGCCAGGGTGCAAGCCTCAGTCCCAGAGCTGCATTACCCAAAGGCCTTGCTCATTCTTTCCCTTGGGCTACTATACCACAGAGTAGCTTTCTAAGACACACACACAGTTATTGGAACAATTCCTAAAAATCCTTAAGTTGCTCCCATCGCCATGAAACATGCAAAAAGCACAGTTCATCAGCATTTCAAAAAGCAATGACAAAACCTTCAAGAAAGATCCGTACAGTAAATCAGTATTTGCCATCTGGCACAGAGCCACTCCCTTTTGTCTCTTAATAGCCCATTACCTCACCAGGAAGCTAGGCCAGCTATTCCAGGAATTAGAAAGGGTCTTGGCATAAAGTCTGCCCCCTGCCCAAACTCATAACAAGCAGAACAGTCTTTCTTGGTACAAAATTATTGATACCGAACTCCAGGAGGGATTACCTAGCCAGTAGGCTCAATAAATCAAAGAACTGTGGAGTTGGAAAATGGTCTATATATTGTTACAAATCTCTAATAGAATCCTAGCTGGCCAGTCTAAATGGAAAAGAAAGAAAGCAGCGGTTACTGAAGAAACTATTGTTTGTTGCCCAAAATTAATGTTACTGATTTTTTTATTATTATTACACCAATGTAAATACATTGTCAAAAGAATTGGTCTTATATATTACCTTGGCAACACAAATAGTAATTCAATGGAAATAGTAATTCAATAGTAACTTAATGGAAAGCAGCCCAGAATCTTACACTGGATGATTGTACCGCTCACTCTGGAATATATCTAAAATGGAGGAAATAATGCATAATTTGAGATTTTGACAAAGACTAGATGATCTGATAAAGGTGATAGTCTTTACTTGAACTTTGTTATTTTAATTCGGGTGCAACTACTCATTCTACATACCTATTTTATAGTTTTGTTTTTCATGTTTTATTTGTTTCTGTTATTATAATTGTTCTCTCTGTTTCATATACTTTATAACATGAAATAATAATAAAAAACTTTACAAACAAGAGAAGAAAGTGGCAGCATTATGTTGAACCGCAGCTCTGGGTTACAAATATGTTAGTTTGTGGTTTATAATAAAGGCATCTAAAAGTGGCAATAGGCATTTGGCTGCTGTTTTATCTGTGAACTTACCCAATTTGCACATCCCAAAACAATATACAAACTGAAATGCAGCTATTCTTGGAAATTCACACTTCCCAGGGTTCTGTAGAAAGAAAAATGTGTAAAAAGAAACATATCATAGTGTAAAGTGAGCATTAAAAATGCATAGATTGGTGAAAACGGCACACAAAAGTACATTATATAGGACAAGTTACTTGCAAAAAAAGTATTTTAGGGGAAATGGGCAGTAAAATGTTATTGAATAAATATTCAGTTCAGGAAATCCAAGAATATTTTAACCCACAAAATGGTGAACTGACACAAAGTTGGAGAAATGAGAAACACAGAGAAACTGAACTTGACACATTCGTCCATCTCAATCATCCTTGCTCTGCTGTTGAGGGAAACAACCTGCTTCAGGCAGCCCCTTTGGTGGTAGGGACAGAGGCAAAGCAATGTTAAAGCACTAGCCAAAGCTGGGAGTGGAAGAGAATCGACTGGATTCTGCTCCAGGAAACAAAGTATTATAGTCGTCAGACCCTGACACATCAATACATGGAAACAAGCAAGATGGAAGCATTTGGGGTGAGCAGCTAACATGCTGTACTTATTTGTCTCTTCCTCAGTCCAGCTACACCTCAGCAGACTTCTGTGCATCTCCAAGCAGACCGAGTACGGCTATTTCTTTCTTTTCATTTCTCACTGCTTCAGTCTCTTTCTCACTCTCCTCTACTCCCAAATAGTTTATCACTACATAGCTTTACAGTCCTCCTACACATAAGCCTCCCTTCAGAAATGGCTGCTATGAAGTGCTATCTATAATTTAAAGCACATCAGTTTCTTTTTCTGCCAGCTCAGAGCTCCCTTACTTCTGCTTCTTACACTGCTCCTTTTAGTTTAAGGCTTTGTCTCTTTCTGCACTCTTGGCCGTTTCTTATTCCCATGCAGTAACCAGCACAAAAGTGCTGACCTGACTCCACTCCATGTGGTTCCTTCAGAGCCACCAAGAACATTTGGAAACAGCATGGAGACCAACCACACAGCAAGGACTCATCCACAACCCCCCAGCAACCATAAACTGTGAAAAGCATATTAAAGCAATTACTGTTTTGGAAAATGTCTCTATAGAATAACCAATGTCAATCCACTTTGAATGGAATTATAAAATTTCTTTCACATTGCTGTTTGCCTTTAATTAGCACTGAGAAGGAAGGAAACGGTATATTTGACCCTATATTGACATTCACACACGAAGTTCTAATGTTCAACAACCACAAGGCTTGCTCTGCAGTAGTCCACCACAGTTTAGTATCAAGAGCACAACTGTTTATGCCTAACCTTGAAGGTAGAGAGATTTGGTGGTTATCTATTTACATAGTTATTCTTAGCATTTTTATCCCACTCTCAAGAAAAGAAAAGAAAAGAAAAGAAAAGAAAAGAAAAGAGACTCCCAGAGCAACTTACAAATTTCAGCGATAAGGCTTACAAGCACATGACATGAAAGGAAAAGGAATGAGGAGGGGAGAGAATAAAAGCAAGTTCAAACACTATTTCTTAGTTACAGAGTTATGGTATTGACCAACTAGAATGGAACAGCTTGATATTACTTTCCACTAAAACTGTGACAAGAGATCTTCAAGCATCTCTCTTTCATGCATCCATTAGTGGAAAGAGAACTCTCTCTTTCAAGAACTCAGTACCCTGAAAACTGAACAATTCTATACTAAAAAAAGAACCAGGAAACTCCCCCTCCCTGATAAAGTTTTGTACTCATTTCTATAATACCTGTGCACAGATCTGCATTTTGGAATTATATAAAGATAACAACAAGAGATATGTTCCAGTTAACCTGTAATGTTTGTAGGTGTTCTGCTCAAATACCTGAATGCAAATAAGCTGCTTAAGTATTAGAGTGGAAAGGATTATTTCCATTATGACATAATCTTCCAAAATAGATTCAGATTCCGTGAATATTTCCTCAAGCATGTAGAGAGCAGCAATTTAAATGATGATAATCAGACCTTCCATTCCAATTACACTTCAGCAGATCAGGAATTAAACATGTTGAAAAAGATGCAGCATGTGACAAAAAGGGGAGGCTTGTGACTAATCATGTCTGGCTGTGGCGAGCAATGCCACGGGTCCTTCTCATACTCCATTGAAATGAATGGGAGTTGCACAAAGCAGATGGATACATATGGGAAATGTTGCCGCAGAAGTCTGTGTAACCTCTCCCACTCCCGGAAATTTAATAGTCTTACTGAAACACCTCTGTCTTCTCTTCAGATTTCTCAGATATTTTGCCTGAGGAAGAATACTCACATTCACTTTGAATTCCCCATTAGAAGAAATCTCAGAGTAAGCCTATATTCCCTCAGATTTCATGAAACCAATTTCTGAAATCCACATCAAGCCATTAGCATAGGATGGGCACTCCATCAAACCAAACAGATAAAATTAAGGGTGCATAGTAAAATCCACTAGAGCAGAGACTGGCTGCATGATTTAAAACTTGACATAAATTCTTTTACTGTAGCCAACACAGGCAGCTGCAGTGCCCAGGCTGCCTAAGTAATAACTGAAAGCCACGGCAATTTGAATTCCAACCCAGTCAAGAGCAACTGACTCACTCTGTAACCTTGGAAAGTTGCTGATGATATTTTGCCTCAGGCAGCCAAGTTGTAAACTAGAAAACAGGGAGAAGGGAGAATTTTTTAGTTTTGTTTTTAAAAAGAGAATTTAAAAAGTCTTAACACTACATCAGAATGTAAGCTTCTGAGGTAAAAGCTTCTCAAAAAGCATTTGAGCCTGATCCCCAAACGGCATGAATCAGTAACATTACATTGATTTCAAAGTAGTTTGGTAGAATATCAACATTTGTATTCCAGTTGGCTGGCTGAATTTAGCAGACTTTCTTCAAAGCACAGCTAAGCAATTATTTTTCTCTATACAAGGCCACGCAGCTCAAAGGGAAAGAAGACATTTGACATAGGCATGGGCCGCAACTCAAAGGGGAATGGTGCATCCATGATTGCTTCTAAGAGACAAGGGACAGGATGACAGAGATGATCCAAAGAGTGAGAGGCAAGGGGCAGTGCCTGCCTGGGAAGAGGGGCACCAGCCAATGTGCTCCATAGTACACAGTTTGGCAAGGTTCTGTCCTTTTTAAAGTAACAATATTTAAAAGTTTATGTTAAGCATTTTTTCTCTCTGATCTGAATAGTGTTTTGATAGACAGTTATGCCAAATAAACAGGAATGCCATTTCTCTGTGGCTGCACCCATGATAGGAAACATCTAAGCCCATGGCTCCATCTTTGATTGGCTTTTGCCAGATTATGAAGACCTGTGCTTTTTTACTAAAAAAAAAAAAATGTTTAGGGGTACTCTCATTTTCCTGCTCATATTGAAATGCTGCCCCTCAATGAGGCCAAACCTAGATTCACAAAATGTTTAGGGGTGTGCGTAACTCTGCATCCCCCCCAGGAAAAAAGCACTGCTGAAGATTATTATTATTTAACCTTGTTTATCGTTATTGTGAGAGGCTTTTTATTTGTAAGGATAAGTTGGGTTTTGTGGGAAACTGTTTTACCCAGTGCTGTGCCCAAACCTTCTTCATCTTCTTTTTAACTTGTGTTCAGAGGCCTGGGGCTCTTAGAAATAAGAATCTGGATTCAGACTAAGCATAGTAGGTATAAAGTTTTGTTTCTTTCCTTGCATTCAACCACAAGCAGACTAATACTCTTCATTCCAGAATCCCTCTTGCCCTGCCAGGCTAGTATATGTCCTGGGGTGAACTAATCTGTGCTTAACCCAAGGCATTCTAAAACCCTGGCCTGGATAAAGGACAGATTAGCCTCAGGCACAACTGCTACCTTCCTTGCACCATCTGGCTCAGTGCTCCTGCTTCTGCTTCATGCTGTTGTCCTAGCTTGAGGACTGCACTTAGAAAATGCAGTTGCCTCACATCTAATCAGGATGGAGACAACATTAACATAAAAGAAAAAAGTGTATACAAATCCTCCTGTGTAATACCTATCAAACCTCATCAGCCATAACTAATGTGTCTCCTGGGCAAAGGAGACACATTAACACCTAATGAAATATCAGTGAGATGCCAACTGCCAACCAGCTTAGGAGTGTCCCTGTAGAAAATGTTTGTTCTCACTCTGCAGCTTTTTCCATGCAAAGGACTGATGTAATGTGCTGTGTGTTTCTTATTCCATAACACCGCATAATTCTAAGCACAACCTTGAGATCAAAACAGGGAGAAAAGAAGTTGGAAAGTTTCCCAGAAAGGTCTCTAAAGGAGACCCATCCTACTTAGCAATTGCTTAGCAAGTAACATATGACTACTGTGGGCCTGAGGAGCATGAAGCAAACTCTTTGCTACAGCATACATTAATCTGTTTTTTCCCCTCCAGATACGTATAGTCAAGTTACCTCAGTGCCTCTTTTACTTTTATTAAAGGATTAGGTGACAGAAAAGCTTGGTCAAAATGTGCCAACTTCTGGAGAGCCACAGGCTATAAGGTTCTTCAGGGAAACGGGAAAATATGGAGATACGGTCTAAGCAACCAGGTCCAGCATCAACACTGGACACATCACATGGTCAAGAGAATGGCCATTGATACCACTTTAAGTTGTTTAAATGGCTGACACACTGCAAAGCAAAGCACTGGCTAGGAGTGCAGCTGCTTGCAATCTTCATTTTCCCAGAATGCTTCAGCATTAAAATGGCATGGTTCTTAAAGTTATGCCCAACACACCCTGTGGAAATATATTGGGCAGGAGGAAAATATGGAGTGCTAGAATTCTACATAACCAGGGGGAGGGAAGGAAAGAAAGGAAGGAAGGAAGGAAGGAAGGAAGGAAGGAAGGAAGGAAGGGCGCCTGCTCGGGAGGGGCCACTAGGGGCGCATCAGAAGATGGCTGACAATAACATCTCTCCGACCCACAGGGGGTAATTAGGAGGCTGTGATGGGAGTAAATAGCCTCCCTACCCCCCCCCCAGATTGTGCGGGGGCTGCCCTTGCCTGCTGTGCCCTATACCACCCCCGAATTTGTGGGAATGGGGGCACTAGGCAGAATGCCCTCATGTGGATCTCGGTGCCCCTGGACGCTGTCTCTGATCCGCGCCGCTAGCTGCAAGAACTTCAAAAGGAATGGAAGTGGAATGGAGTATTCTAGAAAAGGGTGTGTGGCTGGCTGAAATCCTAGATGCTGGAATATGTTTGTAATATTTCCATATTTCACAGAGATGGTGGCATGTCTAAAGCTAAGTGAGTTTGTGGATAAGCCCCCATCCTGCCCTACATGGTATGAGTTTGCCACAGTGTGCTTTATAAGGAAGCACA
Source organism: Podarcis tiliguerta (assembly GCF_965153285.1). Taxonomy (NCBI): domain Eukaryota; kingdom Metazoa; phylum Chordata; class Lepidosauria; order Squamata; family Lacertidae; genus Podarcis; species Podarcis tiliguerta. The sequence goes on from NC_139536.1 coordinate 40,857,790, forward strand.
CCCTTAACATTTCCTCACAATTAAATGTTTCTCATGGATACATTATGCCAGCTTGACTGTAACAGCAAGGCAAACTGATCACCATCACTTTGGAGATGAGCTACCCATAAAAGACTTTTTAACTAGATGTAAAATAATGACTCTTACTTCCTCAGTCCATAACATAATCAATTCTGTGGAAACAGGCCAGTATTGCATTCTGCTGTTTTGAGCTGCGTTTCATAATGTTACACGTTTTATCTTTGGATCGTCTCAAATTCTTCTCAGTACCTCTCAGTATTTTCCTGCATGTTTGCAAAGCTTTCCACTTTATCTGCACTTCTACCCTTAATTAAAATGATGTTTGGTTTTTCTCATAGATCGTTAATCAAGATACTCAAAGAAATATGATCAACACTTTTTGCTCTGAAACCCTTCTGGACTCTGCCTCTTACAACTCTGTGCATTTCTCAACACACAAAGAAACTTGACTGCACCTAGTTATAGATGAATCCTGCTTCCTAGATGAACCCAGTTCTGACCTCACATCCAAAGCACCACCCAAATGAACTAAGTGCAGCTGCTTCTGCACACTTTCGAAATGGAATCAGAAATGTCACGAGATCTGGACACTAGGTAACTGGGTAAGATTATTTCCAGAGGAAAAGATGGCTGTTTAAAATCTTAAAAGGTTAAAGAAAATGATTTTAAAGACCCTACATCTCCTCACATGACTGTCAAGAGACTCCCCTATAACTATACAGATGACATAGTTAAAGAAAATATAAATTAACTCATAATCAACGTTTTAAAAGTGTCAGGGTTTGTTGGATCAAGATCAGGGTTCATTATACATTTGAGAATTGTGAACATACAAGATTCTACTTACCAGCAGAGTCATTTCAAGTTTGGGAATGTGATACAGACCATGACTGGTTGCAGTTTCTTGATGAGCATAAGCTGTGTATTTGGGAATGCTCATTACTCCTTCACATGCTACATTTACCACAGCACACACTGTTCAAATGCTAGTGTACACCCAAAAATGTGAGATGGTCCATAGAAATATGAGTATATGGGAATACATATACGACAGCATTTTGATTATGAGATTATATATTGAGTCTATGGGGAGCTCAATTAACCAGAAAGTGTGGGTAATTAAGTTCAGTATAATGATAAAACTTTTTATTGACCTATATATTTCAAAACTTAAATTTGCTTTATAGTTATTTTCTGTGCTGTCCACTGGGACTAGTGATGGTAGTGGCCGTGGTCTAAGTTCAAGTTTGCAGGGCAGCGGCGCGCGCCTAGCGGCGCGCGCAATTTGAACCATCTTTTAGATTTAGGGGAGCAAGTCTCAAGCCCAACGACACATTCCCAAGATGGAGGGGGAGGGAACAGCTGCAGTCGCCTGCGGTTCCTGCGCAATGTTTGCCATCTTGCCAAAGGTTGCAGGCAGCTTTACGTGCAGCAATTGCATGTTGATTGCCCTCCTAAAAGACAAAGTCCAGCAACTGGAGGAACGTGTAGCTACGCTCCAAAGAATTAGAGAGCTGGAGCTCTTCTTGGAAGCAACAGAGCACACCGTCTCCACCAAGGAGGAGACAGGGGACTCCCCTGAGAAGGAGGCTAGTTCACCAACACAGGAGCCCGATATGTGGAGAAACGTGACTCAAAGAAGTAGGAGGCCCAGGGTTCGCTCTGATTGTCTAGAAATACACAATCGCTTTGAGGTCCTCTCCCCTAGCATGGAAGACGAAGAGCAGACTCCATTTGAGGATCTCTCCCTCATTACAGTCGATCACGTATATGAAGATGAGCAGCAAAGTCAGTCCTCAGGGAATGTGCAGGCGACCTTGGAACGGACCGCTCATGGAAGAACCCTGACCAAACCTAAGAGAAGGCGTGTAGTGGTGATAGGGGATTCCCTACTGAGGGGAACAGAAGCAGTGATCTGTGGGCCTGACAAGATGTCTCGGGAAGTGTGCTGTCTCCCCGGGGCTAAGATCCAAGATGTAACTGAACGAGTGCAAGGAATCATAAAACCCACTGACAAATACCCCTTCCTCTTGGTTCATGTGGGAACCAATGACACTGCAAGCAATAGCCTCCAGAAGATCAAAAGAGACTACGAGGCTCTGGGCAGGAAATTGAAGCAATTAAATGCACAAATCGTCATCTCATCTGTCCTCCCAGTTGAACGACGTGGCCCAGGGAGAGAGAGGAAAATAGTGGAAGTAAACAGCTGGCTTCGCAAATGGTGTAAACAGGAACGGTTTGGATTCTTAGATCACGGACTGCAGTTTCTTGAGGATGGACTTCTGGCAAGCGATGGGCTGCACCTCACAACAGTTGGGAGGAATGTTTTTGCCAAAAAACTAAGAAACCTCATCAGGAGGGCTTTAAACTGACTAATGTGGGGGAGGGAGACAGTGCTCCTGAAGGTAGGAGTCTATTAATTGATGAAGATGATCATCCAAATGTCATAGACCAAATGGAGCAAACAGCAAGCAGACCTAGTGGTGGGAGGAAAAAATCCTTAAATAAGAGACACGGGGGAATGACTAATGGACTTCAATGTCTGTACACTAATGCACAAAGCATGGGAAATAAACAAGATGAGCTTGAGCTCTTGGTACAGCAAACTAAATATGACATAATAGGCATCACTGAAACCTGGTGGGATAAGTCCCACGATTGGAATGTAAAAATGGAGGGATACAATCTATTTCAGAGAAACAGACCAGACAAGAAAGGAGGAGGAGTGGCGTTATATGTCAGGGATGTGTATACCTGTGAAGAGATCCAAGATTTAGAACCTCAAAGCCAAAGTGAGAGCATTTGGGTCAAAATTAAGGGAGAGAAGAATAATAGTGACCTCATTGTGGGAGTTTACTATAGATCCCCAAGCCAAACGGAGGACATAGATGATGCCTTCCTGGAACAGATGGCCAAGCATGCAAAAGGAAGGGAGATAGTAGTAATGGGGGACTTCAATTACCCAGATATTTGTTGGATGTCAAACTCAGCCAAGAGCATAAGGTCAAACAGATTCCTCACTGGCCTTGCAGACAACTTCATTGTCCAGAAAGTGGGAGAAGCAACAAGAGGAACAGCCATTTTAGATCTGGTCCTAACCAATGTCGATGACCTGGTTAATGGGGTAGAAGTGGAAGGATCATTAGGCGCAAGTGATCATGCTCTTCTGAAGTTTACTATACAACGGAAAGGAGCAGCCAAGCATACTAGGACTCAATTTCTTGACTTTAAGAAAGCCGACTTCATAAAACTTAGGGAAGTGCTGGGTGAGATCCCATGGACAGTAATACTAAAAGGAAAGGGAGTTCATGATGGCTGGGAGTTTGTTAAGAGGGAGATAGTAAAAGCACAACTTCAGGCAATACCAATGAGACGGAAACATGGAAGGTGCCTAAAGAAGCCAGGGTGGCTATCTAAAGAACTTTTAACTGAGTTAAGATTAAAAAAGGATGTGTACAAAAAATGGAAAAGGGGGGAAACCACCAAAGAGGAATTCAAACAAATAGCCAGCACGTGTAGACACAAAGTCAGAAAAGCTAAAGCACAGAATGAACTCAGGCTTGCTAGAGAGGTTAAAAGCAACAAAAAAGGCTTTTATGGGTATGTTCGTAGCAAAAGGAAGAACAAAGAAACAGTGGGGTCACTCAGAGGAGAAGATGGTGAAATGCAAACAGGGGACACAGAAAGGGCTGAACTCCTCAATGCCTTCTTTGCCTCAGTCTTCTCCGATAAAGAAAACAATGCCCGACCTGAAGAATTTGGAGGAAATGATTCAGCAGAGGAAACACAGCCCAGAATAACTAAGGAGATAGTACAAGAATACTTGGCTAGTTTAGATGTATTCAAGTCTCCAGGGCCAGATGAACTGCATCCAAGAGTATTAAAAGAACTGGCAGATGTGATCTCAGAACCACTGGCAGTCATCTTTGAGAATTCCTGGAGAACAGGCGAAGTCCCGGCAGACTGGAGGAGGGCAAATGTTGTCCCTATTTTCAAAAAGGGGAAAAGAGAGGACCCAAATAATTACCGCCCAGTCAGTCTAACATCAATACCAGGGAAGATTCTGGAGCAGATCATTAAGCAAACAATCTGTGAGCACCTAGAAAGGAATGCTGTGATCACCAATAGTCAGCATGGATTTCTGAAAAATAAGTCATGTCAGACTAACCTGATCTCATTTTTTGACAGAATTACAAGCCTGGTAGATGAAGGGAACGCAGTGGATGTAGTCTACCTTGATTTCAGCAAGGCATTTGACAAGGTGCCCCATGATATTCTTGTAAAGAAGCTGGTAAAATGCGGTCTTGACTATGCTACCACTCAGTGGATTTGTAACTGGCTGACTGACCGGACCCAAAGGGTGCTCATCAATGGTTCCTCTTCATCCTGGAGAAGAGTGACTAGTGGGGTGCCACAGGGTTCTGTCTTGGGCCCGGTCTTATTCAACATCTTTATCAACGACTTGGATGATGGACTCAAGGGCATCCTGATCAAATTTGCAGATGACACCAAACTGGGAGGGGTGGCTAACACCCCAGAAGACAGGATCACACTTCAAAACGACCTTGACAGATTAGAGAACTGGGCCAAAACAAACAAGATGAATTTTAACAGGGAGAAATGTAAAGTATTGCACTTGGGCAAAAAAAATGAGAGGCACAAATACAAGATGGGTGACACCTGGCTTGAGAGCAGTACATGTGAAAAGGATCTAGGAGTCTTGGTTGACCACAAACTTAACATGAGCCAACAGTGTGACGCGGCAGCTAAAAAAGCCAATGCAATTCTGGGCTGCATCAATAGGAGTATAGCATCTAGATCAAGGGAAGTTATAGTGCCACTGTATTCTGCTCTGGTCAGACCTCACCTGGAGTACTGTGTCCAGTTCTGGGCACCACAGTTCAAGAAGGACACTGACAAACTAGAACGTGTACAGAGGAGGGCAACCAAAATGGTCAAAGGCCTGGAAACAATGCCTTATGAGGATCGGCTAAGGGAGCTGGGCATGTTTAGCCTGGAGAAGAGGAGGTTAAGGGGTGATATGATAGCCATGTTCAAATATATAAAAGGATGTCACAAAAAGGAGGGAGAAAGGTTGTTTTCTGCTGCTCCAGAGAAGCGGACACGGAGCAATGGATACAAACTACAAGAAAGAAGATTCCACCTAAACATTAGGAAGAACTTCCTGACAGTAAGAGCTGTTCGACAGTGGAATTTGCTGCCAAGGAGTGTGGTGGAGTCTCCTTCTTTGGAGGTCTTTAAGCAGAGGCTTGACAACCATATGTCAGGAGTGCTCTGATGGTGTTTCCTGCTTGGCAGGGGGTTGGACTCGATGACCCTTGTGGTCTCTTCCAACTCTATGATTCTATGATTCTATGATTCTATGATTCAAAAGTTGTACTAGGAAAGCCAGAACATTTGATTTGTATGATCAAACATATTGTAGAAGTGTGAAATAATTTATCAGTTGACTTTCATGGATTTTAAAAGAATGGCAAAAATGTTTGAACATGGGAAAGCTACATAAAAATGCTTAAATAAATTATAATAAACAAGATTTAGTTGGGAAACAGCTTTATGCTCCAGTGAAACCAGCTATGATCTTCCAAAAGGAAAGTTAACAAAGAAGCTTACTATTTCAAATTATAGTTTTATTAATGTTTTATAGAATCTGGTTTTTTTTTATTAAAAAAAAAGCTGCCATGTATGGTTTAGTAGTAAATATTTATTGGGAATATATGTGCATTGAATATCATGTCTGAAATGCAGTTGAGGGTCAATTGATCACAACAATAGTTTCACTTGATAAACCAAAATGTGACATTCCTCTTCATGTTAAGAAACTTCATTTTCAGAATGAGTTTATCCATTCCTGTTATTGTTATTTCTCACTTTCTTAAATTGATTCGTCATCCATTGTGTCTCAGCTCATGTGAGACACCCACAACCTTCTTAGTCTCACTTATAGATCTGATTAGGTCTGCAGTAGCCTATGAAAGATGGCCAATAGAATTAAACTGTTAATGAGATTAGAGAAAGCATTGATATTTTGCTTCAATGTGACAGGCAGTGGAAGGTAACTGAGGAATGGGAGTTGCATCGGGGTACAATTTGGCTCAGCTTACATGAAAGTGATGGAAGAAGAGAGGTGGAAAAGATTAAGCATATGATCTCTATGTTTTATGCACATGCTATTCTGCTGCCTTGCCATACCAAAGATCTCCACATATGACTCATCCTCACAAATTATTGATTAAAATTATTTTTATAGTATCTTTCAGACCCTGAGATAGGGAGTAAATTCAACAGAAACATTAAAAGCAATGAACATAAAAAAGAGTTTTAAAAATACATGCAAAAAAAGCAAGACTATAGATTCATATTGCAGGACTGCACTGATAAGTCACAGTCAGTAAAGAAAACAGGTAACATGCAGGTGCCAAGACTGCAGTAGATTGCCAAACCTAGTTGTTAACGCTGACTGGAGGCACCATTTGCTGTTTAATACAATATTGAAATTTGAAAGCTGGAAAAATTCAGTGGCAGCACATGTCAAGCATTTCTAGATATTTTATTCTCGCTATGAGACATGCATTTCATTTAAAACAACTGGCTCAGAATGTTGCTGGTGTGAAATACTAGACACTGATCGCTGTGCTACTTTTGGAAAACAGTGATCTTTCTAATGAAGTAATGAACACTTGCCAAGTTTTGAAAGGATAAGTAGCATGCATCTGATTTAAATCACTCTCTTTAATAATTGATCCATGGTGGGTTGACCTGGTACAGAAAGCTCTGCCTTCCTCAACTCTAATTAGAAAAAAACCCCCCAATAATTTATTTCAACAGAATTCTGTGGAGAATTGTGGGCAGATAATCTCATAGACCGTTACAAGCAGCCACTGAACTGTGTGTTGCCCCCAGAGTAACACTGATAAATAATACATATTCAGACACTGTCATTTGAGGCCTTGAAACAAAGTCTGGACGGCCATCTGTTCAAGATGCTCTAGTTCTGGATTTCCTCACTAGGCCAAGCTTGGACTAAATAGCCTACAAGGCCCACTCCAACTCTACGATCCTGTCATAGGATTCCAAAATCCACAGTTGGGCAACAGCTTCATAAAGATCAACTAGAATGTTAACAAAATTGTGGCACGCTTCCATGTTCGGCAGAAGAACTCTTCGTCAGGTGGGAGGGACAATGATTTGTTTGAAAAGAAAATACCAGAATTAGGTTGGATGTTATAGCCACGAAGTCAGCATGTAAATTCAGCTCCATGATGGAGAATGCAGGTTGAATACGTTCCCCCCAGGTGCGACAGATCTCAGGTTACAGATCTCAGGTTCTGGGATAAAGAAGCAATGGTTGCATGCCATTTCTGAGAAGGTAAAACTCTGGCTTGTAACCTAAAAAGAAACCTTCAAAGAAACACATAGGTTCCTGGTTAGGCAGAGAGCAAAAGGAAAGATAGCCGTGGCAGTTCTAAAATTTATCAGTATGGGATGTCTCCAAACTGGGTGAATGGGCAACAAAATGGCAGATGAAGATCAATAGAAGTAAGTGTAAAGTAATGCAGACTGCGACAAAAAATCCTGACTTCAGATACACTGATGGGGTCAAGAAAGAGATCTCAGATGGAGATACTAAGTAGAATGACATTTTTGAGATGTAAAGAAGAAACAGCAGCTTTTTAGGACCACAGGGATTCCTATCACCTGGTGTTCAAACAACTCATCCATCAATGACTTTACTCATTGGTTAAGAACGGTGGAAATCAAGAACAGCCAAGCTGGCTCATCTCACAGAAATCACTCGTACCTGCACATTTTGATTCATAACTTTAATTCTAGGCAAGCTAGAAACTTAGTTAAAATGAAAGCATCTATAAAATGAGAGCTCAAAGCCTGGGTCCCTGTTGGCTGTAGGCCTGATACATTAACGCCCCCTTCACCCACATCTTAGTGGCCTTTGGGACAGCAGTCACAAATGCACCCACATTTAGACCTACCACCAACCACATGGTGCTGCCCTACCCTGACACATCCCCATCCTTGTGGCCAGCAGAAGCAACAGAGGTGGCACAGCAGCTGGGCCTCACCTCATGTGCTGCAACTGAAGCTAAGCTTTATATTTAGCTAACCATATTGAAATGCATTTGGCTGTACGTGAGAATGGAGAAGTGGCTCTAGTAATAAGACTGGAATGATTACATTGTGGCAAGGGTGACATTTGCTATTATTGTACAACAAATTATTTTTGCTCTCCTACTCTTCTTTCTACTCCTTTCAGATATATGAATGCTGATCGTTCTTTGGGTATCTGAGCAGAATCAGATATGATGGAAAGAAGAGGAAACTATTATCCAGTTCAGCCTCCTATCATTTTCTGGCAAATTTCTGCATTAAATGCATGTTTATTTTCATGTTTTGATGCAAACACGAAAAAGGCAGATTTAGAGGTAAACATGAAAATGGTTTAAACAGATTGTACGGCAGAAAAGCTAATGTGCAAAACAGAAGGTATAAATATCTCCCCCTGGAGATTTGCTTCATGGGGTGGGGGTTGTTTTTTGCAGTAAAAAAAAAAGCTTCCTGAAGCTTTTATATAGACTGGCCTGAATCAAGTACTGTGAATGTTTGACTTCTTGTATCCCACCATATAAAAAGGACAAAACACAGTGAGTCACAGTGCAATCCTATCATGAACTATTGAATTCAATAGGATTTGATTCTGAGTGGGAATGGACAGACCAGTTCTCAGAGAGGAAAGGACTAAGTCTATCTCATTTACAGGTAGATTTTTAGTGAGAAATCATTGTTTTAAAAAATCACTCCCGAAACACATATTTAAAAGTACTTACAAGGGAGTAGTGAGGTGGTCCGAGGGTTGCATGCTGCCTCCTTTCCCTCTCTCAAAATAGTTTTCCTTTAAAATGCAACTAGCCACCCACAGCCTGCGCAGCTAGCATGTGGGGCTTCATGTTTCTGCTACTTTGAGGCACATAAAGCTAATCAGGGAATGATGGAACTTGATGGCAACCCATTGCTCCCCATGGAAATTGATGGGGGGAAACATGGCTACCCCAGGATTTTCACATGCAATGATTGGTTATTATTCTTGTTATTCTTTTTTAATTCTGTTCTGTCCATTGTTGTTGTTGTTTTGCATTGTTCATTGCTTGGAAGAAGAAGAAGAAGAAGAAGAAGAAGAAGAAGAAGAAGAAGAAAACATCCTCATGATCCTTTGGGTCTCTTCCAAGTCTACAATTCTATGAGTCTACATTTTCCCTGGCACCCAGTATTCTTTAATCCTCAGCTTTGCCAGAAGTCCTGACTACTCAGCCAATAACCACTGAAATGCGCACAACAAACTGAACCATCACTTTCTGCCAGGGAAATCAATACACCATGAAAAAACGTATAAGAAAACAGATAAGAAACAAGTTGTTCAACTTCAAAGATCTGCCCTTTCTCCAAGCAACACTGTGAGCAGTAAGTTGCAAGAGAGCCAGACTTTAAAATGTAGCTTGATTCAATAAAAAACCATTGTTTTTGTTCATTCCGTCTGTTTATTTTCATCTTTTAAGCTCATGTGGGAAGCCCCCTCTACCGCCCACATTAAACTGCATGTTTACAATGTGACTGAAACTCAGACTTAAGCCTTTTTCAGCAACAAGAAGGTTGTTTTGGAGGGGCAAATGGCTTTCTCGCTTCTAAACTGTTCTGAATCATTTCAGTAGTACTTTGACACCCAGGAGTCAATGGCATGATGGGTGGTGTTTCTGAACCACCCTCCCGGTAGTGACCTTCCTGTGGCTTTCCTAGGTGGTGCAAGGACAGGGCAGGGTGGTGGTGAAGATGGGGTTACAAGGGCACAATGACAGGATCAATCCATTGTTCCTGCTGGTGTGTTCTCATAGTCACAACCTCACAGCTGCCCTGCCCTGCCCTGGCCCATACCACCATCAGGTCTCATGACTCTGGAGGCAGATCCCCACCTTCAGGGGATGAGATCAAGGATTCTAAGACAGAAGGCCACATAAGGCCAGCCCAAAAAGTGCTTCCGCAAGATTGTTTGTTTGTTTGGTTATGTGCCACTTACACACCAAAATGGCTTCTCATTCTCTGTCAGAGTAGGAGACTACTTGAATGGACTGTGTGCCTTTAACTGAAGAAATACCTTTCAGGGGATTTAGGGTTGCCGTTTGTCCTCTTTTTCCGGTACATGCCCTCTTTTTCAGGGGTAAATTTTGCTTTGAATGGCCATCATAGCATCCTCATTTTCACTCTTCAGAATATGGCAACCATGTTGGGACACAGCTGCTGCTGCTGCTACTACTATATAGGACTCAGTCTCAATTTGTTGCTGAAGCAACATCAGAGTTCTTGTCTCCTATAGCCTAGTCTCTCCTATAGCCCCAGTCATGGAGAGAGGTGTTTACGAGATGAACATGGGTGCCAGTGGTGCTCAGGCCAGGGGATCTTGCATTGGCATCCTTGCACTTCATTACAGAAGCACAGACACCAGAGTCCCTCCTGCTGCTCTGTCAGTGTAGACTACCAGACCAAGCTGAGCCCCTTTAACAAAGGAGATGCCTTCTAGTGAAGGTTGGGTTAGCAAGTGGGATGCTGCAGCTGCTCCTACGTATATTTGTAGAATGGCAACATCCCCAGTGAGCTGTTCACAACCTGAAGGTAGACAGAGGCTGAAGAGGTCAAGTACACAGATGGTACATGAAACAAAGGTTCTTCATTTATGGTCAACAAACCAGCAGCTATCCTACAGTGACTAAGTGGAGACTCAGCTACACAGTTGCAAATAAAACATTTTAAATGTGTTGTAAAGTGCAAGATACAAATGTGACACTAGACGGTGACAGTGAGCTATGAAAAATTCAATGTATTTTTTTTAAAAAAAATTAAGCATTTTCACAGCGTTTCTTATATGTGTGTAGATTCCACCTAGGAGAGCTTCTGGTCCTACTGAGACTTGTGTCCTAGGAACCTCTTGCTCAGGCTTCCTCAACCTCGGCCCTCCAGATGTTTTGGACTACAATTCCCATCATCCCTGACCACTGGTCCTGCTAGCTAGGGATCATGGGAGTTGTAGGCCAAAAACATCTGGAGGACTGAGGTTGAGGAAGCCTGTTCTTGCTTAACTGAAAGAAATATGGGGAAATTTGCAGATTTATAGGAGCAGTAACAAATCAGCATATAGCTTGGAGTCATCTGATCATAACATAGCAAGGTTTGAGTCACAGCTTGAGCTGGATCGTGAGTTTGCTGCTGTAGCTACTTTAGCAGCAGGGCCTACCTCACATGCAGTAGATATCAAGAGCAGGATTCAAAGCCAACCATGCTGGATTAAGACCAAGGCATTCTTCTTGCAAATATACTTTGCTCTTCACATGTCCTAGACTTCTAAAGCAAGTTTCTGAGGCAGTGTGACTTTTATTGAGGCATCATCCAAATATCTACCCCCTCCACTTATGGACACGCAATTCAGATGTTAGTGTGTTCATCTTCACTTAATGATGTGTTCTCCAAGTAACAAGCCTCCCCTTAAAATATTGCCCCTAGGAAACTAAGCTGTTTCAGTTTCTGCTAATGTATATCAGATATGCATGTGGATATTTAATAATCCTCTTATTGTGTGTTAATTAAGCTTAAATTGGTTCTTAAGTTCCACTAACTGTGGTTTAGTAGCTATATGATTTACATAATTTCAAATTACACAACCAATGAAGCACTAATTACTGTACTTTTCTACTATATTGGAATTTGCTGCAAAATATCCAAGCCTTTAATTGGTGTGGGATGAAATTAAGTTGCTATTTTTATACATGCACTAATTACAAGAGAAGAATTATGCTACAAAGCTTTTGACTTGCAGTTGATCTAATATCAGCATGAGTTTTTCATCTCTGCCTATGTAGGTATGATTAATTGGAAATGAATATAAAACATACATTTAGCAGGTAATTTACAAACCCATTGAAGTAAATTTCCACTACAGGTGAAAAAGCAAAAAAAAAGACCATAATATATACACACTATAACTATCCTCGATTGCTCTTCATGATGTGATACCTGGTTTAAAACCATAGCATCCCCTACTGGCAACATGGGCCAATCACATTGGTCTTTCCCAGTTGTCACCTAAGCAAGCAGAAATTCAGCTGGTAAGAGAAGCCAACCCACTAGATCAGACTAAAGGCTAATCTAGTCTAGAATTCTGCTGCTACAGTGGCTAGCCAGATGTCTGTTGGGCGCCCACAAACAGGGCATGAGCTCTGTAGCTCTCTCCTGCTCATGGTTCACAACAACCAGTATTCAGCATGATGGTTTGCCATCATGACTAATAACTGTTGATAGCCTTCCATGAATTTTATAGCTGGCCTAGTCTGTGACCATCTTGAGGCCATCAATTCCAGTTTAGCTCTATGCTGTTTGAAGAAATACTTCTTTTGCTTCTCCTGCATCACAAAATCCTTTAGCTTCATTGTTTGGCTCAGGTACTAATAATATGGAAAGGGGATAAAAAGTCTCTCTAGCAACTTTCTCCACCTCCTGCATAATTTTATATAGATCTACCATGCCCTCTTTCTCACCTTTTTTAAAAGAGTTAAAGCCTCAGACCCACGCTCTCAAACATTTCTCCAATGAAAATAGGGACGTCCTATTCCATCTTCATCATAATTTTATTATTTATACCCCGCCCATCTGACTGGGTTGCCCCAACATATATAAAAACATAATAAATCATTAAACATTAAAAAAATATTTCCTATACAGGGGCTGCCTTCAACTGTCTTCTAAAGGCTGCATAATTACTTATCATCTTGGCTTGGGCGATAACACGATACCCTCCAACATTTCTCCATAAAAATAGGGATGTCCTCAGGAAAAGCCGGACATTCGGGATCAAATAAAAAACTGGGATAGCTTCTGTAAATCCGGGACTGTCTCTAGAAAATAGGGAGACTTGGAGGGTCTTCAGACATTGTAACCTTTCCTTCTAGGGCTGTTACTCCAACCCTTTGATCATTTGGATTGCCTTTTATGCACCTTTTCCAGCTCTACAATATCCTTTTCCAGATATGGCAACCAGAACTGTGTACAGTATTCCAGCTGTGATCAGCCCCGAATCTAAACATTTTTCTGCTGCTGGGGGCACCACTTATTTGCCATGCTGCAGAGCAGGCAAACAAGTTAAACTTTATGCTAAATCAGACCCCCCCCAAAAAAAAAATGTAGTAGCCCATCTGCCAACATATCTAACACATGCTTTTTAACAAGACCAATCAGACTGCAATCCTATGCATGCTTCCATGGGCGTAACCCCTACTGAATCCATTGGGGCTTCTAAGCAGAGCTACATAGGTTTGCTCTGCATGTTGGCCTATGGACTGTCAGGTTAAACAGTGTTTTGCTCAAGTGTTTTGCTCATGTGTTCTAGTGAGTGTTCACGACACACATGACGGTTGCAGTGGGCACATGATTTATTATTATTCACTATATCTATTATTAAGCTTGCGCGGGGTGACATCAATACAGTGGCAGTGGGTTGCCTTCACATACTCATTGCTTTCAATAATGGAATCTTATGCTTAATGGTTATGAAAACAATTCTTTTGCAGCAGAAGAATGGATGTATTTTTTGAAAATTGATTTGTTAGGGCTCATTTTCTTGTGGCTGATTCAGCCTCATGAAAAGCAGGGAGGGGGGGTGCAGATTACATCCAAGTTTGAAATTGTGTGTTGCAGCAATACAGACCACCTAAGCAATAGATTGGGTGGAAATGTTATTTTTTCTTGATAACTATTGGGAGGGGTAGAAAAAGAGGAAAGTTTTTTACACTTACAATCTTAATAAGCAGATGTTCTAGGAATACAAAGAACAAGTGGTTCTTTTCACAAAAAGTTTCAACGTGGAGAGATGATGGAATTGCTGACGGTATTGTTTGAGAAGGCAGACCCTTGTATTTATTTCATTTATTAATTTTGATGTAATTTTTATTGGGTTTTCAACAATAAATAAATACAAAAGCAGGGGAAGTTATATGTTCAATAATGTATGTTTATACAAGCACATGACACCATTATACTTTCCTCACTCAGCAAACAAACATACACAGAACCACCACAGGGAACTTCCCTGCACTGACTATATTTTGATTTAGCTAATTAGTTATAAGTGCAGATCCTCTGTCTTGTTGTATTTGGAATAAATATAGAATTTTTTCATCACAGTATGGTTTCCTGAGTATTCTTTATGGGTGTGCTGACAAAAATTGTGTATAATATCTAAACTACCGGTACCCAAAATCCCATTCAGATGTAATATCTGTCTGTCAATATGTTTTATATTAGCCTGATTCCTGAGGACTGAAACACTACTTTGCTCATCTTTATAGGCATGAGAGTGGTTTGAGAGGGCCCATTGAATCCAGTTGGAAGCCTTTGTCTAAATATTCCTATGAGGCACCAGGTTTATATTGCCTTGACGTCTTGCTAAGTAGACTAGCTCCAACAGAACCCAATTCCTGTTAGAACAGATAGAGGCGAAATGTCCTTTGGGGTCACGGCAACAAAAAATCAAATCCACGTCATCATGGATTTCTTCATAAAATGGTCATCCAGGAGTTGGGTAGGGTAAGCAGGAAGCATCCTTACACTGCTTGTTGCTTTTCAGTTGCACTGCATTTCTTTTCCTGTCTTAAGAAGCAAATTAAAATTTCCTGGACCATCTATTTCTGAATATTGCTGTGGCAGAAAAAGCTTTGGCATCTGGCAATCCCATCATCTGTGGCTCAAGCAAAATCTCTACACTTTATAGTATTCCTGACTCGGTCATATCATCAGCTGTGGAGTGTGAAGGCAGAAAGAACTCTGACAGCCCTGATTTCAATTGCAAAAGCCTAATCAGGGACACAGGTGGCGCTGTGGGTAAAAGCCTCAGCGCCTAAGGCTTGCCGATTGAAAGGTCGGCGGTTCGAATCCCCGCAGCGGGGTGCGCTCCCGTTGCTCAGTCCCAGCGCATGCCAACCTAGCAGTTTGAAAGCATTCCCTGGTGCAAGTAGATAAATAGGGACTGCTTACTAGCGGGAAGGTAAACAGCGTTCTGTGTGCGGCTCTGGCTCGCCAGAGCAGCGATGTCACGCTGGCCACGTGACCCGGAAGTGTCTCCGGACAGCGCTGGCCCCCGGCCTCTTGAGTGAGATGGGCGCACAACCCTAGAGTCTGTCAAGACTGGCCCATATGGGCAGGGGTACTTTTACCTTTAATCAGGTAAATACCATTTAAAAAATGTACACAAACTACTGGAGGGATGGTGGGGAGAGCTTAGAGTTATTTTCAAAACAAGGGACATACTTGCCTAGGAGAGAAGTACATGTGCAGAATAAAACTTGGCCAGGTTGCTTCTGACAGCTATTTCCCCTGTGGAAGAGACAGGCTCAGGGAAGGCCCTACCGTTAAGCAGAGTGAGGCAGCTGCCTCAGGCAAGAGATGCTGGAGAGTGGCAAAGTGTTGGAGTGAACACCTGCATATGCCCCTACACCAGGAAAATTGTGAAACCGCCATAAAAGCATCCCATGGATCTGGCTATCCTGCATTATTCCCATTTCATATTCTGCTTGGGCCCAAACCATGTGGAATTGGCAACTACATCACTCCAGTACCATATGAATCAGCCCTTACAATACAGTTTATTCATCTTTGTATAGTCATCCATTTAATCTCCTCTCTTCCTTGTATGATTAATTACATTTCCCCCACGGTCTGCATGGCTGCAGTTCTGCAAATCAATTTTCATTTTGTTACTTTATGTACATTTTCTAGGATAATTTGGATTTTTGCTCAATCCTTGTTGCCGTTCCAAAAAGCTGCCAATGTAAATTACCTACAGATTTAATTGATGTACTCCTTAATCTCACCACCAGATAATTAATGACAGTGCTTTACAATGAAACATTTACAAAACACCTAAAGTTGGGTCCATAGTTACCTCATTTCCAAGTAAATAAACTCTAACACCAATACTGATTGCAAGATCATGGATCCCGGAACCATTTCTGTCATTGTTTTGAGTGTGTTATGTTTGTTTGAATGAATGTGTTCTGTGATTTCATTATACCCACCAATGTAAATTCCCCATTTCTATTGTGGCCACAGAAGAAACTGTAATATATCAGTTGAAATCAAAAGCATTAGCAAATATATTACTGTGAAGGACAGAAATTGGAGATGGTTGACATTGAAGTTAGACCTTTCCCATTCAATGTTGACAAGCGAAAGGACTGTGAATGTCAACAGTATCTAATGTCTGACTTAAACAGTTAATTTCTGTTCTACGCAGTTAAGCAAAATTGGTGGCATTTGAAACAATACTTGCACAATATATTTACCAGAATAAGGTCTAAGTGGAGGCTGATTGATGAGACAAGAATGTGTATAATACAGGCAACAACTGTATAATTAACAAATATGTGTAGCGATGATTGAATTATGTTTTCCATATAGGGTACCAAAGAACATTATCAATACAGTGTAGGTGCTTGGAAGAATATTTAGTTTAGAATATTAATGGGGGGAGAAAACTTTCCAAATACTAGGTATGAGAATTCATAGGTCACCCATACCCTTTAAAAACATCATAAGGTATGTCAAGCAATCACATGGTGCATATCACTGAACATATGAATTCCACCTTTAAATGATGTGAAAAGTGTTTTATCACATTTCAGTCTTTAAAATTGCTACTGAGCAAGCACTGCAAAATTCACAATGGAATCAGTGCGATATGAAGAGACATTGACAGTCACTAGATTGAGAACTTGCAAACCCACTATGTGCAGATATTTTATTCAGTTCCCTTTAGGTTAGTAAATAAATGTAAGTAAAGCTTACATGAGTTGAATTCCTAA